>NW_027362804.1:7650360-8263983 GCF_046119375.1 Phyllobates terribilis
AAGAGACGTGCAGGTCGCAGTAGCTTAACAAGATGGTTAAAATGCCCCTTGGAAGAGGGGTGGCAGTAGCAGTAGCTTAACAAGACGATTTAAATGCTCTTTGGAAGAGACGTGCAGGTCGCAGAAGCTTAACAAGATGGTTTAAATGCCCCTTGGAAGAGCGGTGGAGGTCGCAGTATCTTAACAAGACGGTTTAAATGCCCCTTGGTTGAGACATGCAGGTCGCAGCAGCTTAACAAGATGGCTTAAATGTCCCTTGGAAAAGTGGTGGAGGTTACAATAGCTTAACAAGACGGTTTAAATGCCCCTTGGAAAAGACATGCAAGTCGCCGTAGTTTAACAAGATGGTTTAAATGCCCCTTGGTAGAGACGTGCAGGTTGCAGTAGCTGAACAAGATGGTTTAAATGCCCCTTGGAAAAGTGGTGGAGGGTACAGTAGCTTAACAAGACGGTTTAAATGCCCCTTGGAAGAGACATGCAGGTCGCAGTAGCTTAACAAGACGGTTTAAATGCCCCTTGGTAGAGCTGTGGCGATTGCAGTAGCTTAACAAGACAGTTTAAATGCCCCTTGAAAGAGACATGCAGGTCGCAGTAGCTTAACAAGACGGTTAAAATGCCCCTTGGAAGTGCGGTGGCGGTAGCAGTAGCTTAACAAGACGGTTTAAATGCCCATTGGAAGAGACGTGCAGGTCGCAGTAGCTTAACAAGACGTTTTAAATGACCCCTTGGAAGAGCAGTAGCGGTCGCAGTAGCTTAACAAGACAGTTTAAATGCCCCTTGAAAGAGACGTGCAGGTCGCAGTAACTTAACAAGACGGTTAAAGTGCCCCTTGGAAGTGCGGTGGAGGTAGCAGTAGCTTAATAAGACGGTTTAAATGCCCATTGGAAGAGACGTGCAGGTCGCAGTAGCTTAACAAGACGGTTTAAATGCCCCTTGGAAGAGCGGTGGAGGTCGCAGTAGCTTAACAAGACTGTTTAAATGCCCCTTGGAAGAGACGTGCAGGTCGCAGTAGCTTAACAAGAAGGTTTAAATGCCCTTTGGAAAAGATGTGTAGGTCGCAGTAGCTTAACAAGACGATTTAAGTGCCCCTTGGAAGAGACATGCAGGTCGCAGTAGCTTTACATGACGGTTTAAATGACCCCTTGCAAAAGACGTGCAAGTCGCAGTAGCTTAACATGACGGTTTAAATGACCCCTTGCAATAGACGTGCAGGTCGCAGTAGCTTAACAAGAAGGTTTAAATGCCCCTTGGAAGAGATGTGCAGGTCGCAGTAGCTTAACAAGACGGTTTAAATGCCCGTTGGTAGAGACATGTAGGTCGCAGTAGCTTAACAAGACTGTTTAAATGCCCCTTGGAAGAGACGTGCAGGTTGCAGTAGCTTAACAAGACGGTTTAAATGCCCCTTGGAAAAGAGGTGGAGGTTACAGTAGCTTAACAAGACGGTTTAAATGCCCGTTGAAAGAGAAGTGCAGGTCGCAGTAGCTTAACAAAACGGTTAAAATGCCCCTGGGAAGAGCGGTGGCGGTAGCAGTAGCTTAACAAGACAGTTTAAATGCCCCTTGGAAGAGACGTGCAGGTCGCAGTAGCTTAACAAGACGGTTAAAGAGCCCCTTGGAAGTGCGGTGGCGGTAGCAGTAGCTTAACAAGACGGTTTAAATGCCCCTTGGAAGAGCGGTCGCGGTAGCAGTAGCTTAACATGACGGTTTAAATGACCCCTTGCAAAAGACGTGCAAGTCGCAGACGCTTAACATGACGTTTTAAATGCCCCTTGGAAAAGACGTGCATGTCGCAGTAGCTTTTTAAGACGGTTTAAATGCCCCTTGGAAGAGACATGCAGGTCGCAGTAGCTTAACAAGACGGTTTAAATGCCCCTTGGACGAGCGATAGCGGTCGCAGTAGCTTAACAAGACAGTTTAAATGCCCCTTGAAAGAGACGTGCAGGTCGCAGTAGATTAACAAGACGGTTAAAGTGCCCCTTGGAAGTGCGGTCGCGGTAGCAGTAGCTTAACAAGACGGTTTAAATGCCCATTGGAAGAGACGTGCAGGTCGCAGTAGCTTAACAAGACGGTTTAAATGCCTCTTGGAAGAGCGGTGGAGGTCGCAGTAGCTTAACAAGACTGTTTAAATGCCCATTGGAAGAGACGTGCAGGTCGCAGTAGCTTAAAAAGAAGGCTTAAATGCCCCTTGGAAGAGACGTGCAGGTTGCAGTAGCTTAACAAGACGGTTTAAATGCCCCTTGGAAAAGAGGTGGAGGTTACAGTAGCTTAACAAGCCGGTTTATATGCCCGTTGAAAGAGAAGTGCAAGTCGCAGTAGCTTAACAAAACGGTTAAAATGCCCCTGGGAAGAGCGGTGGCGGTAGCAGTAGCTTAACAATACGGTTTAAATGCCCCTTGGAAGAGACGTGCAGGTCGCAGTAGCTTAACAAGACGGTTTAAATGCCCCTTGGAAGAGACATGCAGGTCGCAGTAGCTTAACAAGACGGTTTAAATGCCCCTTGGAAGAGTGGTAAAGGTCGCAGTAGCTTAACAGGACCGTTTAAATGCCCCTTGGAAAAGATGTGCAAGGCGTAGAAGCTTAACAAGACGGTTTAAATGCCCGTTGAAAGAGACGTGCAGGTCGCAGGAGCTTAACAAGATGGTTAAAATGCCCCTTGGAAGAGGGGTGGCAGTAGCAGTAGCTTAACAAGACGATTTAAATGCTCTTTGGAAGAGACGTGTAGGTCGCAGAAGCTTAACAAGATGGTTTAAATGCCCCTTGGAAGAGCGGTGGAGGTCGCAGTAGCTTAACAAGACAATTTAAATGCCCCTTGGTTGAGACATGCAGGTCGCAGCAGCTTAACAAGATGGCTTAAATGTCCCTTGGAAAAGTGGTGGAGGTTACAATAGCTTAACAAGACGGTTTAAATGCCCCTTGGAAAAGACATGCAAGTCGCCGTAGTTTAACAAGATGGTTTAAATGCCCCTTGGTAGAGACGTGCAGGTTGCAGTAGCTGAACAAGATGGTTTAAATGCCCCTTGGAAAAGTGGTGGAGAGTACAGTAGCTTAACAAGACGGTTTAAATGCCCCTTGGAAAAGACGTGCAAGTCGCAGTAGCTTAACAAGACGGTTTAAATGCCCCTTGGAAGAGACGTGCAGGTCGCAGTAGCTTTTCAAGACGGTTTAAATGCCCCTTGTAAAAAACATGCAGGTCGCAGTAGCTTAACAAGACGGTTTAAATGCCCCTTGGAAAAGTGGTGGAGGTTACAGTAGCTTAACAAGACGGTTTAAATGCCCCTTGGAAGAGACGTGCAGGTCGCAGTAGCTTAACAAGACTGTTAAATTGCCCCCTTGGAAGAGCGGTGGCGGTAGCAGTAGCTTAAAAAGATGGTTTAAATGCCCCTTGGAAGAGACGTGCAGGTCGTAGTAGCTTAACAAGGTGGTTTAAATGCCCCTTGGAAGAGCGGTGGAGGTCGCAGTAGCTTAACAAGACGGTTTAAATGCCCCTTGGAAGAGACATGCAGGTCGCAGAAGCTTAACAAGACGGTTTAAATGCCCCTTGGAAGAAACGTGCAGGTCGCAGTAGCTTAACAAGACGGTTTAAGTGCCCCTTGGAAGAGACTTGCAGGTCGCAGTAGCTTAACAAGACGGTTTAAATGCCCCTTGGAAGAGACATGCAGGTCGCAGCAGCTTAACAAGACGGTTTAAATGCCCCTTGGAAGAGACGTGCAGGTCGCAGTAGCTTAACAAGATGGTTTAAATGCCCCTTGGATGAGACGTGCAGGTTGCAGTAGCTTAACATGACCGTTTAAATGCCCATTGGAAGAGACGTGCAGGTCGCAGTAGCTTAACAAGACGGTTTAAATGCCCCTTGGAAGAGCGATGGAGGTCGCAGTAGCTTAACAAGAAGGTTTAAATGCCCCTTGGAAGAGATGTGCAGGTCGCAGTAGCTTAACAAGACGGTTTAAATGCACCTTGAAAGAGACGTGGAGGTCGCAGTAGCTTAGCAAGATGGTTTAAATGCCCCTTGCAAGAGAAATGCAGGTTGCAGTAGCTTAACAAGACGGTTGAAATGTCCCTTGGAAGAGCAGTGGCGGTAGCAGTAGCTTAACAAGAGGGTTTAAATGACCCCTTGCAAAAGACGTGCAAGTCGCAGTAGCTTAACATGACGGTTTAAATGCCCCTTGGAAGAGCAGAAAGGTCGCAGTAGCTTAACAAGACGGTTTAAATGCCCCTTGGAAGAGACGTGCAGGTCGCAGTAGCTTAAAAAGACGGTTAAAATGCCCCTTGGAAGAGCGCTGGCGGTAGCAGTAGCTTAACAAGATGGTTTAAATGCCCCTTGGAGGAGAAGTGCAGGTCGTAGTAGCTTAACAAGGCGTTTTAAATGCCCCTTGGAAGAGCGGTGGAGGTCGCAATAGCTTAACAAGACGGTTTAAATGCCCCTTGGAAGAAACATGAAGGTCGCAGAAGCTTAACAAGACGGTTTAAATGCCCCTTGGAAGAGACGTGCAGTTCGCAGTAGCTTAACAAGACCGTTTAAATGCCCCTTGGAAGAGACATGCAGGTCGCAGCAGCTTAACAAGACGGTTTAAATGCCCCTTGGAAGAGACGTGCAGGTTGCAGTAGCTTAACAAGACGGTTTAAATGCCCCTTGGAAGAGACATGCAGGTCGCAGTAGCTTAACAAGACAGTTTAAATGCCCCTTGGAAGAGACGTGCAGGTCGCAGTAGCTTAACAAGACGATTAAATTGCCCCTTGAAAGAGCGGTGGCGGTAGCAGTAGCTTAACAAGATGGTTTAAATGCCCCTTGGAAGAGACCTGCAGGTCGTAGTAGCTTAACAAGGTGGTTTAAATGCCCCTTGGAAGAGCGGTGGAGGTCGCAGTAGCTTAACAAGACGGTTTAAATGCCCCTTGGAAGAGACATGCAGGTCGCAGAAGCTTAACAAGATGGTTTAAATGCCCCTTGGAAGAGACGTGCAGGTCGCAGTAGCTTAACAAGACCGTTTAAATGCCCCTTGGAAGAGACTTGCAGGTCGCAGTAGTTTAACAAGACGGTTTAAATGCCCCTTGGAAGAGAAATGCAGGTCGCAGCAGCTTAACAAGACGGTTTAAATGCCCCTTGGAAGAGACGTGCAGGTCGCAGTAGCTTAACAAGACGGTTTAAATGCCCCTTGGAAGAGACATGCAGGTCGAAGTAGCTTAACAAGACAGTTTAAATGCCCCTTGGATGAGACGTGCAGGTTGCAGTAGCTTAACATGACCGTTTAAATGCCCATTGGAAGAGACGTGCAGGTCGCAGTAGCTTAACAAGACGGTTTAAATGCCCCTTGGAAGAGCGGTGGAGGTTGCAGTAGCTTAACAAGAAGGTTTAAATGCTCCGTGGAAGAGATGTGCAGGTCGCAGTAGCTTAACAAGACGGTTTAAATGCACCTTGAAAGAGAGGTGGAGGTCGCAGTAGCTTAGCAAGACGGTTTAAATGCCACTTGCAAGAGAAATGCAGGTTGCAGTAGCTTAACAAGACCGTTGAAATGTCCCTTGGAAGAGCAGTGGCGGTAGCAGTAGCTTAACAAGAGGGTTTAAATGACCCCTTGCAAAAGACGTGCAAGGAGCAGTAGCTTAACAAGACGGTTTAAATGCCCCTTGGAAGAGACGTGCAGGTCGCAGTAGCTTAACAAGATGGTTTAAATGCCCCTTGGAAAAGACGTGCAAGGAGCAGTAGCTTAACAAGACAGTTTAAATGTCCCTTGGAAAAGACGTGCAAGGAGCAGTAGCTTAACAAGACTGTTTAAATGCCCCTTGGAAAAGACGTGCAAGTCGCAGTAGCTTTTCAAGATGGTTTAAATGCCCCTTGGAAGAGACATGCAGGTCGCAGTAGCTTAACAAGACGGTTTAAATGCCCCTTGGAAGAGCGGTAGCGGTCGCAGTAGCTTAACAAGACAGTTTAGATGCACCTTGAAAGAGACGTGCAGGTCGCAGTAGCTTAACTAGACGGTTAAAGTGCCCCTTGGAAGTGCGGTGGCGGTAGCAGTAGCTTAACAAGACGGTTTAAATGCCCCTTGGAAGAGACATGCAGGTCGCAGTAGCTTAACAAAACGGTTTAAATGCTCCTTGGAAAAGACGTGCAGCTTGCAGTAGCTTAACAAGACGGTTTAAATGCCCCTTGGAAAAGAGGTGGAGGTTACAGTAGCTTAACAAGACGGTTTAAATGCCCCTTGGAAGAGCGGTCGCGGTAGCAGTAGCTTAACATGACGGTTTAAATGACCCCTTGCAAAAGACGTGCAAGTCGCAGTAGCTTAGCAAGACGGTTTAAATGCCCCTTGCAAGAGAAATGCAGGTTGCAGTAGCTTAACAAGACGGTTGAAATGTCCCTTGGAAGAGCAGTGGCGGTAGCAGTAGCTTAACAAGAGGGTTTAAATGACCCCTTGCAAAAGACGTGCAAGTCGCAGTAGCTTAACATGACTGTTTAAATGCCCCTTGGAAAAGACGTGCAAGTCGCAGTAGCTTTTCAAGATGGTTTAAATGCCCCTTGGAAGAGACATGCAGGTCGCAGTAGTTTAACAAGACGGTTTAAATACCCCTTGGAAGAGCAGTAGCGGTCGCAGTAGCTTAACAAGACAGTTTAAATGCCGCTTGAAAGAGACGTGCAGGTCGCAGTAACTTAACAAGAAGGTTTAAATGCCCCTTGGAAGAGATGTGCAGGTCGCAGTAGCTTAACAAGACGGTTTAAATGCCCATTGGAAGAGCGGTAGCGGTCGCTGTAGCTTAACAAGACAGTTTAAATGCCCCTTGAAAGAGACGTGCAGGTCGCAGTAGCTTAACAAGATGGTTAAAGTGCCCCTTTGAAGTGCGGTGGCGGTAGCAGTAGCTAAACAAGACGGTTTAAATGCCCATTGGAAGAGACGTGCAGGTCGCAGTAGATTAACAAGAAGGTTTAAATGCCCCTTGGAAGAGATGTGCAGGTCGCAGTAGCTTAACAAGACGGTTTAAATGCCACTTGGTAGAGACAGCAGGTGGCAGTAACTTAACAAGACGGTTTAAATGCCCCTTGGAAGAGACGTGCAGGTTGCTGTAGCTTAACAAGACAGTTTAAATGCCCCTTGGAAAAGAGGTGGAGGTTACAGTAGCTTAACAAGACGGTTTAAATGCCCCTTGGAAGAGACGTGCAGGTCGCAGTAGCTTAACAAGAAGGTTTAAATGCCCTTTGGAAAAGATGTGTAGGTCGCAGTAGCTTAACAAGACGATTTAAGTGCCCCTTGGAAGAGACATGCAGGTCGCAGTAGCTTTACATGACGGTTTAAATGACCCCTTGCAAAAGACGTGCAAGTCGCAGTAGCTTAACATGACGGTTTAAATGACCCCTTGCAATAGACGTGCAGGTCGCAGTAGCTTAACAAGAAGGTTTAAATGCCCCTTGGAAGAGATGTGCAGGTCGCAGTAGCTTAACAAGACGGTTTAAATGCCCGTTGGTAGAGACATGTAGGTCGCAGTAGCTTAACAAGACTGTTTAAATGCCCCTTGGAAGAGACGTGCAGGTTGCAGTAGCTTAACAAGACGGTTTAAATGCCCCTTGGAAAAGAGGTGGAGGTTACAGTAGCTTAACAAGACGGTTTAAATGCCCGTTGAAAGAGAAGTGCAGGTCGCAGTAGCTTAACAAAACGGTTAAAATGCCCCTGGGAAGAGCGGTGGCGGTAGCAGTAGCTTAACAAGACAGTTTAAATGCCCCTTGGAAGAGACGTGCAGGTCGCAGTAGCTTAACAAGACGGTTAAAGAGCCCCTTGGAAGTGCGGTGGCGGTAGCAGTAGCTTAACAAGACGGTTTAAATGCCCCTTGGAAGAGACATGCAGGTCGCAGTAGCTTAACAAGACGGATTAAATGCTCCTTGGAAGAGACGTGCAGGTTGCAGTAGCTTAACAAGACGGTTTCAATGACACCTTTCAAAAGACGTGCAAATCGCAGTAGCTTAACATGACGGTTTAAATGCCCCTTGGAAAAGACGTGCAAGTCGCAGTAGCATTTCAAGACGGTTTAAATGCCCCTTGGAAGAGACATGCAGGTCGCAGTAGCTTAACAAGACGGTTTAAATGCCCCTTGGAAGAGCGGTAGCGGTCGCATTAGCTTAACAAGACAGTTTAAATGCCACTTGAAAGAGACGTGCAGGTCGCAGTAGCTTACCAAGACGATTTAAATGCACCTTGGAAGAGCGGTGGAGGTTGCAGTAGCTTAACAAGACTGTTTAAATGCCCCTTGGAAGAGACGTGCAGGTCGCAGTAGCTTAATAAGAAGGTTTAAATGCCCCTTGGAAGAGATGTGCAGGACGCAGTAGCTTACCAAGACGGTTTAAATGCCCCTTGGAAGAGACGTGCAGGTTGCAGTAGCTTAACAAGACAGTTTAAATGCCCCTTGGAAAAGAGGTGGAGGTTACAGTAGCTTAACAAGACGGTTTAAATTCCCGTTGAAAGAGAAGTGCAGGTCGCAGTAGCTTAACAAAACGGTTAAAATGCCCCTGGGAAGAGCGGTGGCGGTAGCAGTAGCTTAACAAGACGGTTTAAATGCCCCTTGAAAGAGACGTGCAGGTCGCAGTAGCTTAACAAGATGGTTTAAATGCCCCTTGGAAGAGACATGCAGGTCGCAGTAGCTTAACAAGATGGTTTAAATGCCCATTGGAAGAGCGGTAAAGGTCGCAGTAGCTTAACAAGACGGTTTAAATGCCCCTTGGAAAAGACGTGCAAGGCGCAGTAGCTTAACAAGACGGTTTAAATGCCCCTTGGAAAAGACGTGCAAGTCGCAGTAGCTTTTCAAGATGGTTTAAATGCCCCTTGGAAGAGACATGCAGGTCGTGGTAGCTTAACAAGACGGTTTAAATGCCCCTTGGAAGAGCGGAAGCGGTCGCAGTAGCTTAACAAGACAGTTTAAATGCCCCTTGAAAGAGACGTGCAGGTCGCAGTAACTTAATAAGACGGTTAAAGAGCCCCTTGGAAGTGCGGTGGCGGTAGCAGTAGCTTAACAAGACGGTTTAAATGCCCCTTGGAAGAGACATGCCGGTCGCAGTAGCTTAACAAGACGGTTTAAATGCTCCTTGGAAGAGACGTGCAGGTTGCAGTAGCTTAACAAGACGGTTTAAATGCCCCTCGGAAAAGAGGTGGAGGTTATAGTAGCTTAACAAGACGGTTTAAATGCCCCTTGGAAGAGCGGTCGCGGTAGCAGTAGCTTAACATGACGGTTTAAATGACCCCTTGCAAAAGACGTGCAAGTCGCAGACGCTTAACATGACGTTTTAAATGCCCCTTGGAAAAGACGTGCATGTCGCAGTAGCTTTTTAAGACGGTTTAAATGCCCCTTGGAAGAGACATGCAGGTCGCAGTAGCTTAACAAGACGGTTTAAATGCCCCTTGGACGAGCGATAGCGGTCGCAGTAGCTTAACAAGACAGTTTAAATGCCCCTTGAAAGAGACGTGCTGGTCGCAGTAGATTAACAAGACGGTTAAAGTGCCCCTTGGAAGTGCGGTCGCGGTAGCAGTAGCTTAACAAGACGGTTTAAATGCCCATTGGAAGAGACGTGCAGGTCGCAGTAGCTTAACAAGACGGTTTAAATGCCTCTTGGAAGAGCGGTGGAGGTCGCAGTAGCTTAACAAGACTGTTTAAATGCCCATTGGAAGAGACGTGCAGGTCGCAGTAGCTTAAAAAGAAGGCTTAAATGCCCCTTGGAAGAGACGTGCAGGTTGCAGTAGCTTAACAAGACGGTTTAAATGCCCCTTGGAAAAGAGGTGGAGGTTACAGTAGCTTAACAAGCCGGTTTATATGCCCGTTGAAAGAGAAGTGCAAGTCGCAGTAGCTTAACAAAACGGTTAAAATGCCCCTGGGAAGAGCGGTGGCGGTAGCAGTAGCTTAACAATACGGTTTAAATGCCCCTTGGAAGAGACGTGCAGGTCGCAGTAGCTTAACAAGACGGTTTAAATGCCCCTTGGAAGAGACATGCAGGTCGCAGTAGCTTAACAAGACGGTTTAAATGCCCCTTGGAAGAGTGGTAAAGGTCGCAGTAGCTTAACAAGACCGTTTAAATGCCCCTTGGAAAAGATGTGCAAGGCGTAGAAGCTTAACAAGATGGTTTAAATGCCCGTTGAAAGAGACGTGCAGGTCGCAGTAGCTTAACAAGATGGTTAAAATGCCCCTTGGAAGAGGGGTGGCAGTAGCAGTAGCTTAACAAGACGATTTAAATGCTCTTTGGAAGAGACGTGCAGGTCGCAGAAGCTTAACAAGATGGTTTAAATGCCCCTTGGAAGAGCGGTGGAGGTCGCAGTAGCTTAACAAGACAATTTAAATGCCCCTTGGTTGAGACATGCAGGTCGCAGCAGCTTAACAAGATGGCTTAAATGTCCCTTGGAAAAGTGGTGGAGGTTACAATAGCTTAACAAGACGGTTTAAATGCCCCTTGGAAAAGACATGCAAGTCGCCGTAGTTTAACAAGATGGTTTAAATGCCCCTTGGTAGAGACGTGCAGGTTGCAGTAGCTGAACAAGATGGTTTAAATGCCCCTTGGAAAAGTGGTGGAGAGTACAGTAGCTTAACAAGACGGTTTAAATGCCCCTTGGAAAAGACGTGCAAGTCGCAGTAGCTTAACAAGACGGTTTAAATGCCCCTTGGAAGAGACGTGCAGGTCGCAGTAGCTTTTCAAGACGGTTTAAATGCCCCTTGTAAAAAACATGCAGGTCGCAGTAGCTTAACAAGACGGTTTAAATGCCCCTTGGAAAAGTGGTGGAGGTTACAGTAGCTTAACAAGACGGTTTAAATGCCCCTTGGAAGAGACGTGCAGGTCGTAGTAGCTTAACAAGGTGGTTTAAATGCCCCTTGGAAGAGCGGTGGAGGTCGCAGTAGCTTAACAAGACGGTTTAAATGCCCCTTGGAAGAGACATGCAGGTCGCAGAAGCTTAACAAGACGGTTTAAATGCCCCTTGGAAGAAACGTGCAGGTCGCAGTAGCTTAACAAGACCGTTTAAATGCCCCTTGGAAGAGACTTGCAGGTCGCAGTAGCTTAACAAGACGGTTTAAATGCCCCTTGGAAGAGACATGCAGGTCGCAGCAGCTTAACAAGACGGTTTAAATGCCCCTTGGAAGAGACGTGCAGGTCGCAGTAGCTTAACAAGACGGTTTAAATGCCCCTTGGATGAGACGTGCAGGTTGCAGTAGCTTAACATGACCGTTTAAATGCCCATTGGAAGAGACGTGCAGGTCGCAGTAGCTTAACAAGACGGTTTAAATGCCCCTTGGAAGAGCGGTGGAGGTCGCAGTAGCTTAACAAGAAGGTTTAAATGCCCCTTGGAAGAGATGTGCAGGTCGCAGTAGCTTAACAAGACGGTTTAAATGCACCTTGAAAGAGACGTGGAGGTCGCAGTAGCTTAGCAAGATGGTTTAAATGCCCCTTGCAAGAGAAATGCAGGTTGCAGTAGCTTAACAAGACGGTTGAAATGTCCCTTGGAAGAGCAGTGGCGGTAGCAGTAGCTTAACAAGAGGGTTTAAATGACCCCTTGCAAAAGACGTGCAAGTCGCAGTAGCTTAACATGACGGTTTAAATGCCCCTTGGAAAAGACGTGCATGTCGCAGTAGCTTAACAAGACGGTTTAAATGCCCCTTGGAAGAGCAGAAAGGTCGCAGTAGCTTAACAAGACGGTTTAAATGCCCCTTGGAAGAGACGTGCAGGCCGCAGTAGCTTAAAAAGACGGTTAAAATGCCCCTTGGAAGAGCGCTGGCGGTAGCAGTAGCTTAACAAGATGGTTTAAATGCCCCTTGGAGGAGAAGTGCAGGTCGTAGTAGCTTAACAAGGCGTTTTAAATGCCCCTTGGAAGAGCGGTGGAGGTCGCAATAGCTTAACAAGACGGTTTAAATGCCCCTTGGAAGAAACATGAAGGTCGCAGAAGCTTAACAAGACGGTTTAAATGCCCCTTGGAAGAGACGTGCAGTTCGCAGTAGCTTAACAAGACCGTTTAAATGCCCCTTGGAAGAGACATGCAGGTCGCAGCAGCTTAACAAGACGGTTTAAATGCCCCTTGGAAGAGACGTGCAGGTCGCAGCAGCTTAACAAGACGGTTTAAATGCCCCTTGGAAGAGACGTGCAGGTCGCAGTAGCTTAACAAGACGGTTTAAATGCCCCTTGGATGAGACGTGCAGGTTGCAGTAGCTTAACATGACCGTTTAAATGCCCATTGGAAGAGACGTGCAGGTCGCAGTAGCTTAACAAGACGGTTTAAATGCCCCTTGGAAGAGCGGTGGAGGTCGCAGTAGCTTAACAAGAAGGTTTAAATGCCCCTTGGAAGAGATGTGCAGGTCGCAGTAGCTTAACAAGACGGTTTAAATGCACCTTGAAAGAGACGTGGAGGTCGCAGTAGCTTAGCAAGATGGTTTAAATGCCCCTTGCAAGAGAAATGCAGGTTGCAGTAGCTTAACAAGACGGTTGAAATGTCCCTTGGAAGAGCAGTGGCGGTAGCAGTAGCTTAACAAGAGGGTTTAAATGACCCCTTGCAAAAGACGTGCAAGTCGCAGTAGCTTAACATGACGGTTTAAATGCCCCTTGGAAAAGACGTGCATGTCGCAGTAGCTTAACAAGACGGTTTAAATGCCCCTTGGAAGAGCAGAAAGGTCGCAGTAGCTTAACAAGACGGTTTAAATGCCCCTTGGAAGAGACGTGCAGGCCGCAGTAGCTTAAAAAGACGGTTAAAATGCCCCTTGGAAGAGCGCTGGCGGTAGCAGTAGCTTAACAAGATGGTTTAAATGCCCCTTGGAGGAGAAGTGCAGGTCGTAGTAGCTTAACAAGGCGTTTTAAATGCCCCTTGGAAGAGCGGTGGAGGTCGCAATAGCTTAACAAGACGGTTTAAATGCCCCTTGGAAGAAACATGAAGGTCGCAGAAGCTTAACAAGACGGTTTAAATGCCCCTTGGAAGAGACGTGCAGTTCGCAGTAGCTTAACAAGACCGTTTAAATGCCCCTTGGAAGAGACATGCAGGTCGCAGCAGCTTAACAAGACGGTTTAAATGCCCCTTGGAAGAGACGTGCAGGTTGCAGTAGCTTAACAAGACGGTTTAAATGCCCCTTGGAAGAGACATGCAGGTCGCAGTAGCTTAACAAGACAGTTTAAATGCCCCTTGGAAGAGACGTGCAGGTCGCAGTAGCTTAACAAGACGGTTAAATTGCCCCTTGAAAGAGCGGTGGCGGTAGCAGTAGCTTAACAAGATGGTTTAAATGCCCCTTGGAAGAGACCTGCAGGTCGTAGTAGCTTAACAAGGTGGTTTAAGTGCCCCTTGGAAGAGCGGTGGAGGTCGCAGTAGCTTAACAAGACGGTTTAAATGCCCCTTGGAAGAGACATGCAGGTCGCAGAAGCTTAACAAGATGGTTTAAATGCCCGTTGGAAGAGACGTGCAGGTCGCAGTAGCTTAACAAGACCGTTTAAATGCCCCTTGGAAGAGACTTGCAGGTCGCAGTAGTTTAACAAGATGGTTTAAATGCCCCTTGGAAGAGAAATGCAGGTCGCAGCAGCTTAACAAGACGGTTTAAATGCCCCTTGGAAGAGACGTGCAGGTCGCAGTATCTTAACAAGACGGTTTAAATGCCCCTTGGAAGAGACATGCAGGTCGAAGTAGCTTAACAAGACAGTTTAAATGCCCCTTGGATGAGACGTGCAGGTTGCAGTAGCTTAACATGACCGTTTAAATGCCCATTGGAAGAGACGTGCAGGTCGCAGTAGCTTAACAAGACGGTTTAAATGCCCCTTGGAAGAGCGGTGGAGGTTGCAGTAGCTTAACAAGAAGGTTTAAATGCTCCGTGGAAGAGATGTGCAGGTCGCAGTAGCTTAACAAGACGGTTTAAATGCACCTTGAAAGAGACGTGGAGGTCGCAGTAGCTTAGCAAGACGGTTTAAATGCCACTTGCAAGAGAAATGCAGGTTGCAGTAGCTTAACAAGACCGTTGAAATGTCCCTTGGAAGAGCAGTGGCGGTAGCAGTAGCTTAACAAGAGGGTTTAAATGACCCCTTGCAAAAGACGTGCAAGGAGCAGTAGCTTAACAAGACGGTTTAAATGCCCCTTGGAAGAGACGTGCAGGTCGCAGTAGCTTAACAAGATGGTTTAAATGCCCCTTGGAAAAGACGTGCAAGGAGCAGTAGCTTAACAAGACAGTTTAAATGTCCCTTGGAAAAGACGTGCAAGGAGCAGTAGCTTAACAAGACTGTTTAAATGCCCCTTGGAAAAGACGTGCAAGTCGCAGTAGCTTTTCAAGATGGTTTAAATGCCCCTTGGAAGAGACATGCAGGTCGCAGTAGCTTAACAAGACGGTTTAAATGCCCCTTGGAAGAGCGGTAGCGGTCGCAGTAGCTTAACAAGACAGTTTAGATGCACCTTGAAAGAGACGTGCAGGTCGCAGTAGCTTAACTAGACGGTTAAAGTGCCCCTTGGAAGTGCGGTGGCGGTAGCAGTAGCTTAACAAGACGGTTTAAATGCCCCTTGGAAGAGACATGCAGGTCGCAGTAGCTTAACAAAACGGTTTAAATGCTCCTTGGAAAAGACGTGCAGCTTGCAGTAGCTTAACAAGACGGTTTAAATGCCCCTTGGAAAAGAGGTGGAGGTTGCAGTAGCTTAACAAGACGGTTTAAATGCCCCTTGGAAAAGAGGTGGAGGTTACAGTAGCTTAACAAGACGGTTTAAATGCCCCTTGGAAGAGCGGTCGCGGTAGCAGTAGCTTAACATGACGGTTTAAATGACCCCTTGCAAAAGACGTGCAAGTCGCAGTAGCTTAGCAAGACGGTTTAAATGCCCCTTGCAAGAGAAATGCAGGTTGCAGTAGTTTAACAAGACGGTTTAAATACCCCTTGGAAGAGCAGTAGCGGTCGCAGTAGCTTAACAAGACAGTTTAAATGCCGCTTGAAAGAGACGTGCAGGTCGCAGTAACTTAACAAGAAGGTTTAAATGCCCCTTGGAAGAGATGTGCAGGTCGCAGTAGCTTAACAAGACGGTTTAAATGCCCATTGGAAGAGCGGTAGCGGTCGCTGTAGCTTAACAAGACAGTTTAAATGCCCCTTGAAAGAGACGTGCAGGTCGCAGTAGCTTAACAAGACGGTTAAAGTGCCCCTTGGAAGTGCGGTGGCGGTAGCAGTAGCTAAACAAGACGGTTTAAATGCCCATTGGAAGAGACGTGCAGGTCGCAGTAGCTTAACAAGAAGGTTTAAATGCCCCTTGGAAGAGATGTGCAGGTCGCAGTAGCTTAACAAGACGGTTTAAATGCCACTTGGTAGAGACAGCAGGTGGCAGTAGCTTAACAAGACAGTTTAAATGCCCCTTGGAAAAGAGGTGGAGGTTACAGTAGCTTAACAACACGGTTTAAATGCCCGTTGAAAGAGAAGTGCAGGTCGCAGTAGCTTAACAAAACGGTTAAAATGCACCTGGGAAGAGCGGTGGCGGTAGCAGTAGCCTAACAAGACGGTTTAAATGCCCCTTGGAAGAGACGTGCAGGTCGCAGTAGCTTAACAAGATGGTTTAAATGCCCCTTGGAAAAGACGTGCAAGGAGCAGTAGCTTAACAAGACGGTTTAAATGTCCCTTGGAAAAGACGTGCAAGGAGCAGTAGCTTAACAAGACTGTTTAAATGCCCCTTGGAAAAGACGTGCAAGTCGCAGTAGCTTTTCAAGATGGTTTAAATGCCCATTGGAAGAGACAGGCAGGTCGCAGTAGCTTAACAAGACGGTTTAAATGCCCCTTGGAAGAGCGGTAGCGGTCGCAGTAGCTTAACAAGACAGTTTAGATGCCCCTTGAAAGAGACGTGCAGGTCGCAGTAGCTTAACAAGACGGTTAAAGAGCCCCTTGGAAGTGCGGTGGCGGTAGCAGTAGCTTAACAAGACGGCTTAAATGCCCCTTGGAAGAGACATGCAGGTCGCAGTAGCTTAACAAAACGGTTTAAATGCTCCTTGGAAGAGACGTGCAGCTTGCAGTAGCTTAACAAGACGGTTTAAATGCCCCTTGGAAAAGAGGTGGAGGTTACAGTAGCTTAACAAGACGGTTTAAATGCCCCTTGGAAGAGCGGTCGCGGTAGCAGTAGCTTAACATGACGATTTAAATGACCCCTTGCAAAAGACGTGCAAGTCGCAGTAGCTTAACATGACGGTTTAAATGCCCCTTGGAAAAGACGTGCAAGTCGCAGTAGCTTTTCAAGACGGTTTAAGTGCCCCTTGGAAGAGACATGCAGGTCGCAGTAGCTTAACAAGAAGGTTTAAATGCCCCTTGGAAGAGCGGTAGCAGTAGCTTAACAAGACAGTTTAAATGCCCCTTGGAAGAGATGTGCAGGTCGCGGTAGCTTAACAAGACGGTTTAAATGCCCATTGGTAGAGACATGCAGGTCACAGTATCTTAACAAGACGGTTTAAATGCCCTTTGGAAGAGACGTGCAGGTTGCAGTAGCTTAACAAGACGGTTTAAATGCCCCTTGGAAAAGAGGTGGAGGTTACAGTAGTTTAACAAGACGGTTTAAATGCCCGTTGAAAGAGAAGTGCAGGTCGCAGTAGTTTAACAAAACGGTTAAAATGCCCCTGGGAAGAGCGGTGGCGGTAGCATTAGCTTAACAAGACTGTTTAAATGCCCCTTGGAAGAGACGTGCAGGTCGCAGTAGCTTAACAAGATGGTTTAATTGCCCCTTGGAAGAGACAGGCAGGTCGCAGTAGCTTAACAAGACGGTTTAAATGCCCCTTGGAAGAGCAGAAAGGTCGCAGTAGCTTAACAAGACGGTTTAAATGACCCTTGGAAAAGACGTGCAAGGCGCAGTAGCTTAACAAGACGGTTTAAATGCCCCTTGGAAAAGAAGTGCAAGGCGCAGTAGCTTAACAAGACGGTTTAAATGCCCCTTGGAAAAGACGTGCAAGTCGCAGTAGCTTTTCAAGAAGGTATAAATGCCCCTTGGAAGAGAAATGCAGGTCGCAGTGGCTTAACAAGACGGTTTAAATGCCCCTTGGAAGAGCGGTAGCGGTCGCAGTAGCTTAACAAGACAGTTTAAATGCCACTTGAAAGAGACGTGCAGGTCGCAGTAGCTTAACAAGACGGTTAAAGAGCCCCTTGGAAGTGCGGTGGCGGTAGCAGTAGCTTAACAAGACGGTTAAAATGCCCCTTGGAAGAGACATGCAGGTCGCAGTAGCTTAACAAGACGGTTTAAATGCTCCTTGGAAGAGACGTGCAGGTTGCAGTAGCTTAACAAGACGGTTTAAATGCCCCTTGGAAAAGAGGTGGAGGTTACAGGAGCTTAACAAGACAGTTTAAATGCCCCTTGGAAGATCGGTCGCGGTAGCAGTAGCTTAACATGACGGTTTAAATGACCCCTTGCAAAAGACGTGCAAGTCGCAGTAGCTTAACATGACGGTTTAAATGCCCCTTGGAAAAGACGTGCAAGTCGCAGTAGCTTTTCAAGACGGTTTAAATGCCCCTTGGAAGAGACATGCAGGTCGCAGTAGCTTAACAAGACGGTTAAAGTGCCCCTTGAAAGAGACGTGCAGGTCGCAGTAGCTTAACAAGACGGTTAAAGTGCCCCTTGGAAGTGCGGTCGCGGTAGCAGTAGCTTAACAAGACTGTTTAAATGCCCATTGGAAGAGACGTGCAGGTCGCAGTAGCTTAACAAGACGGTTTAAATGCCCCTTGGAAGACACGTGCAGGTCGCAGTAGCTTAAAAAGAAGGTTTAAATGCCCCTTGGAAGAGATGTGCAGGTCGCAGTAGCTTAACAAGACGGTTTAAATGCCCCTTGGTAGAGACATGCAGGTCGCAGTAGCTTAACAAGATGGTTTAAATGCCCCTTGGAAGAGACGTGCAGGTTATTGTAGCTTTACAAGACTGTTTAAATGCCCCTTGGAAAAGAGGTGGAGTTTACAGTAGCTTAACAAGACGGTTTAAATGCCCGTTGAAAGAGAAGTGCAGGTCGCAGTAGCTTAACAAAACGTTTAAAATGCCCCTGGGAAGAGCGGTGGCGGTAGCAGTAGCTTAACAAGACGGTTTAAATGCCCCTTGGAAGAGACGTGCAGGTCGCAGTAGCTTAACAAGATGGTTTAAATGCCCCTTGGAAGAGACATGCAGGTCGCAGTAGCTTAACAAGATGGTTTAAATGCCCCTTGGAGGAGCCGTAAAGATCGCAGTAGCTTAACAAGTCTTTTTAAATGCCCCTTGGAAAAGACGTGCAAGGCGCAGTAGCTTAGCAAGAGCGTTTAAATGCCCCTTGGAAAAGACGTGCAAGTCGAAGTAACTTTTCAAGAAGGTTTAAATGCCCCCTGGAAGAGACATGCAGGTCGCAGTAGCTTAACAAGACGGTTTAAATGCCACTTGGAAGAGCGGTAGCGGTCGCAGTAGCTTAACAAGACAGTTTAAATGCCCCTTGAAAGAGACGTGCAGGTCGCAGTAGCTTAACAAGACGGTTAAAGAGCCCCTTGGAAGTGCGGTGGCGGTAGCAGTAGCTTAATAAGACGGTTTAAATGCCCCTTGGAAGAGACATGCAGGTCTCAGTAGCTTAACAAGACAGTTTAAATGCTCCTTGGAAGAGACGTGCAAGTTGCAGTAGCTTAACAAGACGGTTTAAATGCCACTTGGAAAAGAGGTGGAGGTTACAGGAGCTTAACAAGACGGTTTAAATGACCCTTGGAAGAGCGGTCGCGGTAGCAGTAGCTTAACAAGACAGTTTAAATGCCCATTGGAAGAGACGTGCAGGTCGCAGTAGCTTAACAAGACGGTTTAAATGCACCTTGGAAGAGCGGTGGAGGTCGCAGTAGCTTAACAAGACGGTTTAAATGCCCCTTGGAAGAGACGTGCAGGTCGCAGTAGCTTAACAAGACGGTTAAAATGCCCCTTGGAAGAGCGGTGGCGGTAGCAGTAGCTTAACAAGATGGTTTAAATGCCCCTTGGAAGAGACGTGCAGGTCGTAGTAGCTTAACAAGATGGTTTAAATACCCCTTGGAAGAGACATGCAGGTCGCAGTAGCTTAACAAGATGGTTTAAATGCCCCTTGGAGGAGCCGTAAAGGTCGCAGTAGCTTAACAAGTCTTTTTAAATGCCCCTTGGAAAAGACGTGCAAGGCGCAGTAGCTTAGCAAGAGCGTTTAAATGCCCCTTGGAAAAGACGTGCAAGTCGAAGTAACTTTTCAAGAAGGTTTAAATGCCCCCTGGAAGAGACATGCAGGTCGCAGTAGCTTAACAAGACGGTTTAAATGCCACTTGGAAGAGCGGTAGCGGTCGCAGTAGCTTAACAAGACAGTTTAAATGCCCCTTGAAAGAGACGTGCAGGTCGCAGTAGCTTAACAAGACGGTTAAAGAGCCCATTGGAAGTGCGGTGGCGGTAGCAGTAGCTTAATAAGACTGTTTAAATGCCCCTTGGAAGAGACATGCAGGTCTCAGTAGCTTAACAAGACAGTTTAAATGCTCCTTGGAAGAGACGTGCAAGTTGCAGTAGCTTAACAAGACGGTTTAAATGCCACTTGGAAAAGAGGTGGAGGTTACAGGAGCTTAACAAGACGGTTTAAATGACCCCTGGAAGAGCGGTCGCGGTAGCAGTAGCTTAACAAGACAGTTTAAATGCCCATTGGAAGAGACGTGCAGGTCGCAGTAGCTTAACAAGACGGTTTAAATTCACCTTGGAAGAGCGGTGGAGGTCGCAGTAGCTTAACAAGACGGTTTAAATGCCCCTTGGAAGAGACGTGCAGGTCGCAGTAGCTTAACAAGACGGTTAAAATGCCCCTTGGAAGAGCGGTGGCGGTAGCAGTAGCTTAACAAGATGGTTTAAATGCCCCTTGGAAGAGACGTGCAGGTCGTAGTAGCTTAACAAGACGGTTTAAATGCCCCTTGGAAGAGCGGTGGAGGTCGCAGTAGCTTAACAAGATGGTTTAAATGCCCCTTGGAAGAGACATGCAGGTCGCAGCAGCTTAACAAGACGACTTAAATGCCCCTTGGAAGAGACGTGCAGGTCGCAGTAGCTTAACAAGACCGTTTAAATGCCCCTTGGAAGAGACATGCAGGTCGCAGTAGCTTAACAAGACGGTTTAAATGCCCCTTGGAAGAGACGTGCAGGTTGCAGTAGCTTAACAAGACGGTTTAAATGCCCCTTGGAAGAGACATGCAGGTCGCAGTAGCTTAACAAGACAGTTTAAATGCCCCTTGGAAGAGCGGTGGAGGTCGCAGTAGCTTAACAAGATGGTTTAAATGCCCCTTGGAAGAGACGTGCAGGTCGCAGTAGCTTAACAAGACGGTTAAAATGCCCGTTGGAAGAGCGGTGGCGGTAGCAGTAGCTTAACAAGATGGTTTAAATGCCCCTTGGAAGAGAAGTGCAGGTCGTAGTATCTTAACAAGGCGGTTTAAATGCCCCTTGGAAGAGCGGTGGAGGTCGCAATAGCTTAACAAGACGGTTTAAATGCCCATTGGAAGAGACATGCAGGTCGCAGAAGCTTAACAAAACGGTTTAAATGCCCCTTGGAAGAGACGTGCAGTTCGCAGTAGCTTAACAAGACCGTTTAAATGCCCCTTGGAAGAGGCATGCAGGTTACAGTAGCTTAACAAGACGGTTTAAATGCCCCTTGGAAGAGCGGTGGAGGTCACAGTAGCTTAACAAGACGGTTTAAATGCCCCTTGGAAGAGACGTGCAGGTTGCAGTAGCTTAACAAGACGGTTTAAATGCCCCTTGGAAGAGACATGCAGGTCGCAGTAGCTTAACAAGACAGTTTAAATGCCCCTTGGAAGAGCGGTGGAGGTCACAGTAGCTTAACAAGACGGTTTAAATGCCCCTTGGAAGAGACGTGCAGGTCGCAGTAGCTTAACAAGACTGTTAAATTGCCCCTTGGAAGAGTGGTGGCGGTACCAGTAGCTTAACAAGATATTTTAAATGCCCCTTGGAAGAGACGTGCAGGTCGTAGTAGCTTAACAAGGTTGTTTAAATGCCCCTTGGAAGAGCAGTGGAGGTCGCAGTAGCTTAACAAGACGGTTTAAATGCCCCTTGGAAGAGACATGCAGGTCGCAGAAGCTTAACAAGACGGTTTAAATGCCCCTTGGAAGAGACGTGCAGGTCGCAGTAGCTTAACAAGACCGTTTAAATGCCCCTTGGAAGAGCGGTGGCGGTAGCAGTAGCTTAACAAAATGGTTTTAATGCCCCTTGGAAGAGACGTGCAGGTCGTAGTAGCTTAACAAGACGGTTTAAATGCCCCTTGCAAGAGCGGTGTAGGTCGCAGTAGCTTAAAAAGACGGTTTAAATGCCCCTTGGAAGAGACATGCAGGTCGCAGAAGCTTAACAAGACGGTTTAAATGCCCCTTGGAAGAGCGGTGGAGGTCGCAGTAGCTTAACAAGACGGTTTAAATGCCCCTTTAAGAGACATGCAGGTCGCAGCAGCTTAACAAGACGGCGTAAATGCCCCTTGGAAGAGACGTGCAGGTCGCAGTAGCTTAACAAGACCGTTTAAATGCCCCTTGGAAGAGACATGCAGGTCGCAGTAGCTTAACAAGATGGTTTAAATGCCCCTTGGAAGAGACGTGCAGGTTGCAGTAGCTTAACAAGACGGTGTAAATGCCCCTTGGAAGAGACATGCAGGTCGCAGTAGCTTAACAAGACAGTTTAAATGCCCCTTGGAAGAGCGGTGGAGGTCGCAGTAGCTTAACAAGACGGTTTAAATGCCCCTTGGAAGAGACATGCAGGTCGCAGAAGCTTAACAAGACGGTTTAAATGCCCCTTGGAAGAGACGTGCAGGTCACAGTAGCTTAACAAGACCGTTTAAATGCCCCTTGGAAGAGACTTGCAGGTCGCAGTAGCTTAAGAAGACAGTTTAAATGCCCCTTGGAAGAGACATGCAGGTCGAAGTAGCTTAACAAGACGGTTTAAATGCCCCTTGGATGAGACGTGCAGGTTGCAGTAGCTTAATATGACCGTTTAAATGCCCCTTGGAAGAGACATGCAGGTCGCAGTAGCTTAACAAGACAGTTTAAATGACCCTTGGAATAGAGGTGGAGTTTACAGTAGCTTAACAAGACGATTTAAATGCCCCTTGGAAGAGCGGTGGCGGTAGCTGTATCTTAACAAGACGGTTTAAATGCCCCTTGGAAGAGACGTGAAGTTCGCAGTAGCTTAACAAGACGGTTTAAATGCCTCTTGGAAGAGACATGCAGGTCGCAGTAGCTTAACAAGACGGTTTAAATGCCCCTTGGAAGAGCGGTGGAGGTCGCAGTAGCTTAACAAGACGTTTTAAATGCCCCTTGGTTGAGACATGCAGGTGCAGCAGCTTAACAAGACGGTTTAAATGCCCCTTGGAAGAGACGTGCAGGTCGCAGTAGCTTATCAAGACGGTTTAAATGACCCCTTGCAAAAGACATGCAAGTCGCAGTAGCTTAACATGACGGTTTAAATGCCCCTTGGAAAAGACGTGCAAGTCGCAGTAGCTTTTCAAGACGGTTTAAGTGCCCCTTGGAAGAGACATGCAGGTCGCAGTAGCTTAACAAGACGGTTTAAATGCCCCTTGGAAGAGCGGTAGCTGTCGCAGTAGCTTAACAAGACAGTTTAAATGAACCTTGAAAGAGACGTGCAGGTCGCAGTAGCTTAACAAGACGGTTAGAGTGCCCCTTGGAAGTGCGGTCGCGGTAGCAGCAGCTTAACAAGACGGTTTAAATGCCCATTGGAATAGACGTGCAGGTCGCAGTAGCTTAACAAGACGGTTTAAATGCCCATTGTAAGAGCGGTGGAGGTCGCAGTAGCTTAACAAGTCTGTTTAAATGCCCCTTGGAAGAGACGTGCAGGTCGCAGTAGCTTAACAAGACGGTTTAAATGCCCCTTGGTAGAGACATGCAGGTCACAGTAGCTTAACAAGACTGTTTAAATGCCCCTTGGAAGAGACGTGCAGGTTGCAGTAGCTTAACAAGTCGGTTTAAATGCCACTTGGAAAAGAGGTGGAGGTTACAGTAGCTTAACAAGACGGTTTAAATGCCCGTTGAAAGAGAAGTGCAGGTCGCAGTAGCTTAACAAAACGGTTAAAATGCCCCTGGGAAGAGCGGTGGCGGTAGCAGTAGCTTAACAAGACGGTTTAAATGCCCCTTGGAAGAGACGTGCAGGTCGCAGTAGCTTAACAAGATGGTTTATATGCCCCTTGGAAGAAACATGCAGGTCGCAGTAGCTTAACAAGAAGGTTTAAATGCCCCTTGAAAGAGCGGTAAAGGTCGCAGTAGCTTAACAAGACGGTTTAAATGCCCCTTGGAAAAGACGTGCAAGGCGCAGTAGCTTAACAAGACGGTTTAAATGCCCATTGGAAAAGGCGTGCAAGTCGCAGTAGCTTTTCAAGATGGTTTAAATGCCCCTTGGAAGAGACATGCAGGTCGCAGAAGCTTAACAAGACGGTTTAAATGCCCCTTTGAAGAGCGATAGCGGTCGCAGTAGCTTAAAAAGACAGTTTAAATACCCCTTGAAAGAGACGTGCAGGTCGCAGTAGCTTAACAAGACGGTTAAAGAGCCACTTGGAAGTGCGGTGGCGGTAGCAGTAGCTTAACAAGATGGTTTAAATGCCCCTTGGAAGAGACATGCAGGTTGTAGTAGCTTAACAAGACGGTTTAAATGCCCCTTGGAAAAGAGGTGGAGGTTACAGGAGCTTAACAAGACGGTTTAAATGCCCCTTGGAAGAGCGGTCGCGGTAGCAGTAGCTTATCAAGACGGTTTAAATGCCCATTGGAAGAGACGTGCAGGTCGCAGTAGCTTAACAAGACGGTTTAAATGCACCTTGGAAGAGCGGTGGAGGTCGCAGTAGCTTAACAAGACGGTTTAAATGCCCCTTGGAAGAGACGTGCAGGTCGCAGTAGCTTAACAAGACGGTTAAAATGCCCCTTGGAAGAGCGGTGGCGGTAGCAGTAGCTTAACAAGATGGTTTAAATGCCCCTTGGAAGAGACGTGCAGGTCGTAGTAGCTTAACAAGACGGTTTAAATGCCCCTTGGAAGAGCGGTGGAGGTCGCAGTAGCTTAACAAGACGGTTTAAATGCCCCTTGGAAGAGACATGCAGGTCGCAGCAGCTTAACAAGACGGCGTAAATGCCCCTTGGAAGAGACATGCAGGTCGCAGTAGCTTAACAAGACGGTTTAAATGCCCCTTGGAAGAGACGTGCAGGTTGCAGTAGCTTAACAAGACGGTTTAAATGCCCCTTGGAAGAGACATGCAGGTCGCAGTAGCTTAACAAGACAGTTTAAATGCCCCTTGGAAGAGCGGTGGAGGTCGCAGTAGCTTAACAAGACGGTTTAAATGCCCCTTGGAAGAGACGTGCAGGTCGCAGTAGCTTAACAAGACGGTTAAAATGCCCCTTGGAAGAGCGGTGGCGGTAGCAGTAGCTTAACAAGATGGTTTAAATGCCCCTTGGAAGAGAAGTGCAGGTCGTAGTAGCTTAACAAGGCGGTTTAAATGTCCCTTGGAAGTGCGGTGGAGGTCGCAATAGCTTAACAAGACGGTTTAAATGCCCCTTGGAAGAGACGTGCAGGTTGCAGTAGCTTAACAAGACGGATTAAATGCCCCTTGGAAAAGAGGTGGAGGTTACAGTAGCTTAACAAGACGGTTTAAATGCCCGTTGAAAGAGAAGTGCAGGTCGCAGTAGCTTAACAAAACGGTTAAAATGCCCCTGGGAAGAGCGGTGGCCGTAGCAGTAGCTTAACAAGATGGTTTAAATGCCCCTTGGAAGAGACGTGCAGGTCGCAGTAGCTTAACAAGATGGTTTAAATGCCCCTTGGAAGAAACATGCAGGTCGCAGTAGCTTAACAAGACGGTTTAAATGCCCCTTGGAAGAGCGGTAAAGGTTGCAACAGCTTAACAAGACGGTTTAAATGCCCCTTGGAAAAGACGTGCAAGGCGCAGTAGCTTAACAGGACGGTTTAAATGCCCCTTGGAAAAGACGTGCAAGTTGCAGTAGCTTTTCAAGATGGTTTAAATGTCCCTTGGAAGAGACATGCAGGTCGCAGTATATTAACAAGACGGTTTAAATGCCCCTTGGAAGAGCGGTAGCGGTCGCAGTAGCTTAACAAGACAGTTTAAATGCCCCTTGAAAGAGACGTGCAGGTCGCAGTAGCTTAACAAGACGGTTAAAGAGCCCCTTGGAAGTGCGGTGGCGGTAGCAGTAGCTTAACAAGACGGTTTAAATGCCCCTT
This sequence comes from Phyllobates terribilis, assembly GCF_046119375.1. Classification (NCBI taxonomy): domain Eukaryota; kingdom Metazoa; phylum Chordata; class Amphibia; order Anura; family Dendrobatidae; genus Phyllobates; species Phyllobates terribilis. The sequence goes on from NW_027362804.1 coordinate 7,675,481, forward strand.
GGAAGAGACATGCAGGTCGCAGTTGCTTAACAAGATGGTTTAAATGCTCCTTGGAAGAGACGTGCAGGTTGCAGTAGCTTAACAAGACGGTTTAAATTCCCCTTGGAAAAGAGGTGGAGGTTACAGTAGCTTAACAAGACGGTTTAATTGGCCCTTGGAAGAGCGGTCGCGGTAGCAGTAGCTTAACAAGATGGATTAAATGCCCCTTGAAAGAGACGTGCAGGTCGCAGTAGCTTAACAAGACGGTTAAAATGCCCCTTGGAAGAGCGGTGGCGGTAGCAGTAGCTTAACAAGATGGTTTAAATGCCCCTTGGAAGAGATGTGCAGATCGTAGTAGCTTAACAAGACCGTTTAAATGCCTCTTGGAAGAGCGGTGGAGGTCGCAGTAGCTTAACAAGACAGTTCAAATACCCCTTGGAAGAGACATGCAGGTCGCAGCAGCTTATCAAGACGGTTTAAATGCCCCTTGGAAGAGACTTGCAGGTCGCAGTAGCTTAACAAGACGGTTTAAATGCTCCTTGGAAGAGACGTGCAGGTTGCAGTAGCTTAACAAGACGGTTTAAATGCCCCTTGGAAAAGAGGTGGAGGTTACAGTAGCTTAACAAGTCAGTTTAAATGCCCCTTGGAAGAGCGGTCGCGGTAGCAGTAGCTTAAAATGACGGTTTAAATGACCCCTTGCAAAAGACGTGCAAGTCGCAGTAGCTTAACATGACGGTTTAAATGCCCCTTGGAAAAGACGTGCAAGTCGCAGTAGCTTTTCAAGACGGTTTAAATGCCCCTTGGAAGAGACATGCAGGTCACAGTAGCTTAACAAGACGATTTAAATGCCCCTTGGAATAGCGGTAGCGGTCGCAGTAGCTTAACAAGACAGTTTAAATGAACCTTGAAAGAGACGTACAGGTCGCAGTAGCTTAACAAGACGGTTAAAGTGCCCCTTGGAAGTGCGGTCGCGGTAGCAGTAGCTTAACAAGATGGTTTAAATGCCCATTGGAAGAGACGTGCAGGTCGCAGTAGCTTAACAAGACGGTTTAAATGCCCCTTGGAAGAGCGGTGGAGGTCGCAGTAGCTTAACAAGTCTGTTTAAATGCCCCTTGGAAGAGACGTGCAGGTCGCAGTAGCTTAACAAGAAGGTTTAAATGCCCTTGGAAGAGATGTGCAGGTCGCAGTAGCTTAACAGGACGGTTTAAATGCCCCTTGGTAGAGACATGCAGGTCGCAGTAGCTTAACAAGATGGTTTAAATGCCCCTTGGAAGAGACGTGCAGGTTGCAGTAGCTTAACAAGACGGTTTAAATGCCCCTTGGAAAAGAGGTGGAGGTTACAGTAGCTTAACAAGACGGTTTAAATGCCCGTTGAAAGAGAAGTGCAGGTCGCAGTAGCTTAACAAAACGTTTAAAATGCCCCTGGGAAGAGCGGTGGCGGTAGCAGTAGCTTAACAAGACGGTTTAAATGCCCCTTGGAAGAGACGTGCAGGTCGCAGTAGCTTAACAAGATGGTTTAAATACCCCTTGGAAGAAACATGCAGGTCGCAGTAGCTTAACAAGACGGTTTAAATGCCCCTTGGAAGAGCGGTAAAGGTCGCAGCAGCTTAACAAGACGGTTTAAATGATCCTTGGAAGAGACGTGCAGGTTGCAGTAGCTTAACAAGACGGTTTAAATGCCCCTTGGAAAAGAGGTGGAGGTTACAGTAGCTTAACAAGACGGTTTAAATGCCCCTTGGAAGAGCGGTCGCGGTAGCAGTAGCTTAACATGACGGTTTAAATGACCCCTTGCAAAAGACGTGCAAGTCGCAGTAGCTTAACAAGACGGTTAAAATGCCCCTTGGAAGAGCGGTGGCGGTCGCAGTAGCTTAACAAGATGGTTTAAATGCCCCTTGGAAGAGACGTGCAGATCGTAGTAGCTTAACAAGACCGTTTAAATGCCCCTTGGAAGAGCGGTGGAGGTCGCAGTTGCTTAACAAGACAGTTCAAATGCCCCTTGGAAGAGACATGCAGGTCGCAGCAGCTTATCAAGACGGTTTAAATGCCCCTTGGAAGAGACTTGCAGGTCGCAGTAGCTTAACAAGACGGTTTAAATGCTCCTTGGAAGAGACGTGCAGGTTGCAGTAGCTAAACAAGACGGTTTAAATGCCCCTTGGAAAAGAGGTGGAGGTTACAGTAGCTTAACAAGACGGTTTAAATGCCCCTTGGAAGAGCAGTCGCGGTAGCAGTAGCTTAACATGACGCTTTAAATGACCCCTTGCAAAAGACGTGCAAGTCGCAGTAGCTTAACATGACGGTTTAAATGCCCCTTGGAAAAGACGTGCAAGTCGCAGTAGCTTTTCAAAACGGTTTAAAGGCCCCTTGGAAGAGACATGCAGGTCGCAGTAGCTTAACAAGACGATTTAAATGCCCCTTGGAAGAGCGGTAGCGGTCGCAGTAGCTTAACAAGACAGTTTAAATGCCCCTTGAATGAGACGTGCAGGTCGCAGTAGCTTAGCAAGACGGTTAAAGTGCCCCTTGGAAGTGCGGTGGCGGTAGCAGTAGCTTAACAAGACGGTTTAAAAGCACATTGAAAGAGACGTGCAGGTCGCAGTGGTTTAACAAGACGGTTTAAATGCCCCTTGGTAGAGACATGCAGGTCGCAGTAGCTTAACAAGACGGTTTAAATGCCCCTTGGAAGAGACGTGCAGGTTGCAGTAGCTTAACAAGACGGTTTAAATGCCCCTTGGAAAAGAGGTGGAGGTTACAGTAGCTTAACAAGACGGTTTAAATGCCCGTTGAAAGAGAAGTGCAGGTCGCAGTAGCTTAACAAAACGGTTAAAATGCCCCTGGGAAGAGCGGTGGCGGTAGCAGTAGCTTAACAAGACGGTTTAAATGCCCCTTGGAAGAGACGTGCAGGTCGCAGTAGCTTAACAAGATGGTTTAAATGCTCCTTGGAAGAAACATGCAGGTCGCAGTAGCTTAACAAGACGGTTTAAATGCCCCTTGGAAGAGCGGTAAAGGTCGCAGTAGCTTAACAAGACGGTTTAAATGCCCCTTGGAAAAGACGTGCAAGGCGCAGTAGCTTAACAAGACGGTTTAAATGCCCATTGGAAAAGACGTGCAAGTCGCAGTAGCTTTTCAAGATGGTTTAAATGCCCCTTGGAAGAGACATGCAGGTCGCAGAAGCTTAACAAGACGGTTTAAATGCCCCTTTGAAGAGCGGTAGCGGTCGCAGTAGCTTAACAACACAGTTTAAATGCCCCTTCAAAGAGACGTGCAGATCGCAGTAGCTTAACAAGACGGTTAAAGAGCCCCTTGGAAGTGCGGTGGCGGTAGCAGTAGCTAAACAAGACGGTTTAAATGCCCTTTGGAAGAGACGTGTAGGTTGCAGTAGCTTAACTAGACGGTTTAAATGCCCCTTGTAATGAGGTGGAGGTTACAGGAGCTTAACAAGACGGTTAAAATGCCCCTTGGAAGAGCGGTGGCGGTAGCAGTAGCTTAACAAGATGGTTTAAATGCCCCTTGGAAGAAACGTGCAGGTCGTAGTAGCTTAACAAGGCGCTATAAATGCCCCTTGGAAGAGCGGTGGAGGTCGCAGTGGCTTAACAAGACGGTTTAAATGCCACTTTGAAGAGACGTGCAGGTCGCAGTAGCTTAACAAGACGGTTAAAATGCCCCTTGGAAGAGCGTTGGCTGTAGCAGTAGCTTAACAAGATGGTTTAAATGCCCCTTGGAAGAGACGTGCAGGTCGTAGTAGCTTAAGAAGACGGTTTAAATGCCCCTTGGAAGAGCGGTGGAGGTCGCAGTAGCTTAACTAGACGGTTTAAATGCCCCTTGGAAGAGACATGCAGGTCGCAGCAGCTTAACAAGACGGCTTAAATGCCCCTTGGAAGAGACGTGCAGGTCGCAGTAGCTTAACAAGACCGTTTAAATTCCCCTTGGAAGAGACATGCAGGTCGCAGTAGCTTAACAAGATGGTTTAAATGCCGCTTGGAAGAGACGTGCAGGTTGCAGTAGCTTAACAAGACGGTTTAAATGCCCCTTGGAAGCGACATGCAGGTCGCAGTGGCTTTACAAGACAGTTTAAATGTCCCTTGGAAGAGCGGTGGAGGTCGCAGTAGCTTAACAAGACGGTTTAAATGCCCCTTGGAAGAGACGTGCTGGTCGCAGTAGCTTAACAAGACGGTTAAAATGCCCCTTGGAAGAGCGGTGGCGGTAGCAGTAGCTTAACAAGATGGTTTAAATGCCCCTTGGAAGAGACGTGCAGGTCGTAGTAGCTTAACAAGGCGGTTTAAATGCCCCTTGGAAGACCGGTGGAGGTCGCAGTAGCTTAACAAGATGGTTTAAATGCCCCTTGGAAGAGACATGCAGGTCGCAGCAGCTTAACAAGACGGTTTAAATGCCCCTTGGAAGAGACGTGCAGGTTGCAGTAGCTTAACAACACGGTTTAAATGCCCCTTGGAAGAGACATGCAGGTCGCAGTAGCTTAACAAGACAGTTTAAATGCCCCTTGGAAGAGCGGTGGAGGTCACAGTAGCTTAACAAGATGGTTTAAATGCCCCTTGGAAGAGACATGCAGGTCGCAGTAGCTTAACAAGACGGTTAAAATGCCCCTTGGAAGAGCGGTGGCGGTAGCAGTAGCTTAACAAGATGGTTTAAATGCCCCTTGGAAGAGACGTGCAGGTCGTAGTATCTTAACAAGGCGGTAAAAATGCCCCTTGGAAGAGCGGTGGAGGTCGCAGTAGCTTAACAAGACTGTTTAAATGCCCCTTGGAAGAGACATGCAGGTCGCAGTTGCTTAACAAGATGGTTTAAATGCTCCTTGGAAGAGACGTGCAGGTTGCAGTAGCTTAACACGACGGTTTAAATGCCACTTGGAAAAGAGGTGGAGGTTACAGTAGCTTAACAAGACGGTTTAAATGCCCCTTGGAAGAGCGGTAGCGGTAGCAGAAGCTTAACAAGACGGATTAAATGCCCCTTGAAAGAGACGTGCAGGTCGCAGTAGCTTATCAAGACGGTTAAAATGCCCCTTGGAAGAGCGGTGGCTGTAGCAGTAGCTTAACAAGATGGTTTAAATTCCCCTTGGAAGAGACGTGCAGATCGTAGTAGCTTAACAAGACCGTTTAAATGCCCCTTGGAAGAGCGGTGGAGGTCGCAGTACCTTAACAAGACAGTTCAAATGCCCCTTGGAAGAGACATGCAGGTCGCAGCAGCTTATCAAGACGGTTTAAATGCCCCTTGGAAGAGACTTGCAGGTCGCAGTAGCTTAACAAGATGGTTTAAATGCTCCTTGGAAGAGACGTGCACGTTGCAGTAGCTTAACAAGACGGTTTAAATGCCCCTTGGAAAAGAGGTGGAGGTTACAGTAGCTTAACAAGACGGTTTAAATGCCCCTTGGAAGAGCGGTCGCGGTAGCAGTAGCTTAACATGACGGTTTAAATTACCCCTTGCAAAAGACGTGCAAGTCGCAGTAGCTTAACATGACGATTTAAATGTCCCTTGGAAAAGACGTGCAAGTCGCAGTAGCTTTTCAAGACGGTTTAAATGCCCCTTGGAAGAGACATGCAGGTCGCAATAGCTTAACAAGACGGTTTAAATGCCCCTTGGAAGAGCGGTAGCGGTCGAAGTAGCTTAACAAGACAGTTTAAATGCCCCTTGAAAGAGACGTGGAGGTCGCAGTAGCTTAACAAGACGCTTAAAGTGTCCCTTGGAAGTGCGGTGGCGGTAGCAGTAGCTTAACAAGACGGTTTAAATGCCCATTGGAAGAGACGTGCAGGTCGCAGTAGCTTAACAAGACGGTTTAAATGCCCCTTGGAACAGCGGTGGAGGTCGCAGTAGCTTAACAAGTCTGTTTAAATGCCCCTTGGAAGAGACGTGCAGGTCGCAGTAGCTTAACAAGAAGGTTTAAATGCCCCTGGGAAGAGATGTGCAGGTCGCAGTAGCTTAACAAGACGGTTTAAATGCCCCTTGGTAGAGACATGCAGGTCGCAGTAGCTTAACAAGACGGTTTAAATGCCCCTTGGAAGAGACGTGCAGGTTGCAGTAGCTTAACAAGACGGTTTAAATGCCCCTTGGAAAAGAGGTGGAGGTTACAGTAGCTTAACAAGACGGTTTAAATGCCCGTTGAAAGAGAAGTGCAGGTCGCAGTAGCTTAACAAAACGGTTAAAATGCCCCAGGGAAGAGCGGTGGCGGTAGCAGTAGCTTAACAAGATGGTTTAAATGCCTATTGGAAGAGACGTGCAGGTCGTAGTATCTTAACAAGGCGCTAAAAATGCCCCTTGGAAGAGCGGTGGAGGTCGCAGTAGCTTAACAAGACGGTTTAAATGCCCCTTGTAAGAGACATGCAGGTCGCAGTTGCTTAACAAGACGGTTTAAATGCTCCTTGGAAGAGACGTGCAGGTTGCAGTAGCTTAACAAGACGGTTTAAATGCCCCTTGGAAAAGAGGTGGAGGTTACAGTAGCTTAACAAGACGGTTTAAATGCCCCTTGGAAGAGCGGTCGCGGTAGCAGTAGCTTAACAAGATGGATTAAATGCCCCTTGAAAGAGACGTGCAGGTCGCAGTAGCTTAACAAGACGGTTAAAATGCCCCTTGGAAGAGCGGTGGCGGTAGCAGTAGCTTAACAAAATGGTTTAAATGCCCCTTGGAAGAGACGTGCAGATCGTAGTAGCTTAACAAGACCGTTTAAATGCCCCTTGGAAGAGCGGTGGAGGTCGCAGTACCTTAACAAGACAGTTCAAATGCCCCTTGGAAGAGACATGCAGGTCGCAGCAGCTTATCAAGACGGTTTAAATGCCCCTTGGAAGAGACTTGCAGGTCGCAGTAGCTTAACAAGACGGTTTAAATGCTCCTTGGAAGAGACGTGCACGTTGCAGTAGCTTAACAAGACGGTTTAAATGCCCCTTGGAAAAGAGGTGGAGGTTACAGTAGCTTAACAAGACGGTTTAAATGCCCCTTGGAAGAGCGGTCGCGGTAGCAGTAGCTTAACATGACGGTTTAAATGACCCCTTGCAAAAGACGTGCAAGTCGCAGTAGCTTAACATGACGGTTTAAATGTCCTTGGAAAAGTCGTGCAAGTCGCAGTAGCTTTTCAAGACGGTTTAAATGCCCCTTGGAAGAGACATGCAGGTCGCAATAGCTTAACAAGACGGTTTAAATGCCCCTTGGAAGAGCGGTAGCGGTCGCAGTAGCTTAACAAGACAGTTTAAATGCCCCTTGAAAGAGACGTGCAGGTCGCAGTAGCTTAACAAGATGGTTAAAGTGTCCCTTGGAAGTGCGGTGGCGGTAGCAGTAGCTTAACAAGACGGTTTAAATGCCCATTGGAAGAGACGTGCAGGTCGCAGTAGCTTAACAAGACGGTTTAAATGCCCGTTGGAACAACGTTGGAGGTCGCAGTAGCTTAACAAGTCTGTTTAAATGCCCCTTGGAAGAGACGTGCAGGACGCAGTAGCTTAACAAGAAGGTTTAAATGCCCCTTGGAAGAGATGTGCAGGTCGCAGTAGCTTAACAAGACGGTTTAAATGCCCCTTGGTAGAGACATGCAGGTCGCAGTAGCTTAACAAGACGGTTTAAATGCCCCTTGGAAGAGACGTGCATTTTGCAGTAGCTTAACAAGATGGTTTAAATGCCCCTTGGAAAAGAGGTGGAGGTTACAGTGGCTTAACAAGACGGTTTATATGCCCGTTGAAAGAGAAGTGCAGGTCGCAGTAGCTTAACAAAACGGTTAAAATGCCCCTGGGAAGAGCGGTGGCGGTAGCAGTAGCTTAACAAGACGGTTTAAATGCCCCTTGGAAGAGAAGTGCAGGTCGCAGTAGCTTAACAAGATGGTTTAAATGCCCCTTGGAAGAAACATGCAGGTCGCAGTAGCTTAACAAGACGGTTTAAATGCCCCTTGGAAGAGCGGTAAAGGTCGCAGTAACTTAACAAGACAGTTTAAATGCCCCTTGGAAAAGACGTGCAAGGCGCAGTAGCTTAACAAGACGGTTTAAATGCCCCTTGGAAAAGACGTGCAAGTCGCAGTAGCTTTTCAAGATGGTTTAAATGCCCCTTGGAAGAGACATGCAGGTCGCAGGAGCTTAACAAGACGGTTTAAATGCCCCTTGGAAGAGCGGTAGCGGTCGCAGTAGCTTAACAAGACAGTTTAAATGCCCCTTGAAAGAGACGTGCAGGTCGCAGTAGCTTAACAAGACGGTTAAAGAGCCCCTTGGAAGTGCGGTTGCGGTAGCAGTAGCTTAACAAGACGGTTTAAATGCCCCTTGGAAGAGACATGCAGGTCGCAGTTGCTTAACAAGATGGTTTAAATGCCCCTTGGAAAAGAGTTGGAGGTTACAGTAGCTTAACAAGACGGTTTAAATGCCCCTTGGAAGAGAGGTCGCGGTAGCAGTAGCTTAACAAGACGGATTATATGCCCCTTGAAAGAGACGTGCAGGTCGCAGTAGCTTAACAAGACGGTTAAAATGCCCCTTGGAAGAGCGGTGGCGGTAGCAGTAGCTTAACAAGATGGTTTAAATGCCCCTTGGAAGAGACGTGCAGATCGTAGTAGCTTAACACGACCGTTTAAATGCCCCTTGGAAGAGCGGTGGAGGTCGCAGTAGCTTAACAAGACAGTTCAAATGCCCCTTGGAAGAGACATGCAGGTCGCAGCAGCTTATCAAGACGGTTTAAATGCCCGTTGGAAGAGACTTGCAGGTCGCAGTAGCTTAACAAGACGGTTTAAATGCTCCTTGGAAGAGACTTGCAGGTTGCAGTAGCTTAACAAGACGGTTTAAATGCCCCTTGGAAAAGAGGTGGAGGTTACAGTAGCTTAACATGACGGTTTAAATGACCCCTTGCAAAAGACTTGCAAGTCGCAGTAGCTTAACATGACGGTTTACATGCCCCTTGGAAAAGACGTGCAAGTCGCAGTAGCTTAACAAGACGGTTAAAATGCCCCTTGTAAGAGCGGTGGCTGTAGCAGTAGCTTAACAAGATGGTTTAAATGCCCCTTGGAAGAGACGTGCAGGTCGTAGTAGCTTAACAAGACGGTTTAAATGCCCCTTGGAAGAGCGGTGGAGGTCGCAGTAGCTTAACAAGACGGTTTAAATGCCCCTTGGAAGAGACATGCAGCTCGCAGCAGCTTAACAAGACGGCTTAAATGCACCTTGGAACAGACGTGCAGGTCGCAGTAGCTTAACAAGACCGTTTAAATGCCCCTTGGAAGAGACATGCAGGTCGCAGTACCTTAACAAGACGGTTTAAATGCCTCCTTGGAAGAGAAGTGCAGGTTGCAGTAGCTTAACAAGACAGTTTAAATGCCCCTTGGAAGAGACATGCAGGTCGCAGTAGCTTAACAAGACAGTTTAAATGCCCCTTGGAAGAGCGGTGGAGGTCACAGTAGCTTAACAAGACGGTTTAAATGCCCCTTGGAAGAGACATGCAGGTCGCAGTAGCTTAACAAGACGGTTAAAATGCCCCTTGAAAGAGCGGTGGCGGTAGCAGTAGCTTAACAAGATGGTTTAAATGCCCCTTGGAAGAGACGTGCAGGTCGTAGTAGCTTAACAAGGCGGTTTAAATGCCCCTTGGAAGAGCGGTGGAGGTCGCAGTAGCTTAACAAGACCGTTTAAATGCCCCTTGGAAGAGACATGCAGGTCGCAGAAGCTTAACAAGACGGTTTAAATGCCCCTTGGAAGAGACGTGCAGGTCGCAGTAGCTTAACAAGACCGTTTAAATGCCCCTTGGAAGAGACATGCAGGTCGCAGTAGCTTAACAAGACGGTTTAAATGCCCCTTGGAAGAGACATGCACGTCGCAGCAGCCTAACAAGACGGTTTAAATGCCCATTTTAAGAGACGTGCAGGTCGCAGTAGCTTAACAAGACCGTTTAAATGCCCCTTGGAAGAGACATGCAGGTTGAAGTAGCTTAACAAGACGGTTTAAATGCCCCTTGGATGAGACGTGCTGGTTGCAGTAGCTTAACAAGACGGTTTAAATGCCCCTTGGAAGAGACATGCAGGTCGCAGTAGCTTAACAAGACAGTTTAAGTGTCCCTTGGAAGAGACATGCAGGTCGCAGTAGCTTAACAAGACGGTTAAAATGCCCCTTGGAAGAGCGGTGGCGGTAGCAGTAGCTTAACAGGATGGTTTAAATGCCCCTTGGAAGAGACGTGCAGGTCGTAGTAGCTTAACAAGACCGTTTAAATGCCCCTTAGAAGAGACATGCAGGTCGAAGTAGCTTAACAAGACGGTTTAAATGCCCCTTGGATGAGACGTGCTGGTTGCAGTAGCTTAACAAGACCGTTTAAATGCCCCTTGGAAGAGACATGCAGGTCGCAGTAGCTTAACAAGACAGTTTAAGTGTCCCTTGGAAGAGACATGCAGGTCGCAGTAGCTTAACAAGACGGTTAAAATGCCCCTTGGAAGAGCGGTGGCGGTAGCAGTAGCTTAACAGGATGGTTTAATTGCCCCTTGGAAGAGACGTGCAGGTCGTAGTAGCTTAACAAGGCGGTTTAAATGCCCCTTGGAAGAGCGGTGGAGGTCGCAGTAGCTTATCAAGACCGTTTATATGCCCCTTGGAAGAGACATGCAGGTCGCAGAAGCTTAACAAGACGGTTCAAATGCCCCTTGGAAGAGACGTGCAGGTCGCAGTAGCTTAACAAGACCGTTTAAATGCCCCTTGGAAGAGACATGCAGGTCGCAGTAGCTTAACAAGACGGTTTAAATGCCCCTTGGAAGAGACATGCAGGTCGCAGCAGCTTAACAAGACGGTTTAAATGCCCCTTTTAAGAGACGTGCAGGTCGCAGTAGCTTAACAAGACCGTTTAAATGCCCCTTGGAAGAGACATGCAGGTCGAAGTAGCTTAACAAGACGGTTTAAATGCCATGAGACGTGCTGGTTGCAGTAGCTTAACAAGACCGTTTAAATGCCCCGTGGAAGAGACATGCAGGTCGCAGTGGCTTAAGTAGACAGTTTAAGTGCCCCTTGGAAGAGACATGCAGGTCGCAGTAGCTTAACAAGACAGTTTAAAAGCCCCTTGGAAAAGAGGTGGAGTTTACAGTAGCTTAACAAGACGGTTTAAATGCCCCTTGGAAGAGCGGTGGCGGTACCTGTAGCTTAACAAGAAGGTTTAAATGCCCCTTGGAAGAGACGTGCAGGTCGCAGTAGCTTAACAAGACATTTTAAATGCCCCTTGGAAGAGACATGCAGGTCGCAGTAGCTTAACAAGACTGTTACAATGCCCCTTGGAAGAGCGGTGGCGGTAGCAGTAGCTTAACAAGACGGTTTAAATGCCCGTGGAAGAGACATGCAGGTCGCAGTAGCTTAACAAGACGGTTTAAATGCCCCTTGGAAGAGCGGTAAAGGTCGCAGTAGTTTAACAAGACGTTTTAAATGCCCCTTGGAAAAGACGTGCAAGGCGCAGTAGCTTAACAAGACGGTTTAAATGCCCGTTGAAAGAGACGTGCAGGTCGCAGTAGCTTAACAAGACGGTTTAAATGCCTCTTGGAAGAGACGTGCAGGTCGCAGTAGCTTAACAAAACAGTATAAATGCCCCTTGGAAGAGCGGTGGAGGTCGCAGTATCTTAACAAGACGTTTTAAATGCCCCTTGGTTGAGACATGCAGGTGCAGCAGCTTAACAAGACGGTTTAAATGCCCCTTGGAAGAGACGTGCAGGTCGCAGTAGCTTAACAAGATGGGTTAAATGCCCCTTGGAAGAGACATGCAGGTCTCAGTAGCTTAACAAGACGGTTTAAATGCCCCTTGGAAGAGCGGAGGATGTCGCAGTAGTTTAACAAGATGGTTTAATTGCACCTTGGAAAATACTTGCAAGTCGCAGTAGCTTAACAAGACGGATTAAATGCCCCTTGAAAGAAACGTGCAGGTCGCAGTAGCTTAACAAGACGGTTGAAATGGCCCTTGGAAGAGCGGTGGTGGTAGCAGTAGCTTAACAAGATGGTTTAAATGCCCCTTGGAAGAGACGTGCAGATCGTAGTAGCTTAACAAGACGGTTTAAATGCCCCTTGGAAGAGCGGTGGAGGACGCAGTAGCTTAACAAGACAGTTCAAATGCCCCTTGGAAGAGACATGCAGGTCTCAGTAGATTAACAAGACGGATTAAATGCCCGTTGAAAGAGAATTGTACGTCGCAGTAGCTTAACAAGGCGGTATAAATGCCCCTTGGAAGAGCGGTGGAGGTCGCAGTAGCTTAACAGGACGGTTTAAATGCCACTTGGAAGAGACATGCAGGTCGCAGTTGCTTAACAAGACGGTTTAAATGCTCCTTGGAAGAGACGTGCAGGTTGCAGTAGCTTAACAAGACGGTTTAAATGCCCCTTGGAAAAGAGGTGGAGGTTACAGTAGCTTAACAAGATGGTTTAAATGCCCCTTGGAAGAGTGATCGCGGTAGCAGTAGCTTAACAAGACGGATTAAATGCCCCTTGAAAGAGAAGTGCAGGTCGCAGTAGCTTAACAAGACGGTTAAAATGCCCCTTGGAAGAGCGGTGGCGGTAGCAGTAGCTTAACAAGATGGTTTAAATGCCCATTGGAAGAGACGTGCAGATCGTAGTAGCTTAACAAGACCGTTTAAATGCCCCTTGGAAGAGCGATGGAGGTCGCAGTAGCTTAAAAAGACAGTACAAATGCCCCTTGGAAGAGACATGCAGGTCGCAGCAGCTTATCAAGACGGTTTAAATGCCCCTTGGAAGAGACTTGCAGGTCGCAGTAGCTTAACAAGACGGTTTAAATGCTCCTTGGAAGAGAAGTGCAGGTTGCAGTAGCTTAACAAGACGGTTTAAATGCCCCTTGGAAAAGAGGTGGAGGTTACAGTAGCTTAACAAGACGGTTTAAATGCCCCTTGGAAGAGCGGTCGCGGTAGCAGTAGCTTAACATGACGGTTTAAATGACCCCTTGCAAAAGACGTGCAAGTCGCAGTAGCTTAACATGACAGTTTAAATGCCCCTTGGAAAAGACGTGCAAGTCGCAGTAGCTTTTCAAGACGGTTTAAATGCCCCTTGGAAGAGACGTGCAGGTCGCAGTAGCTTAACAAGACGGTTAAAATGCCCCTTGGAAGAGCGGTGGCTGTAGCAGTAGCTTAACAAGATGGTTTAAATGCCACTTGGAAGAGACGTGCAGGTCGTAGTAGCTTAACAAGACGGTTTAAATGCCCCTTGGAAGAGCGGTGGAGGTCGCAGTAGCTTAACAAGACGGTTTAAATGCCCCTTGGAAGAGACATGCAGGTCGCAGCAGCTTAAAAAGACGGCTTAAATGCCCCTTGGAAGAGACGTGCAGGTCGCAGTAGCTTAACAAGACAGTTTAAATGCCCCTTGGAAGAGACATACAGGTCGCAGTAGCTTAACAAGATGGTTTAAATGCCCCCTTGGAAGAGACGTGCAGGTTGCAGTAGCTTAACAAGATGGTTTAAATGCCCCTTGGAAGAGACGTGCAGGTCGCAGTAGCTTAACAAGACAGTTTAAATGCCCCTTGGAAGAGCGGTGGAGGTCGCAGTAGCTTAACAAGACGGTTTAAATGCCCCTTGGAAGAGACGTGCAGGTCGCAGTAGCTTAACAAGACGGTTAATATGCCCCTTGGAAGAGGGGTGGCGGTAGCAGTAGCTTAACAAGATGGTTTAAATGCCGCTTGGAAGAGACGTGCAGGTCGTAGTAGCTTAACAAGGCGGTTTAAATGCCCCTTGGAAGAGTGGTGGAGGTCGCAGTAGCTTAACAAGATGGTTTAAATGCCCCTTGGAAGAGACATGCAGGTCGCAGAAGCTTAACAAGACGGTTTAAATGCCCCCTGGAAGAGACGTGCAGTTCGCAGTAGCTTAACAAGACCGTTTAAATGCCACTTGGAAGAGACAAGCAGGGCGCAGTAGCTTAACAAGACGGATTAAATGCCCCTTGGAAGAAACGTGCAGGTTGCAGTAGCTTAACAAGACGGTTTAAATGCCCCTTGGAAGAGACATGCAGGTCGCAGTAGCTTAACAAGACAGTTTAAATGCCCCTTGGAAGAGCGGTGGAGGTCACAGTAGCTTAACAAGACTGTTTAAATGCCCCTTGGAAGAGACATGCAGGTCGCAGTAGCTTAACAAGACGGTTAAAATGGCCCTTGGAAGAGCGGTGGCGGTAGCAGTAGCTTAACAAGATGGTTTAAATGCCCCTTGGAAGAGCGGTAAAGGTCGCAGTAGCTTAACAAGACGGTTTAAATGCCCCTTGGAAAAGACGTGCATGGCGCAGTAGCTTAACAAGACGGTTTACAGGCCCGTTGAAAGAGACGTGCAGGTCGCAGTAGCTTAACAAGACAGTATAAATGCCCCTTGGAAGAGCGGTGGAGGTCGCAGTAGCTTAACAAGATGGTTTAAATGCCCCATGGAAGAGACATGCAGGTCGCAGTAGCTTAACAAGACGGTTTAAATGCCCCTTGGAAGAGCGGAGGAGGTCGCAGTAGCTTAACAAGATGGTTTAATTGCCCCTTGGAAAATACTTGCAAGTCGCAGTAGCTTAACAAGACGGATTAAATGCCCCTTGAAAGAAACGTGCAGGTCGCAGTAGCTTAACAAGACAGTTAAAATGCCCCTTGGAAGAGCGGTGGTGGTAGCAGTAGCTTAACAAGATGGTTTAAATGCCCCTTGGAAGAGACGTGCAGATCGTAGTAGCTTAACAAGACAGTTTAAATGCCCCTTGGAAGAGAGGTGGAGGTCGCAGTAGCTTAACAAGACAGTTCAAATGCCCCTTGGAAGAGACATGCAGGTCGCAGTAGATTAACAAGACGGATTAAATTCCCGTTGAAAGAGACGTGCACGTCACAATAGCTTAACAAGACGGTTAAAATGCCCCTTGGAAGAGCGGTGGCGGTAGCAGTAACTTAACAAGATGGTTTAAATGCCCGTTGGTAGAGACGTGCAGGTCGCAGTAGCTTAACAAGACGGTTTAAATGCCCCTTGGAAGAGACATGCAGGTCGCAGTAGCTTAACAAGACGGTTTAAATGCCCCTTGGAGGAGATGTGCAGGTCGCAGTAGCTTAACAAGACGGTTTAAATGCCCCTTGGTAGAGACATGCAGGTCGCAGTAGCTTAACAAGATGGTTTAAATGCCCCTTGGAAGAGACTTGCAGGTTGCAGAAGCTTAACAAGACGGTTTAAATGCCCCTTGGAAAAGAGTTGGAGGTTACAGTAGCTTAACAAGACGGTTTAAATGCCCATTGAAAGAGAAGTGCAGGTCGCAGTAGCTTAACAAAACGGTTAAAATGCCCCTGGGAAGAGCGGTGGCGGTAGCAGTAGCTTAACAAGACGGTTTAAAGGCCCCTTGGAAGAGACGTGCAGGTCGCAGTAGCTTAACAAGATGGTTTAAACGCCCCTTGGAAGAGACATGCAGGTCGCAGTAGCTTAACAAGACGGTTTAAATGCCCCTTGGAAGAGCGGTAAAGTTTGCAGTAGCTTAACAAGACGGTTTAAATGCCCCTTGGAAAACACGTGCAAGGCGCAGTAGCTTAACAAGACGGTTTAAATGCCCCTTGGAAAAGACGTGCAAGTCGCAATAGCTTTTCAAGATTGTTTAAATGCCCCTTGGAAGAGACATGCAGGTCGCAGTAGCTTAACAAGACGGTTTTAATGCACCTTGGAAGAGCGGTAGCGGTCGCAGTAGCTTAACAAGACAGTTTAAATGCCTCTTGAAAGAGACATGCAGGTCGCAGTAGCTGAACAAGACGTTTAAAGAGCCCCTTGGAAGTGCGCTGGCGGTAGCAGTAGCTTAACAAGACGGTTTAAATGCCCCTTGGAAGAGACATGCAGGTCGCAATAGCTTAACAAGACGGTTTAAATGCTCCTTGGAAGAGACGTGCAGGTTGCAGTAGCTTAACAAGACGGTTTAAATGCCCATTGGAAAAGAGTTGGAGGTTACAGTAGCTTAACAAGATGGTTTAAATGCCCCTTGGAAGAGCGGTCGCGGTAGCAGTAGCTTAATATGACGGTTTAAATGACCCCTTGCAAAAGACGTGCAAGTCGCAGTAGCTTAACATGACGGTTTAAATGCCCCTTGGAAAAGAAGTGCAAGTCGCAGTAGCTTTTCAAGACGGTTTAAATGCCCCTTGGAAGAGACATGCAGGCCGCAGTAGCTTAACAAGACGGTTTAAATGCCCCTTGGAAGAGCGGTAGCGGTCGCAGTAGCTTAACAAGACAGTTTAAATGGCCCTTGAAAGAGACGTGCAGGTCGCAGTAGCTTAACAAGACGGTTAATTTGCCCCTTGGAAGTGCGGTCGCGGTAGCAGTAGCTTAACAAGACGGTTTAAATGCCCCTTGGAAGAGACGTGCAGGTTGCAGTAGCTTAACAAGACGGTTTAAATGCCCCTTGGAAGAGACATGCAGGTCGCAGTAGCTTAACAAGACAGTTTAAATGCCCCTTGGAAGAGCGGTGGAGGTCACAGTAGCTTAACAAGACTGTTTAAATGCCCCTTGGAAGAGACATGCAGGTCGCAGTAGCTTAACAAGACGGTTAAAATGCCTCTTGGAAGAGCGGTGGCGGTAGCAGTAGCTTAACAAGATGGTTTAAATGCCCCTTGGAAGAGACGTGCAGGCCGTAGTAGCTTAACAAGGCGTTTTAAATGCCCCTTGGAAGAGAGGTGGAGGTCGCAGTAGCTTAACAAGATGGTTTAAATGCCCCTTGGAAGAGACGTGCAGGTCGGAGTAGCTTAACAAGACCGTTTAAATGCCCCTTGGAAGAGACATGCAGGTCGCAGTAGCTTAACAAGACGGTTTAAATGCCCCTTGGAAGAGACATGCAGGTCGTAGCAGCTTAACAAGATGGTTTAAATGCCCCTTTTAAGAGACGTGCAGGTCGCAGTAGCTTAACAAGACCGTTTTAATGCCCCTTGGAAGAGACATGCAGGTCGAAGTAGCTTAACAAGACGGTTTAAATGCCCCTTGGATGAGACGTGCAGGTCGCAGCAGCTTGACAAGCCGGTTTAAATGCCCCTTTTAAGAGACGTGCAGGTCGCAGTAGCTAACAAGACCGTTTTAATGCCCCTTTAAAGAGACATGCAGGTCGAAGTAGCTTAACAAGACGGTTTAAATGCCCCTTGGATGAGACGTGCAGGTTGCAGTAGCTTAACAAGACCGTTTAAATGCCCCTTGGAAGAGACATGCAGGTCGCAGTAGCTTAGCAAGACAGTTTAAATGCCCCTTGGAAGAGACATGCAGGTCGAAGCAGCTTAACAAGACGGTTTAAATGCCCCTTTTAAGAGACGTGCAGGTCGCAGTAGCTTAACAAGACCGTTTTAATGCCCCTTGGAAGAGACATGCTGGTCGAAGTAGCTTAACAAGACGGTTTAAATGCCCCTTGGATGAGACGTGCAGGTTGCAGTAGCTTAACAAGACCGTTTAAATACCCCTTGGAAGAGACATGCAGGTCGCAGTAGCTTAACAAGACAGTTTAAGTGCCCCTTGGAAGAAACATGCAGGTCGCAGTAGCTTAACAAGACAGTTTAAATGCCCCTTGGAAAAGAGGTGGAGTTTACAGTAGCTTAACAAGACGGTTTAAATGCCCCTTGGAAGAGCGGTGGCGGTAGCTGTAGCTTAACAAGACGGTTTAAATGCCCCTTTGAAGAGACGTGCAGGTCGCAGTAGCTTAACAAGACGGTTTAAATGCCCCTTGGAAGAGACATGCATGTCGCAGTAGCTTGACAAGACTGTTAAAATGCCCCTTGGAAGAGCGGTGGCAGTAGCAGTAGCTTAACAAGACCGTTTAAATGCCCCTTGGAAGAGACATGCAGGTCGCAGTAGCTTAACAAGACGGTTTAAATGCCCCTTGGAAGAGACATGCAGGTCGCAGTAGCTTAACAAGACGGTTTAAATGCCCCTTGGAAGAGCGGTAAAGGTCGCAGTAGCTTAACAAGACGGTTTAAATGCCCCTTGGAAAAGACGTGCAAGGCGCAGTAGCTTAACAAGACGGTTTAAATGCCCGTTGAAAGAGACGTGCAGGTCGCAGTAGCTTAACAAGACGGTTTAAATGCCCCTTGGAAGAGACGTGCAGGTCGCTGTAGCTTAACAAGACGTTTTAAATGCCCCTTGGTTGAGACATGCAGGTGCAGCAGCTTAATAAGACGGTTTAAATGCCCCTTGGAAGAGACGTGCAGGTCGCAGTAGCTTAACAAGATGGTTTAAATGCCCCTTGGAAGAGACATGCAGGTTGCAGTAGCTTAACAAGACGGTTTAAATGTCCCTTGGACGAGCGGAGGAGGTCGCAGTAGCTTAACAAGATGGTTTAAATGCCCCTTGGAAAATACTTGCAAGTCGCAGTAGCTTAACAAGACGGATTAAATGCCCCTTGAAAGAAACGTGCAGGTCGCAGTAGCTTGACAAGACTGTTAAAATGCCCCTTGGAAGAGACGTGCAGATCGTAGTAGCTTAACAAGACGGTTTAAATGCCCCTTGGAAGAGAGGTGGAGGTCGCAGTAGCTTAACAAGACAGTTCAAATGCCCCTTGGAAGAGACATGCAGGTCGCAGTAGCTTAACAAGACGGATTAAATGCCCGTTGAAAGAGACGTGCACGTCGCAGTAGCTTAACAAGACGGTTAAAATGCCCCTTGGAAGAGCGGTGGCGATAGCAGTAGCTTAACAAGATGGTTTAAATGCCCCTTGGAAGAGACGTGCAGGTCGCAGTAGCTTAACAAGACGGTTTAATTGCCCCTTGAAAGAGACATGCAGATCGCAGTAGCTTAACAAGACGGTTTAAATGCCCCTTGGAGGAGATGTGCAGGTCGCAGTAGCTTAACAAGACGGTTTAAATGCCCCTTGGAAAAGAGGTGGAGGTTACAGTAGCTTAACAAGACGGTTTAAATGCCCGTTGAAAGAGAAGTGCAGGTCGCAGTAGCTTAACAAAACGGTTAAAATGCCCCTGGGAAGAGCGGTGGCGGTAGCAGTAGCTTAACAAGACGGTTTAAATGCCCCTTGGAAGAGACGTGCAGGTCGCAGTAGCTTAACAAGATGGTTTAAGAGCCCCTTGGAAGAGACATGCAGGTCGCAGTAGCTTAACAAGATGGTTTAAATGCCCCTTGGAAGAGCGGTAAAGGTTGTAGTAGCTTAACAAGACGGTTTAAATGCCCCTTGGAAAAGACGTGCGAGGCGCAGTAGCTTAACAAGACGGTTTAAATGCCCCTTGGAAAAGACGTGCAAATCACAATAGCTTTTCAAGATTGTTTAAATGCCCCTTGGAAGAGACATGTAGGTCGCAGTAGCTTAACAAGATGGTTTAAATGCCCCTTGGAAGAGCGGTAGCGGTCGCAGTAGCTTAACAAGACAGTTTAAATGCCCCTTGAAAGAGACATGCAGGTCGCAGTAGCTTAACAAGACGTTTAAAGAGCCCCTTGGAAGTGCGCTCGCGGTAGCAGTAGCTTAACAAGACTGTTTAAATGCCCCTTGGAAGAGACATGCAGGTCGCAGTAGCTTAACAAGACGGTTTAAGTGCTCCTTGGAAGTTACGTGCAGGTTGCAGTAGCTTAACAAGACGTTTTAAATGCCCATTGGAATAGAGGTGGAAGTTACAGTAGCTTAACAAGATGGTTTAAATGCCCCTTGGAAGAGCGGTCGCGGTAGCAGTAGCTTAATATGACGGTTTAAATGACCCCTTGCAAAAGACGTGCAAGTTGCAGTAGCTTAACATGACGGTTTAAATGCCCCTTGGAAAAGAAGTGCAAGTCGCAGTAGCTTTTCAAGACGGTTTAAATGCCCCTTGGAAGAGACATGCAGGTCGCAGTAGCTTAACAAGACGGTTTAAATGCCCCTTGGAAGAGCGGTAGCGGTCGCAGTAGCTTAACAAGACAGTTTAAATGGCCCTTGAAAGAGACGTGCAGGTCGCAGTAGCTTAACAAGACGGTTAAAGTGCCCCTTGGAAGTGCGGTCGAGGTAGCAGTAGCTTAACAAGACGGTTTAAATGCCCCTTGGAAGAGACATGCAGGTCACAGTAGCTTAACAAGACAGTTTAAATGCCCCTTGGAAGAGCGGTGGAGGTCACAGTAGCTTAACAAGACTGTTTAAATGCCCCTTGGAAGAGACATGCAGGTCGCAGTAGCTTAACAAGACGGTTAAAATGCCCCTTGGAAGAGCGGTGGCGGTAGCAGTAGCTTAACAAGATGGTTTAAATGCCCCTTGGAAGAGACGTGCAGGTCGTAGTAGCTTAACAAGGCGGTTTAAATGCCCCTTGGAAGAGACATGCAGGTCGCAGAAGCTTAACAAGACGGTTTAAATGCCCCTTGGAAGAGATGTGCAGGTCGGAGTATCTTAACAAGACCGTTTAAATGCCCCTTGGAAGAGACATGCAGGTCGCAGTAGCTTAACAAGACGGTTTAAATGCCCCTTGGAAGAGACATGCAGGTCGCAGAAGCTTAACAAGATGGTTTAAATGCCCCTTTTAAGAGACGTGCAGGTCGCAGTAGCTTAACAAGACCGTTTTAATGCCCCTTGGAAGAGACATGCAGGTCGAAGTAGCTTAACAAGACGGTTTAAATGCCCTTTGGATGAGACGAGCAGGTCGCAGCAGCTTGACAAGACGGTTTAAATGCCCCTTCTAATAGACGTGCAGGTCGCAGTAGCTTAACAAGACCGTTTTAATGCCCCTTGGAAGAGACATGCAGGTCGAAGTAGCTTAACAAGACGGTTTAAATGCCCCTTGGATGAGACGTGCAGGTTGCAGTAGCTTAACAAGACCGTTTAAATGCCCCTTGGAAGAGACATGCAGGTCGCAGTAGCTTAACAAAACGGTTTAAATGCCCCTTGGAAGAGATATGCAGGTCGCAGCAGCTTAACAAGACGGTTTAAATGTCCCTTTTAAGAGACGTGCAGGTCGCAGTAGCTTAACAAGACCGTTTTAATGCCCCTTGGAAGAGACATGCAGGTCGAAGTAGCTTAACAAGACGGTTTAAATGCCCCTTGGATGAGACGTGCAGGTTGCAGTAGCTTAACAAGACCGTTTAAATACCCCTTGGAAGAGACATGCAGGTCGCAGTAGCTTAACAAGACAGTTTAAGTGCCCCTTGGAAGAGACATGCAGGTCGCAGTAGCTTAACAAGACAGTTTAAATGCCCCTTGGAAAAGAGGTGGAGTTTACAGTAGCTTAACAAGACGGTTTAAATGCCCCTTGGAAGAGCGGTGGCGGTAGCTGTAGCTTAACAAGACGGTTTAAATGCCCCTTTGAAGAGACGTGCAGGTCGCAGTAGCTTAACAAGACGGTTTAAATGCCCCTTGGAAGAGACATGCATGTCGCAGTAGCTTGACAAGACTGTTAAAATGCCCCTTGGAAGAGAGGTGGCGGTAGCAGTAGCTTAACAAGACGGTTTAAATGCCCCTTGGAAGAGACATGCAGGTCGCAGTAGCTTAACAAGACGGTTTAAATGCCCCTTGGAAGAGACATGCAGGTCGCAGTAGCTTAACAAGACGGTTTAAATGCCCCTTGGAAGAGCGGTAAAGGTCGCAGTAGCTTAACAAGACGGTTTAAATGCCCCTTGGAAAAGACGTGCAAGGCGCAGTAGCTTAACAAGACGGTTTAAATGCCCATTGAAAGAGACGTGCAGGTCGCAGTAGCTTAACAAGACAGTTTAAATGCCCCTTGGAAGAGACGTGCAGGTCGCAGTAGCTTAACAAGACAGTATAAATGCCCCTTGGAAGAGCGGTGGAGGTCGCAGTAGCTTAACAAGACGTTTTAAATGCCCCTTGGTTGAGACATGCAGGTGCAGCAGCTTAATAAGACGGTTTAAATGCCCCTTGGAAGAGACGTGCAGGTCGCAGTAGCTTAACAAGATGGTTTATATGCCCCTTGGAAGAGACATGCAGGTCGCAGTAGCTTAACAAGACGGTTTAAATGCCCCTTGGAAGAGCGGAGGAGGTCGCAGTAGCTTAACAAGATGGTTTAATTGCCCCTTGGAAAATACTTGCAAGTCGCAGTAGCTTAACAAGACGGATTGATTGCCACCTTGGAAGAGACATGCAGGTCGCAGTAGCTTAACAAGACGGTTTAAATGCCCCTTGGAGGAGATGTGCAGGTCGCAGTAGCTTAACAAGACGGTTTAAATGCCCCTTGTTAGAGACATGCAGGTCGCAGTAGCTTAACAAGACGGTTTAAATGCCCCTTGGAAGAGACGTGCAGGTTGCAGAAGCTTAACAAGACGGTTTAAATGCCCCTTGGAAAAGAGGTGGAGGTTACAGTAGCTTAACAAGACTGTTTAAATGCCCCTTGGAAGAGACATGTAGGTCGCAGTAGCTTAACAAGACGGTTAAAATGCCCCTTGGAAAAGCGGTGGCGGTAGCAGTAGCTTAACAAGATGGTTTAAATGCCCCTTGGAAGAGACGTGCAGGTCGTAGTAGCTTAACAAGGCATTTTAAATGCCCCTTGGAAGAGCGGTGGAGGTCGCAGTAGCTTAACAAGATGGTTTAAATGCCCCTTGGAAGAGACGTGCAGGTCGGAGTAGCTTAACAAGACCGTTTAAATGCCCCTTGGAAGAGACATGCAGGTCGCAGTAGCTTAACAAGACGGTTTAAATGCCCCTTGGAAGAGACATGCAGGTCGTAGCAGCTTAACAAGATGGTATAAATGCCCCTTTTAAGAGACGTGCAGGTCGCAGTAGCTTAACAAGACCGTTTTAATGCCCCTTGGAAGAGACATGCAGGTCGAAGTAGCTTAACAAGACGGTTTAAATGCCCCTTGGATGAGACGTGCAGGTCGCAGCAGCTTGACAAGCCGGTTTAAATGCCCCTTTTAAGAGACGTGCAGGTCGCAGTAGCTTAACAAGACCGTTTTAATGCCCCTTTAAAGAGACATGCAGGTCGAAGTAGCTTAACAAGACGGTTTAAATGCCCCTTGGATGAGACGTGCAGGTTGCAGTAGCTTAACAAGACCGTTTAAATGCCCATTGGAAGAGACATGCAGGTCGCAGTAGCTTAGCAAGACAGTTTAAATGCCCCTTGGAAGAGACATGCAGGTCGAAGCAGCTTAACAAGACGGTTTAAATGCCCCTTTTAAGAGACGTGCAGGTCGCAGTAGCTTAACAAGACCGTTTTAATGCCCCTTGGAAGAGACATGCTGGTCGAAGTAGCTTAACAAGACGGTTTAAATGCCCCTTGGATGAGACGTGCAGGTTGCAGTAGCTTAAAAAGACCGTTTAAATACCCCTTGGAAGAGACATGCAGGTCGCAGTAGCTTAACAAGACAGTTTAAGTGCCCCTTGGAAGAGACATGCAGGTCGCAGTAGCTTAACAAGACAGTTTAAATGCCCCTTGGAAAAGAGGTGGAGTTTACAGTAGCTTAACAAGACGGTTTAAATGCCCCTTGGAAGAGCGGTGGCGGTAGCTGTAGCTTAACAAGACGGTTTAAATGCCCCTTTGAAGAGACGTGCAGGTCGCAGTAGCTTAACAAGACGGTTTAAATGCCCCTTGGAAGAGACATGCATGTCGCAGTAGCTTGACAAGACTGTTAAAATGCCCCTTGGAAGAGCGGTGGCGGTAGCAGTAGCTTAACAAGACCGTTTAAATGCCCCTTGGAAGAGACATGCAGGTCGCAGTAGCTTAACAAGATGGTTTAAATGCCCCTTGGAAGAGACATGCAGGTCGCAGTAGCTTAACAAGACGGTTTAAATGCCCCTTGGAAGAGCGGTAAAGGTCGCAGTAGCTTAACAAGACGGTTTAAATGCCCCTTGGAAAAGACGTGCAAGGCGCAGTAGCTTAACAAGACGGTTTAAATGCCCGTTGAAAGAGACGTGCAGGTCGCAGTAGCTTAACAAGACGGTTTAAATGCCCCTTGGAAGAGACGTGCAGGTCGCAGTAGCTTAACAAGACGTTTTAAATGCCCCTTGGTTGAGACATGCAGGTGCAGCAGCTTAATAAGACGGTTTAAATGCCCCTTGGAAGAGACGTCCAGGTCGCAGTAGCTTAACAAGATGGTTTAAATGCCCCTTGGAAGAGACATGCAGGTCGCAGTAGCTTAACAAGACGGTTTAAATGCCCCTTGGAAGAGCGGAGGAGGTCGCAGTAGCTTAACAAGATGGTTTAAATGCCCCTTGGAAAATACTTGCAAGTCGCAGTAGCTTAACAAGACGGATTAAATGCCCCTTGAAAGAAACGTGCAGGTCGCAGTAGCTTGACAAGACTGTTAAAATGCCCCTTGGAAGAGCGGTGGTGGTAGCAGTAGCTTAACAAGATGGTTTAAATGCCCCTTGGAAGAGACGTGCAGATCGTAGTAGCTTAACAAGACGGTTTAAATGCCCCTTGGAAGAGAGGTGGAGGTCGCAGTAGCTTAACAAGACAGTTCAAATGCCCCTTGGAAGAGACATGCAGGTCGCAGTAGCTTAACAAGACGGATTAAATGCCCGTTGAAAGAGACGTGCACGTCGCAGTATCTTAACAAGACGGTTAAAATGCCCCTTGGAAGAGCGGTGGCGATAGCAGTAGCTTAACAAGATGGTTTAAATGCCCCTTGGAAGAGACGTGCAGGTCGCAGTAGCATAACAAGACGGTTTAATTGCCCCTTGGAAGAGACATGCAGGTCGCAGTAGCTTAACAAGACGGTTTAAATGCCCCTTGGAGGAGATGTGCAGGTCGCAGTAGCTTAACAAGACGGTTTAAATGCCCCTTGTTAGAGACATGCAGGTCGCAGTAGCTTAACAAGACGGTTTAAATGCCCCTTGGAAGAGACTTGCAGGTTGCAGAAGCTTAACAAGACGGTTTAAATGCCCCTTGGAAAAGAGGTGGAGGTTACAGTAGCTTAAGAAGACGGTTTAAATGCCCGTTGAAAGAGAAGTGCAGGTCGCAGTAGCTTAACAAAACGGTTAAAATGCCCCTGGGAAGAGCGGTGGCGGTAGCAGTAGCTTAACAAGACGGTTTAAATGCCCCTTGGAAGAGACGTGCAGGTCGCAGTAGCTTAACAAGATGGTTTAAGAGCCCCTTGGAAGAGACATGCAGGTCGCAGTAGCTTAACAAGACGGTTTAAATGCCCCTTGGAAGAGCGGTAAAGGTTGTAGTAGCTTAACAAGACGGTTTAAATGCCCCTTGGAAAAGACGTGCAAGTCACAATAGCTTTTCAAGATTGTTTAAATGCCCCTTGGAAGAGACATGTAGGTCGCAGTAGCTTAACAAGATGGTTTAAATGCCCCTTGGAAGAGCGGTAGCGGTCGCAGTAGCTTAACAAGACAGTTTAAATGCCCCTTGAAAGAGACATGCAGGTCGCAGTAGCTTAACAAGACGTTTAAAGAGCCCCTTGGAAGTGCGCTCGCGGTAGCAGTAGCTTAACAAGACTGTTTAAATGCCCCTTGGAAGAGACATGCAGGTCGCAGTAGCTTAACAAGACGGTTTAAATGCTCCTTGGAAGTAACGTGCAGGTTGCAGTAGCTTAACAAGACGTTTTAAATGCCCATTGGAATAGAGGTGGAGGTTACAGTAGCTTAACAAGATGGTTTAAATGCCCCTTGGAAGAGCGGTCGCGGTAGCAGTAGCTTAATATGACGGTTTAAATGACCCCTTGCAAAAGACGTGCAAGTTGCAGTAGCTTAACATGACGGTTTAAATGCCCCTTGGAAAAGAAGTGCAAGTCGCAGTAGCTTTTCAAGACGGTTTAAATGCCCCTTGGAAGAGACATGCAGGTCGCAGTAGCTTAACAAGACGGTTTAAATGCCCCTTGGAAGAGCGGTAGCGGTCGCAGTAGCTTAACAAGACAGTTTAAATGGCCCTTGAAAGAGACGTGCAGGTCGCAGTAGCTTAACAAGACGATTAAAGTGCCCCTTGGAAGTGCGGTCGAGGTAGCAGTAGCTTAACAAGACGGTTTAAATGCCCCTTGGAAGAGACATGCAGGTCGCAGTAGCTTAACAAGACAGTTTAAATGCCCCTTGGAAGAGCGGTGGAGGTCACAGTAGCTTAACAAGACTGTTTAAATGCCCCTTGGAAGAGACATGCAGGTCGCAGTAGCTTAACAAGACGGTTAAAATGCCCCTTGGAAGAGCGGTGGCGGTAGCAGTAGCTTAACAAGATGGTTTAAATGCCCCTTGGAAGAGACGTGCAGGTCGTAGTAGCTTAACAAGGCGGTTTAAATGCCCCTTGGAAGAGCGGTGGAGGTCGCAGTAGCTTAACAAGATGGTTTAAATGCCCCTTGGAAGAGACATGCAGGTCGCAGAAGCTTAACAAGACGGTTTAAATGCCCCTTGGAAGAGACGTGCAGGTCGGAGTAGCTTAACAAGACCGTTTAAATGCCCCTTGGAAGAGACATGCAGGTCGCAGTAGCTTAACAAGACGGTTTAAATGCCCCTTGGAAGAGACATGCAGGTCGCAGAAGCTTAACAAGACGGTTTAAATGCCCCTTTTAAGGGACGTGCAGGTCGCAGTAGCTTAACAAGACCGTTTTAATGCCCCTTGGAAGAGACATGCAGGTCGAAGTAGCTTAACAAGACGGTTTAAATGCCCCTTGGATGAGACGAGCAGGTCGCAGCAGCTTGACAAGACGGTTTAAATGCCCCTTCTAATAGACGTGCAGGTCGCAGTAGCTTAACAAGACCGTTTTAATGCCCCTTGGAAGAGACATGCAGGTCGAAGTAGCTTAACAAGACGGTTTAAATGCCCCTTGGATGAGACGTGCAGGTTGCAGTAGCTTAACAAGACCGTTTAAATGCCCCTTGGAAGAGACATGCAGGTCGCAGTAGCTTAACAAAACGGTTTAAATGCCCCTTGGAAGAGATATGCAGGTCGCAGCAGCTTAACAAGACGGTTTAAATGTCCCTTTTAAGAGACGTGCAGGTCGCAGTAGCTTAACAAGACCGTTTTAATGCCCCTTGGAAGAGACATGCAGGTCGAAGTAGCTTAACAAGACGGTTTAAATGCCCCTTGGATGAGACGTGCAGGTTGCAGTAGCTTAACAAGACCGTTTAAATACCCCTTGGAAGAGACATGCAGGTCGCAGTAGCTTATCAAGACAGTTTAAGTGCCCCTTGGAAGAGACATGCAGGTCGCAGTAGCTTAACAAGACAGTTTAAATGCCCCTTGGAAAAGAGGTGGAGTTTACAGTAGCTTAACAAGACGGTTTAAATGCCCCTTGGAAGAGCGGTGGCGGTAGCTGTAGCTTAACAAGACGGTTTAAATGCCCCTTTGAAGAGACGTGCAGGTCGCAGTAGCTTAACAAGACGGTTTAAATGCCCCTTGGAAGAGACATGCATGTCGCAGTAGCTTGACAAGACTGTTAAAATGCCCCTTGGAAGAGAGGTGGCGGTAGCAGTAGCTTAACAAGACGGTTTAAATGCCCCTTGGAAGAGACATGCAGGTCGCAGTAGCTTAACAAGACGGTTTAAATGCCCCTTGGAAGAGACATGCAGGTCTCAGTAGCTTAACAAGACGGTTTAAATGCCCCTTGGAAGAGCGGTAAAGGTCGCAGTAGCTTAACAAGACGGTTTAAATGCCCCTTGGAAAAGACGTGCAAGGCGCAGTAGCTTAACAAGACGGTTTAAATGCCCGTTGAAAGAGACGTGCAGGTCGCAGTAGCTTAACAAGACAGTTTAAATGCCCCTTGGAAGAGACGTGCAGGTCGCAGTAGCTTAACAAGACAGTATAAATGCCCCTTGGAAGAGCGGTGGAGGTCGCAGTAGCTTAACAAGACGTTTTAAATGCCCCTTGGTTGAGACATGCAGGTGCAGCAGCTTAATAAGACGGTTTAAATGCCCCTTGGAAGAGACGTGCAGGTCGCAGTAGCTTAACAAGATGGTTTATATGCCCCTTGGAAGAGACATGCAGGTCGCAGTAGCTTAACAAGACGGTTTAAATGCCCCTTGGAAGAGCGGAGGAGGTCGCAGTAGCTTAACAAGACGGATTGATTGCCACCTTGGAAGAGACATGCAGGTCGCAGTAGCTTAACAAGACGGTTTAAATGCCCCTTGGAGGAGATGTGCAGGTCGCAGTAGCTTAACAAGACGGTTTAAATGCCCCTTGTTAGAGACATGCAGGTCGCAGTAGCTTAACAAGATGGTTTAAATGCCCCTTGGAAGAGACTTGCAGGTTGCAGAAGCTTAACAAGACGGTTTAAATGCCCCTTGGAAAAGAGGTGGAGGTTACAGTAGCTTAACAAGACGGTTTAAATGCCCGTTGAAAGAGAAGTGCAGGTCGCAGTAGCTTAACAAAACGGTTAAAATGCCCCTGGGAAGAGCGGTGGCGGTAGCAGTAGCTTAACAAGACGGTTTAAATGCCCCTTGGAAGAGACGTGCAGGTCGCAGTAGCTTAACAAGATGGTTTAAACGCCCCTTGGAAGAGACATGCAGGTCGCAGTAGCTTAACAAGACGGTTTAAATGCCCCTTGGAAGAGCGGTAAAGGTTGTAGTAGCTTAACAAGACGGTTTAAATGCCCCTTGGAAAAGACGTGCAAGGCGCAGTAGCTTAACAAGACGGTTTAAATGCCCCTTGGAAAAGACGTGCAAGTCGCAATAGCTTTTCAAGATTGTTTAAATGCCCCTTGGAAGAGACATGCAAGTCGCAGTAGCTTAACAAGACGGTTTAAATGCCCCTTGGAAGAGCGGTAGCGGTCGCAGTAGCTTAACAAGACAGTTTAAATGCCCCTTGAAAGAGACATGCAGGTCACAGTAGCTTAACAAGACGTTTAAAGAGCCCCTTGGAAGTGCGCTGGCGGTAGCAGTAGCTTAACAAGACGGTTTAAATGCCCCTTGGAAGAGACATGCAGGTCGCAGTAGCTTAACAAGACGGTTTAAATGCTCCTTGGAAGAGACGTGCAGGTTGCAGTAGCTTAACAAGACGTTTTAAATGCCCATTGGAAAAGAGGTGGAGGTTACAGTAGCTTAACAAGATGGTTTAAATGCCCCTTGGAAGAGCGGTCGCGGTACCATTAGCTTAATATGACGGTTTAAATGACCCCTTGCAAAAGACGTGCAAGTTGCAGTAGCTTAACATGACGGTTTAAATGCCCCTTGGAAAACAAGTGCAAGTCGCAGTAGCTTTTCAAGACGGTTTAAATGCCCCTTGGAAGAGACATGCAGGTCGCAGTAGCTTAACAAGACGGTTTAAATGCCCCTTGGAAGAGCGGTAGCGGTCGCAGTAGCTTAACAAGACAGTTTAAATGCCCCTTGGAAGTGCGGTCGCGGTAGCAGTAGCTTAACAAGACGGTTTAAATGCCCCTTGGAAGAGACATGCAGGTCGCAGTAGCTTAACAAGACAGTTTAAATGCCCCTTGGAAGAGCGGTGGAGGACACAGCAGCTTAACAAGACTGTTTAAAAGCCCCTTGGAAGAGACATGCAGGTCGCAGTAGCTTAACAAGACGGTTAAAATGCCCCTTGGAAGAGCGGTGGCGGTAGCAGTAGCTTAACAAGATGGTTTAAATGCCCCTTGGAAGAGACGTGCAGGTCGTAGTAGCTTAACAAGACGGTTTAAATGCCCCTTGGAAAAGAGGTGCAAGGCGCAGTAGCTTAACAAGACGGTTTAAATGCCCGTTGAAAGAGACGTGCAGGTCGAAGTAACTTAACAAGACGGTTTAAATGCCCCTTGGAAGAGATGTGCAGGTCGCAGTAGCTTAACAAGACAGTATAAATGCCCTTTGGAAGAGCGGTGGAGGTCGCAGTAGCTTAACAAGACGTTTTAAATGCCCCTTGGTTGAGACATGCAGGTGCAGCAGCTTAACAAGACGGTTTAAATGCCCCTTGGAAGAGACGTGTAGGTCGCAGTAGCTTAACAAGATGGTTTAAATGCCCCTTGGAAGAGACATGCAGGTCGCAGTAGCTTAACAAGACGGTTTAAATGCCCCTTGGAAGAGCGGAGGAGGTCGCAGTAGCTTAACAAGATGGTTTAATTGCCCCTTGGAAAATACTTGCAAGTCTCAGTACCTTAACAAGACGGATGAAATGCCCCTTGAAAGAAACGTGCAGGTCGAAGTAGCTTAACAAGACGGTTAAAATGCCCCTTGGAAGAGCGGTGGTGGTAGCAGTAGCTTAACAAGATGGTTTAAATGCCCCTTGGAAGAGACGTGCAGATCGTAGTAGCTTAACAAGACGGTTTAAATGACCCTTGGAAGAGAGGTGGAGGTCGCAGTAGCTTAACAAGACAGTTCAAATGCCCCTTGGAAGAGACATGCAGGTCGCAGTAGCTTAACAAGACGGATTAATTGCCCGTTGAAAGAGACGTGCACGTCGCAGTAGCTTAACAAGACGGTTAAAATGCCCCTTGGAAGAGCGGTGGCGGTAGCAGTAGCTTAACAGGATGGTTGAAATGCCCCTTGGAAGAGACGTGCAGGTCGCAGTAGCTTAACAAGACGGTTTAAATGCCCCTTGGAAGAGACATGCAGGTCGCAGTAGCTTAACAAGACGGTTTAAATGCCCCTTGGAGGAGATGTGCAGGTCGCAGTAGCTTAACAAGACGGTTTAAATGCCCCTTGGTAGAGACATGCAGGTCGCAGTAGCTTAACAAGACGGTTTAAATGCCCCTTGGAAGAGACTTGCAGGTTGCAGAAGCTTAACAAGACGGTTTAAATGCCCCTTGGAAAAGAGGTGGAGGTTACAGTAGCTTAACAAGACAGTTTAAATGCCCGTTGAAAGAGAAGTGCAGGTCGCAGTAGCTTAACAAAACGGTTAAAATGCCCCTGGGAAGAGCGGTGGCAGTAGCAGTAGCTTAACAAGACGGTTTAAATGCCCCTTGGAAGAGACGTGCAGGTCGCAGTAGCTTAACAAGATGGTTTAAACACCCCTTGGAAGAGACATGCAGGTCGCAGTAGCTTAACAAGACGGTTTAAATGCCCCTTGGAAGAGCGGTAAAGGTTGCAGTAGCTTAACAAGATGGTTTAAATGCCCCTTGGAAAAGACGTGCAAGGCGCAGTAGCTTAACAAGACGGTTTAAATGCACCTTGGAAAAGACGTGCAAGTCGCAGTAGCTTTTCAAGATTGTTTAAATGCCCCTTGGAAGAGACATGCAGGTCGCAGTAGCTTAACAAGACGGTTTAAATGCCCCTTGGAAGAGCGGTAGCGGTCGCAGTAGCTTAACAAGACAGTTTAAATGCCCCTTGAAAGAGACATGCAGGTCGCAGTAGCTTAACAAGACGGTTTAAATGCTCCTTGGAAGAGACGTGCAGTTTGCAGTAGCTTAACAAGACGGTTTAAATGCCCATTGGAAAAGAGGTGGAGGTTACAGTAGCTTAACAAGATGGTTTAAATGCCCGTTGGAAGAGCGGTCGCGGTAGCAGTAGCATAATATGACGGTTTAAATGACCCCTTGCGAAAGACGTGCAAGTCGCAGTAGCTTAACATGACGGTTTAAATGCCCCTTGGAAAAGAAGTGCAAGTCGCAGTAGCTTTTCAAGACGGTTTAAATGCCCCTTGGAAGAGACATGCAGGTCGCAGTAGCTTAACAAAACGGTTTAAATGCCCCTTGGAAGAGCGGTAGCGGTCGCAGTAGCTTAACAAGACAGTTTAAATGGCCCTTGAAAGAGACGTGCAGGTCGCAGTAGCTTAACAAGACGGTTAAAGTGCCCCTTGGAAGTGCGGTCGCGGTAGCAGTAGCTTAACAAGACGGTTTAAATGCCCCTTGGATGAGACATGCAGGTTGCAGTAGCTTAACAAGACGGTTTAAATGCCCCTTGGAAGAGACGTGCAGGTCGCAGTAGCTTAACAAGACAGTTTAAATGCCCCTTGGAAGAGCGGTGGAGGTCACAGTAGCATAACAAGACTGTTTAAATGCCCCTTGGAAGAGACATGCAGGTCGCAGTAGCTTAACAAGACGGTTAAAATGCCCCTTGAAGAGACGTGCAGGTCGTAGTAGCTTAACAAGGCGGTTTAAATGCCCCTTGGAAGAGCGGTGGAGGTCGCAGTAGCTTAACAAGACGGTTTAAATGCCCCTTGGAAGAGACATGCAGGTCGCAGAAGCTTAACAAAACGGTTTAAATGCCCCTTGGAAGAGACGTGCAGGTCGGAGTAGCTTAACAAGACCGTTTAAATGCCCCTTGGAAGAGACATGCAGGTCGCAGTTGCTTAACAAGACGGTTTAAATGCCCCTTGGAAGAGACATGCAGGTCGCAGCAGCTTAACAAGACGGTTTAAATGCCCCTTTTAAGAGACGTGCAGGTCGCAGTAGCTTAACAAGACCGTTTTAATGCCCCTTGGAAGAGACATGCAGGTCGAAGTAGCTTAACAAGACGGTTTAAATGCCCCTTGGATGAGACGTGCAGGTTGCAGTAGCTTAACAAGACCGTTTAAATACCCCTTGGAAGAGACATGCAGGTCGCAGTAGCTTAACAAGACAGTTTAAGTGCCCCTTGGAAGAGACATGCAGGTCGCAGTAGCTTAACAAGACAGTTTAAATGCCCCTTGGAAAAGAGGTGGAGTTTACAGTAGCTTAACAAGACGGTTTAAATGCCCCTTGGAAGAGCGGTGGCGGTAGCTGTAGCTTAACAAGACGGTTTAAATGCCCCTTTTAAGAGACGTGCAGGTCGCAGTAGCTTAACAAGACGGTTTAAATGCCCCTTGGAAGAGACATGCAGGTCGCAGTAGCTTGACAAGACTGTTAAAATGCCCCTTGGAAGAGACATGCAGGTCGCAGTAGCTTAACAAGACGGTTTAAATGCCCCTTGGAAGAGCGGTAAAGGTCGCAGTAGCTTAACGAGACGGTTTAAATGCCCCTTGGAAAAGACGTGCAAGGCGCAGTAGCTTAACAAGGCGGTTTAAATGCCCGTTGAAAGAGACGTGCAGGTCGCAGTAGCTTAACAAGACGGTTTAAATGCCCCTTGGAAGAGACGTGCAGGTCGCAGTAGCTTAACAAGACAGTATAAATGACCCTTGGAAGAGCGGTGGAGGTCGCAGTAGCTTAACAAGACGTTTTAAATGCCCCTTGGTTGAGACATGCAGGTGCAGCAGCTTAACAAGACGGTTTAAATGACCCTTGGAAGAGACGTGCAGATCGCAGTAGCTTAACAAGATGGTTTAAATGCCCCTTGGAAGAGACATGCAGGTCGCAGTAGCTTAACAAGACGGTTTAAATGCCCCTTGGAAGAGCGGAGGAGGTCGCAGTAGCTTAACAAGATGGTTTAATTGCCCCTTGGAAATTACTTGCAAGTCGCAGTAGCTTAACAAGACGGATTAAATGCCCCTTGAAAGAAACGTGCAGGTCGCAGTAGCTTAACAAGCCGGTTAAAATGCCCCTTGGAAGAGCGGTGGTGGTAGCAGTAGCTTAACAAGATGGTTTAAATGCCCCTTGGAAGAGACGTGCAGATCGTAGTAGCTTAACAAGACGGTTTAAATGCCCCTTGGAAGAGAGATGGAGGTCGCAGTAGCTTAACAAGACAGTTCAAATGCCCCTTGGAAGAGACATGCAGGTCGCAGTAGCTTAACAAGACGGATTAAAGGCCCGTTGAAAGAGACGTGCACGTCGCAGTAGCTTAACAAGACGGTTTAAATGCCCCTTGGAAGAGAGATGCAGGTCGCAGTAGCTTAACAAGACGGTTTAAATGCCCCTTGGAGTAGATGTGCAGGTGGCAGTAGCTTAACAAAACGGTTTAAATGCCCCTTGGAAGAGACTTGCAGGTTGCAGAAGCTTAACAAGACGGTTTAAATGCCCCTTGGAAAAGAGGTGGAGGTTACAGTAGCTTAACAAGACGGTTTAAATGCCCGTTGAAAGAGAAGTGCAGGTCGCAGTAGCTTAACAAAACGGTTAAAATGCCCCTGGGAAGAGCGGTGGCGGTAGCAGTAGCTTAACAAGACAGTTTAAATGCCCCTTGGAAGAGACGTGCAGGTCGCAGTAGCTTAACAAGATGGTTTAAACGCCCCTTGGAAGAGACATGCAGGTCGCAGTAGCTTAACAAGACGGTTTAAATGCCCCTTGGAAGAGCGGTAAAGGTTGCAGTAGCTTAACAAGATGGTTTAAATGCCCCTTGGAAAAGACGTGCAAGGCGCAGTAGCTTAACAAGACGGTTTAAATGCACCTTGGAAAAGACGTGCAAGTCGCAGTAGCTTTTCAAGATTGTTTAAATGCCCCTTGGAAGAGACATGCAGGTCGCAGTAGCTTAACAAGACGGTTTAAATGCCCCTTGGAAGAGCGGTAGCGGTCGCAGTAGCTTAACAAGACAGTTTAAATGCCCCTTGAAAGAGACATGCAGGTCGCAGTAGCTTAACAAGACATTTAAAGAGCCCCTTGGAAGTGCGCTGGCGGTAGCAGTAGCTTAACAAGACGGTTTAAGTGCCCCTTGGAAGAGACATGCAGGTCGCAGTAGCTTAACAAGACGGTTTAAATGCTCCTTGGAAGAGACGTGCAGGTTGCAGTAGCTTAACAAGACGGTTTAAATGCCCATTGGAAAAGAGGTGGAGGTTACAGTAGCTTAACAAGATGGTTTAAATGCCCCTTGGAAGAGCGGTCGCGGTAGCAGTAGCTTAATATGACGGTTTAAATGACCCCTTGCAAAAGATGTGCAAGTCGCAGTAGCTTAACATGACGGTTTAAATGCCCCTTGGAAAAGAAGTGCAAGTCGCAGTAGCTTTTCAAGACGGTTTAAATGCCCCTTGGAAGAGACATGCAGGTCGCAGTAGCTTGACAAGACTGTTAAAATGCCCCTTGGAAGAGAGGTGGCGGTAGCAGTAGCTTAACAAGACGGTTTAAATGCCCCTTGGAAGAGACATGCAGGTCGCAGTAGCTTAACAAGACGGTTTAAATGCCCCTTGGAAGAGACATGCAGGTCTCAGTAGCTTAACAAGACGGTTTAAATGCCCCTTGGAAGAGCGGTAAAGGTCGCAGTAGCTTAACAAGACGGTTTAAATGCCCCTTGGAAAAGACGTGCAAGGCGCAGTAGCTTAACAAGACGGTGTAAATGCCCGTTGAAAGAGACGTGCAGGTCGCAGTAGCTTAACAAGACAGTTTAAATGCCCCTTGGAAGAGACGTGCAGGTCGCAGTAGCTTAACAAGACAGTATAAATGCCCCTTGGAAGAGCGGTGGAGGTCGCAGTAGCTTAACAAGACGTTTTAAATGCCCCTTGGTTGAGACATGCAGGTGCAGCAGCTTAATAAGACGGTTTAAATGCCCCTTGGAAGAGACGTGCAGGTCGCAGTAGCTTAACAAGATGGTTTATATGCCCCTTGGAAGAGACATGCAGGTCGCAGTAGCTTAACAAGACGGTTTAAATGCCCCTTGGAAGAGCGGAGGAGGTCGCAGTAGCTTAACAAGACGGATTGATTGCCACCTTGGAAGAGACATGCAGGTCGCAGTAGCTTAACAAGACGGTTTAAATGCCCCTTGGAGGAGATGTGCAGGTCGCAGTAGCTTAACAAGACGGTTTAAATGCCCCTTGTTAGAGACATGCAGGTCGCAGTAGCTTAACAAGATGGTTTAAATGCCCCTTGGAAGAGACTTGCAGGTTGCAGAAGCTTAACAAGACGGTTTAAATGCCCCTTGGAAAAGAGGTGGAGGTTACAGTAGCTTAACAAGACGGTTTAAATGCCCGTTGAAAGAGAAGTGCAGGTCGCAGTAGCTTAACAAAACGGTTAAAATGCCCCTGGGAAGAGCGGTGGCGGTAGCAGTAGCTTAACAAGACGGTTTAAATGCCCCTTGGAAGAGACGTGCAGGTCGCAGTAGCTTAACAAGATGGTTTAAACGCCCCTTGGAAGAGACATGCAGGTCGCAGTAGCTTAACAAGACGGTTTAAATGCCCCTTGGAAGAGCGGTAAAGGTTGTAGTAGCTTAACAAGACGGTTTAAATGCCCCTTGGAAAAGACGTGCAAGGCGCAGTAGCTTAACAAGACGGTTTAAATGCCCCTTGGAAAAGACGTGCAAGTCGCAATAGCTTTTCAAGATTGTTTAAATGCCCCTTGGAAGAGACATGCAAGTCGCAGTAGCTTAACAAGACGGTTTAAATGCCCCTTGGAAGAGCGGTAGCGGTCGCAGTAGCTTAACAAGACAGTTTAAATGCCCCTTGAAAGAGACATGCAGGTCACAGTAGCTTAACAAGACGTTTAAAGAGCCCCTTGGAAGTGCGCTGGCGGTAGCAGTAGCTTAACAAGACGGTTTAAATGCCCCTTGGAAGAGACATGCAGGTCGCAGTAGCTTAACAAGACGGTTTAAATGCTCCTTGGAAGAGACGTGCAGGTTGCAGTAGCTTAACAAGACGTTTTAAATGCCCATTGGAAAAGAGGTGGAGGTTACAGTAGCTTAACAAGATGGTTTAAATGCCCCTTGGAAGAGCGGTCGCGGTACCATTAGCTTAATATGACGGTTTAAATGACCCCTTGCAAAAGACGTGCAAGTTGCAGTAGCTTAACATGACGGTTTAAATGCCCCTTGGAAAACAAGTGCAAGTCGCAGTAGCTTTTCAAGACGGTTTAAATGCCCCTTGGAAGAGACATGCAGGTCGCAGTAGCTTAACAAGACGGTTTAAATGCCCCTTGGAAGAGCGGTAGCGGTCGCAGTAGCTTAACAAGACAGTTTAAATGCCCCTTGGAAGTGCGGTCGCGG
This sequence comes from Phyllobates terribilis, assembly GCF_046119375.1. NCBI lineage: Eukaryota > Metazoa > Chordata > Amphibia > Anura > Dendrobatidae > Phyllobates > Phyllobates terribilis. The sequence goes on from NW_027362804.1 coordinate 7,711,844, forward strand.
TAGCAGTAGCTTAACAAGACGGTTTAAATGCCCCTTGGAAGAGACATGCAGGTCGCAGTAGCTTAACAAGACAGTTTAAATGCCCCTTGGAAGAGCGGTGGAGGACACAGCAGCTTAACAAGACTGTTTAAAAGCCCCTTGGAAGAGACATGCAGGTCGCAGTAGCTTAACAAGACGGTTAAAATGCCCCTTGGAAGAGCGGTGGCGGTAGCAGTAGCTTAACAAGATGGTTTAAATGCCCCTTGGAAGAGACGTGCAGGTCGTAGTAGCTTAACAAGACGGTTTAAATGCCCCTTGGAAAAGAGGTGCAAGGCGCAGTAGCTTAACAAGACGGTTTAAATGCCCGTTGAAAGAGACGTGCAGGTCGAAGTAACTTAACAAGACGGTTTAAATGCCCCTTGGAAGAGATGTGCAGGTCGCAGTAGCTTAACAAGACAGTATAAATGCCCTTTGGAAGAGCGGTGGAGGTCGCAGTAGCTTAACAAGACGTTTTAAATGCCCCTTGGTTGAGACATGCAGGTGCAGCAGCTTAACAAGACGGTTTAAATGCCCCTTGGAAGAGACGTGTAGGTCGCAGTAGCTTAACAAGATGGTTTAAATGCCCCTTGGAAGAGACATGCAGGTCGCAGTAGCTTAACAAGACGGTTTAAATGCCCCTTGGAAGAGCGGAGGAGGTCGCAGTAGCTTAACAAGATGGTTTAATTGCCCCTTGGAAAATACTTGCAAGTCTCAGTACCTTAACAAGACGGATGAAATGCCCCTTGAAAGAAACGTGCAGGTCGAAGTAGCTTAACAAGACGGTTAAAATGCCCCTTGGAAGAGCGGTGGTGGTAGCAGTAGCTTAACAAGATGGTTTAAATGCCCCTTGGAAGAGACGTGCAGATCGTAGTAGCTTAACAAGACGGTTTAAATGACCCTTGGAAGAGAGGTGGAGGTCGCAGTAGCTTAACAAGACAGTTCAAATGCCCCTTGGAAGAGACATGCAGGTCGCAGTAGCTTAACAAGACGGATTAATTGCCCGTTGAAAGAGACGTGCACGTCGCAGTAGCTTAACAAGACGGTTAAAATGCCCCTTGGAAGAGCGGTGGCGGTAGCAGTAGCTTAACAAGATGGTTGAAATGCCCCTTGGAAGAGACGTGCAGGTCGCAGTAGCTTAACAAGACGGTTTAAATGCCCCTTGGAAGAGACATGCAGGTCGCAGTAGCTTAACAAGACGGTTTAAATGCCCCTTGGAGGAGATGTGCAGGTCGCAGTAGCTTAACAAGACGGTTTAAATGCCCCTTGGTAGAGACATGCAGGTCGCAGTAGCTTAACAAGACGGTTTAAATGCCCCTTGGAAGAGACTTGCAGGTTGCAGAAGCTTAACAAGACGGTTTAAATGCCCCTTGGAAAAGAGGTGGAGGTTACAGTAGCTTAACAAGACAGTTTAAATGCCCGTTGAAAGAGAAGTGCAGGTCGCAGTAGCTTAACAAAACGGTTAAAATGCCCCTGGGAAGAGCGGTGGCAGTAGCAGTAGCTTAACAAGACGGTTTAAATGCCCCTTGGAAGAGACGTGCAGGTCGCAGTAGCTTAACAAGATGGTTTAAACACCCCTTGGAAGAGACATGCAGGTCGCAGTAGCTTAACAAGACGGTTTAAATGCCCCTTGGAAGAGCGGTAAAGGTTGCAGTAGCTTAACAAGATGGTTTAAATGCCCCTTGGAAAAGACGTGCAAGGCGCAGTAGCTTAACAAGACGGTTTAAATGCACCTTGGAAAAGACGTGCAAGTCGCAGTAGCTTTTCAAGATTGTTTAAATGCCCCTTGGAAGAGACATGCAGGTCGCAGTAGCTTAACAAGACGGTTTAAATGCCCCTTGGAAGAGCGGTAGCGGTCGCAGTAGCTTAACAAGACAGTTTAAATGCCCCTTGAAAGAGACATGCAGGTCGCAGTAGCTTAACAAGACGGTTTAAATGCTCCTTGGAAGAGACGTGCAGTTTGCAGTAGCTTAACAAGACGGTTTAAATGCCCATTGGAAAAGAGGTGGAGGTTACAGTAGCTTAACAAGATGGTTTAAATGCCCGTTGGAAGAGCGGTCGCGGTAGCAGTAGCATAATATGACGGTTTAAATGACCCCTTGCGAAAGACGTGCAAGTCGCAGTAGCTTAACATGACGGTTTAAATGCCCCTTGGAAAAGAAGTGCAAGTCGCAGTAGCTTTTCAAGACGGTTTAAATGCCCCTTGGAAGAGACATGCAGGTCGCAGTAGCTTAACAAAACGGTTTAAATGCCCCTTGGAAGAGCGGTAGCGGTCGCAGTAGCTTAACAAGACAGTTTAAATGGCCCTTGAAAGAGACGTGCAGGTCGCAGTAGCTTAACAAGACGGTTAAAGTGCCCCTTGGAAGTGCGGTCGCGGTAGCAGTAGCTTAACAAGACGGTTTAAATGCCCCTTGGATGAGACATGCAGGTTGCAGTAGCTTAACAAGACGGTTTAAATGCCCCTTGGAAGAGACGTGCAGGTCGCAGTAGCTTAACAAGACAGTTTAAATGCCCCTTGGAAGAGCGGTGGAGGTCACAGTAGCATAACAAGACTGTTTAAATGCCCCTTGGAAGAGACATGCAGGTCGCAGTAGCTTAACAAGACGGTTAAAATGCCCCTTGAAGAGACGTGCAGGTCGTAGTAGCTTAACAAGGCGGTTTAAATGCCCCTTGGAAGAGCGGTGGAGGTCGCAGTAGCTTAACAAGACGGTTTAAATGCCCCTTGGAAGAGACATGCAGGTCGCAGAAGCTTAACAAAACGGTTTAAATGCCCCTTGGAAGAGACGTGCAGGTCGGAGTAGCTTAACAAGACCGTTTAAATGCCCCTTGGAAGAGACATGCAGGTCGCAGTTGCTTAACAAGACGGTTTAAATGCCCCTTGGAAGAGACATGCAGGTCGCAGCAGCTTAACAAGACGGTTTAAATGCCCCTTTTAAGAGACGTGCAGGTCGCAGTAGCTTAACAAGACCGTTTTAATGCCCCTTGGAAGAGACATGCAGGTCGAAGTAGCTTAACAAGACGGTTTAAATGCCCCTTGGATGAGACGTGCAGGTTGCAGTAGCTTAACAAGACCGTTTAAATACCCCTTGGAAGAGACATGCAGGTCGCAGTAGCTTAACAAGACAGTTTAAGTGCCCCTTGGAAGAGACATGCAGGTCGCAGTAGCTTAACAAGACAGTTTAAATGCCCCTTGGAAAAGAGGTGGAGTTTACAGTAGCTTAACAAGACGGTTTAAATGCCCCTTGGAAGAGCGGTGGCGGTAGCTGTAGCTTAACAAGACGGTTTAAATGCCCCTTTTAAGAGACGTGCAGGTCGCAGTAGCTTAACAAGACGGTTTAAATGCCCCTTGGAAGAGACATGCAGGTCGCAGTAGCTTGACAAGACTGTTAAAATGCCCCTTGGAAGAGACATGCAGGTCGCAGTAGCTTAACAAGACGGTTTAAATGCCCCTTGGAAGAGCGGTAAAGGTCGCAGTAGCTTAACGAGACGGTTTAAATGCCCCTTGGAAAAGACGTGCAAGGCGCAGTAGCTTAACAAGGCGGTTTAAATGCCCGTTGAAAGAGACGTGCAGGTCGCAGTAGCTTAACAAGACGGTTTAAATGCCCCTTGGAAGAGACGTGCAGGTCGCAGTAGCTTAACAAGACAGTATAAATGACCCTTGGAAGAGCGGTGGAGGTCGCAGTAGCTTAACAAGACGTTTTAAATGCCCCTTGGTTGAGACATGCAGGTGCAGCAGCTTAACAAGACGGTTTAAATGACCCTTGGAAGAGACGTGCAGATCGCAGTAGCTTAACAAGATGGTTTAAATGCCCCTTGGAAGAGACATGCAGGTCGCAGTAGCTTAACAAGACGGTTTAAATGCCCCTTGGAAGAGCGGAGGAGGTCGCAGTAGCTTAACAAGATGGTTTAATTGCCCCTTGGAAATTACTTGCAAGTCGCAGTAGCTTAACAAGACGGATTAAATGCCCCTTGAAAGAAACGTGCAGGTCGCAGTAGCTTAACAAGCCGGTTAAAATGCCCCTTGGAAGAGCGGTGGTGGTAGCAGTAGCTTAACAAGATGGTTTAAATGCCCCTTGGAAGAGACGTGCAGATCGTAGTAGCTTAACAAGACGGTTTAAATGCCCCTTGGAAGAGAGATGGAGGTCGCAGTAGCTTAACAAGACAGTTCAAATGCCCCTTGGAAGAGACATGCAGGTCGCAGTAGCTTAACAAGACGGATTAAAGGCCCGTTGAAAGAGACGTGCACGTCGCAGTAGCTTAACAAGACGGTTTAAATGCCCCTTGGAAGAGAGATGCAGGTCGCAGTAGCTTAACAAGACGGTTTAAATGCCCCTTGGAGTAGATGTGCAGGTGGCAGTAGCTTAACAAAACGGTTTAAATGCCCCTTGGAAGAGACTTGCAGGTTGCAGAAGCTTAACAAGACGGTTTAAATGCCCCTTGGAAAAGAGGTGGAGGTTACAGTAGCTTAACAAGACGGTTTAAATGCCCGTTGAAAGAGAAGTGCAGGTCGCAGTAGCTTAACAAAACGGTTAAAATGCCCCTGGGAAGAGCGGTGGCGGTAGCAGTAGCTTAACAAGACAGTTTAAATGCCCCTTGGAAGAGACGTGCAGGTCGCAGTAGCTTAACAAGATGGTTTAAACGCCCCTTGGAAGAGACATGCAGGTCGCAGTAGCTTAACAAGACGGTTTAAATGCCCCTTGGAAGAGCGGTAAAGGTTGCAGTAGCTTAACAAGATGGTTTAAATGCCCCTTGGAAAAGACGTGCAAGGCGCAGTAGCTTAACAAGACGGTTTAAATGCACCTTGGAAAAGACGTGCAAGTCGCAGTAGCTTTTCAAGATTGTTTAAATGCCCCTTGGAAGAGACATGCAGGTCGCAGTAGCTTAACAAGACGGTTTAAATGCCCCTTGGAAGAGCGGTAGCGGTCGCAGTAGCTTAACAAGACAGTTTAAATGCCCCTTGAAAGAGACATGCAGGTCGCAGTAGCTTAACAAGACATTTAAAGAGCCCCTTGGAAGTGCGCTGGCGGTAGCAGTAGCTTAACAAGACGGTTTAAGTGCCCCTTGGAAGAGACATGCAGGTCGCAGTAGCTTAACAAGACGGTTTAAATGCTCCTTGGAAGAGACGTGCAGGTTGCAGTAGCTTAACAAGACGGTTTAAATGCCCATTGGAAAAGAGGTGGAGGTTACAGTAGCTTAACAAGATGGTTTAAATGCCCCTTGGAAGAGCGGTCGCGGTAGCAGTAGCTTAATATGACGGTTTAAATGACCCCTTGCAAAAGATGTGCAAGTCGCAGTAGCTTAACATGACGGTTTAAATGCCCCTTGGAAAAGAAGTGCAAGTCGCAGTAGCTTTTCAAGACGGTTTAAATGCCCCTTGGAAGAGACATGCAGGTCGCAGTAGCTTGACAAGACTGTTAAAATGCCCCTTGGAAGAGAGGTGGCGGTAGCAGTAGCTTAACAAGACGGTTTAAATGCCCCTTGGAAGAGACATGCAGGTCGCAGTAGCTTAACAAGACGGTTTAAATGCCCCTTGGAAGAGACATGCAGGTCTCAGTAGCTTAACAAGACGGTTTAAATGCCCCTTGGAAGAGCGGTAAAGGTCGCAGTAGCTTAACAAGACGGTTTAAATGCCCCTTGGAAAAGACGTGCAAGGCGCAGTAGCTTTACAAGACGGTTTAAATGCCCGTTGAAAGAGACGTGCAGGTCGCAGTAGCTTAACAAGACAGTTTAAATGCCCCTTGGAAGAGACGTGCAGGTCGCAGTAGCTTAACAAGACAGTATAAATGCCCCTTGGAAGAGCGGTGGAGGTCGCAGTAGCTTAACAAGACGTTTTAAATGCCCCTTGGTTGAGACATGCAGGTGCAGCAGCTTAATAAGACGGTTTAAATGCCCCTTGGAAGAGACGTGCAGGTCGCAGTAGCTTAACAAGATGGTTTATATGCCCCTTGGAAGAGACATGCAGGTCGCAGTAGCTTAACAAGACGGTTTAAATGCCCCTTGGAAGAGCGGAGGAGGTCGCAGTAGCTTAACAAAACGGATTGATTGCCACCTTGGAAGAGACATGCAGGTCGCAGTAGCTTAACAAGACGGTTTAAATGCCCCTTGGAGGAGATGTGCAGGTCGCAGTAGCTTAACAAGACGGTTTAAATGCCCCTTGTTAGAGACATGCAGGTCGCAGTAGCTTAACAAGATGGTTTAAATGCCCCTTGGAAGAGACTTGCAGGTTGCAGAAGCTTAACAAGACGGTTTAAATGCCCCTTGGAAAAGAGGTGGAGGTTACAGTAGCTTAACAAGACGGTTTAAATGCCCGTTGAAAGAGAAGTGCAGGTCGCAGTAGCTTAACAAAACGGTTAAAATGCCCCTGGGAAGAGCGGTGGCGGTAGCAGTAGCTTAACAAGACGGTTTAAATGCCCCTTGGAAGAGACGTGCAGGTCGCAGTAGCTTAACAAGATGGTTTAAACGCCCCTTGGAAGAGACATGCAGGTCGCAGTAGCTTAACAAGACGGTTTAAATGCCCCTTGGAAGAGCGGTAAAGGTTGTAGTAGCTTAACAAGACGGTTTAAATGCCCCTTGGAAAAGACGTGCAAGGCGCAGTAGCTTAACAAGACGGTTTAAATGCCCCTTGGAAAAGACGTGCAAGTCGCAATAGCTTTTCAAGATTGTTTAAATGCCCCTTGGAAGAGACATGCAAGTCGCAGTAGCTTAACAAGACGGTTTAAATGCCCCTTGGAAGAGCGGTAGCGGTCGCAGTAGCTTAACAAGACAGTTTAAATGCCCCTTGAAAGAGACATGCAGGTCACAGTAGCTTAACAAGACGTTTAAAGAGCCCCTTGGAAGTGCGCTGGCGGTAGCAGTAGCTTAACAAGACAGTTTAAATGCCCCTTGGAAGAGACATGCAGGTCGCAGTAGCTTAACAAGACGGTTTAAATGCTCCTTGGAAGAGACGTGCAGGTTGCAGTAGCTTAACAAGACGTTTTAAATGCCCATTGGAAAAGAGGTGGAGGTTACAGTAGCTTAACAAGATGGTTTAAATGCCCCTTGGAAGAGCGGTCGCGGTACCATTAGCTTAATATGACGGTTTAAATCACCCCTTGCAAAAGACGTGCAAGTTGCAGTAGCTTAACATGACGGTTTAAATGCCCCTTGGAAAACAAGTGCAAGTCGCAGTAGCTTTTCAAGACGGTTTAAATGCCCCTTGGAAGAGACATGCAGGTCGCAGTAGCTTAACAAGACGGTTTAAATGCCCCTTGGAAGAGCGGTAGCGGTCGCAGTAGCTTAACAAGACAGTTTAAATGCCCCTTGGAAGTGCGGTCGCGGTAGCAGTAGCTTAACAAGACGGTTTAAATGCCCCTTGGAAGAGACATGCAGGTCGCAGTAGCTTAACAAGACAGTTTAAATGCCCCTTGGAAGAGCGGTGGAGGACACAGCAGCTTAACAAGACTGTTTAAAAGCCCCTTGGAAGAGACATGCAGGTCGCAGTAGCTTAACAAGACGGTTAAAATGCCCCTTGGAAGAGCGGTGGCGGTAGCAGTAGCTTAACAAGATGGTTTAAATGCCCCTTGGAAGAGACGTGCAGGTCGTAGTAGCTTAACAAGACGGTTTAAATGCCCCTTGGAAAAGAGGTGCAAGGCGCAGTAGCTTAACAAGACGGTTTAAATGCCCGTTGAAAGAGACGTGCAGGTCGAAGTAACTTAACAAGACGGTTTAAATGCCCCTTGGAAGAGATGTGCAGGTCGCAGTAGCTTAACAAGACAGTATAAATGCCCTTTGGAAGAGCGGTGGAGGTCGCAGTAGCTTAACAAGACGTTTTAAATGCCCCTTGGTTGAGACATGCAGGTGCAGCAGCTTAACAAGACGGTTTAAATGCCCCTTGGAAGAGACGTGTAGGTCGCAGTAGCTTAACAAGATGGTTTAAATGCCCCTTGGAAGAGACATGCAGGTCGCAGTAGCTTAACAAGACGGTTTAAATGCCCCTTGGAAGAGCGGAGGAGGTCGCAGTAGCTTAACAAGATGGTTTAATTGCCCCTTGGAAAATACTTGCAAGTCTCAGTACCTTAACAAGACGGATGAAATGCCCCTTGAAAGAAACGTGCAGGTCGAAGTAGCTTAACAAGACGGTTAAAATGCCCCTTGGAAGAGCGGTGGTGGTAGCAGTAGCTTAACAAGATGGTTTAAATGCCCCTTGGAAGAGACGTGCAGATCGTAGTAGCTTAACAAGACGGTTTAAATGCCCCTTGGAAGAGAGGTGGAGGTCGCAGTAGCTTAACAAGACAGTTCAAATGCCCCTTGGAAGAGACATGCAGGTCGCAGTAGCTTAACAAGACGGATTAATTGCCCGTTGAAAGAGACGTGCACGTCGCAGTAGCTTAACAAGACGGTTAAAATGCCCCTTGGAAGAGCGGTGGCGGTAGCAGTAGCTTAACAAGATGGTTGAAATGCCCCTTGGAAGAGACGTGCAGGTCGCAGTAGCTTAACAAGACGGTTTAAATGCCCCTTGGAAGAGACATGCAGGTCGCAGTAGCTTAACAAGACGGTTTAAATGCCCCTTGGAGGAGATGTGCAGGTCGCAGTAGCTTAACAAGACGGTTTAAATGCCCCTTGGTAGAGACATGCAGGTCGCAGTAGCTTAACAAGACGGTTTAAATGCCCCTTGGAAGAGACTTGCAGGTTGCAGAAGCTTAACAAGACGGTTTAAATGCCCCTTGGAAAAGAGGTGGAGGTTACAGTAGCTTAACAAGACAGTTTAAATGCCCGTTGAAAGAGAAGTGCAGGTCGCAGTAGCTTAACAAAACGGTTAAAATGCCCCTGGGAAGAGCGGTGGCAGTAGCAGTAGCTTAACAAGACGGTTTAAATGCCCCTTGGAAGAGACGTGCAGGTCGCAGTAGCTTAACAAGATGGTTTAAACACCCCTTGGAAGAGACATGCAGGTCGCAGGAGCTTAACAAGACGGTTTAAATGCCCCTTGGAAGAGCGGTAAAGGTTGCAGTAGCTTAACAAGATGGTTTAAATGCCCCTTGGAAAAGACGTGCAAGGCGCAGTAGCTTAACAAGACGGTTTAAATGCACCTTGGAAAAGACGTGCAAGTCGCAGTAGCTTTTCAAGATTGTTTAAATGCCCCTTGGAAGAGACATGCAGGTCGCAGTAGCTTAACAAGACGGTTTAAATGCCCCTTGGAAGAGCGGTAGCGGTCGCAGTAGCTTAACAAGACAGTTTAAATGCCCCTTGAAAGAGACATGCAGGTCGCAGTAGCTTAACAAGACGGTTTAAATGCTCCTTGGAAGAGACGTGCAGTTTGCAGTAGCTTAACAAGACGGTTTAAATGCCCATTGGAAAAGAGGTGGAGGTTACAGTAGCTTAACAAGATGGTTTAAATGCCCGTTGGAAGAGCGGTCGCGGTAGCAGTAGCATAATATGACGGTTTAAATGACCCCTTGCGAAAGACGTGCAAGTCGCAGTAGCTTAACATGACGGTTTAAATGCCCCTTGGAAAAGAAGTGCAAGTCGCAGTAGCTTTTCAAGACGGTTTAAATGCCCCTTGGAAGAGACATGCAGGTCGCAGTAGCTTAACAAAACGGTTTAAATGCCCCTTGGAAGAGCGGTAGCGGTCGCAGTAGCTTAACAAGACAGTTTAAATGGCCCTTGAAAGAGACGTGCAGGTCGCAGTAGCTTAACAAGACGGTTAAAGTGCCCCTTGGAAGTGCGGTCGCGGTAGCAGTAGCTTAACAAGACGGTTTAAATGCCCCTTGGATGAGACATGCAGGTTGCAGTAGCTTAACAAGACGGTTTAAATGCCCCTTGGAAGAGACGTGCAGGTCGCAGTAGCTTAACAAGACAGTTTAAATGCCCCTTGGAAGAGCGGTGGAGGTCACAGTAGCATAACAAGACTGTTTAAATGCCCCTTGGAAGAGACATGCAGGTCGCAGTAGCTTAACAAGACGGTTAAAATGCCCCTTGAAGAGACGTGCAGGTCGTAGTAGCTTAACAAGGCGGTTTAAATGCCCCTTGGAAGAGAGGTGGAGGTCGCAGTAGCTTAACAAGACGGTTTAAATGCCCCTTGGAAGAGACATGCAGGTCGCAGAAGCTTAACAAAACGGTTTAAATGCCCCTTGGAAGAGACGTGCAGGTCGGAGTAGCTTAACAAGACCGTTTAAATGCCCCTTGGAAGAGACATGCAGGTCGCAGTTGCTTAACAAGACGGTTTAAATGCCCCTTGGAAGAGACATGCAGGTCGCAGCAGCTTAACAAGACGGTTTAAATGCCCCTTGGAAGAGACGTGCAGGTCGCAGTAGCTTAACAAGACCGTTTTAATGCCCCTTGGAAGAGACATGCAGGTCGAAGTAGCTTAACAAGACGGTTTAAATGCCCCTTGGATGAGACGTGCAGGTTGCAGTAGCTTAACAAGACCGTTTAAATACCCCTTGGAAGAGACATGCAGGTCGCAGTAGCTTAACAAGACAGTTTAAGTGCCCCTTGGAAGAGACATGCAGGTCGCAGTAGCTTAACAAGACAGTTTAAATGCCCCTTGGAAAAGAGGTGGAGTTTACAGTAGCTTAACAAGACGGTTTAAATGCCCCTTGGAAGAGCGGTGGCGGTAGCTGTAGCTTAACAAGACGGTTTAAATGCCCCTTTTAAGAGACGTGCAGGTCGCAGTAGCTTAACAAGACGGTTTAAATGCCCCTTGGAAGAGACATGCAGGTCGCAGTAGCTTGACAAGACTGTTAAAATGCCCCTTGGAAGAGACATGCAGGTCGCAGTAGCTTAACAAGACGGTTTAAATGCCCCTTGGAAGAGCGGTAAAGGTCGCAGTAGCTTAACGAGACGGTTTAAATGCCCCTTGGAAAAGACGTGCAAGGCGCAGTAGCTTAACAAGGCGGTTTAAATGCCCGTTGAAAGAGACGTGCAGGTCGCAGTATCTTAACAAGACGGTTTAAATGCCCCTTGGAAGAGACGTGCAGGTCGCAGTAGCTTAACAAGACAGTATAAATGACCCTTGGAAGAGCGGTGGAGGTCGCAGTAGCTTAACAAGACGTTTTAAATGCCCCTTTGTTGAGACATGCAGGTGCAGCAGCTTAACAAGACGGTTTAAATGACCCTTGGAAGAGACGTGCAGATCGCAGTAGCTTAACAAGATGGTTTAAATGCCCCTTGGAAGAGACATGCAGGTCGCAGTAGCTTAACAAGACGGTTTAAATGCCCCTTGGAAGAGCGGAGGAGGTCGCAGTAGCTTAACAAGATGGTTTAATTGCCCCTTGGAAATTACTTGCAAGTCGCAGTAGCTTAACAAGACGGATTAAATGCCCCTTGAAAGAAACGTGCAGGTCGCAGTAGCTTAACAAGCCGGTTAAAATGCCCCTTGGAAGAGCGGTGGTGGTAGCAGTAGCTTAACAAGATGGTTTAAATGCCCCTTGGAAGAGACGTGCAGATCGTAGTAGCTTAACAAGACGGTTTAAATGCCCCTTGGAAGAGAGATGGAGGTCGCAGTAGCTTAACAAGACAGTTCAAATGCCCCTTGGAAGAGACATGCAGGTCGCAGTAGCTTAACAAGACGGATTAAAGGCCCGTTGAAAGAGACGTGCACGTCGCAGTAGCTTAACAAGACGGTTTAAATGCCCCTTGGAAGAGAGATGCAGGTCGCAGTAGCTTAACAAGACGGTTTAAATGCCCCTTGGAGTAGATGTGCAGGTCGCAGTAGCTTAACAAAACGGTTTAAATGCCCCTTGGAAGAGACTTGCAGGTTGCAGAAGCTTAACAAGACGGTTTAAATGCCCCTTGGAAAAGAGGTGGAGGTTACAGTAGCTTAACAAGACGGTTTAAATGCCCGTTGAAAGAGAAGTGCAGGTCGCAGAAGCTTAACAAAACGGTTAAAATGCCCCTGGGAAGAGCGGTGGCGGTAGCAGTAGCTTAACAAGACAGTTTAAATGCCCCTTGGAAGAGACGTGCAGGTCGCAGTAGCTTAACAAGATGGTTTAAACGCCCCTTGGAAGAGACATGCAGGTCGCAGTAGCTTAACAAGACGGTTTAAATGCCCCTTGGAAGAGCGGTAAAGGTTGCAGTAGCTTAACAAGATGGTTTAAATGCCCCTTGGAAAAGACGTGCAAGGCGCAGTAGCTTAACAAGACGGTTTAAATGCACCTTGGAAAAGACGTGCAAGTCGCAGTAGCTTTTCAAGATTGTTTAAATGCCCCTTGGAAGAGACATGCAGGTCGCAGTAGCTTAACAAGACGGTTTAAATGCCCCTTGGAAGAGCGGTAGCGGTCGCAGTAGCTTAACAAGACAGTTTAAATGCCCCTTGAAAGAGACATGCAGGTCGCAGTAGCTTAACAAGACGGTTTAAATGCTCCTTGGAAGAGACGTGCAGTTTGCAGTAGCTTAACAAGACGGTTTAAATGCCCATTGGAAAAGAGGTGGAGGTTACAGTAGCTTAACAAGATGGTTTAAATGCCCGTTGGAAGAGCGGTCGCGGTAGCAGTAGCATAATATGACGGTTTAAATGACCCCTTGCGAAAGACGTGCAAGTCGCAGTAGCTTAACAAGACGGTTTAAATGCCCCTTGGAAAAGAAGTGCAAGTCGCAGTAGCTTTTCAAGACGGTTTAAATGCCCCTTGGAAGAGACATGCAGGTCGCAGTAGCTTAACAAAACGGTTTAAATGCCCCTTGGAAGAGCGGTAGCGGTCGCAGTAGCTTAACAAGACAGTTTAAATGGCCCTTGAAAGAGACGTGCAGGTCGCAGTAGCTTAACAAGACGGTTAAAGTGCCCCTTGGAAGTGCGGTCGCGGTAGCAGTAGCTTAACAAGACGGTTTAAATGCCCCTTGGATGAGACATGCAGGTTGCAGTAGCTTAACAAGACGGTTTAAATGCCCCTTGGAAGAGACGTGCAGGTCGCAGTAGCTTAACAAGACAGTTTAAATGCCCCTTGGAAGAGCGGTGGAGGTCACAGTAGCATAACAAGACTGTTTAAATGCCCCTTGGAAGAGACATGCAGGTCGCAGTAGCTTAACAAGACGGTTAAAATGCCCCTTGAAGAGACGTGCAGGTCGTAGTAGCTTAACAAGGCGGTTTAAATGCCCCTTGGAAGAGCGGTGGAGGTCGCAGTAGCTTAACAAGACGGTTTAAATGCCCCTTGGAAGAGACATGCAGGTCGCAGAAGCTTAACAAAACGGTTTAAATGCCCCTTGGAAGAGACGTGCAGGTCGGAGTAGCTTAACAAGACCGTTTAAATGCCCCTTGGAAGAGACATGCAGGTCGCAGTTGCTTAACAAGACGGTTTAAATGCCCCTTGGAAGAGACATGCAGGTCGCAGCAGCTTAACAAGACGGTTTAAATGCCCCTTGGAAGAGACGTGCAGGTCGCAGTAGCTTAACAAGACCGTTTTAATGCCCCTTGGAAGAGACATGCAGGTCGAAGTAGCTTAACAAGACGGTTTAAATGCCCCTTGGATGAGACGTGCAGGTTGCAGTAGCTTAACAAGACCGTTTAAATACCCCTTGGAAGAGACATGCAGGTCGCAGTAGCTTAACAAGACAGTTTAAGTGCCCCTTGGAAGAGACATGCAGGTCGCAGTAGCTTAACAAGACAGTTTAAATGCCCCTTGGAAAAGAGGTGGAGTTTACAGTAGCTTAACAAGACGGTTTAAATGCCCCTTGGAAGAGCGGTGGCGGTAGCTGTAGCTTAACAAGACGGTTTAAATGCCCCTTTTAAGAGACGTGCAGGTCGCAGTAGCTTAACAAGACGGTTTAAATGCCCCTTGGAAGAGACATGCAGGTCGCAGTAGCTTGACAAGACTGTTAAAATGCCCCTTGGAAGAGACATGCAGGTCGCAGTAGCTTAACAAGACGGTTTAAATGCCCCTTGGAAGAGCGGTAAAGGTCGCAGTAGCTTAACGAGACGGTTTAAATGCCCCTTGGAAAAGACGTGCAAGGCGCAGTAGCTTAACAAGGCGGTTTAAATGCCCGTTGAAAGAGACTTGCAGGTCGCAGTAGCTTAACAAGACGGTTTAAATGCCCCTTGGAAGAGACGTGCAGGTCGCAGTAGCTTAACAAGACAGTATAAATGACCCTTGGAAGAGCGGTGGAGGTCGCAGTAGCTTAACAAGACGTTTTAAATGCCCCTTGGTTGAGACATGCAGGTGCAGCAGCTTAACAAGACGGTTTAAATGACCCTTGGAAGAGACGTGCAGATCGCAGTAGCTTAACAAGATGGTTTAAATGCCCCTTGGAAGAGACATGCAGGTCGCAGTAGCTTAACAAGACGGTTTAAATGCCCCTTGGAAGAGCGGAGGAGGTCGCAGTAGCTTAACAAGATGGTTTAATTGCCCCTTGGAAATTACTTGCAAGTCGCAGTAGCTTAACAAGACGGATTAAATGCCCCTTGAAAGAAACGTGCAGGTCGCAGTAGCTTAACAAGCCGGTTAAAATGCCCCTTGGAAGAGCGGTGGTGGTAGCAGTAGCTTAACAAGATGGTTTAAATGCCCCTTGGAAGAGACGTGCAGATCGTAGTAGCTTAACAAGACGGTTTAAATGCCCCTTGGAAGAGAGATGGAGGTCGCAGTAGCTTAACAAGACAGTTCAAATGCCCCTTGGAAGAGACATGCAGGTCGCAGTAGCTTAACAAGACGGATTAAAGGCCCGTTGAAAGAGACGTGCACGTCGCAGTAGCTTAACAAGACGGTTTAAATGCCCCTTGGAAGAGAGATGCAGGTCGCAGTAGCTTAACAAGACGGTTTAAATGCCCCTTGGAGTAGATGTGCAGGTCGCAGTAGCTTAACAAAACGGTTTAAATGCCCCTTGGAAGAGACTTGCAGGTTGCAGAAGCTTAACAAGACGGTTTAAATGCCCCTTGGAAAAGAGGTGGAGGTTACAGTAGCTTAACAAGACGGTTTAAATGCCCGTTGAAAGAGAAGTGCAGGTCGCAGTAGCTTAACAAAACGGTTAAAATGCCCCTGGGAAGAGCGGTGGCGGTAGCAGTAGCTTAACAAGACAGTTTAAATGCCCCTTGGAAGAGACGTGCAGGTCGCAGTAGCTTAACAAGATGGTTTAAACGCCCCTTGGAAGAGACATGCAGGTCGCAGTAGCTTAACAAGACGGTTTAAATGCCCCTTGGAAGAGCGGTAAAGGTTGCAGTAGCTTAACAAGATGGTTTAAATGCCCCTTGGAAAAGACGTGCAAGGCGCAGTAGCTTAACAAGACGGTTTAAATGCACCTTGGAAAAGACGTGCAAGTCGCAGTAGCTTTTCAAGATTGTTTAAATGCCCCTTGGAAGAGACATGCAGGTCGCAGTAGCTTAACAAGACGGTTTAAATGCCCCTTGGAAGAGCGGTAGCGGTCGCAGTAGCTTAACAAGACAGTTTAAATGCCCCTTGAAAGAGACATGCAGGTCGCAGTAGCTTAACAAGACATTTAAAGAGCCCCTTGGAAGTGCGCTGGCGGTAGCAGTAGCTTAACAAGACGGTTTAAGTGCCCCTTGGAAGAGACATGCAGGTCGCAGTAGCTTAACAAGACGGTTTAAATGCTCCTTGGAAGAGACGTGCAGGTTGCAGTAGCTTAACAAGACGGTTTAAATGCCCATTGGAAAAGAGGTGGAGGTTACAGTAGCTTAACAAGATGGTTTAAATGCCCCTTGGAAGAGCGGTCGCGGTAGCAGTAGCTTAATATGACGGTTTAAATGACCCCTTGCAAAAGATGTGCAAGTCGCAGTAGCTTAACATGACGGTTTAAATGCCCCTTGGAAAAGAAGTGCAAGTCGCAGTAGCTTTTCAAGACGGTTTAAATGCCCCTTGGAAGAGACATGCAGGTCACAGTAGCTTAACAAGACGGTTTAAATGGCCCTTGAAAGAGACGTGCAGGTCGCAGTAGCTTAACAAGACGGTTTAAATGCCCCTTGGAAGAGACATGCAGGTCGCAGTAGCTTAACAAGACGGTTTAAATGCCCCTTGGAAGAGCGGTAGCGGTCGCAGTAGCTTAACAAGACAGTTTAAATGGCCCTTGAAAGAGACGTGCAGGTCGCAGTAGCTTAACAAGACGGTTAAAGTGCCCCTTGGAAGTGCGGTCGCGGTAGCAGTAGCTTAACAAGACGGTTTAAATGCCCATTGGAAGAGACGTGCAGGTCGCAGTAGCTTAACAAGACGGTTTAAATGCCCCTTGGAAGAGCGGTGGAGGTCGCAGTAGCTTAACAAGACTTTTTAAATGCCCCTTGGAAGAGACGTGCAGGTCGCAGTAGCTTAACAAGAAGGTTTAAATGCCCCTTATAAGAGATGCGCAGGTCGCAGTAGCTTAACAAGACAGTTTAAATGCCCCTTGGAAGAGACGTGCAGGTTGCAGTAGCTTAACAAGCCGGTTTAAATGCCCCTTGGAAAAGAGGTGGAGGTTACAGTAGCTTAACAAGACGATTTAAATGCCCGTTGAAAGAGAAGTGCAGGTCGCAGTAGCTTAAAAAAAACGGTTAAAACGCCCCTGGGAAGAGCGGTGGCGGTAGCAGTAGCTTAACAAGACGGTTTAAATGCCCCTTGGAAGAGACGTGCAGGTCGCAGTATCTTAACAAGATGGTTTAAATGCCCCTTGGAAGAGACATGCAGGTCGCAGTAGCTTAACAAGACGGTTTAAATGCCCCTTGGAAGAGCGGTAAAGGTCGCAGTAGCTTAACAAGACAGATTAAATGCCCCTTGAAAGAGACGTGCAGGTCGCAGTAGCTTAACAAGACGTTTAAAGAGCCCCTTGGAAGTGTGCTGGCGGTAGCAGTAGCTTAACAAGACGGTTTAAATGCCCCTTGGAAGAGACATGCAGGTCGCAGTAGCTTAACAAGACGGTTTAAATGCCCATTGGAAAAGAGGTGGAGGTTACAGTAGCTTAACAAGATGGTTTAAATGCCCCTTGGAAGAGCGGTCGCGGTAGCAGTAGCTTAATATGACGGTTTAAATGACCCCTTGCAAAAGACATGCAAGTCGCAGTAGCTTAACATGACGGTTTAAATGCCCCTTGGAAAAGAAGTGCAAGTCGCAGTAGCTTTTCAAGACCGTTTAAATGCCCCTTGGAAGAGACATGCAGGTCGCAGTAGCTTAACAAGATGGTTTAAATGCCCCTTGGAAGAGACATGCAGGTCGCAGTAGCTTAACAAGACGTTTTAAATGCCCCTTGGAAGAGCAGTAAAGGTCGCAGTAGCTTAACAATGTGAAAAGAAAAGAAAGGGCGCATGTGTAGACTCACAGGGCTATTTAATTAATTTAAAAAGTGCCAGTACACTCACCTGTGATGGTTGTGTACGTCTACACAACCAAGATTAAGCGTGTGATTAATGAGGCTCCGGGTCACCTCTATTTGTAGTACCGTCCTGTCGGTGTTTGCCTCGCAACTCCGTGCTCCTCAAGTGGTCACACGATCCTGCTGGACCAGATACTACGTCACCGCAGGTCCTCAGTAGTTTAACCCGGTGGCTGGATAACCGCAGGTCCTCAAACATCCAAATAGACCAGGCTGCTCCTGCCGCTTTGGCTCCGTATGGAGATATTTCACAAGTAAACAATGGTGCAGCGGTCTCAGGGAGCGCCAAAGGAATACTGGACAATTTAATAGATGTCAACCGACTTTTATTCTTCATCCAATACCACTGCCACAACGCGTTTCAACGGTCTAAGCCGTCTTCATCAGGTGGGGTCTGATGAAGACGGCTTAGACCGTTGAAACGCGTTGTGGCAGTGGTATTGGAGGAAGAATAAAAGTCGGTTGACATCTATTAAATTGTCCAGTATTCCTTTGGCGCTCCCTGAGACCGCTGCACCATTGTTTACTTGCAGTAGCTTAACAAGACGGTTTAAATGCCCCTTGGAAAAGACGTGCAAGGCACAGTAGCTTAACAAGATGGTTTAAATGCCCCTTGGAAAAGACGTGCAAGTCGCAGTAGCTTTTCAAGATGGTTTAAATGCCCCTTGGAAGAGACATGCAGGTCGCAGTAGCTTAACAAGACGGTTTAAATGCCCCTTGGAAGAGCGGTAGCGGTCGCAGTAGCTTAGCAAGACAGTTTAAATGCCCCTTGAAAGAGACGTCCAGGTCGCAATAGCTTAACCAGACGGTTAAAGAGCCCCTTGGAAGTGCGGTGGCGGTAGCAGTAGCTTAGCAAGACGGTTTAAATGCCCCTTGGAAGAGACATGCAGGTCGCAGTAGCTTAACAAGACGGTTTAAATGCTCCTTGGAAGAGACGTGCAGGTTGCAGTAGCTTAACAAGACGGTTTAAATGCCCCTTGTAATAGAGGTGGAGGTTACAGTAGCTTAACAAGACGGTTTAAATGCCCCTTGGAAGAGCGGTCGCGGTAGCAGTAGCTTAACAAGACGGTTTAAATGCCCATTGGAAGAGACGTGCAGGTCGCAGTAGCTTAACAAGACGGTTTAAATGCCCCTTGGAAGAGCGGTGGAGGTCGCAGTAGCTTAACAAGACGGTTTAAATGCCCCTTGGAAGAGACATGCAGGTCGCAGTAGCTTAACAAGACGGTTTAAATGCTCCTTGGAAGAGACGTGCAGGTTGCAGTAGCTTAACAAGACGGTTTAAATGCCCCTTGTAAAAGAGGTGGAGGTTACAGTAGCTTAACAAGACGGTTTAAATGCCCCTTGGAAGAGCGGTCGCTGTAGCAGTAGCTTAAAAAGTTGGTTTAAATGCCCCTTGGAAGAGACGTGCAGGTCGCAGTAGCTTAACAAGATGGTTTAAATGCCCCTTGGAAGAGACATGCCGGTCGCAGTAGCTTAGCAAGACGGTTAAAATGCCCCTTGGAAGAGCGGTGGCGGTTACAGTAGCTTAACAAGACGGTTTAAATGCCCCTTGGAAGAGCGGTCGCGGTAGCAGTAGTTTAAAAAGTTGGTTTAAATGCCCCTTGGAAGAGACATGGAGGTCGCAGCAGCTTAACAAGATTGTTTAAATGCCCCTTGCAATAGCGGTGGAGTTCGCAGTGGCTTAACAAGACGGTTTAAATGCCCCTTGGAAGAGACGTGCCGGTCGCAGTAGCTTAGCAAGACGGTTAAAATGCCCCTTGGAAGAGCGGTGGCGGTAGCAGTAGCGTAACAAGATGGTTTAAGTGTCTCTTGGAAGAGACGTGCAGGTCGTAGTAGCTTAACAATGCGGTTTAAATGCCCCTTGGAAGAGCGGTGGAGGTCGCAGTAGCTTAACAAGACGGTTTAAATGTCCCTTGGAAGAGACATGCAGGTCGCAGAAGCTTAACAAGACGGTTTAAATGCCTCTTGGAAAAGACGTGGGGGTTACAGTAGCTTAACAAGACGGTTTAAATGCCCCTTGGAAGAGAGGTGGCGGTAGCAGTAGCTTAGCAAGATGGTTTAAATGCCTCTTGGAAGAGACGTGCAAGTCGCAGGAGCTTAACAAGATGGTTTAAATGCCCCTTGGAAGAGACATGCAGGTTGCAGTAGCTTAACAAGACTGTTAAAATGACCCTTGGAAGCGCGGTGGTGGTAGCAGTAGCTTAACAAGACGGTTTAAATGCCCCTTGGAAGAGACGTGCAGGTCGCAGTAGCTTAACAAGACGGTTTAAATGCCCCTTGGAAGAGACATGCAGGTCGCAGTAGCTTAACAAGACGGTTTAAATGCCACTTGGAAGAGCGGTAAAGGTCGCAGTAGCTTAACAAGACGGTTTAAATGCCCCTTGGAAAAGACGTGCAAGGCGCAGTAGCTTAACAAAACGGTTTAAATGCCCGTTGAAAGAGACGTGCTGGTCGCAGTAGCTTAACAAGACGGTTAAAATGCCCCTTGGAAGAGCGGTGGCGGTAGCAGTAGCTTAACAAGGCGGTTTAAATGCCCCTTGACAGAGAAGTGCAGGTCGCAGTAGCTTAATAACACGGTTTAAATGCAACTTGGAAGAGACGTGCAGGTCGCAGTAGCTTAACAAGACTGTTTAAATGCCCCTTGGAAGAGACATGCAGGTCGCAGTAGCTTAACAGGACGGGTTAAATGCCCCTTGGAAGAGCGGTAAAGGTCGCAGTAGCTTAACAAGATGGTTTAAATGCCCCTTGGAAAAGAAGTGCAAGGCGCAGTAGCTTAACAAAACGGTTTAAATGCCCGTTGAAAGAGACGTGCAGGTCGCAGTAGCTTAACAAGACGCTTTAAATGCCCCTTGGAAGAGACGTGCAGGTCGCAGTAGCTTAACAAGACAGTATAAATGACCCTTGGAAGAGCGGTGGAGGTCGCAGTAGCTTAACAAGACGTTTTAAATGCCCCTTGGTTGAGACATGCAGGTGCAGCAGCTCAACAAGACGGTTTAAATGACCCTTGGAAGAGACGTGCAGATCGCAGTAGCTTAACAAGATGGTTTAAATGCCCCTTGGAAGAGACATGCAGGTCGCAGTAGCTTAACAAGACGGTTTAAATGCCCCTTGGAAGAGCGGAGGAGGTCGCAGTAGCTTAACAAGACTTTTTAAATGCCCCTTGGAAGAGACGTGCAGGTCGCAGTAGCTTAACAAGAAGGTTTAAATGCCCCTTATAAGAGATGCGCAGGTCGCAGTAGCTTAACAAGACAGTTTAAAGCTACTGCGACCGGCATGTCTCTTCCAAGGGGCATTTAAACCATCTTGTTAAGCTACTGCGACCTGCACGTCTCTTCCAAGGGGCATTTAAACAATCTTGTTAAGCTGCTGCGACCTCCATGTCTCTTCCAAGGGGCATTTAAACCAACTTTTTAAGCTACTGCTACAGCGACCGCTCTTCCAATGGGCATTTAAACCGTCTTGTTAAGCTACTGTAACCTCCACCTCTTTTACAAGGGGCATTTAAACCGTCTTGTTAAGCTACTGCAACCTGCACGTCTCTTCCAAGGAGCATTTAAACCGTCTTGTTAAGCTACTGCGACCTGCATGTCTCTTCCAAGGGGCATTTAAACCGTCTTGTTAAGCTACTGCGACCTCCACCGCTCTTCCAAGGGGCATTTAAACCGTCTTGTTAAGCTACTGCGACCTGCACGTCTCTTCCAATGGGCATTTAAACCGTCTTGTTAAGCTACTGCTACTGAGACGGCTTAGACCGTTGAAACGCGTTGTGGCAGTGGTATTGGAGGAAGAATAAAAGTCGGTTGACATCTATTAAATTGTCCAGTATTCCTTTGGCGCTCCCTGAGACCGCTGCACCATTGTTTACTTGTGAAATATCTCCATACGGAGCCAAAGCGGCAGGAGCAGCCTGGTCTATTTGGATGTTTGAGGACCTGCGGTTATCCAGCCACCGGGTTAAACTACTGAGGACCTGCGGTGACGTAGTATCTGGTCCAGCAGGATCGTGTGACCACTTGAGGAGCACGGAGTTGCGAGGCAAACACCGACAGGACGGTACTACAAATAGAGGTGACCCGGAGCCTCATTAATCACACGCTTAATCTTGGTTGTGTAGACGTACACAACCATCACAGGTGAGTGTACTGGCACTTTTTAAATTAATTAAATAGCCCTGTGAGTCTACACATGCGCCCTTTCTTTTCTTTTCACATTGTTAAGCTACTGCGACCTTTACTGCTCTTCCAAGGGGCATTTAAAACATCTTGTTAAGCTACTGCGACCTGCATGTCTCTTCCAAGGGGCATTTAAACCATCTTGTTAAGCTACTGCGACCTGCATGTCTCTTCCAAGGGGCATTTAAACGGTCTTGAAAAGCTACTGCGACTTGCCCCTTGGAAGAGACATGCCGGTCGCAGTAGCTTAGCAAGACGGTTAAAATGCCCCTTGGAAGAGCGGTGGCGGTTACAGTAGCTTAACAAGACGGTTTAAATGCCCCTTGGAAGAGCGGTCGCGGTAGCAGTAGTTTAAAAAGTTGGTTTAAATGCCCCTTGGAAGAGACATGGAGGTCGCAGCAGCTTAACAAGATTGTTTAAATGCCCCTTGGAATAGCGGTGGAGGTCGCAGTGGCTTAACAAGACGGTTTAAATGCCCCTTGGAAGAGACATGCCGGTCGCAGTAGCTTAGCAAGACGGTTAAAATGCCCCTTGGAAGAGCGGTGGCGGTAGCAGTAGCTTAACAAGATGGTTTAAGTGTCTCTTGGAAGAGACGTGCAGGTCGTAGTAGCTTAACAAGGCGGTTTAAATGCCCCTTGGAAGAGCGGTGGAGGTCGCAGTAGCTTAACAAGACGGTTTAAATGTCCCTTGGAAGAGACATGCAGGTCGCAGAAGCTTAACAAGACGGTTTAAATGCCTCTTGGAAAAGACGTGGGGGTTACAGTAGCTTAACAAGACGGTTTAAATGCCCCTTGGAAGAGAGGTGGCGGTAGCAGTAGCTTAGCAAGACGGTTTAAATGCCTCTTGGAAGAGACGTGCAAGTCGCAGGAGCTTAACAAGATGGTTTAAATGCCCCTTGGAAGAGACATGCAGGTCGCAGTAGCTTAACAAGACTGTTAAAATGACCCTTGGAAGCGCGGTGGTGGTAGCAGTAGCTTAACAAGACGGTTTAAATGCCCCTTGGAAGAGACGTGCAGGTCGCAGTAGCTTAACAAGATGGTTTAAATGCCCCTTGGAAGAGACATGCAGGTCGCAGTAGCTTAACAAGACGGTTTAAATGCCCCTTGGAAGAGCGGTAAAGGTCGCAGTAGCTTAACAAGACAGATTAAATGCCCCTTGAAAGAGACGTGCAGGTCGCAGTAGCTTAACAAGACGTTTAAAGAGCCCCTTGGAAGTGTGCTGGCGGTAGCAGTAGCTTAACAAGACAGTTTAAATGCCCCTTGGAAGAGACGTGCAGGTCGCAGTAGCTTAACAAGACGGTTTAAATGCCCATTGGAAAAGAGGTGGAGGTTACAGTAGCTTAACAAGATGGTTTAAATGCCCCTTGGAAGAGCGGTAAAGGTTGCAGTAGCTTAACAAGATGGTTTAAATGCCCCTTGGAAAAGACGTGCAAGGCGCAGTAGCTTAACAAGACGGTTTAAATGCACCTTGGAAAAGACGTGCAAGTCGCAGTAGCTTTTCAAGATTGTTTAAATGCCCCTTGGAAGAGACATGCAGGTCGCAGTAGCTTAACAAGACGGTTTAAATGCCCCTTGGAAGAGCGGTAGCGGTCGCAGTAGCTTAACAAGACAGTTTAAATGCCCCTTGAAAGAGACATGCAGGTCGCAGTAGCTTAACAAGACATTTAAAGAGCCCCTTGGAAGTGCGCTGGCGGTAGCAGTAGCTTAACAAGACGGTTTAAGTGCCCCTTGGAAGAGACATGCAGGTCGCAGTAGCTTAACAAGACGGTTTAAATGCTCCTTGGAAGAGATGTGCAGGTTGCAGTAGCTTAACAAGACGGTTTAAATGCCCATTGGAAAAGAGGTGGAGGTTACAGTAGCTTAACAAGATGGTTTAAATGCCCCTTGGAAGAGCGGTCGCGGTAGCAGTAGCTTAATATGACGGTTTAAATGACCCCTTGCAAAAGATGTGCAAGTCGCAGTAGCTTAACATGACGGTTTAAATGCCCCTTGGAAAAGAAGTGCAAGTCGCAGTATCTTTTCAAGACGGTTTAAATGCCCCTTGGAAGAGACATGCAGGTCGCAGTAGCTTAACAAGACGGTTTAAATGGCCCTTGAAAGAGACGTGCAGGTCGCAGTAGCTTAACAAGACGGTTTAAATGCCCCTTGGAAGAGACATGCAGGTCGCAGTAGCTTAACAAGACGGTTTAAATGCCCCTTGGAAGAGCGGTAGCGGTCGCAGTAGCTTAACAAGACAGTTTAAATGGCCCTTGAAAGAGACGTGCAGGTCGCAGTAGCTTAACAAGACGGTTAAAGTGCCCCTTGGAAGTGCGGTCGCGGTAGCAGTAACTTAACAAGACGGTTTAAATGCCCATTGGAAGAGACGTGCAGGTCGCAGTAGCTTAACAAGACGGTTTAAATGCCCCTTGGAAGAGCGGTGGAGGTCGCAGTAGCTTAACAAGACTTTTTAAATGCCCCTTGGAAGAGACGTGCAGGTCGCAGTAGCTTAACAAGAAGGTTTAAATGCCCCTTATAAGAGATGCGCAGGTCGCAGTAGCTTAACAAGACAGTTTAAATGCCCCTTGGAAGAGACGTGCAGGTTGCAGTAGCTTAACAAGCCGGTTTAAATGCCACTTGGAAAAGAGGTGGAGGTTACAGTAGCTTAACAATACGATTTAAATGCCCGTTGAAAGAGAAGTGCAGGTCGCAGTAGCTTAAAAAAACGGTTAAAACGCCCCTGGGAAGAGCGGTGGCGGTAGCAGTAGCTTAACAAGACGGTTTAAATGCCCCTTGGAAGAGACGTGCAGGTCGCAGTATCTTAACAAGATGGTTTAAATGCCCCTTGGAAGAGACATGCAGGTCGCAGTAGCTTAACAAGACGGTTTAAATGCCCCTTCGGAAGAGCGGTAAAGGTCGCAGTAGCTTAACAAGACATAGTTACATAGTTACATAGTTTATAAGGCCGAAAAAAAGACAAGCGTCCATCCAGTTCAGCCTATTTCTTGTGCACTGCAGCTATTCCGCAGCGTTGATCCAGGGGAACGCAAAAAAAAAAAAAAAAAACAAAAAAAAAACATGCGGTATAGGCCAATTGACATCATTGAGGAAAAAATTCACTTCCCGACACCAATCTGGATTAATTAACTATCACTAAGCATAAGATGTAATTTTATTGTTCTCAAGAAAGGCGTCCAGGCCTCTCTTGAACTCATTAAGTGAGTTGGACATCACCACTTCCTCTCCCAGAGAGTTCCAGAGTCTCACGGCTCTGACCGTAAAGAATCCCCTTCTATGCTGGTGCAGGAACCTCCTTTCCTCCAGACGCATAGTGTGCCCCCTCGTCTTTGTCACCATCCTTGGTATAAACAGGTCATGGGAGAGATCTCTGTACTGCCCCCTGATATATTTATACATGTTTATGAGGTCTCCCCTAAGCCTTCTCTTTTCCAACGTAAATAGGCCTAATTTTGACAACCTCTCTGGGTATTCTAGTCCCTCCATTCCCTTTATTATCTTAGTCGCCCTCCTTTGTACCCTCTCTGGCTCCAATATGTCTTTCCTGAGCACCGGAGCCCAGAACTGTGCACAATATTCTAAGTGCCTCCTTACCAGCGCTTTATACAGAGGAAGAACAATGTTCTCATCATATGCCCCTATTCCTCTTCTGATGCATGCCATGACTCTATTTGCCTTCGCAGCTGCTGCCTGACACTGGGCACTCCAATTTAATTTGCTATTAACCAAGACGCCCAGGTCCTTCTCCATGTCAGATTTCCCCAACGGTTTCCCATTTAATATGTATGGGTGACTGCTGTTTTTCTTTCCCATGTGCATGACCTTACATTTATCGGCATTGAATCCCATTTGCCATTTTTTGGCCCAACTTCCCAATTTATCTAAATCCTCCTGTAGCTGTGCCCTATCCTCATCTGTGTTAACTACTTTACAAAGTTTAGTATCATCTGCAAATATTGCTATTTTACTATGCAACCCTTCCACTAGATCATTAATAAATATATTAAATAATATAGGGCCCAAGACAGACCCTTGAGGCACCCCGCTAGTAACCCTGACACACCCTGAGCTTACTCCATTGATAACCACCCTCTGCTTTCTATCACTCAGCCAGCTATTTACCCACTTACACACATTATCCCCCAGACCAAGCATTCTCATTTTATATACCAACCTTTTGTGTGGCACGGTATCAAACGCTTTGGAGAAGTCAAGGTATACAACATCCACTGACTCTCCCCGGTCCAGCTGTGAGCTCACCTCCTCGTAGAAGGCAATCAGGTTTGTTTGGCAGGAGCGATCTCTCATGAATCCATGTTGATATGGAGTTAGACAGTTATTATCATTAAGATATTCTACAATAGCATCTCTAAGAAATCCTTCAAACAATTTACCCACAACAGACGTTAAGCTGACTGGTCTATAGTTCCCAGGGTCACTTTTAGACCCCTTTTTGAATATTGGTACCACATTTGCTTGGCGCCAGTCTAGTGGGGCAGTCCCTGTCCATAAAGAGTGCTTGAATATAAGATACAGCGGTCTGTCTATCACATTACTTAATTCTTTTAGTAGCCGGGGGTGTATGCCATCTGGGCCTGGTGACTTGTCTATTTTGATATTAATTAGGCGTTTCTGAACTTCCTCCTGGGTTAGGTGGGTGATATTTAGCGGAGGGTTTACTTTATCACTTTGCATTTCCTCCGATAAATTGTTTTCTTTTGTGACAGATTAAATGCCCCTTGAAAGAGACGTGCAGGTCGCAGTAGCTTAACAAGATTGTTTAAATGCCCCTTGGAAGAGACGTGCAGGTCGCAGTAGCTTAACAAGATGGTTTAAATGCCCCTTGGAAGAGACATGCCGGTCGCAGTAGCTTAGCAAGACGGTTAAAATGCCCCTTGGAAGAGCGGTGGCGGTTACAGTAGCTTAAAAAGTTGGTTTAAATGCCCCTTGGAAGAGACATGGAGGTCGCAGCAGCTTAACAAGATTGTTTAAATGCCCCTTGGAATAGCGGTGGAGGTCGCAGTGGCTTAACAAGACGGTTTAAATGCCCCTTGGAAGAGACGTGCCGGTCGCAGTAGCTTAGCAAGACGGTTAAAATGCCCCTTGGAAGAGCGGTGGCGGTAGCAGTAGCTTAACAAGATGGTTTAAGTGTCTCTTGGAAGAGACGTGCAGGTCGTAGTAGCTTAACAAGGCGGTTTAAATGCCCCTTGGAAGAGCGGTGGAGGTCGCAGTAGCTTAACAAGACGGTTTAAATGTCCCTTGGAAGAGACATGCAGGTCGCAGAAGCTTAACAAGACGGTTTAAATGCCTCTTGGAAAAGACGTGGGGGTTACAGTAGCTTAACAAGACGGTTTAAATGCCCCTTGGAAGAGAGGTGGCGGTAGCAGTAGCTTAGCAAGACGGTTTAAATGCCTCTTGGAAGAGACGTGCAAGTCGCAGGAGCTTAACAAGATGGTTTAAATGCCCCTTGGAAGAGACATGCAGGTCGCAGTAGCTTAACAAGACTGTTAAAATGACCCTTGGAAGCGCGGTGGTGGTAGCAGTAGCTTAACAAGACGGTTTAAATGCCCCTTGGAAGAGACGTGCAGGTCGCAGTAGCTTAACAAGACGGTTTAAATGCCCCTTGGAAGAGACATGCAGGTCGCAGTAGCTTAACAAGACGGTTTAAATGCCCCTTGGAAGAGCGGTAAAGGTCGCAGTAGCTTAACAAGACGGTTTAAATGCCCCTTGGAAAAGACGTGCAAGGCGCAGTAGCTTAACAAAACGGTTTAAATGCCCGTTGAAAGAGACGTGCTGGTCGCAGTAGCTTAACAAGACGGTTAAAATGCCCCTTGGAAGAGCGGTGGTGGTAGCAGTAGCTTAACAAGGCGGTTTAAATGCCCCTTGACAGAGAAGTGCAGGTCGCAGTAGCTTAATAACACGGTTTAAATGCAACTTGGAAGAGACGTGCAGGTCGCAGTAGCTTAACAAGACTGTTTAAATGCCCCTTGGAAGAGACATGCAGGTCGCAGTAGCTTAACAGGACGGGTTAAATGCCCCTTGGAAGAGCGGTAAAGGTCGCAGTAGCTTAACAAGATGGTTTAAATGCCCCTTGGAAAAGAAGTGCAAGGCGCAGTAGCTTAACAAAACGGTTTAAATGCCTGTTGAAAGAGACGTGCTGGTCGCAGTAGCTTAACAAGACGGTTAAAATGCCCCTTGGAAGAGCGGTGGCGGTAGCAGTAGCTTAACAAGGCGGTTTAAATGCCCCTTGACAGAGAAGTGCAGGTCGCAGTAGCTTAATAACACGGTTTAAATGCAACTTGGAAGAGACGTGCAGGTCGCAGTAGCTTAACAAGACTGTTTAAATGCCCCTTGGAAGAGACATGCAGGTCGCAGTAGCTTAACAGGACGGTTTAAATGCCCCTTGGAAGAGCGCTAAATGTCGCAGTAGCTTAACAAGACGGTTTAAATGCCCCTTGGAAAAGATGTGCAAGGCGCAGTAGCTTAACAAGACGGTTTAAATGACCATTGAAAGAGACGTGCAGGTCGCAGTAGCTTAACAAGACCGTTTAAATGCCCCTTGGAAGAGACATGCAGGTCGCAGTAGCTTAACAAGATGGTTTAAATGCCCCTTGAAAGAGACGTGCAGATTGCAGTAGCTTAACAAGACGGTTTAAATACCCTTGGAAAAGAGGTGGAGGTTACAGTAGCTTAACAAGACGGTTTAAATGCCCGTTGAAAGAGAAGTGCAGGTCGCAGTAGCTTAACAAAACGGTTAAAACGCCCCTGGGAAGAGCGGTGGAGGTAGCAGTAGCTTAACAAGATGGTTTAAATGCCCATTGGAAGAGACGTGCAGGTCGCAGTAGCTTAACAAGACGGTTTAAATGCCCCTTGGAAGAGACGTGCAGGTCGCAGTAGCTTAACAAGACCGTTTAAATGCCCCTTGGAAGAGACATGCAGGTCGCAGTAGCTTAATAAGACGGTTTAAATGCCCCTTGGAAGAGACGTGCAGGTTGCAGTAGCTTAACAAGACGGTTTAAATGCCCCTTGGAAGAGACATGCAGGTCGCAGTAGCTTAACAAGACAGTTTAAATGCCCCTTGGAAGAGAGGTGGAGGTCGCAGTAGCTTAACAAGACGGTTTAAATGCCCCTTGGAAGAGACGTGCCGGTCGCAGTAGCTTAAGAAGACGGTTAAAATGCCCCTTGGAAGAGCGGTGGCGGTAGCAGTGGCTTAACAAGATGGTTTAAATGCCCCTTGGAAGAGACGTGCAGGTCGTAGTAGCTTAACAAGGCGGTTTAAATGCCCCTTGGAAGAGCGGTGGAGGTTGCAGTAGCTTAACAAGACGGTTTAAATGCCCCTTGGAAGAGACATGCAGGTCGCAGTAGCTTAACAAGACCGTTTAAATGCCCCTTGGAAGAGACATGCAGGTCGCAATAGCTTAACAAGACGGTTTAAATGCCCCTTGGAAGAGACATGCAGATCGCAGCAGCTTAACATGACGGTTTAAATGCCCCTTGGAAGAGACGTGCAGGTCACAGTAGCTTAACAAGACAGTTTTAATGCCCCTTGGAAGAGATATGCAGGTTGCAGTAGCTTAACAAGACCGTTTAAATGCCCCTTAGAAGAGACATGCAGGTCGCAGTAGCTTAACAAGACGGTTTAAATGCCCCTTGGAAGAGACATGCAGTTCGCAGTAGCTTAACAAGACAGTTTAAATGCCCCTTGTAAAAGAGTTGGAGTTTACAGTAGCTTAACAAGACGGTTTAAATGCCCCTTGGAAGAGCGGTAGCGGTAGCAGTAGCTTAACAAGACGGTTTAAATGCCCCTTGGAAGAGACGTGCAGGTCGCAGTAGCTTAACAAGACGGTTTAAATGCCCCTTGGAAGAGACATGCAGGTCGCAGTAGCTTAACAAGACAGTTTAAATGCCCCTTGGAAAAGCGGTGGAGGTCACAGTAGCTTAACAAGATGGTTTAAATGCCCCTTGGAAGGGACGTGCAGGTCGCAGTAGCTTAACAAGACTGTTAAAATGCCCCTTGGAAGAGCGGTGGCGGTAGCAGTAGCTTAACAAGACGGTTTAAATGCCCCTTGGAAGAGACGTGCAGGTCGCAGTAGCTTAACAAGACGGTTTAAATGCCCCTTGGAAGAGACATGCAGGTCGCAGTAGCTTAACAAGACAGTTTAAATGCCCCTTGGAAAAGCGGTGGAGGTCACAGTAGCTTAACAAGACGGTTTAAATGCCCCTTGGAAGGGACGTGCAGGTCGCAGTAGCTTAACAAGACTGTTAAAATGCCCCTTGGAAGAGCGGTGGCGGTAGCAGTAGCTTAACAAGATGGTTTAAATGCCCCTTGGAAGAGACGTGCAGGTCGTAGTAGCTTAACAAGGCGGTTTAAATGCCCCTTGGAAGAGCGGTGGAGGTTGCAGTAGCTTAAAAAGACGCTTTAAATGCCCCTTGGAAGAGACATGCAGGTCGCAGAAGCTTAACAAGACGGTTTAAATGCCCCTTGGAAGAGACGTGCAGGTCGCAGTAGCTTAACAAGACCGTTTAAATGCCCCTTGGAAGAGACATGCAGGTCGCAGTAGCTTAACAAGACGGTTTAAATGCCCCTTGGAAGAGACATGCAGGTCGCAGCAGCTTAACAAGACGGTTTAAATGCCCCTTGGAAGAGACGTGCAGGTCGCAGTAGCTTAACAAGACAGTTTTAATGCCCCTTGGAAGAGATATGCAGGTTGCAGTAGCTTTACAAGACCGTTTAAATGCCCCTTAGAAGAGACATGCAGGTCGCAGTAGCTTAACAAGACGGTTTAAATGCCCCTTGGAAGAGACATGCAGTTCGCAGTAGCTTAACAAGACAGTTTAAATGCCCCTTGTAAAAGAGTTGGAGTTTACAGTAGCTTAACAAGACGGTTTAAATGCCCCTTGGAAGAGTGGTGGCGGTAGCTGTAGCTTAACAAGACGGTTTAAATGCCCCTTGGAAGAGACGTGCAGGTCGCAGTAGCTTAACAAGACGGTTTAAATGCCCCTTGGAAGAGACATGCAGGTCGCAGTAGCTTAACAAGACTGTTAAAATGCCCCTTGGAAGAGCGGTGGCGGTAGCAGTAGCTTAACAAGAAGGTTTAAATGCCCCTTGGAAGAGACGTGCAGGTCGCAGTAGCTTAACAAGACGGTTTAAATGCCCCTTTGAAGAGACATGCAGGTCGCAGTAGCTTAACAAGACAGTTTAAATGCCCCTTGGAAAAGCGGTGGAGGTCACAGTAGCTTAACAAGACGGTTTAAATGCCCCTTGGAAGGGACGTGCAGGTCGCAGTAGCTTAACAAGACTGTTAAAATGCCCCTTGGAAGAGCGATGGCGGTAGCAGTAGCTTAACAAGATGGTTTAAATGCCCCTTGGAAGAGACGTGCAGGTCGTAGTAGCTTAACAAGGCGGTTTAAATTCCCCTTGGAAGAGAGGTGGAGGTTGCAGTAGCTTAACAATACGCTTTAAATGCCCCTTGGAAGAGACATGCAGGTCGCAGAAGTTTAACAAGACGGTTTAAATGTCCCTTGGAAGAGACGTGCAGGTCGCAGTAGCTTAACAAGACCGTTTAAATGCCCCTTGGAAGAGACATGCAGGTCGCAGTAGCTTAACAAGACGGTTTAAATGCCCCTTGGAAGAGACATGCAGGTCGCAGCAGCTTAACAAGACGGTTTAAATGCCCCTTGGAAGAGACGTGCAGGTCGCAGTAGCTTAACAAGACCGTTTAAATGCCCCTTGTAAGAGGCATGCAGGTCAAAGTAGCTTAACAAGATGGTTTAAATGCCCCTTGGAAGAGACATGCAGGTCGCAGTAGATTAACAAGACGGTTTAAATGCCCCTTGGAAGAAACGTGCAGGTCGCAGTAGCTTAACAAGACGGTTTAAATGCCCCTTGGAAGAGACATGCAGGTCGCAGTAGCTTAACAAGACAGTTTAAATGCCCCTTGGAAAAGAGGTGGAGTTTAAAGTAGCTTAACAAGACGGTTTAAATGCCCCTTGGAAGAGCGGTGGAGGTCGCAGTAGCTTAACAAGACGGTTTAAATGCCCCTTGGAAGAGACGAGCAGGTCGCAGTAGCTTAACAAGACGGTTAAAATGCCCCTTGGAAGAGCGGTGGCGGTAGCAGTAGCTTAACAAGATGGGTTAAATGCCCCTTGGAAGAGACTTGCAGGTCGTAGTAGCTTAACAAGACGGTTTAAATGCCCCTTGGAAGAGCGGTGGAGGTCGCAGTAGCTTAAAAAGATGGTTTAAATGCCCCTTGGAGGAGACATGCAGGTCGCAGCAGCTTAACAAGGCGGTTTAAATGCCCCTTGGAAGAGACGTGCAGGTCGCAGTAGCTTAACAAGACCGTTTAAATGCCCCTTGGAAGAGACATGCAGGTCGCAGTAGCTTAACAAGACAGTTTAAATGCCCCTTGGAAGAGACGTGCAGGTTGCAGTAGCTTAACAAGACGGTTTAAATGCCCCTTGGAAGAGACATACAGGTCGCAGTAGCTTAACAAGACAGTTTAAATGCCCCTTGGAAGAGCGGTGGAGGTCGCAGTAGCTTAACAAAACGGTTTAAATGCCCCTTGGAAGAGACGTGCCGGTCGCAGTAGCTTAACAAGACGGTTAAAATGCCCCTTGGAAGAGCGGTGGCGGTAGCAGTAACTTAACAAGATGGTTTAAATGCCCCTTGGAAGAGACGTGCAGGTCGTAGTAGCTTAACAAGGCGGTTTAAATGCCCCTTGGAAGAGCGGAGGAGGTCGCAGTAGCTTAACAAGACGGTTTAAATGCCCCTTGGAAGAGACATGCAGGTCGCAGAAGCTTAACAAGACGGTTTAAATGCCCCTTGGAAGAGACGTGCAGGTCGCAGTAGCTTAACAAGACAGTTTTAACGCCCCTTGGAAGAGATATGCAGGTTGCAGTAGCTAAAAAGACCGTTTAAATGCCCCTTGGAAGAGACATACAGGTCGCAGTAGCTTAACAAGACGGTTTAAATGCCCCTTGGAAGAGACATGCAGGTCGCAGTAGCTTAACAAGACAGTTTAAATGCCCCTTGTAAAAGAGTTGGAGTTTACAGTAGCTTAACAAGACGGTTTAAATGCCCCTTGGAAGAGCGGTGGAGGTAGCTGTAGCTTAACAAGACGGTTTAAATGCCCCTTGGAAGAGACGTGCAGGTCGCAGTAGCTTAACAAGATGGTTTAAATGCCCCTTGGAAGAGACATGCAGGTCACAGTAGCTTAACAAGACTGTTAAAATGCCCCTTGGAAGAGCGGTGGCGGTAGCAGTAGCTTAACAAGACGGTTTAAATGCGCCTTGGAAGAGACGTGCAGGTCGCAGAAGCTTAACAAGACGGTTTAATGCCCCTTGGAAGAGACATGCAGTTCGCAGTAGCTTAACAAGACAGTTTAAATGCCCCTTGTAAAAGAGTTGGAGTTTACAGTAGCTTAACAAGACGGTTTAAATGCCCCTTGGAAGAGCGGTGGCGGTAGCTGTAGCTTAACAAGACGGTTTAAATGCCCCTTGGAAGAGACGTGCAGGTCGCAGTAGCTTAACAAGACGGTTTAAATGCCCCTTGGAAGAGACATGCAGGTCGCAGTAGCTTAACAAGACTGTTAAAATGCCCCTTGGAAGAGCGGTGGCGGTAGCAGTAGCTTAACAAGACGGTTTAAATGCCCCTTGGAAGAGACGTGCAGGTCGCAGTAGCTTAACAAGACGGTTTAAATGCCCCTTGGAAGAGACATGCAGGTCGCAGTAGCTTAACAAGACAGTTTAAATGCCCCTTGGAAAAGCGGTGGAGGTCACAGTAGCTTAACAAGACGGTTTAAATGCCCCTTGGAAGAGACGTGCAGGTCGCAGTAGCTTAACAAGATGGTTAAAATGCCCCTTGGAAGAGCGGTGGCGGTAGCAGTAGCTTAACAAGATGGTTTAACTGCCCCTTGGAAGAGACGTGCAGGTCGTAGTAGCTTAACAAGGCGGTTTAAATGCCCCTTGGAAGAGCGGTGGAGGTTGGAGTAGCTTAACAAGACGGTTTAAATGCCCCTTGGAAGAGACATGCGGGTCGCAGTAGCTTAACAAGACCGTTTAAATGCCCCTTGGAAGAGACATGCAGGTCGCAGTAGCTTAACAAGACGGTTTAAATGCCCCTTGGAAGAGACATGCAGGTCGCAGCAGCTTAACAAGACGGTTTAAATGCCCCTTGGAAGAGACGTGCAGGTCGCAGTAGCTTAACAAGACAGTTTTAATGCCCCTTGGAAGAGATATGCAGGTTGCAGTAGCTTAACAAGACCGTTTAAATGCCCCTTGGAAGAGACATGCAGGTCGCAGTAGCTTAACAAGACGGTTTAAATGCCCTTTGGAAGAGACATGCAGTTCGCAGTAGCTTAACAAGACAGTTTAAATGCCCCTTGTAAAAGAGTTGGAGTTTACAGTAGCTTAACAAGACAGTTTAAATGCCCCTTGGAAGAGCGGTGGCGGTAGCTGTAGCTTAACAAGACGGTTTAAATGCCCCTTGGAAGAGACGTGCAGGTCGCAGTAGCTTAACAAGACGGTTTAAATGCCCCTTGGAAGAGACATGCAGGTCGCAGTAGCTTAACAAGACTGTTAAAATGCCCCTTGGAAGAGCGGTGGCGGTAGCAGTATCTTAACAAGACGGTTTAAATGCCCCTTGGAAGAGATGTGCAGGTCGCAGTAGCTTAAAAAGACGGTTTAAATGCCCCTTGGAAGAGACATGCAGGTCGCAGTAGCTTAACAAGACAGTTTAAATGCCCCTTGGAAAAGCGGTGGAGGTCACAGTAGCTTAACAAGACGGTTTAAATGCCCCTTGGAAGAGACGTGCATGTCGCAGTAGCTTACAAGACGGTTAAAATGCCCCTTGGAAGAGCGGTGGCGGTAGCAGTAGCTTAACAAGATGGTTTAAATGCACCTTGGAAGAGACGTGCAGGTCGTAGTAGCTTAACAAGGCGGTTTAAATGCCCCTTGGAAGAGCGGTGGAGGTTGCAGTAGCTTAACAAGACGCTTTAAATGCCCCTTGGAAGGGACATGCTGGTCGCAGAAGCTTAACAAGACGGTTTAAATGCCCCTTGGAAGAGACGTGCATGTCGCAGTAGCTTAACAAGACCGTTTAAATGCCCCTTGGAAGAGACATGCAGGTCGCAGTAGCTTAACAAGACGGTTTAAATGCCCCTTGGAAGAGACATGCAGGTAGCAGCAGCTTAAGAAGACGGTTTAAATGCCCCTTGGAAGAGACGTGCAGGTCGCAGTAGCTTATCAAGACCGTTTAAATGCCCCTTGTAAGAGACATGCAGGTCGAAGTAGCTTAACAAGACGGTTTAAATGCCCCTTGGAAGAGACGTGCAGGTGTCAGTAGCTTAACAAGACCGTTTAAATGCCCCTTGGAAGAGACATGCAGGTCGCAGTAGCATAACAAGACGGTTTAAATGCCCCTTGGAAGAGACGTGCAGGTCGCAGTAGCTTAACAAGACGGTTTAAATGCCCCTTGGAAGAGCGGTGGAGGTCACAGTAGCTTAAAAAGACAGTTTAAATGCCCCTTGGAGGAGACATGCAGGTCGCAGCAGCTTAACAAGACGGTTTAAATGCCCCTTGGAAAAGACGTGCAGGTCGCAGTAGCTTAACAAGACCGTTTAAATGCCCCTTGGAAGAGACATGCAGGTCGCAGTAGCTTAACAAGACAGTTTAAATGCCCCTTGGAAGAGACGTGCAGGTTGCAGTAGCTTAACAAGACGGTTTAAATGCCCCTTGGAAGAGACATGCAGGTCGCAGTAGCCTAACAAGACAGTTTAAATGCCCCTTGGAAGAGCGGTGGAGGTCGCAGTAGCTTAACAAGACGGTTTAAATGCCCCTTGGAAGAGACATGCAGGTCGCAGAAGCTTAACAAGACGGTTTAAATGCCCCTTGGAAGAGACGTGCAGGTCGCAGTAGCTTAACAAGACCGTTTAAATGCCCCTTGGAAGAGACATGCAGGTCGTAGTAGCTTAACAAGACGGTTTAAATGCCCCTTGGAAGAGACATGCAGGTCGCAGCAGCTTAACAAGACAGTTTTAACGCCCCTTGGAAGAGATATGCAGGTTACAGTAGCTTAAAAAGACCGTTTAAATGCCCCTTAGAAGAGACATGCAGGTCGCAGTAGCTTAACAAGACGGTTTAAATGCCCCTTGGAAGAGACATGCAGGTCGCAGTAGCTTAACAAGACGGTTTAAATGCCCCTTGGAAGAGCGGTGGCGGTAGCTGTAGCATAACAAGACGGTTTAAATGCCCCTTGGAAGAGACGTGCAGGTCGCAGTAGCTTAACAAGACGGTTTAAATGCCCCTTAGAAGAGACATGCAGGTCGCAGTAGCTTAACAAGACTGTTAAAATGCCCCTTGGAAGAGCGGTGGCGGTAGCAGTAGCTTAACAAGACGGTTTAAATGCCCTTTGGAAGAGACGTGCAGGTCGCAGTAGCTTAACAAGACGGTTTAATGCCCCTTGGAAGAGACATGCAGGTCGCAGTAGCTTAACAAGACAGTTTAAATGCCCCTTGGAAAAGCGGTGGAGGTCACAGTAGCTTAACAAGACGGTTTAAATGCCTCTTGGAAGAGACATGCAGGTCGCAGTAGCTTAACAAGACGGTTAAAATGCCGCTTGGAAGAGCGGTGGCGGTAGCAGTGGCTTAACAAGATGGTTTAACTGCCCCTTGGAAGAGACGTGCAAGTCGAAGTAGCTTAACAAGGCGGTTTAAATTCCCCTTGGAAGAGCGGTGGAGGTTGCAGTAGCTTAACAAGACGGTTTAAATGCCCCTTGGAAGAGACATGCAGGTCGCAGAAGCTTAACAAGACGGTTTAAATGCCCCTTGGAAGAGACGTGCAGGTCGCAGTAGCTTAGCAAGACAGTTTAAATGCCCCTTGGAAGAGACATGCAGGTCGCAGTAGCTTAACAAGACGGTTTAAATGCCCCTTGGAAGAGACATGCAGGTCGCAGCAGCTTAACAAGACGGTTTAAAAGCCCCTTGGAAGAGACGTGCAGGTCGCAGTAGCTTAACAAGACCGTTTAAATGCCCCTTGTAAGAGACATGCAGGTCGAAGTAGCTTAACAAGACTGTTTAAATGCCCCTTGGAAGAGACGTGCAGGATGCAGTAGCTTAAGAAGAACGTTTAAATGCCCCTTGGAAGAGACATGCAGGTCGCAGTAGCTTAACAAGACGGTTTAAATGCCCCTTGGAAGAGACGTGCAGGTCGCAGTAGCTTAACAAGACGGTTTAAATGCCCCTTGGAAGAGACATGCAGGTCGCAGTAGCTTAACAAGGCAGTTTAAATGCCCCTTGGAAAAGAGGTGGAGTTTACAGTAGCTTAACAAGACGGTTTAAATGCCCGTTGAAAGAGACGTGCACGTCGCAGTAGCTTAACAAGAAGGTTAAAATGCCCCTTGGAAGAGCGGTGGCGGTAGCAGTAGCTTAACAAGACGGTTTAAATGCCCATTGGAAGAGACGTGCAGGTCGCAGTAGCTTAACAAGACGGTTTAAATGACCCTTGGAAGAGACATGCAGGTCGCAGTAGCTTAACAAAACGGTTTAAATGCCCCTTGGAAGAGCGGTAAAGGTCGCAGTAGCTTAACAAGACGGTTTAAATGCCCCTTGGAAAAGACATGCAAGGCGCAGTAGCTTAACAAGACTGTTTAAATGCCCGTTGAAAGAGACGTGCAGGTCGCAGTAGCTTAACAAGACGGTTTAAATGCCCCTTGGAAGAGACATGCAGGTCGCAGTAGCTTAACAAGACGGTTTAAATGCCCCTTGGAAGAAACGTGCAGGTCGCAGAAGCTTAACAAGACGGTTTAAATGCCCCTTGGAAGAGACATGCAGGTCGCAGTAGCTTAACAAGACATTTTAAATGCCCCTTGGAAAAGAAGTGGAGTTTAAAGTAGCTTAACAAGACGGTTTCAATGCCCCTTGGAAGAGCGGTGGAGGTCGCAGTAGCTTAACAAGACGGTTTAAATGCCCCTTGGAAGAGACGAGCAGGTCGCAGTAGCTTAACAAGACGGTTAAAATGCCCCTTGGAAGAGCGGTGGCGGTAGCAGTAGCTTAACAAGATGGGTTAAATGCCCCTTGGAAGAGACTTGCAGGTCGTAGTAGCTTAACAAGACGGTTTAAATGCCCCTTGGAAGAGCGGTGGAGGTCGCAGTAGCTTAAAAAGATGGTTTAAATGCCCCTTGGAGGAGACATGCAGGTCGCAGCAGCTTAACAAGACGGTTTAAATGCCCCTTGGAAGAGACGTGCAGGTCGCAGTAGCTTAACAAGACCGTTTAAATGCCCCTTGGAAGAGACATGCAGGTCGCAGTAGCTTAACAAGACAGTTTAAATGCCCCTTGGAAGAGACGTGCAGGTTGCAGTAGCTTAACAAGACGGTTTAAATGCCCCTTGGAAGAGACATGCAGGTCGCAGTAGCTTAACAAGACAGTTTAAATGCCCCTTGGAAGAGCGGTGGAGGTCGCAGTAGCTTAACAAAACGGTTTAAATGCCCCTTGGAAGAGACGTGCCGGTCGCAGTAGCTTAACAAGACGGTTAAAATGCCCCTTGGAAGAGCGGTGGCGGTAGCAGTAATTTAACAAGATGGTTTAAATGCCCCTTGGAAGAGACGTGCAGGTCGTAGTAGCTTAACAAGGCGGTTTAAATGCCCCTTGGAAGAGACATGCAGGTCGCAGAAGCTTAACAAGACGGTTTAAATGCCCCTTGGAAGAGACGTGCAGGTCGCAGTAGCTTAACAAGACAGTTTTAACGCCCCTTGGAAGAGATATGCAGGTTGCAGTAGCTAAAAAGACCGTTTAAATGCCCCTTGGAAGAGACATACAGGTCGCAGTAGCTTAACAAGACGGTTTAAATGCCCCTTGGAAGAGACATGCAGGTCGCAGTAGCTTAACAAGACAGTTTAAATGCCCCTTGTAAAAGAGTTGGAGTTTACAGTAGCTTAACAAGACGGTTTAAATGCCCCTTGGAAGAGCGGTGGAGGTAGCTGTAGCTTAACAAGACGGTTTAAATGCCCCTTGGAAGAGACGTGCAGGTCGCAGTAGCTTAACAAGATGGTTTAAATGCCCCTTGGAAGAGACATGCAGGTCACAGTAGCTTAACAAGACTGTTAAAATGCCCCTTGGAAAAGCGGTGGAGGTCACAGTAGCTTAACAAGACGGTTTAAATGCCTCTTGGAAGAGACATGCAGGTCGCAGTAGCTTAACAAGACGGTTAAAATGCCGCTTGGAAGAGCGGTGGCGGTAGCAGTGGCTTAACAAGATGGTTTAACTGCCCCTTGGAAGAGACGTGCAAGTCGAAGTAGCTTAACAAGGCGGTTTAAATGCCCCTTGGAAGAGCGGTGGAGGTTGCAGTAGCTTAACAAGACGGTTTAAATGCCCCTTGGAAGAGACATGCAGGTCGCAGAAGCTTAACAAGACGGTTTAAATGCCCCTTGGAAGAGACGTGCAGGTCGCAGTAGCTTAACAAGACCGTTTAAATGCCCCTTGGAAGAGACATGCAGGTCGCAGTAGCTTAACAAGACGGTTTAAATGCCCCTTGGAAGAGACATGCAGGTCGCAGCAGCTTAACAAGACGGTTTAAATACCCCTTGGAAGAGACGTGCAGGTCGCAGTAGCTTAACAAGACCGTTTAAATGCCCCTTGTAAGAGACATGCAGGTCGAAGTAGCTTAACAAGACGGTTTAAATGCCCCTTGGAAGAGACGTGCAGGATGCAGTAGCTTAAGAAGAACGTTTAAATGCCCCTTGGAAGAGACATGCAGGTCGCAGTAGCTTAACAAGACGGTTTAAATGCCCCTTGGAAGAGACGTGCAGGTCGCAGTAGCTTAACAAGACGGTTTAAATGCCCCTTGGAAGAGACATGCAGGTCGCAGTAGCTTAACAAGACAGTTTAAATGCCCCTTGGAAAAGAGGTGGAGTTTACAGTAGCTTAACAAGACGGTTTAAATGCCCGTTGAAAGAGACGTGCACGTCGCAGTAGCTTAACAAGACGGTTAAAATGCCCCTTGGAAGAGCGGTGGCGGTAGCAGTAGCTTAACAAGACGGTTTAAATGCCCATTGGAAGAGACGTGCAGGTCGCAGTAGCTTAACAAGACGGTTTAAATGACCCTTGGAAGAGACATGCAGGTCGCAGTAGCTTAACAAAACGGTTTAAATGCCCCTTGGAAGAGCGGTAAAGGTCGCAGTAGCTTAACAAGACGGTTTAAATGCCCCTTGGAAAAGACATGCAAGGCGCCGTAGCTTAACAAGACTGTTTAAATGCCCGTTGAAAGAGACGTGCAGGTCGCAGTAGCTTAACAAGACCGTTTAAATGCCCCTTGGAAGAGACATGCAGGTCGCAGTAGCTTAACAAGACCGTTTAAATGCCACTTGGAAGAGACATGCAGGTCGCAGTAGCTTAATAAGACGGTTTAAATGCCCCTTGGAAGAGACGTGCAGATTGCAGTAGCTTAACAAGACGGTTTAAATGCCTCTTTGAAAAAAGGTGGGGGTTACAGTAGCTTAACAAGACGGTTTAAATGCCCCTTGGAAGAGAGGTGGCGGTAGCAGTAGCTTAACAAGACGGTTTAAATGCCCCTTGGAAGAGACGTGCAAGTCGCAGTAGCTTAACAAGACGGTTTAAATGCCCCTTGGAAAAGACATGCAGGTCGCAGTAGCTTAACAAGACTGTTAAAATGACCCTTGGAAGCGTGGTGGCGGTAGCAGTAGCTTAACAAGGCGGTTTAAATGCCCCTTGGAAAAGACATGCAGGTCGCAGTAGCTTAACAAGACTGTTTAAATGCCCCTTGGAAGAGACATGCAGGTCGCAGTAGCTAAACAAGACGGTTTAAATGCCACTTGGAAGAGCGGTAAAGTTCGCAGTAGCTTAACAAGACGGTTTAAATGCCCCTTGGAAAAGACGTGCAAGGCGCAGTAGCTTAACAAGACGGTTTAAATGCTCGTTGAAAGAGACATGCAGGTCGCAGTAGCTTAACAAGACGGTTAAAATGCCCCTTGGAAGAGCCGTGGCGGTAGCAGTCGCTTAACAAGACGGTTTAAATGCCCCTTGGAAGAGACGTGCAGGTCGCAGTAGCTTAACAAGACTGTTTAAATGCCCCTTGGAAGAGACATGCAGGTCCCAGTAGCTTAACAACATGGTTTAAATGCCCCTTGGAAGAGCGGTAAAGGTCGCAGTAGCTTAACAAGACGGTTTAAATGCCCCATGGAAAAGACGTGCAAGGCGCAGTAGCTTAACAAGACGGTTTAAATGACCGTTGAAAGAGACGTGCAGGTCGCAGTAGCTTAACAAGACCGTTTAAATGCCCCTTGGAAGAGACATGCAGGTCCCAGTAGCTTAACAAGATGGTTTAAATGCCTCTTGGAAGAGACGTGCAGATTGCAGTAGCTTAACAAGACGGTTTAAATGCCTCTTGGAAAAGAGGTGGAGGTTACAGTAGCTTAAGAAGACGGTTTAAATGCCCCTTGGAAGAGCGGTGGAGGTCGCAGTAGCTTAACAAGACTGTTTAAATGACCCTTGGTTGAGACATGCAGGTCGCAGCAGCTTAACAAGACGGTTTAAATGCCCCTTGGAAGAGACGTGCAGGTCGCAGTAGCTTAACAAGATGGTTTAAATGCCCCTTGGAAGAGACGTGCAGGTCGCAGTAGCTTAACAAGACGGTTTAAATGCCCCTTGGAAGAGCGGAGGAGGTCGCAGTAGCTTAACAAGATGGTTTAAATGCCCCTTGGAAAAGACGTACAAATCGCAGTAGCTTAACAAGACAGATTAAATGCCCCTTGAAAGAGACGTGCAGGTCGCAGTAGCTTAACAAGTCGGTTAAAATGCCCCTTGGAAGAGCGGTGGCGGTAGCAGTAGCTTAACAAAATGGATTAAATGCCACTTGGAAGAGACATGCAGGTCGTAGTAGCTTAACAAGACGGTTTAAATGCCCCTTGGAAGAGCGGTGGAGGTCGCAGTAGCTTAAAAAGATGGTTTAAATGCCCCTTGGAAGACACATGCAGGTCGCAGCTGCTTAACAAGATGGTTTAAATGCCCCTTGGAAGAGACGTGCAGGTCGCAGTAGCTTTACAAGACCGTTTAAATGACCCTTGGAAGAGACATGCAGGTCGCAGTAGCTTAATAAGACGGTTTAAATGCCCCTTGGAAGAGACGTGCAGGTTGCAGTAGCTTAACAAGACGGTTTAAATGCTCTTGGAAGAGACGTGCAGGTTGCAGTAGCTTAACAAGATGGTTTAAATGCCCCTTGGAAAAGAGGTGGAGGTTACAGTAGCTTAACAAGACGGTTTAAATGCCCGTTGAAAGAGACGTGCACGTCGCAGTAGCTTAACAAGACGGTTAAAATGCCCCTTGGAAGAGACATGCGGGTCGCAGCAGCTTATCTAGATGGTTTAAATGCCCCTTGGAAGAGACTTGCAGGTCGCCGTAGCTTAACAAAACGGTTTAAATGCGCCTTGGAAGAGACGTGCAGGTTGCAGTAGCTTAACAAGACGGTTTACATGCCCCTTGGAAAAGAGGTGGAGGTTACAGTAGCTTATCTAGACGGTTTAAATGCCCCTTGGAAGAGACATGCAGGTCGCAGTAGCTTAACAAGAAGCTTAAAATGCCCCTTGGAAGAGCGGTGGCCGTATCAGTAGGTTAGCAAGACGGTTTAAATGCCCCTTGGAAGAGGCGTGCAGTTCGCAGT
The DNA here is from genome assembly GCF_046119375.1 of Phyllobates terribilis. Taxonomy (NCBI): domain Eukaryota; kingdom Metazoa; phylum Chordata; class Amphibia; order Anura; family Dendrobatidae; genus Phyllobates; species Phyllobates terribilis. The sequence goes on from NW_027362804.1 coordinate 7,753,946, forward strand.
AGCTTAACAAGACGGTTTAAATGCCCCTTGGAAGAGCGGAGGAGGTCGCAGTAGCTTAAAGAGATGGTTTAAATGCCCCTTGGAAAAGACGTACAAGTCGCAGTAGATTAACAAGACGGATTAAATGCCCCTTGAAAGAGACGTGCAGGTCGCAGTAGCTTAACAAGACGGTTAAAATGCCCCTTGGAAGAGCCGTGGCGGTAGCAGTAGCTTAACAAGATGGTTTAAATGCCCCTTGGAAGAGACATGCAGGTCGCAGTAGCTTAACAAGACGGTTTAAATGCCCCTTGGAAGAGCGGTGGTGGTCGCAGTAGCTTAACAAGACAGTTTAAATGCCCCTTGGAAGAGACGTGCAGGTCGCAGCAGCTTATCAAGACGGTTTAAATGCCCCATGGAAGATACTTGCAGTTCGCAGTAGCTTAACAAGACGGTTTAAATGCCCCTTGGAAGAAAATTGCAGGTTGCAGTAGCTTAACAAGACGGTTTAAATGCCCCTTGGAAAAGAGGTGGAGGTTACAGTAGCTTAACAAGATGGTTTAAATGCCCGTTGAAAGAGACGTGCACGTCGCAGTAGCTTAACAAGACGGTTAAAATGCCCCTTGGAAGAGCGGTGGCGGTAGCAGTAGCTTAACAAGACGGTTTAAATGCCCCTTGGAAGAGACGTGCAGGTCGCAGTAGCTTAACAAGACGGTTTAAATTCCCCTTGGAAGAGACATGCAGGTCGCAGTAGCTTAACAAGACAGTTTAAATGCCCCGTGGAAGAGCGGTAAAGGTCGCAGTAGCTTAACAAGACGTTTTAAATGCCCCTTGGAAAAGACGTGCAAGGTGCAGTAGCTTAACAAGACGGTTTAAATGCCCGTTGAAAGAGACGTGCAGGTCGCAGTAGCTTAACAAGACGGTTTAAATGACCCTTGGAAGAGACATGCAGGTCGCAGTAGCTTAACAAGACGGTTTAAATGCCCCTTGGAAGAGCGGTGGCGGTAGCAGTAGCTTAACAAGACGGTTTAAATGCCCCTTGGAAGAGACGTGCAGGTTGCAGTAGCTTAACAGGACGGTTTAAATGCCCCTTGGAAGAGACATGCAGGTCGCAGTAGCTTAACAAGATGGTTTAAATGCCCCTTGGAAGAGCGGTAAAGGTCGCAGTAGCTTAATAAGACGGTTTAAATGCCCCTTGGAAAAGACGTGCAAGGTGCAGTAGCTTAACAAGACGGTTTAAATGCCCGTTGAAAGAGACGTGCAGGTCGCAGTAGCTTAACTAGACGGTTTAAATGCCCCTTGGAAGAGACATGCAGGTCGCAGTAGCTTAACAAGACGGTTTAAATGCCCCTTGGAAGAGCGGTAAAGGTCGCAGTAGCTTAACAATACGGCTTAAATGCCGCTTAGAAAAGACGTGCAAGGCGCAGTAGCTTAACAAGACGGTTTAAATGCCCGTTGAAAGAGACGTGCAGGTCGCAGTAGCTTAACAAGACCTTTTAAATGCCCCATGGAAGAGACATGCAGGTCGCAGTAGCTTAACAAGACGGTTTAAATGCCCCTTGCAAGAGACGTGCAGGTTGCAGTAGCTTAACAAGACGGTTTAAATGCCCCTTGGAAAAGAGGTGGAGGTTACAGTAGCTTAACAAGACAGTTTAAATGCCCCTTGGAAGAGCGGTGGTGGTAGCAGTAGCTTAACAAGACGGTATAAATGCCCCTTGGAAGAGACGTGCAGGTCGCAGTAGCTTAACAAGACTGTTTAAATGCCCCTTGGAAGAGACATGCAGGTCGCAGTAGCTTAACAAGACTGTTAAAATGACCCTTGGAAGAGCGGTGGCGGTAGCAGTAGCTTAACAAGACGGTTTAAATGCCCCTTGGAAGAGACATGCAGTTCGCAGTAGCTTAGCAAGAAGCTTAAAATGCCCCTTGGAAGAGCGGTGGCCGTAGCAGTAGCTTAACAAGACGGTTTAAATGCCCCTTGGAAGAGACGTGCAGGTCGCAGTAGCTTAACAAGACGGTTTAAATGCCCCTTGGAAGAGCGGTGGAGGTCGCAGTAGCTTAACAAGACAGTTTAAATGCCCCTTGGAAGAGACGTGCAGGTCGCAGCAGCTTATCAAAACGGTTTAAATGCCCCTTGAAAGATACGTGCAGGTTGCAGTAGCTTAACAAGATGGTTTAAATGCCCCTTGGAAAAGACGGACAAGTCGCAGTAGCTTAACAAGACAGATTAAATGCCCCTTGAAAGAGACGTGCAGGTCGCAGTAGCTTAACAAGATGGTTAAAATGCCCCTTGGAAGAGCGGTGGCGGTAGCAGTAGCTTAACAAGATGGTTTAAATGCCCCTTGGAAGAGACGTGCAGGTCGTAGTAGCTTAACAAGACGGTTTAAATGCCCCTTGGAAGAGCGGTGGAGGTCTCAGTAGCTTAACAAGACAGTTTAAATGCCCCTTGGAAGAGACGTGCAGGACGCAGCAGCTTATCAAGACGGTTTAAATGCCCCTTTGAAGAGACTTGCAGTTCGCAGTAGCTTAACAAGACGGTTTAAATGCCCCTTGGAAGAAAAGTGCAGGTTGCAGTAGCTTAACAAGACGGTTTAAATGCCCCTTGGAAAAGAGGTGGAGGTTACAGTAGCTTAACAAAACGGTTTAAATGCCCGTTGAAAGAGACGTGCACGTCGCAGTAGCTAAACAAGACGGTTAAAATGCCCCTTGGAAGAGCGGTGGCGGTAGCAGTAGCTTAACAAGATGGTTTAAATGCCCCTTGGAAGAGACGTGCAGGTCGCAGTAGCTTAACAGGACGGTTTAAATGCCCCTTGGAAAAGACATGCAGGTCGCAGTAGCTTAACTAAACGGTTTAAATGCCCCTTGGAAGAGACATGCAGGTCGCAGTAGCTTAACAAGACGGTTTAAATGCCCCTTGGAAGAGCGGTAAAGGTCGCAGTAGCTTAACAAGACGGTTTAAATGCCCCTTGGAAAAGACGTGCAAGGCGCAGTAGCTTAACAAGACGGTTTAAATGCCTGTTGAAAGAGACGTGCAGGTCGCAGTAGCTTAACAAGACCTTTTAAATGCCCCTTGGAAGAGACATGCAGGTCGCAGTAGCTTAACAAGACGGTTTAAATGCCCCTTGAAAGAGACGTGCAGGTTGCAGTAGCTTAACAAGATGGTTTAAATGCCTCTTGGAAAAGACGTACAAGTCGCAGTAGCTTAACAAGACGGATTAAATGCCCCTTGGAAGAAAAGTGCAGGTTGCAGTAGCTTAACAAGACGGTTTAAATGCCCCTTGGAAAAGAGGTGGTGGTTACAGTAGCTTAACAAGACGGTTTAAATGCCCGTTGAAAGAGACTTGCACGTCGCAGTAGCTTAACAAAACGGTTAAAATGCCCCTTGGAAGAGCGGTGGCGGTAGCAGTAGCTTAACAAGACAGTTTAAATGCCCCTTGGAAGAGAGGTGCAGGTCGCAGCAGCTTATCAAGACGGTTTAAATGCCCCTTTGAAGAGACTTGCAGTTCGCAGTAGCTTAACAAGACGGTTTAAATGCCCCTTGGAAGAAAATTGCAGGTCGCAGTAGCTTAACAAGACGGTTAAAATGCCCCTTGGAAGAGCGGTGGCGGTAGCAGTAGCTTAACAATACGGTTTAAATGCCTATTGGAAGAGACGTGCAGGTCGCAGTAGCTTAACAGGATGGTTTAAATGCCCCTTGGAAGAGACATGCAGGTCGCAGTAGCTTAACAAGACGGTTTGAATGCCCCTTGGAAAAGACGTGCAAGGCGCAGTAGCTTAACAAGACAGTTTAAATGCCCGTTGAAAGAGACATGCAGGTCGCAGTAGCTTAACAAGACCTTTTAAATGCCCCTTGGAAGAGACATGCAGGTCGCAGTAGCTTAACAAGACGGTTTAAATGCCCCTTGCAAGAGACGTGCAGGTTGCAGTAGCTTAACAAGATGGTTTAAATGCCCCTTGGAAAAGAGGTGGAGGTTACAGTAGCTTAACAAGACTGTTTAAATGCCCCTTGGAAGAGACATGCAGGTCACAGTAGCTTAACAAGACTGTTAAAATGCCCCTTGGAAGAGCGGTGGCGGTAGCAGTAGCTTAACAAGACGGTTTAAATGCCCCTTGGAAGAGACATGCAGGTCGCAGTAGCTTAACAAGAAGCTTAAAATGCCCCTTGGAAGAGCGGTGGCCGTAGCAGTAGCTTAACAAGATGGTTTAAATGCCCCTTGGAAGAGACATGCAGGTCGCAGTAGATTAACAAGACAGTTTAAAAGCACCTTGGAAGAGCGGAGGAGGTCGCATAAGCTTAACAAGATGGTTTAAATGCCCCTTGGAAAAGACGTACAAGTCGCAGTAGCTTAACATGACGGATTAAATGCCCCTTGAAAGAGACGTGCAGGTCGCAGTAGCTTAACAAGATGGTTAAAATGCCCCTTGGAAGAGCGGTGGCGGTAGCAGTAGCTTAACAAGATGGTTTAAATGCCCCTTGGAAGAGACGTGCAGGTCGTAGTAGCTTAACAAGACAGTTTAAATGCCCCTTGGAAGAGCGGTGGAGGTTGCAGTAGCTTAACAACACAGTTTAAATGCCCCTTGGAAGAGACGTGCAGGTCGCAGCAGCTTATCAAGACGGCTTAAATGCCCCTTGGAAGAGACTTGAAGTTCGCAGTAGCTTAACAAGACGGTTTAAATGCCCCTTGGAAGAAAAGTGCAGGTTGCAGTAGCTTAACAAGACGGTTTAAATGCCCCTTGGAAAAGAGGTGGTGGTTACAGTAGCTTAACAAGACGGTTTAAATGCCCGTTGAAAGAGACTTGCACGTCGCAGTAGCTTATCAAAACGGTTAAAATGCCCCTTGGAAGAGCGGTGGCGGTAGCAGTAGCTTAACAAGACGGTTTAAATGCCCCTTGGAAGAGACATGCAGGTCGCAGTAGCTTAACAAGATGGTTTAAATGCACCTTGGAAGAGCGCTAAAGGTCGCAGTAGCTTAACAAGACGGTTTAAATGTCCCTTGGAACAGACGTGCAAGGTGCAGTAGCTTAACAAGACGGTTTAAATGCCCGTTGAAAGAGACGTGCAAGTCGCAGTAGCTTAACAAGACGGTTTAAATGCCCGTTGAAAGAGACGTGCAAGTCGCAGTAGCTTAACAAGACGGTTTAAATGCCCCTTGGAAGAGACATGCAGGTCGCAGTAGCTTAACAAGACGGTTTAAATGCCCCTTGGAAGAGCGGGAAAGGTCGCAGTAGCTTAACAAGACGGCTTAAATGCCGCTTAGAAAAGACGTGCAAGGCGCAGTAGCTTAACAAGACGGTTTAAATGCCCGTTGAAAGAGACGTGCAGGTTGCAGTAGCTTAACAAGACAGTTTAAATGCCCCTTGGAAAAGAGATGGAGGTTACAGTAGCTTAACAAGACGGTTTAAATGCCCCTTGGAAGAGCGGTGGCGGTAGCAGTAGCTTAACAAGACGGTATAAATGCCCCTTGGAAGAGACGTGCAGGTCGCAGTAGCTTAACAAGACTGTTTAAATGCCCCTTGGAAGAGACATGCAGGTCGCAGTAGCTTAACAAGACTGTTAAAATGACCCTTGGAAGAGCGGTGGCGGTAGCAGTAGCTTAACAAGACGGTTTAAATGCCCCTTGGAAGAGACATGCAGTTCGCAGTAGCTTAGCAAGAAGCTTAAAATGCCCCTTGGAAGAGCGGTGGCCGTAGCAGTAGCTTAACAAGACGGTTTAAATGCCCCTTGGAAGAGACGTGCAGGTCGCAGTAGCTTAACAAGACGGTTTAAATGCCCCTTGGAAGAGCGGTGGAGGTCGCAGTAGCTTAACAAGACAGTTTAAATGCCCCTTGGAAGAGACGTGCAGGTCGCAGCAGCTTATCAAAACGGTTTAAATGCCCCTTGAAAGATACGTGCAGGTTGCAGTAGCTTAACAAGATGGTTTAAATGCCCCTTGGAAAAGACGTACAAGTCGCAGTAGCTTAACAAGACGGATTAAATGCCCCTTGAAAGAGACGTGCAGGTCGCAGTAGCTTAACAAGATGGTTAAAATGCCCCTTGGAAGAGCGGTGGCGGTAGCAGTAGCTTAACAAGATGGTTTAAATGCCCCTTGGAAGAGACGTGCAGGTCGTAGTAGCTTAACAAGACGGTTTAAATGCCCCTTGGAAGAGCGGTGGAGGTCTCAGTAGCTTAACAAGACAGTTTAAATGCCCCTTGGAAGAGACGTGCAGGTCGCAGCAGCTTATCAAGACGGTTTAAATGCCCCTTTGAAGAGACTTGCAGTTCGCAGTAGCTTAACAAGACGGTTTAAATGCCCCTTGGAAGAAAAGTGCAGGTTGCAGTAGCTTAACAAGACGGTTTAAATGCCCCTTGGAAAAGAGGTGGAGGTTACAGTAGCTTAACAAAACGGTTTAAATGCCCGTTGAAAGAGACGTGCACGTCGCAGTAGCTAAACAAGACGGTTAAAATGCCCCTTGGAAGAGCGGTGGCGGTAGCAGTAGCTTAACAAGATGGTTTAAATGCCCCTTGGAAGAGACGTGCAGGTCGCAGTAGCTTAACAGGACGGTTTAAATGCCCCTTGGAAAAGACATGCAGGTCGCAGTAGCTTAACTAAACGGTTTAAATGCCCCTTGGAAGAGACATGCAGGTCGCAGTAGCTTAACAAGACGGTTTAAATGCCCCTTGGAAGAGCGGTAAAGGTCGCAGTAGCTTAACAAGACAGTTTAAATGCCCCTTGGAAAAGACGTGCAAGGCGCAGTAGCTTAACAAGACGGTTTAAATGCCTGTTGAAAGAGAAGTGCAGGTCGCAGTAGCTTAACAAGACCTTTTAAATGCCCCTTGGAAGAGACATGCAGGTCACAGTAGCTTAACAAGACGGTTTAAATGCCCCTTGAAAGAGACGTGCAGGTTGCAGTAGCTTAACAAGATGGTTTAAATGCCTCTTGGAAAAGACGTACAAGTCGCAGTAGCTTAACAAGACGGATTAAATGCCCCTTGGAAGAAAAGTGCAGGTTGCAGTAGCTTAACAAGACGGTTTAAATGCCCCTTGGAAAAGAGGTGGTGGTTACAGTAGCTTAACAAGACGGTTTAAATGCCCGTTGAAAGAGACTTGCACGTCGCAGTAGCTTAACAAAACGGTTAAAATGCCCCTTGGAAGAGCGGTGGCGGTAGCAGTAGCTTAACAAGACAGTTTAAATGCCCCTTGGAAGAGAGGTGCAGGTCGCAGCAGCTTATCAAGACGGTTTAAATGCCCCTTTGAAGAGACTTGCAGTTCGCAGTAGCTTAACAAGACGGTTTAAATGCCCCTTGGAAGAAAAGTGCAGGTCGCAGTAGCTTAACAAGACGGTTAAAATGCCCCTTGGAAGAGCGGTGGCGGTAGCAGTAGCTTAACAATACGGTTTAAATGCCTATTGGAAGAGACGTGCAGGTCGCAGTAGCTTAACAGGACGGTTTAAATGCCCCTTGGAAGAGACATGCAGGTCGCAGTAGCTTAACAAGACGGTTTGAATGCCCCTTGGAAAAGACGTGCAAGGCGCAGTAGCTTAACAAGACGGTTTAAATGCCCGTTGAAAGAGACGTGCAGGTCGCAGTAGCTTAACAAGACCTTTTAAATGCCCCTTGGAAGAGACATGCAGGTCGCAGTAGCTTAACAAGACGGTTTAAATGCCCCTTGCAAGAGACGTGCAGGTTGCAGTAGCTTAACAAGATGGTTTAAATGCCCCTTGGAAAAGAGGTGGAGGTTACAGTAGCTTAACAAGACGGTTTAAATGCCCCTTGGAAGAGCGGTGGCGGTAGCAGTAGCTTAACAAGACGGTTTAAATACCCCTTGGAAGAGACGTGCAGGTCGCAGTAGCTTAAAAAGACTGTTTAAATGCCCCTTGGAAGAGACATGCAGGTCACAGTAGCTTAACAAGACTGTTAAAATGCCCCTTGGAAGAGCGGTGGCGGTAGCAGTAGCTTAACAAGACGGTTTAAATGCCCCTTGGAAGAGACATGCAGGTCGCAGTAGCTTAACAAGAAGCTTAAAATGCCCCTTGGAAGAGCGGTGGCCATAGCAGTAGCTTAACAAGATGGTTTAAATGCCCCTTGGAAGAGACATGCAGGTCGCAGTAGCTTAACAAGACAGTTTAAAAGCACCTTGGAAGAGCGGAGGAGGTCGCATAAGCTTAACAAGATGGTTTAAATGCCCCTTGGAAAAGACGTACAAGTCGCAGTAGCTTAACATGACGGATTAAATGCCCCTTGAAAGAGACGTGCAGGTCGCAGTAGTTTAACAAGATGGTTAAAATGCCCCTTGGAAGAGCGGTGGCGGTAGCAGTAGCTTAACAAGATGGTTTAAATGCCCCTTGGAAGAGACGTGCAGGTCGTAGTAGCTTAACAAGACGGTTTAAATGCCCCTTGGAAGAGCGGTGGAGGTCGCAGTAGCTTAATAACACAGTTTAAATGCCCCTTGGAAGAGACGTGCAGGTCGCAGCAGCTTATCAAGACGGTTTAAATGCCCCTTGGAAGAGACTTGCAGTTCGCAGTAGCTTAACAAGACGGTTTAAATGCCCCTTGGAAGAAAAGTGCAGGTTGCAGTAGCTTAACAAGACGGTTTAAATGCCCCTTGGAAAAGAGGTGGTGGTTACAGTAGCTTAACAAGACGGTTTAAATGCCCGTTGAAAGAGACTTGCACGTCGCAGTAGCTTATCAAAACGGTTAAAATGCCCCTTGGAAGAGCGGTGGCGGTAGCAGTAGCTTAACAAGACGGTTTAAATGCCCCTTGGAAGAGACATGCAGGTTGCAGTAGCTTAACAAGATGGTTTAAATGCCCCTTGGAAGAGCGCTAAAGGTCGCAGTAGCTTAACAAGACGGTTTAAATGTCCCTTGGAACAGACGTGCAAGGTGCAGTAGCTTAACAAGACGGTTTAAATGCCCGTTGAAAGAGACGTGCAAGTCGCAGTAGCTTAACAAGACGGTTTAAATGCCCCTTGGAAGAGACATGCAGGTCGCAGTAGCTTAACAAGACGGTTTAAATGCCCCTTGGAAGAGCGGGAAAGGTCGCAGTAGCTTAACAAGACGGTTTAAATGCCCGTTGAAAGAGACGTGCAAGTCGCAGTAGCTTAACAAGACGGTTTAAATGCCCCTTGGAAGAGACATGCGGGTCGCAGTAGCTTAACAAGACGGTTTAAATGCCCCTTGGAAGAGCGGGAAAGGTCGCAGTAGCTTAACAAGACGGTTTAAATGCCCTTTGGAAAAGACGTGCAAGGCGCAGTAGCTTAACAAGACGGTTTAAATGCCCGTTGAAAGAGACGTGCAGGTCGCAGTAGCTTAACAAGACCTTTTAAATGCCCCTTGGAAGAGACATGCAGGTCGCAGTAGCTTAACAAGTCGGTTTAAATGCCCCTTGCAAGAGACGTGCAGGTTGCAGTAGCTTAACAAGACGGTTTAAATGCTCCTTGGAAAAGAGGTGGAGGTTACAGTAGCTTAACAAGACGGTTTAAATGCCCCTTGGAAGAGCGGTGGCGGTAGCAGTAGCTTAACAAGACGGTTTAAATGCCCCTTGGAAGAGACGTGCAGGTCGCAGTAGCTTAACAAGACTGTTTAAATGCCCCTTGGAAGAGACATGCAGGTCGCAGTAGCTTAACAAGACTGTTAAAATGCCTCTTGGAAGAGCGGTGGCGGTAGCAGTAGCTTAACAAGACGGTTTAAATGCCCCTTGGAAGAGACGTGCAGGTCGCAGTAGCTTAACAAGACGGTTTAAATGCCCCTTGGAAGAGACATGCAGGTCGCAGTAGCTTAACAAGACGGTTTAAATGCCCCTTGGAAGAGCGGTAAAGGTCGCAGTAGCTTAACAAGACGGTTTAAATGCCCCTTGGAAAAGACGTGCAAGGCGCAGTAGCTTAACAAGACACTTTAAATGCCCGTTGAAAGAGACGTGCAGGACGCAGTAGCTTAACAAGACATTTAAAATGCCCCTTGGAAGAGCGGTGGCGGTAGCAGTAGCTTAACAAGACGGTTTAAATGCCCCTTGGAAGAGATGTGCAGGTCGCAGTAGCTTAACAAGACAGTATAAATGCCCCTTGGAAGAGCGGTGGGGGTCGCAGTAGCTTAACAAGACGGTTTAAATGCCCCTTGGTTGAGACATGCAGGTCGCAGCAGCTTAGCAAGACGGTTTAAATGCCCCTTGCAAGAGACGTGCAGGTTGCAGTAGCTTAACAAGACGGTTTAAATGCCCCTTGGAAAAGAGGTGGAGGTTACAGTAGTTTATCAAGATGGTTTAAATGCCCCTTGGAAGAGCGGTGGCGGTAGCAGTAGCTTAACAAGACGGTTTAAATGCCCCTTGGAAGAGACGTGCAGGTCGCAGTAGCTTAACAAGACTGTTTAAATGCCCCTTGGAAGAGACATGCAGGTCGCAGTAGCTTAACAAGACTGTTAAAATGCCCCTTGGAAGAGCGATGGCGGTAGCAGTAGCTTAACAAGACGGTTTAAATGCCCCTTGGAAGAGACATGCAGGTCGCAGTAGCTTAGCAAGAAGCTTAAAATGCCCCTTGGAAGAGCGGTGGCCGTAGCAGTAGCTTAACAAGACGGTTTAAATGCCCCTTGGAAGAGAAGTGCAGGTCGCAGTAGCTTAACAAGACGGTTTAAATGCCCCTTGGAAGAGCGGAGGAGGTCGCAGTAGCTTAACTAGATGGTTTAAATGCCCCTTGGAAAAGACGTACAAGTCGCAGTAGCTTAACAAGACGTATTAAAAGCCCCTTGAAAGAGACGTGCAGGTTGCAGTAGCTTAACAAGATGGTTTAAATGCCCCTTGGAAAAGACGTACAAGTCGCAGTAGCTTAACAAGACGGATTAAATGCCCCTTGAAAGAGACGTGCAGGTCGCAGTAGCTTAACAAGATGGTTAAAATGCCCCTTGGAAGAGCGGTGGCGGTAGCAGTAGCTTAACAAGATGGTTTAAATGCCCGTTGGAAGAGACGTGCAGGTCGTAGTAGCTTAACAAGACGGTTTAAATGCCCCTTGGAAGAGCGGTGGAGGTCGCAGTAGCTTAACAAGACAGTTTAAATGCCCCTTGGAAGAGACGTGCAGGTCGCAGCAGCTTATCAAGACGGTTTAAATGCCTCTTTGAAGAGACTTGCAGTTCGCAGTAGCTTAACAAATGGTTTAAATGCCCCTTGGAAGAAAAGTGTAGGTTGCAGTAGCTTAACAAGACGGTTTAAATGCCCCTTGGAAAAGAGGTGGAGGTTACAGTGGCTTAACAAGACGGTTTAAATGCCCGTTGAAAGAGACGTGCACGTCGCAGTAGCTTAACAAGACGGTTAAAATGCCCCTTGGAAGAGCGGTGGCGGTAGCAGTAGCTTAACAAGACGGTTTAAATGCCCCTTGGAAGAGACGTGCAGGTCGCAGTAGCTTAACAGGACGGTTTAAATGCCCCTTGGAAGAGACATGCAGGTCGCAGTAGCTTAACAAGACGGTTTAAATGCCCCTTGGAAGATCGGTAAAGGTCGCAGTAGCTTAACAAGACGGTTTAAATGCCCCTTGGAAAAGACGTGCAAGGTGCAGTAGCTTAACAAGACGGTTTAAATGCCCGTTGAAAGAGAGGTGCAGGTCGCAGTAGCTTAACTAAACGGCTTAAATGCCCCTTGGAAGAGACATGCAGGTCGCAGTAGCTTAACAAGACGGTTTAAATGCCCCTTGGAAGAGCGGTAAAGGTCGCAGTAGCTTAACAAGACGGTTTAAATGCCCCATGGAAAAGACGTGCAAGGCGCAGTAGCTTAACAAGACGGTTTAAATGCCTGTTGAAAGAGACGTGCAGGTCGCAGTAGCTTAACAAGTGTAAAGAGAGGAGAGAACAAGGCGCAATGGGTGACTCAGTATTGCAATTTGTAGAGGGGTGTGGGAATGGCTACTAACCTTATGAGGTTGTGCACCTCTGCACAACCCCAGTGTAAAGCTCCACAAGCTCCGCTCTGTTGGTGGCTGTCATCTATTTCCAGCGGCGTTCACAGATCCTGGTCTCTCGGTGGTGGATCACGTGGTCAGGTTAGTAGCATGTAATGCCAAGATAGACGCCCAGCTTCACCAACTCCCCCGGCAGCGTTCCGGAGGGGTTAAGGCAGCGCAGCTTGGAAAACCAGGGTAGTAATTTTAATTAAATTGCTCCCACAGGTGAGAAAACAATAGGTTAAAGGCAGCTCTACCGCACCCCAACAGGGGGAAAAGGACAATCAGTGAATGTGAATAGCGGTACCAGAGCGCCAATAACAGGGCAAAAATATTAAAAGGACTGATTTATTAATACACACGCAGTAGCTTAACAAGACCTTTTAAATGCCCCTTGGAAGAGACATGCAGGTCGCAGTAGCTTAACAAGACGGTTTAAATGCCCCTTGAAAGTGACGTGCAGGTTGCATTAGCTTAACAAGACGGTTTAAATGCGCCTTGGAAAAGAGGTGGAGGTTACAGTAGCTTAACAAGACGGTTTAAATGCCCGTTGAAAGAGACGTGCACGTCGCAGTAGCTTAACAAGACGATTAAAATGCCCCTAGGAAGAGCGGTGGCGGTAGCAGTAGCTTAACAAGACGGTTTAAATGCCCCTTTGAAGAGACGGGCAGGCCGCAGTAGCTTAACAAGACGGTTTAAATGCCCCTTGGAAGAGACATGCAGGTCGCAGTAGCTTAACAAGACTGTTTAAATGCCCCTTGGAAGAGACGTGCAGGTTGCAGTAGCTTAACAAGATGGTTTAAATGCCCCTTGCAAGAGACGTGCAGGTTGCAGTAGCTTAACAAGGCGGTTTAAATGCCCCTTGGAAAAGAGGTGGAGGTTACAGTAGCTTAACAAGACGGTTTAAATGCCCCTTGGAAGAGCGGTGGCGGTAGCAGTAGCTTAACAAGACGGTTTAAATGCCCCTTGGAAGAGACGTGCAGGTCGCAGTAGCTTAACAAGACTGTTTAAATGCCCCTTGGAAGAGACATGCAGGTCGCAGTAGCTTAACAAGACTGTTAAAATGCCCCTTGGAAGAGCGGTGGCGGTAGCAGTAGCTTAACAAGACAGTTTAAATGCCCCTTGGAAGAGACGTGCAGGTCGCAGTAGCTTAACAAGACGGTTTAAATGCTTCTTGGAAGAGACATGCAGGTCGCAGTAGCTTAACAAGATGGTTTAAATGCCCCTTGGAAGAGCGGTAAAGGTCGCAGTAGCTTAAGAAGACGGATTAAATGCCCCTTGGAAAAAACGTGCAAGGCGCAGTAGCTTAATAAGACGCTTTAAATGCCCGTTGAAAGAGAAGTGCAGGTCGCAGTAGCTTAACAAGACGTTTAAAATGCCCCTTGGAAGAGCGGTGGCGGTAGCAGTAGCTTAACAAGACGGTTTAAATGCTCCTTGGAAGAGACGTGCAGGTCGCAGTAGCTTAAGAAGACAGTATAAATGCCCCTTGGAAGAGCGGTGGGGGTCGCAGTAGCTTAACAAGACGGTTTAAATGCCCCTTGGTTGAGACATGCAGGTCGCAGCAGCTTAGCAAGACGGTTTAAATGCCCATTGGAAGAGACGTGCAGGTCGCAGTAGCTTAACAAGATGGTTTAAATGCCCCTTGGAAGAGACATGCAGGTCGCAGTAGCTTAACAAGATGGTTTAAATGCCCCTTGGAAAAGACGTACAAGTCGCAGTAGCTTAACAACACGGGTTAAATGCCCCTTGAAAGAGACGTGCAGGTCGTAGTAGCTTAACAAGATGGTTAAAATGCCCCTTGGAAGAGCGGTGGCGGTAGCAGTAGCTTAACAAGATGGTTTAAATGCCCCTTGGAAGAGACGTGCAGGTCGTAGTAGCTTAACAAGACGGTTTAAATGCCCCTTGGAAGAGCGGTGGAGGTCGCAGTAGCTTAACAACACAGTTTAAATGCCCCTTGGTAGAGACGTGCAGGTCGCAGCAGCTTATCAAGACGATTAAAATGCCCCTTGGAAGAGCGGTGGCGGTAGCAGTAGCTTAACAAGATGGTTTAAATGCCCCTTGGAAGAGACGTGCAGGCCGCAGTAGCTTAACAAGACGGTTTAAATGCCCCTTGGAAGAGACATGCAGGTCGCAGTAGCTTAACAAGACTGTTTAAATGCCCCTTGGAAGAGATGTGCAGGTTTGCAGTAGCTTAACAAGACTGTTTAAATGCCCCTTGGAAGAGACATGCAGGTCGCAGTAGCTTAACAAGACGGTTTAAATGCCCCTTGCAAGAGACGTGCAGGTTGCAGTAGCTTAACAAGACGGTTTAAATGCCCCTTGGAAAAGAGGTGGAGGTTACAGTAGCTTAACAAGACGGTTTAAATGCCCCTTTGAAGAGCGGTGGCGGTAGCAGTAGCTTAACAAGACGGTTTAAATGCCCCTTGGAAGAGACGTGCAGGTCGCAGTAGCTTAACAAGACTGTTTAAATGCCCCTTGGAAGAGACATGCAGGTCGCAGTAGCTGAACAAGACTGTTAAAATGCCCCTTGGAAGAGCGGTGGCGGTAGCAGTAGCTTAACAAGACGGTTTAAATGCCCCTTGGAAGAGACGTGCAGGTCGCAGTAGCTTAACAGGATGGTTTAAATGCCCCTTGGAAGAGACATGCAGGTCGCAGTAGCTTAACAAGACGGTTTAAATGCCCCTTGGAAGAGTGGTAAAGGTCGCAGTAGCTTAACAAGATGGTTTAAATTCCCCTTGGAAAAGACGTGCAAGTCACAGTAGCTTAACAAGACGCTTTTACTGCCCGTTGAAAGAGACGTGCAGGTCGCAGTAGCTTAACAAGACGTTTAAAATGCCCCTTGGAAGAGCGGTGGCGGTAGCAGTAGCTTAACAAGATGGTTTAAATGCCCCTTGGAAGAGACGTGCAGGTCGCAGTAGCTTAACAAGACAGCATAAATGCCCCTTGGAAGAGCGGTGGGGGTCGCAGTAGCTTAACAAGACGGTTTAAATGCCCCTTGGTTGAGACATGCAGGTCGCAGCAGCTTAGCAAGACAGTTTAAATGCCCCTTGCAAGAGACGTGCAGGTTGCAGTAGCTTAACAAGACGGTTTAAATGCCCCTTGGAAAAGAGGTGGAGGTTACAGTATCTTAACAAGACGGTTTAAATGCCCCTTGGAAGAGCGGTGGCGGTAGCAGTAGCTTAACAAGACGGTTTAAATGCCCCTTGGAAGAGACGTGCAGGTCGCAGTAGCTTAAAAAGACTGTTTAAATGCCCCTTGGAAGAGACATGCAGGTCGCAGTAGCTTAACAAGACTGTTAAATTGCCCCTTGGAAGAGCGGTGGCGGTAGCAGTAGCTTAACAAGACGGTTTAAATGCCGCTTGGAAGAGACGTGCAGGTCGCAGTAGCTTAACAAGACGGTTTAAATGCCCCTTGGTAGAGACATGCAGGTCGCAGTAGCTTAACAAGACGGTTTAAATGCCCCTTGGAAGAGCGGTAAAGGTCGCAGTAGCTTAACAAGACGGTTTAAATGCCCCTTGGAAAAAACGTGCAAGGCGCAGTAGCTTAACAAGACGCTTTAAATGCCCGTTGAAAGAGATGTGCAGGTCGCAGTAGCTTAACAAGACGTTTAAAATGCCCCTTGGAAGAGCGGTGGCGGTAGCAGTAGCTTAACAAGACGGTTTAAATGCCCCTTGGAAGAGACGTGCAGGTCGCAGTAGCTTAATAAGACAGTATAAATGCCCCTTGGAAGAGCGGTGGGGGTCGCAGTAGCTTAACAAGACGGTTTAAATGCCCCTTGGTTGAGACATGCAGGTCGCAGCAGCTTAGCAAGACGGTTTAAATGCCCCTTGGAAGAGACATGCAGGTCGCAGTAGCTTATCAAGATGGTTAAAATGCCCCTTGGAAGAGCGGTGGCGGTAGCAGTAGCTTAACAAGATGGTTTAAATGCCCCTTTGAAGAGACGTGCAGGTCGTAGTAGCTAAACAAGACGGTTTAAATGCCCCTTGGAAAAGCGGTGGAGGTCGCAGTAGCTTAACAACACAGTTTAAATGCCCCTTGGAAGAGACGTGCAGGTCGCAGCAGCTTATCAAGACTGTTTAAATGCCCCTTGGAAGAGACTTGCAGTTCGCAGTAGCTTAACAAGACGGTTTAAATGCCCCTTGGAAGAAAAGTGCAGGTTGCAGTAGCTTAACAAGACGGTTTAAATGCCCCTTGGAAAAGAGGTGGAGGTTACAGTAGCTTAACAAAACGGTTTAAATGCCCATTGAAAGAGACGTGCACGTCGCAGTAGCTTAACAAGACGGTTAAAATGCCCCTTGGAAGAGCGGTGGCGGTAGCAGTAGCTTAACAAGACGGTTTAAATGCCCCTTGGAAGAGACGTGCAGGTCGCAGTAGCTTAACAAGACGGTTTAAATGCCCTTGGAAGAGACATGCAGGTCGCAGTAGCTTAACAAGATGGTTTAAATGCCCCTTGGAAGAGCGGTAAAGGTCGCAGTAGCTTAACAAGACGGTTTAAATGTCCCTTGGAAAAGAAGTGCAAGGTGCAGTAGCTTAACAAGACGGTTTAAATGCCCGTTGAAAGAGACGTGCAGGTCGCAGTAGCTTAACAAGACGGTTTAAATGCCCCTTGGAAGAGACATGCAGGTCGCAGTAGCTTAACAAGACGGTTTAAATGCCCCTTGGAAGAGCGGTAAAGGTCGCAGTAGCTTAACAAGACGGTTTAAATGCCCCTTGTTAAAGACGTGCAAGGCGCAGTAGCTTAACAACACGGATTAAATGCCCCTTGAAAGAGACGTGCAGGTCGCAGTAGCTTAACAAGACGGTTTAAATGCCCCTTGGAAGAGACGTGCAGGTTGCAGTAGCTTAAGAAGACGGTTTAAATGCCCCTTGGAAAAGAGGTGGAGGTTACAGCAGTTTAACAAGACGGTTTAAATGCCCGTTGAAAGAGACGTGCACGTCGCAGTAGCTTAACAAGATGATTAAAATGCCCCTTGGAAGAGCGGTGGCGGTAGCAGTAGCTTAACAAGACGGTTTAAATGCCCCTTGGAAGAGACGTGCAGGCCGCAGTAGCTTAGCAAGACGGTTTAAATGCCCCTTGGAAGAGACATGCAGGTCGCAGTAGCTTAACAAGACTGTTTAAATGCCCTTTGGAAGAGACATGCAGGTTGCAGTAGCTTAACAAGACTGTTTAAATGCCCCTTGGAAGAGACATGCAGGTCGCAGTAGCTTAACAAGACGGTTTAAATGCCCCTTGCAAGAGACGTGCAGGTTGCAGTAGCTTAACAAGACGGTTTAAATGCCCCTTGGAAAAGAAGTGGAGGTTACAGTAGCTTAACAAGACGGTTTAAATGCCCCTTGGAAGAGCAGTGGCGGTAGCAGTAGCTTAACAAGACGGTTTAAATGCCCCTTGGAAGAGACGTGCAGGTCGCAGTAGCTTAACAAGACTGTTTAAATGCCCCTTGGAAGAGACATGCAAGTCGCAGTAGCTTAACAAGACTGTTAAAATGCCCCTTGGAAGAGCGGTGGCGGTAGCAGCAGCTTAACAAGACGGTTTAAATGCCCCTTGGAAGAGACGTGCAGGTCGCAGTAGCTTAACAAGACGGTTTAAGTGCCCCTTGGAAGAGACATGCAGGTCGCAGTAGCTTAACAAGACGGTTTAAATGCCCCTTGGAAGAGCGGTAAAGGTCGCAGTAGCTTAACAAGACGGTTTAAATGCCCCTTGGAAAAGACGTGCAAGGCGCAGTAGCTTAACAAGACGCTTTAAATGCCCATTGAAAGAGACGTGCAGGTCGCAGTAGCTTAACAAGACGTTTAAAATGCCCCTTGGAAGAGCGGTGGCGATAGCAGTAGCTTAACAAAACGGTTTAAATGCCCCTTGGAAGAGACGTGCAGGTCGCAGTAGCTTAACAAGACAGTATAAATGCCCCTTGGAAGAGCGGTGGCGGTCGCAGTAGCTTAACAAGACGGTTTAAATGCCCCTTGGTTGAGACATGCAGGTCGCAGCAGCTTAGCAAGACGGTTTAAATGCCCCTTGCAAGAGACGTGCAGGTTGCAGTAGCTTAAGAAGACGGTTTAAATGCCCCTTGGAAAAGAGGTGGAGGTTACAGTATCTTAACAAGACGGTTTAAATGCCCCTTGGAAGAGCGGTGGCGGTAGCAGTAGCTTAACAAGACGGTTTAAATGCCCCTTGGAAGAGACGTGCAGGTCGCAGTAGCTTAAAAAGACTGTTTAAATGCCCCTTGGAAGAGACATGTAGGTCGCAGTAGCTTAACAAGACTGTTAAAATGCCCCTTGGAAGAGCGGTGGCGGTAGCAGTAGCTTAACAAGACGGTTTAAATGCCCCTTGGAAGAGACGTGCAGGTCGCAGTAGCTTAACAAGACGGTTTAAATGCCCCTTGGAAGAGACATGCAGGTCGCAGTAGTTTAACAAGACGGTTTAAATGCCCCTTGGAAGAGCGGTAAAGGTCGCAGTAGCTTAACAAGACGGTTTAAATGCCCCTTGGAAAAAACGTGCAAGGCGCAGTAGCTTAACAAGATGCTTTAAATGCCCGTTGAAAGAGACGTGCCGGTCGCAGTAGCTTAACAAGACGTTTAAAATGCCCCTTGGAAGAGCGGTGGCGGTAGCAGTAGCTTAACAAGACGGTTTAAATGCCCCTTGGAAGAGCGGTGGGGGTCGCAGTAGCTTAACAAGACGGTTTAAATGCCCCTTAGTTGAGACATGCAGGTCGCAGCAGCTTAGCAAGACGGTTTAAATGACCTTTGGAAGAGACGTGCAGGTCGCAGTAGCTTAACAAGATGGTTTAAATGCCCCTTGGAAGAGACATGCAGGTCGCAGTAGCTTAACAAGATGGTTTAAATGCCCCTTGGAAAAGACGTACAAGTCGCAGTAGCTTAACAACACGGATTAAATGGCCCTTGAAAGAGACATGCAGGTCGCAGTAGTTTAACAAGACGGTTTAAATGCCCCTTGGAAGAGACGTGCAGGTTGCAGTAGCTTAAGAAGACGGTTTAAATGCCCCTTGGAAACGAGGTGGAGGTTACAGTAGCTTAACAAGACGATTAAAATGCCCCTTGGAAGAGCGGTGGCGGTAGCAGTAGCTTAACAATACGGTTTAAATGCCCCTTGGAAGAGACATGCAGGTCGCAGTAGCTTAACAAGACGGTTTAAATGCCCCTTGGAAGAACGGTAAAGGTCGCAGTAGCTTAACAAGACGGTTTAAATGCCCCTTGGAAGAGACGTGCAGGTTGCAGTAGCTTAACAAGACGGTTTAAATGCCCCTTGGAAGAACGGTGGCGGTAGCAGTAGCTTAACAAGACGGTTTAAATGCCCCTTGGAAGAGACGTGCAGGTCGCAGTATCTTAACAAGACGGTTTAAATGCCCCTTGGAAGAGAAATGCAGGTCGCAGTAGCTTAACAAGACTGTTAAAATGCCCCTTGGAAGAGCAGTGGCGGTAGCAGTAGCTTAACAAGACGGTTTAAATGCCACTTGGAAGAGACGTGCAGGTCGTAGTAGCTTAACAAGACGGTTTAAATGCCCCTTGGAAGAGACATGCAGGTCGCAGTAGCTTAACAAGACGGTTAAAATGCCCCTTGGAAAAGACGTGCAAGGCGCAGTAGCTTAACAAGACTGTTTAAATGCCCGATGAAAGAGACGCGCAGGTTGCAGTAGCTTAACAAGACGTTTAAAATGCCCCTTGGAAGAGCGGTGGCGGTAGCAGTAGCTTAACAAGACGGTTTAAATGCCCCTTGGAAGATACGTGCAGGTCGCAGTAGCTTAACAAGACAGTATAAATGCTCATTGGAAGAGCGGTGGAGGTCGCAGTAGCTTAATAAGACGGTTTAAATTCCCCTTGGAAGAGACATGCAGGTCGCAGTAGCTTAACAAGACTGTTAAAATGCCCCTTGGAAGAGCGGAGGCGGTAGCAGTAGCTTAACAAGACGGTTTAAATGCCCCTTGGAAGAGACGTGCAGGTCGCAGTAGCTTAACAAGACGGTTTAAATGCCCCATGGAAGAGACATGCAGGTCGCAGTAGCTTAACAAGATGGTTTAAATGCCCCTTGGAAGAGACATGCAGGTCGCAGTAGCTTAACAAGACGGTTTAAATGCCCCTTGGAAGAGCGGTAAAGGTCGCAGTAGCTTAACAAGACGGTTTAAATGCCGCTTGGAAAAGACGTGCAAGGCGCAGTAGCTTAACAAGACGCTTTTAATGCCCGTTGAAAGAGACGTGCAGGTCGCAGTAGCTTAACAAGACGTTTAAAATGCCCCTTGGAAGAGCGGTGGCGGTAGCAGTAGCTTAACAAGACGATTTAAATGCCCCTTGCAAGAGACGTGCAGGTCGCAGTAGCTTAACAAGACAGTATAAATGCCCCTTGGAAGAGCGGTGGGGGTCGCAGTAGCTTAAAAAGACGGTTTAAATGCCCCTTGGTTGAGACATGCAGGTCGCAGCAGCTTAGCAAGACAGTTTAAATGCCCCTTACAAGAAACGTGCAGGTTGCAGTAGCTTAACAAGACGGATTAAATGCCCCTTGGAAAAGAGGTGGAGGTTACAGTATCTTAACAAGACGGTTTAAATGCCCCTTGGAAGAGCGGTGGCGGTAGCAGTAGCTTAACAAGATGGTTTAAATGCCCCTTGGAAAAGACGTGCAGGTCGCAGTAGCTTAAAAAGACTGTTTAAATGCCCCTTGGAAGAGACATGCAGGTCGCAGTAGCTGAACAAGACTGTTAAAATGACCCTTGGAAGAGCGGTGGCGGTAGCAGTAGCTTAACAAGACGGTTTAAATGCCCCTTGGAAGAGACGTGCAGGTCGCAGTAGCTTAACAAGACGGTTTAAATGCCCCTTGGAAGAGACATGCAGGTCGCAGTAGCTTAACAAGACGGTTTAAATGCCACTTGGAAGAGCGGTAAAGGTCGCAGTAGCTTAACAAGACGGTTTAAATGCCCCTTGGAAAAGACGTGCAAGGCGCAGTAGCTTAACAAGACGCTTTAAATGCCCATTGAAAGAGACGTGCAGGTCGCAGTAGCTTAACAAGACGTTTAAAATGCCCCTTGGAAGAGCGGTGGCGATAGCAGTAGCTTAACAAGACGGTTTAAATGCCCCTTGGAAGAGACGTGCAGGTCGCAGTAGCTTAACAAGACAGTATAAATGCCCCTTGGAAGAGCGGTGGGGGTCGCAGTAGCTTAACAAGACGGTTTAAATGCCCCTTGGTTGAGACATGCAGGTCGCAGCAGCTTAGCAAGACGGTTTAAATGCCCCTTGCAAGAGACGTGCAGGTTGCAGTAGCTTAAGAAGACGGTTTAAATGCCCCTTGGAAAAGAGGTGGAGGTTACAGTATCTTAACAAGACGTTTTAAATGCCCCTTGGAAGAGCGGTGGCGGTAGCAGTAGCTTAACAAGACGGTTTAAATGCCCCTTGGAAGAGACGTGCAGGTCGCAGTAGCTTAAAAAGACTGTTTAAATGCCCCTTGGAAGAGACATGTAGGTCGCAGTAGCTTAACAAGACTGTTAAAATGCCCCTTGGAAGAGCGGTGGCGGTAGCAGTAGCTTAACAAGACGGTTTAAATGCCCCTTGGAAGAGACGTGCAGGTCGCAGTAGCTTAACAAGACGGTTTAAATGCCCCTTGGAAGAGACATGCAGGTCGCAGTAGTTTAACAAGACGGTTTAAATGCCCCTTGGAAGAGCGGTAAAGGTCGCAGTAGCTTAACAAGACGGTTTAAATGCCCCTTGGAAAAAACGTGCAAGGCGCAGTAGCTTAACAAGATGCTTTAAATGCCCGTTGAAAGAGACGTGCAGGTCGCAGTAGCTTAACAAGACGTTTAAAATGCCCCTTGGAAGAGCGGTGGCGGTAGCAGTAGCTTAACAAGACGGTTTAAATGCCCCTTGGAAGAGCGGTGGGGGTCGCAGTAGCTTAACAAGACGGTTTAAATGCCCCTTAGTTGAGACATGCAGGTCGCAGCAACTTAGCAAGACGGTTTAAATGCCCCTTGGAAGAGACGTGCAGGTCGCAGTAGCTTAAAAAGACTGTTTAAATGCCCCTTGGAAGAGACATGTAGGTCGCAGTAGCTTAACAAGACTGTTAAAATGCCCCTTGGAAGAGCGGTGGCGGTAGCAGTAGCTTAACAAGACGGTTTAAATGCCCCTTGGAAGAGACGTGCAGGTCGCAGTAGCTTAACAAGACGGTTTAAATGCCCCTTGGAAGAGACATGCAGGTCGCAGTAGTTTAACAAGACGGTTTAAATGCCCCTTGGAAGAGCGGTAAAGGTCGCAGTAGCTTAACAAGACGGTTTAAATGCCCCTTGGAAAAAACGTGCAAGGCGCAGTAGCTTAACAAGATGCTTTAAATGCCCGTTGAAAGAGACGTGCCAGTCGCAGTAGCTTAACAAGACGTTTAAAATGCCCCTTGGAAGAGCGGTGGCGGTAGCAGTAGCTTAACAAGACAGTTTAAATGCCCCTTGGAAGAGCGGTGGGGGTCGCAGTAGCTTAACAAGACGGTTTAAATGCCCCTTAGTTGAGACATGCAGGTCGCAGCAGCTTAGCAAGACGGTTTAAATGACCTTTGGAAGAGACGTGCAGGTCGCAGTAGCTTAACAAGATAGTTTAAATGCCCCTTGGAAGAGACATGCAGGTCGCAGTAGCTTAACAAGATGGTTTAAATGCCCCTTGGAAAAGACGTACAAGTCGCAGTAGCTTAACAACACGGATTAAATGGCCCTTGAAAGAGACGTGCAGGTCGCAGTAGTTTAACAAGACGGTTTAAATGCCCCTTGGAAGAGACGTGCAGGTTGCAGTAGCTTAAGAAGACGGTTTAAATGCCCCTTGGAAACGAGGTGGAGGTTACAGTAGCTTAACAAGACGGTTTAAATGCCCGTTGAAAGAGACGTGCACGTCGCAGTAGCTTAACAAGACGATTAAAATGCCCCTTGGAAGAGCGGTGGCGGTAGCAGTAGCTTAACAATACGGTTTAAATGCCCCTTGGAAGAGACATGCAGGTCGCAGTAGCTTAACAAGACGGTTTAAATGCCCCTTGGAAGAACGGTAAAGGTCGCAGTAGCTTAACAAGACGGTTTAAATGCCCCTTGGAAGAGACGTGCAGGTTGCAGTAGCTTAACAAGACGGTTTAAATGCCCCTTGGAAGAACGGTGGCGGTAGCAGTAGCTTAACAAGACGGTTTAAATGCCCCTTGGAAGAGACGTGCAGGTCGCAGTAGCTTAACAAGACGGTTTAAATGCCCCTTGGAAGAGAAATGCAGGTCGCAGTAGCTTAACAAGACTGTTAAAATGCCCCTTGGAAGAGCAGTGGCGGTAGCAGTAGCTTAACAAGACGGTTTAAATGCCACTTGGAAGAGACGTGCAGGTCGTAGTAGCTTAACAAGACGGTTTAAATGCCCCTTGGAAGAGACATGCAGGTCGCAGTAGCTTAACAAGACGGTTTAAATGCCCCTTGGAAAAGACGTGCAAGGCGCAGTAGCTTAACAAGACTGTTTAAATGCCCGATGAAAGAGACGCGCAGGTTGCAGTAGCTTAACAAGACGTTTAAAATGCCCCTTGGAAGAGCGGTGGCGGTAGCAGTAGCTTAACAAGACGGTTTAAATGCCCCTTGGAAGATACGTGCAGGTCGCAGTAGCTTAACAAGACAGTATAAATGCTCATTGGAAGAGCGGTGGAGGTCGCAGTAGCTTAATAAGACGGTTTAAATTCCCCTTGGAAGAGACATGCAGGTCGCAGTAGCTTAACAAGACTGTTAAAATGCCCCTTGGAAGAGCGGAGGCGGTAGCAGTAGCTTAACAAGACGGTTTAAATGCCCCTTGGAAGAGACGTGCAGGTCGCAGTAGCTTAACAAGACGGTTTAAATGCCCCATGGAAGAGACATGCAGGTCGCAGTAGCTTAACAAGACGGTTTAAATGCCCCTTGGAAGAGACATGCAGGTCGCAGTAGCTTAACAAGACGGTTTAAATGCCCCTTGGAAGAGCGGTAAAGGTCGCAGTAGCTTAACAAGACGGTTTAAATGCCGCTTGGAAAAGACGTGCAAGGCGCAGTAGCTTAACAAGACGCTTTAAATGCCCATTGAAAGAGACGTGCAGGTCGCAGTAGCTTAACAAGACGTTTAAAATGCCCCTTGGAAGAGCGGTGGCGATAGCAGTAGCTTAACAAGACGGTTTAAATGCCCCTTGGAAGAGAGGTGCAGGTCGCAGTAGCTTAACAAGACAGTATAAATGCCCCTTGGAAGAGCGGTGGGGGTCGCAGTAGCTTAACAAGACGGTTTAAATGCCCCTTGGTTGAGACATGCAGGTCGCAGCAGCTTAGCAAGACGGTTTAAATGCCCCTTGCAAGAGACGTGCAGGTTGCAGTAGCTTAAGAAGACGGTTTAAATGCCCCTTGGAAAAGAGGTGGAGGTTACAGTATCTTAACAAGACGGTTTAAATGCCCCTTGGAAGAGCGGTGGCGGTAGCAGTAGCTTAACAAGACGGTTTAAATGCCCCTTGGAAGAGACGTGCAGGTCGCAGTAGCTTAAAAAGACTGTTTAAATGCCCCTTGGAAGAGACATGTAGGTCGCAGTAGCTTAACAAGACTGTTAAAATGCCCCTTGGAAGAGCGGTGGCGGTAGCAGTAGCTTAACAAGACGGTTTAAATGCCCCTTGGAAGAGACGTGCAGGTCGCAGTAGCTTAACAAGACGGTTTAAATGCCCCTTGGAAGAGACATGCAGGTCGCAGTAGTTTAACAAGACGGTTTAAATGCCCCTTGGAAGAGCGGTAAAGGTCGCAGTAGCTTAACAAGACGGTTTAAATGCACCTTGGAAAAAACGTGCAAGGCGCAGTAGCTTAACAAGATGCTTTAAATGCCCGTTGAAAGAGACGTGCAGGTCGCAGTAGCTTAACAAGACGTTTAAAATGCCCCTTGGAAGAGCGGTGGCGGTAGCAGTAGCTTAACAAGACGGTTTAAATGCCCCTTGGAAGAGCGGTAGGGGTCGCAGTAGCTTAACAAGACGGTTTAAATGCCCCTTAGTTGAGACATGCAGGTCGCAGCAGCTTAGCAAGACGGTTTAAATGCCCCTTGGAAGAGACGTGCAGGTCGCAGTAGCTTAAAAAGACTGTTTAAATGCCCCTTGGAAGAGACATGTAGGTCGCAGTAGCTTAACAAGACTGTTAAAATGCCCCTTGGAAGAGCGGTGGCGGTAGCAGTAGCTTAACAAGACGGTTTAAATGCCCCTTGGAAGAGACGTGCAGGTCGCAGTAGCTTAACAAGACAGTTTAAATGCCCCTTGGAAGAGCGGTAAAGGTCGCAGTAGCTTAACAAGACGGTTTAAATGCCCCTTGGAAAAAACGTGCAAGGCGCAGTAGCTTAACAAGATGCTTTAAATGCCCGTTGAAAGAGACGTGCCGGTCGCAGTAGCTTAACAAGACGTTTAAAATGCCCCTTGGAAGAGCGGTGGCGGTAGCAGTAGCTTAACAAGACGGTTTAAATGCCCCTTGGAAGAGCGGTGGGGGTCGCAGTAGCTTAACAAGACGGTTTAAATGCCCCTTAGTTGAGACATGCAGGTCGCAGCAGCTTAGCAAGACGGTTTAAATGACCTTTGGAAGAGACGTGCAGGTCGCAGTAGCTTAACAAGATGGTTTAAATGCCCCTTGGAAGAGACATGCAGGTCGCAGTAGCTTAACAAGATGGTTTAAATGCCCCTTGGAAAAGACGTAGAAGTCGCAGTAGCTTAACAACACGGATTAAATGGCCCTTGAAAGAGACGTGCAGGTCGCAGTAGTTTAACAAGACGGTTTAAATGCCCCTTGGAAGAGACGTGCAGGTTGCAGTAGCTTAAGAAGACGGTTTAAATGCCCCTTGGAAACGAGGTGGAGGTTACAGTAGCTTAACAAGACGGTTTAAATGCCCGTTGAAAGAGACGTGCACGTCGCAGTAGCTTAACAAGACGATTAAAATGCCCCTTGGAAGAGCGGTGGCGGTAGCAGTAGCTTAACAATACAGTTTAAATGCCCCTTGGAAGAGACATGCAGGTCGCAGTAGCTTAACAAGACGGTTTAAATGCCCCTTGGAAGAACGGTAAAGGTCGCAGTAGCTTAACAAGACGGTTTAAATGCCCCTTGGAAGAGACGTGCAGGTTGCAGTAGCTTAACAAGACGGTTTAAATGCCCCTTGGAAGAACGGTGGCGGTAGCAGTAGCTTAACAAGACGGTTTAAATGCCCCTTGGAAGAGACGTGCAGGTCGCAGTAGCTTAACAAGACGGTTTAAATGCCCCTTGGAAGAGACATGCAGGTCGCAGTAGCTTAACAAGACTGTTAAAATGCCCCTTGGAAGAGCAGTGGCGGTAGCAGTAGCTTAACAAGACGGTTTAAATGCCACTTGGAAGAGACGTGCAGGTCGCAGTAGCTTAACAAGACGGTTTAAATGCCCCTTGGAAAAGACGTGCAAGGCGCAGTAGCTTAACAAGACTGTTTAAATGCCCGATGAAAGAGACGCGCAGGTTGCAGTAGCTTAACAAGACGTTTAAAATGCCCCTTGGAAGAGCGGTGGCGGTAGCAGTAGCTTAACAAGACGGTTTAAATGCCCCTTGGAAGATACGTGCAGGTCGCAGTAGCTTAACAAGACAGTATAAATGCTCATTGGAAGAGCGGTGGAGGTCGCAGTAGCTTAATAAGACAGTTTAAATTCCCCTTGGAAGAGACATGCAGGTCGC
The DNA here is from genome assembly GCF_046119375.1 of Phyllobates terribilis. Taxonomy (NCBI): domain Eukaryota; kingdom Metazoa; phylum Chordata; class Amphibia; order Anura; family Dendrobatidae; genus Phyllobates; species Phyllobates terribilis. The sequence goes on from NW_027362804.1 coordinate 7,780,481, forward strand.
AGTAGCTTAACAAGACTGTTAAAATGCCCCTTGGAAGAGCGGAGGCGGTAGCAGTAGCTTAACAAGACGGTTTAAATGCCCCTTGGAAGAGACGTGCAGGTCGCAGTAGCTTAACAAGACGGTTTAAATGCCCCATGGAAGAGACATGCAGGTCGCAGTAGCTTAACAAGACGGTTTAAATGCCCCTTGGAAGAGACATGCAGGTCGCAGTAGCTTAACAAGACGGTTTAAATGCCCCTTGGAAGAGCGGTAAAGGTCGCAGTAGCTTAACAAGACGGTTTAAATGCCCCTTGGAAAAGACGTGCAAGGCGCAGTAGCTTAACAAGACGCTTTTAATGCCCGTTGAAAGAGACGTGCAGGTCGCAGTAGCTTAACAAGACGTTTAAAATGCCCCTTGGAAGAGCGGTGGCGGTAGCAGTAGCTTAACAAGACGATTTAAATGCCCCTTGGAAGAGACGTGCAGGTCGCAGTAGCTTAACAAGACAGTATAAATGCCCCTTGGAAGAGCGGTGGGGGTCGCAGTAGCTTAAAAAGACGGTTTAAATGCCCCTTGGTTGAGACATGCAGGTCGCAGCAGCTTAGCAAGACAGTTTAAATGCCCCTTGCAAGAGACGTGCAGGTTGCAGTAGCTTAACAAGACGGTTTAAATGCCCCTTGGAAAAGAGGTGGAGGTTGCAGTATCTTAACAAGACGGTTTAAATGCCCCTTGGAAGAGCGGTGGCGGTAGCAGTAGCTTAACAAGACGGTTTAAATGCCCCTTGGAAAAGACGTGCAGGTCGCAGTAGCTTAAAAAGACTGTTTAAATGCCCCTTGGAAGAGACATGCAGTTCGCAGTAGCTGAACAAGACTGTTAAAATGCCCCTTGGAAGAGCGGTGGCGGTAGCAGTAGCTTAACAAGACGGTTTAAATGCCCCTTGGAAGAGACGTGCAGGTCGCAGTAGCTTAACAAGACGGTTTAAATGCCCCTTGGAAGAGACATGCAGGTCGCAGTAGCTTAACAAGACGGTTTAAATGCCCCTTGGAAGAGCGGTAAAGGTCGCAGTAGCTTAACAAGATGGTTTAAATGCCCCTTGGAAAAAACGTGCAAGGCGCAGTAGCTTAACAAGATGCTTTAAATCCCCGTTGAAAGAGATGTGCAGGTCGCAGTAGCTTAACAAGACGTTTAAAATGCCCCTTGGAAGAGCGGTGGCGGTAGCAGTAGCTTAACAAGACGGTTTAAATGCCCCTTGGAAGAGACGTGCAGGTCGCAGTAGCTTAATAAGACAGTATAAATGCCCCTTGGAAGAGCGGTGGGGGTCGCAGTAGCTTAGCAAGACGGTTTAAATGCCCCTTGGTTGAGACATGCAGGTCACAGCAGCTTAGCAAGATGGTTTAAATGCCCCTTGGAAGAGACATGCAGTTCGCAGTAGCTTAACAAGATGGTTTAAATGCCCCTTGGAAAACACGTACAAGTCGCAGTAGCTTAACAACACGGATTAAATGCCCCTTGAAAGAGACGTGCAGGTCGCAGTAGCTTAACAAGATGGTTAAAATGCCCCTTGGAAGAGCGGTGGCGGTAGCAGTAGCTTAACAAGATGGTTTAAATGCCCCTTGGAAGAGACGTGCAGGTCGTAGTAGCTTAACAAGATGGTTTAAATGCCCCTTGGAAGAGAGGTGGAGGTCGCAGTAGCTTAACAACACAGTTTAAATGCCCCTTGAAAGAGACGTGCAGGTCGCAGCAGCTTATCAAGACGGTTTAAATGCCCCTTGGAAGAGACGTGCAGGTCGCAGTAGTTTAACAAGACTGTTTAAATGCCCCTTGGAAGAGACATGCAGGTCGCAGTAGCTTAACAAGACTGTTAAAATGCCCCTTGGAAGAGCGGTGGCGGTAGCAGTAGCTTAACAAGACGGTTTAAATGCCCCTTGGAAGAGACATGCAGGTCGCAGTAGCTTAACAAGACGGTTTAAATGCCCCTTGGAAGAGACATGCAGGTCGCAGTAGCTTAACAAAACGGTTTAAATGCCCCTTGGAAGAGCGGTAAAGGTCGCAGTAGCTTAACAAGACGGTTTAAATGCCCCTTGGAAAAGACGTGCAAGGCGCAGTAGCTTAACAAGACGCTTTAAATGCCCATTGAAAGAGACGTGCAGGTCGCAGTAGCTTAACAAGACGTTTAAAATGCCCCTTGGAAGAGCGGTGGCGATAGCAGTAGCTTAACAAGATGGTTTAAATGCCCCTTGGAAGAGACGTGCAGGTCGCAGTAGCTTAACAAGACAGTATAAATGCCCCTTGGAAGAGCGGTGGGGGTCGCAGTAGCTTAACAAGACGGTTTAAATGCCCCTTGGTTGAGACATGCAGGTCGCAGCAGCTTAGCAAGACGGTTTAAATGCCCCTTGCAAGAGACGTGCAGGTTGCAGTAGCTTAACAAGACGGTTTAAATGCCCCTTGGAAAAGAGGTGGAGGTTACAGTATCTTAACAAGACGGTTTAAATGCCCCTTGGAAGAGCGGTGGCGGTAGCAGTAGCTTAACAAGACGGTTTAAATGCCCCTTGGAAGAGACGTGCAGGTCGCAGTAGCTTAAAAAGACTGTTTAAATGCCCCTTGGAAGAGACATGTAGGTCGCTGTAGCTTAACAAGACTGTTAAAATGCCCCTTGGAAGAGCGGTGGCGGTAGCAGTAGCTTAACAAGACGGTTTAAATGCCCCTTGGAAGAGACGTGCAGGTCGCAGTAGCTTAACAAGACGGTTTAAATGCCCCTTGGAAGAGACATGCAGGTCGCAGTAGCTTAACAAGACGGTTTAAATGCCCCTTGGAAGAGCGGTAAAGGTCGCAGTAGCTTAACAAGACGGTTTAAATGCCCCTTGGAAAAAACGTGCAAGGCGCAGTAGCTTAACAAGACGCTTTAAATGCCCGTTGAAAGAGACGTGCAGGTCGCAGTAGCTTAACAAGATGTTTAAAATGCCCCTTGGAAGAGCGGTGGCGGTAGCAGTAGCTTAACAAGACGGTTTAAATGCCCCTTGGAAGAGCAGTGGGGGTCGCAGTAGCTTAACAAGACGGTTTAAATGCCCCTTAGTTGAGACATGCAGGTCGCAGCAGCTTAGCAAGACGGTTTAAATGCCCCTTGGAAGAGACGTGCAGGTCGCAGTAGCTTAACAAGATGGTTTAAATGCCCCTTGGAAGAGACATGCAGGTCGCAGTAGCTTAACAAGATGGTTTAAATGCCCCTTGGAAAAGACGTACAAGTCGCAGTAGCTTAACAACAAGGATTACATGCCCCTTGAAAGAGACGTGCAGGTCGCAGTAGTTTAACAAGACGGTTTAAATGCCACTTGGAAGAGACGTGCGGTTTGCAGTAGCTTAAGAAGACGGTTTAAATGCCCCTTGGAAAAGAGGTGGAGGTTACAGTAGCTTAACAAGACGGTTTAAATGCCCGTTGAAAGAGACGTGCACGTCGCAGTAGCTTAACAAGACGATTAAAATGCCCCTTGGAAGAGCGGTGGCGGTAGCAGTAGCTTAACAAGACGGTTTAAATACCCCTTGGAAGAGACGTGCAGGCCGCAGTAGCTTAACAAGACGGTTTAAATGCCCCTTGGAAGAGACATGCAGGTCGCAGTAGCTTAACAAGATGGTTTAAATGCCCCTTGGAAGAACGGTAAAGGTCGCAGTAGCTTAACAAGACGGTTTAAATGCCCCTTGGAAGAGACGAGCAGGTTGCAGTAGCTTAACAAGACGGTTTAAATGCCCCTTGGAAGAACGGTGGCGGTAGCAGTAGCTTAACAAGACGGTTTAAATGCCCCTTGGAAGAGACGTGCAGGTCGCAGTAGCTTAACAAGACGGTTTAAATGCCCCTTGGAAGAGACATGCAGGTCGCAGTAGCTTAACAAGACTGTTAAAATGCCCCTTGGAAGAGCAGTGGCGGTAGCAGTAGCTTAACAAGACGGTTTAAATGCCACTTGGAAGAGACGTGCAGGTCGTAGTAGCTTAACAAGACGGTTTAAATGCCCCTTGGAAAAGACATGCAGGTCGCAGTAGCTTAACAAGACGGTTTAAATGCCCCTTGGAAAAGACGTGCAAGGCGCAGTAGCTTAACAAGACTGTTTAAATGCCCGATGAAAGAGACGTGCAGGTCGCAGTAGCTTATCAAGACGTTTTAAATGCCCCTTGGAAGAGTGGTGGCGGTAGCAGTAGCTTAACAAGACGGTTTAAATGCCCCTTGGAAGAGACGTGCAGGTCGCAGTAGCTTAACAAGACAGTATAAATGCTCCTTGGAAGAGCGGTGGAGGTAGCAGTAGCTTAATAAGACGGTTTAAATTCCCCTTGGAAGAGACATGCAGGTCGCAGTAGCTTAACAAGACTGTTAAAATGCCCCTTGGAAGAGCGGAGGCGGTAGCAGTAGCTTAACAAGATGGTTTAAATGCCCCTTGGAAGAGACGTGCATGTCGCAGTAGCTTAACAAGACGGTTTAAATGCCCCCTGGAAGAGACATGCAGGTCGCAGTAGCTTAACAAGACGGTTTAAATGCCCCTTGGAAAAGACGTGCAAGGCGCAGTAGCTTAACAAGACACTTTAAATGCCCGTTGAAAGAGACGTGCAGGTCACAGTAGCTTAACAAGACGTTTAAAATGCCCCTTGGAAGAGCGGTGGCGATAGCAGTAGCTTAACAAGACGGTTTAAATGCCCCTTGGAAGAGACGTGCAGGTCGCAGTAGCTTAACAAGACAGTATAAATGCCCCTTGAAAGAGCGGTGGGGGTCGCAGTTGCTTAACAAGACGGTTTAAATGCCCCTTGGTTGAGACATGCAGGTTGCAGCAGCTTAGCAAGACGGTTTAAATGCCCCTTGGAAGAGACGTGCCGGTCGCAGTAGCTTAATAATATGGTTTAAATTCCCCTTGGAAGTGACATGCAGGTCGCAGTAGCTTAACAATATAGTTTAAATACCCCTTGGAAAAGAGGTGGAGGTTACAGTAGCTTAACAAGACGGTTTAAATGCCCCTTGGAAGAGCGGTGGCGGTAGCAGTAGCTTAACAAGACGGTTTAAATGCCCCTTGGAAGAGACGTGCAGGTCGCAGTAGCTTAACAAGACTGTTTAAATGCCCCTTGGAAGAGACATGCAGGTCGCAGTAGCTTAACAAGACTGTTAAAATGCCCCTTGGAAGAGCGGTGGCGGTAGCAGTAGCTTAACAAGACGGTTTAAATGCCCCTTGGAAAAGACGTGCAAGGCGCAGTAGCTTAACAAGACACTTTAAATGCCCGTTGAAAGAGACGTGCAGGTCGCAGTAGCTTAACAAGACGTTTAAAATGCCGCTTGGAAGAGCGGTGGCGGTAGCAGTAGCTTAACAAGACGGCTTAAAGGCCCCTTGGAAGAGACGTGCAGGTCGCAGTAGCTTAACAAGACAGTATAAATGCCCCTTGAAAGAGCGGTGGGGGTCGCAGTAGCTTAACAAGACGGTTTAAATGCCCCTTGGTTGAGACATGCAGGTCGCAGCAGCTTAGCAAGACTGTTTAAATGCCCCTTGGAAGAGACGTGCAGGTCGCACTAGCTTAACAAGATGGTTTAAATGCCCCTTGGAAGTGACATGCAGGTCGCAGTAGCTTAACAAGATAGTTTAAATGCCCCTTGGAAAAGAGGTGGAGGTTACAGTAGCTTAACAAGACTGTTTAAATGCCCCTTGGAAGAACGGTGGCGGTAGCAGTAGCTTAACAAGACGGTTTAAGTGCCCCTTGGAAGAGACATGCAGGTCGAAGTAGCTTAACAAGACTGTTTAAATGCCCCTTGGAAGAGACATGCAGGTCGCAGTAGCTTAACAAGACTGTTAAAATGCCCCTTGGAAGAGCGGTGGCGGTAGCAGTAGCTTAACAAGATGGTTTAAATGCCCCTTGGAAGAGACGTGCAGGTCGCAGTAGCTTAACAAGACTGTTTAAATGCCCCTTGGAAGAGACATGCAGGTCGCAGTAGCTTAACAAGACGGTTTAAATGCCCCTTGGAAGAGCGGTAAAGGTCGCAGTAGCTTAACAAGACAGTTTAAATGCCCCTTGGAAAAGACGTGCAAGGCGCAGTAGCTTAACAAGACGCTTTAAATGCCCGTTGGAAGAGACGTGCAGGTCGCAGTAGCTTAACAAGACGGTTTAAATGCCCCTTGGAAGAGACGTGCAGGTCGCAGTAGCTTAACAAGACAGTATAAATGCCCCTTGGAAGAGTGGTGGGGGTCGCAGTAGCTTAACAAGACGGTTTAAATGCCCCTTGGTTGAGACATGCAGGTCGCAGCAGCTTAGCAAGACGGTTTAAATGCCCCTTGCAAGAGACGTGCAGGTTGCAGTAGCTTAACAAGACGGTTTAAATGCCCCTTGGAAAAGAGGTGGAGGTTACAGTATCTTAACAAGAAGGTTTAAATGCCCCTTGGAAGAGCGGTGGCGGTAGCAGTAGCTTAACAAGACGGTTTAAATGCCCCTTGGAAGAGACGTGCAGGTCGCAGTAGCTTAAAAAGACTGTTTAAATGCCCCTTGGAAGAGACATGCAGGTCGCAGTAGCTTAACAAGACTGTTAAAATGCCCCTTTGAAGAGCGGTGGCGGTAGCAGTAGCTTAACAAGACAGTTTAAATGCCCCTTGGAAGAGACGTGCAGGTCGCAGTAGCTTAACAAGACGGTTTATATGCCCCTTGGAAGAGACTTGCAGGTCGCAGTAGCTTAACAAGACGGTTTAAATGCCCCTTGGAAGAGCGGTAAAGGTCGTAGTAGCTTAACAAGACGGTTTAAATGCCCCTTGGAAAAAACGTGCAGGTCGCAATAGCTTAACAAGACGTTTAAAATGCCCCTTGGTAGAGCGGTGGCGGTAGCAGTAGCTTAACACGACGGTTTAAATGCCCCTTGGTTGAGACATGCAGGTCGCAGCAGCTTAGCAAGACGGTTTAAATGCCCCTTGGAAGAGACGTGCAGGTCGCAGTAGCTTAACAAGATGGTTTAAATGCCCCTTGGAAGAGACATGCAGGTCGCAGTAGCTTAACAAGATGGTTTAAATGCCCCTTGGAAAAGACGTACAAGTCGCAGTAGCTTAACAACACGGATTAAATGCCCCTTGGAAGAGACGTGCAGGTCGCAGTAGCTTAAGAAGATGGTTTAAATGCCCCTTGGAAGAGACATGCAGTTCGCAGTAGCTTAACAAGATGGTTTAAATGCCCCTTGGAAAAGACGTACAAGTCGCAGTAGCTTAACAAGACGGTTTAAATGCCCCTTGGAAGAGACGTGCAGGTTGCAATATCTTAAGAAGACGGTTTAAATGCCCCTTGGAAAAGAGGTGGAGGTTACAGTAGCTTAACAAGATGGTTTAAATGCCCGTTGAAAGAGACGTGCACGTCGCAGTAGCTTAACAAGACGATTAAAATGCCCCTTGGAAGAGCGGTGGCGGTAGCAGTAGCTTAACAAGACGGTTTAAATGCCCCTTGGAAGAGACATGCAGGCCGCAGTAGCTTAACAAGACGGTTTAAATGCCCCTTGGAAGAGACATGCAGGTCGCAGTAGCTTAACAAGACTGTTAAAATGTCCCATGGAAGAGCGGTGGCGGTAGCAGTAGCTAACAAGACGGTTTAAGTGCCCCTTGGAAGAGACGTGCAGGTCGCAGTAGCTTAACAAGATGGTTTAAATGCCCCTTGGAAGAGACGTGCAGGTCGCAGTAGCTTAACAAGACGTTTAAAATGCCCCTTGGAAGAGCGGTGGCGGTTAGCAGTAGCTTAACAAGATGGTTTAAATGCCCCTTGGAAGAGACGTGCAGGTTGCAGTAGCTTAACAAGACAGTATAAATGCTCCTTGGAAGAGCGGTGGAGGTCGCAGTAGCTTAACAAGACGGTTTAAATATGCCTTGGAAGAGACATGCAGGTCGCAGTAGCTTAACAAGACGGTTTAAAAGCCCCTTGGAAGAGACGTGCAATTCGCAGTAGCTTAACAAGACGGTTTAAATGGCCCCTTGGAAGAGACATGCAGGTCGCAGTAGTTTAACAAGACGGTTTAAATGCCCCTTGGAAAAGACGTGCAAGGCGCTGTAGCTTAACAAGACACTTTAAATGCCCGTTGAAAGAGACGTGCAGGTCGCAGTAGCTTAACAAGACATTTAAAATGCCCCTTGGAAGAGCGGTGGCGGTAGCAGTAGCTTAACAAGACGGTTTAAATGCCCCTTGGAAGAGACGTGCAGGTCGCAGTAGCTTAACAAGACAGTATAAATGCCCCTTGGAAGAGCGGTGGGGGTCGCAGTAGCTTAACAAGAAGGTTTAAATGCCCCTTGGTTGAGACATGCAGGTCGCAGCAGCTTAGCAAGACGGTTTAAATGCCCCTTGGAAGAGACGTGCCGGTCGCAGTAGCTTAACAAGATGGTTTAAATGCCCCTTGGAAAAGAGGTGGAGGTTACAGTATCTTAAAAAGACGGTTTAAATGCCCCTTGGAAGAGCGGTGGCGGTAGCAGTAGCTTAACAAGACGGTTTAAATGCCCCTTGGAAGAGACGTGCAGATCGCAGTAGCTTAAAAAGACTGTTTAAATGCCCCTTGGAAGAGACATGCAGGTCGCAGTAGCTTAACAAGACTGTTAAAATGCCCCTTGGAAGAGCGGTGGCGGTAGCAGTAGCTTAACAAGACAGTTTAAATGCCCCTTGGAAGAGACGTGCAGGTCGCAGTAGCTTAACAAGACGGTTTATATGCCCCTTGGAAGAGACATGCAGGTCGCAGTAGCTTAACAAGACGGTTTAAATGCCCCTTAGAAGAGCGGTAAAGGTCATAGTAGCTTAACAAGACGGTTTAAATGCCCCTTGGAAAAAACGTGCAGGTCGCAGTAGCTTAATAAGACGCTTTAAATGCCCGTTGAAAGAGACGTGCAGGTCGCAATAGCTTAACAAGACGTTTAAAATGCCCCTTGGTAGAGCGGTGGCGGTAGCAGTAGCTTAACCCGACGGTTTAAATGCCCCTTGGTTGAGACATGCAGGTCGCAGCAGCTTAGCAAGACGGTTTAAATGCCCCTTGGAAGAGACGTGCAGGTCGCAGTAGCTTAACAAGATGGTTTAAATGCCCCTTGGAAGAGACATGCAGGTCGCAGTAGCTTGACAAGATGGTTTAAATGCCCCTTGGAAAAGACGTACAAGTCGCAGTAGCTTAACAACACGGATTAAATGCCCCTTGGAAGAGACGTGCAGGTCGCAGTAGCTTAAGAAGATGGTTTAAATGCCCCTTGGAAGAGACATGCAGGTCGCAGTAGCTTAACAAGATGGTTTAAATGCCCCTTGGAAAAGACGTACAAGTCGCAGTAGCTTAACAAGACGGTTTAAATGCCCCTTGGAAGAGACGTGCAGGTTGCAATAGCTTAAGAAGACGGTTTAAATGCCCCTTGGAAAAGAGGTGGAGGTTACAGTAGCTTAACAAGATGGTTTAAATGCCCGTTGAAAGAGACGTGCACGTCGCAGTAGCTTAACAAACGATTAAAATGCCCCTTGGAAGAGCGGTGGCGGTAGCAGTAGCTTAACAAGACGGTTTAAATGCCCCTTGGAAGAGACATGCAGGCCGCAGTAGCTTAACAAGACGGTTTAAATGCCCCTTGGAAGAGACATGCAGGTCGCAGTAGCTTAACAAGACGGTTTAAATGCCCCTTGGAAGAACGTTAAAGGTAGCAGTAGCTTAACAAGACGGTTTAAATGACCCTTGGAAGAGACGTGCAGGTTGCAGTAGCTTAACAAGACGGTTTAAATGCCCCTTGGAAGAACGGTGGCGGTATCAGTAGCTTAACAAGACAGTTTAAATGCCCCTTGGAAGAGACGTGCAGGTCGCAGTAGCTTAACAAGACGGTTTAAATGCCCCTTGGAAGAGACATGCAGGTCGCAGTAGCTTAACACGACTGTTAAAATGCCCCTTGGAAGAGCGGTGGCGGTAGCAGTAGCTAACAAGACGGTTTAAGTGCCCCTTGGAAGAGACGTGCAGGTCGCAGTAGTTTAACAAGACGGTTTAAATGCCCCTTGGAAGAGACGTGCAGGTCGCAGTAGCTTAACAAGACGTTTAAAATGCCCCTTGGAAGAGCGGTGGCGGTAGCAGTAGCTTAACAAGATGGTTTAAATGCCCCTTGGAAGAGACGTGCAGGTTGCAGTAGCTTAACAAGACAGTATAAATGCTCCTTGGAAGAGCGGTGGAGGTCGCAGTAGCTTAACAAGACGGTTTAAATATGCCTTGGAAGAGACATGCAGGTCGCAGTAGCTTAACAAGACTGTTAAAACGCCCCTTGGAAGAGCGGAGGCGGTAGCAGTAGCTTAACAAGACGGTTTAAATGCCCCTTGGAAGAGACGTGCAGGTCGCAGTAGCTTAACAAGACGGTTTAAATGCCCCTTGGAAGAGACATGCAGGTCGCAGTAGCTTAACAAGACGGTTTAAATGCCCCTTGGAAAAGACGTGCAAGGCGCTGTAGCTTAACAAGACACTTTAAATGCCCGTTGAAAGAGACATGCAGGTCGCAGTAGCTTAACAAGACATTTAAAATGCCCCTTGGAAGAGCGGTGGCGGTAGCAGTAGCTTAACAAGACGGTTTAAATGCCCCTTGGAAGAGACGTGCAGGTCGCAGTAGCTTAACAAGACAGTATAAATGCCCCTTGGAAGAGCGGTGGGGGTCGCAGTAGCTTAACAAGAAGGTTTAAATGCCCCTTGGTTGAGACATGCAGGTCGCAGCAGCTTAGCAAGACGGTTTAAATGCCCCTTGGAAGAGACGTGCCGGTCGCAGTAGCTTAACAAGATGGTTTAAATGCCCCTTGGAAGAGACATTCAGGTCGCAGTAGCTTAACAAGATGGTTTAAATGCCCCTTGGAAAGACGTACAAGTCGCAGTAGCTTAACAGCACGGATTAAATGCCCCTTGAAAGAGACGTGCAGGTCGCAGTAGCTTAACAAGACGGTTTAAATGCCCGTTGAAAGAGACGTGCACGTCGCAGTAGCTTAACAAGACGATTAAAATGCCCATTGGAAGAGCGGTGGTGGTAGCAGTAGCTTAAGAAGACGGTTTAAATGCCCCTTGGAAGAGACGTGCAGGCCGCAGTAGCTTAACAAGACGGTTTAAATGCCCCTTGGAAGAGACATGCAGGTCGCAGTAGCTTAACAAGATGGTTTAAATGCTCCTTGGAAGAACGGTAAAGGTCGCAGTAGCTTAACAAGACAGTTTAAATGCCCCTTGGAAGAGACGTGCAGGTTGCAGTAGCTTAACAAGACGGTTTAAATGCCCCTTGGAAGAACGGTGGCGGTATCAGTAGCTTAACAAGACGGTTTAAATGCCCCTTGGAAGAGACGTGCAGGTCGCAGTAGCTTAACAAGACGGTTTAAATGCCCCTTGGAAGAGACATGCAGGTCGCAGTAGCTTAACAAGACTGTTAAAATGCCCCTTGGAAGAGCGGTGGCGGTAGCAGTAGCTAACAAGACGGTTTAAGTGCCCCTTGGAAGAGACGTGCAGGTCGCAGTAGCTTAACAAGACGGTTTAAATGCCCCTTGGAAGAGACGTGCAGGTCGCAGTAGCTTAACAAGACGTTTAAAATGCCCCTTGGAAGAGCGGTGGCGGTAGCAGTAGCTTAACAAGATGGTTTAAATGCCCCTTGGAAGAGACGTGCAGGTTGCAGTAGCTTAACAAGACAGTATAAATGCTCCTTGGAAGAGCGGTGGAGGTCGCAATAGCTTAACAAGACGGTTTAAATATGCCTTGGAAGAGACATGCAGGTCGCAGTAGCTTAACAAGACTGTTAAAACGCCCCTTGGAAGAGCGGAGGCGGTAGCAGTCGCTTAACAAGACGGTTTAAATGCCCCTTGGAAGAGACGTGCAGGTCGCAGTAGCTTAACAAGACGGTTTAAATGCCCCTTGGAAAAGACGTGCAAGGCGCTGTAGCTTAACAAGACACTTTAAATGCCCGTTGAAAGAGACGTGCAGGTCGCAGTAGCTTAACAAGACGTTTAAAATGCCCCTTGGAAGAGCCGTGGCGGTAGCAGTAGCTTAACAAGACTGTTTAAATGCCCCTTGGAAGAGACGTGCAGGTCGCAGTAGCTTAACAAGACAGTATAAATGCCCCTTGGAAGAGCGGTGGGGGTCGCAGTAGCTTAACAAGAAGGTTTAAATGCCCCTTGGTTGAGACATGCAGGTCGCAGCAGCTTAGCAAGACGGTTTAAATGCCCCTTGGAAGAGACGTGCAGGTCGCAGTAGCTTAACAAGATGGTTTAAATGCCCCTTGGAAGAGACATGCAGGTCGCAGTAGCTTAACAAGATGGTTTAAATGCCCCTTGGAAAAGACGTACAAGTCGCAGTAGCTTAACAGCACGGATTAAATGCCCCTTGAAAGAGACGTGCAGGTCGCAGTAGCTTAACAAGACGGTTTAAATGCCCGTTGAAAGAGACGTGCACGTCGCAGTAGCTTAACAAGACGATTAAAATGCCCCTTGGAAGAGCGGTGGTGGTAGCAGTAGCTTAAGAAGACGGTTTAAATGCCCCTTGGAAGAGACGTGCAGGCCGCAGTAGCTTAACAAGACGGTTTAAATGCCCCTTGGAAGAGACATGCAGGTCGCAGTAGCTTAACAAGATGGTTTAAATGCTCCTTGGAAGAACGGTAAAGGTCGCAGAAGCTTAACAAGACGGTTTAAATGCCCCTTGGAAGAGACGTGCAGGTTGCAGTAGCTTAACAAGACGGTTTAAATGCCCCTTGGAAGAACGGTGGCGGTAGCAGTAGCTTAACAAGATGGTTTAAATGCCCCTTGGAAGAGACATGCAGGTCGCAGTAGCTTAACAAGACGGTTTAAATGCCCCTTGGAAGAGACATGCAGGTCGCAGTAGCTTAACAAGACTGTTAAAATGCCCCTTGGAAGAGCGGTGGCGGTAGCAATAGCTTAACAAGACGGTTTAAATGCCCATTGGAAGAGACGTGCAGGTCGCAGTAGCTTAACAAGACGATTTAAATGCCCCTTGGAAGAGACATGCAGGTCGCAGTAGCTTAACAAGATGGTTTAAATGCCCCTTGGAAGAGCGGTAAAGGTCGCAGTAGCTTAACAAGACGGTTTAAATGTCCCTTGGAAAAGACGTGCAAGGTGCAGTAGCTTAGCAAGACGATTTGAATGCCTGTTGAAAGAGACGTGCAGGTCGCAGTAGCTTAACAAGATGGTTTAAATGCCCCTTGGAAGAGACATGCAGGTCGCAGCAGTTTAACAAGACGGTTTAAATGCCCCTTGGAAGAGACATGCAGGTCGCAGTAGCTTAACAAGACGGTTTAAATGCCCCTTGGAAGAGCGGTAAAGGTCGCAGTAGCTTAACAAGACGGTTTAAATGCCCCTTGGAAAAGACGTGCAAGGCGCAGTAGCTTAACAAGACGGATTAAATGCCCCTTGAAACAGATGTGCAGGTCGCAGTAGCTTAACAAGACGGTTAAAATGCCCCTTGAAAGAGCGGTGGCGGTAGCAGTAGCTTAACAAGATGGTTTAAATGCCCCTTGGAAGAGACATGCAGGTCGTATTAGCTTAACAAGACGGTTTAAATGCCCCTTGGAAGAGCGGTGGAGGTCGCAGTAGCTTAACAAGACAGTTTAAATGCCCCTTGGAAGAGATGTGCAGGTCGCAGCAGCTTATCAAGACGGTTTAAATGCCCCTTGGAAGAGACTTGCAGGTCGCAGTAGCTTAACAAGACGGTTTAAAAGCCCCTTGGAAGTGACGTGCAGGTTGCAGTAGCTTAACAAGATGGTTTAAATGCCCCTTGGAAAAGAGGTGGAGGTTACAGTAGCATAACAAGACGGTTTAAATGCCCGTTGAAAGAGACGTGCACGTCGCAGTATCTTAACAAGACGGCTAAAATGCCCCTTGGAAGAGCGGTGACGGTAGCAGAAGCTTAACAAGACGGTTAAAATGCCCCTTGGAAGAGACGTGAAGGTCGCAGTAGCTTAACAAGATGGTTTAAATGCCCCTTGGAAGAGACATGCAGGTCGCAGTAGCTTAACAAGACGGTTTAAATGCCCCTTGGAAGAGCGGTAAACGTCGCAGTAGCTTAACAAGACGGTTTAAATGCCCCTTGGAAAAGACGTGCAAGTCGCAGTAGCTTAACAAGACGGTTAAAATGCCCATTGAAAGAGACGTGCAGGTCGCAGTAGCTTAACAAGACGGTTAAAATGCCCCTTGGAAGAGCGGTGGCAGTAGCAGTAGCTTAATAAGACGGTTTAAATGCCCCTTGGAAGAGACATGCAGGTCACAGTAGCTTAACAAGACGATTTAAATGCCCCTTGGAAGAGACTTGCAGTTCGCAGTAGCTTAACAAGACGGTTTAAATGCCCCTTGGAAGAAAAGTGCAGGTTGCAGTAGCTTAACAAGACGGTTTAAATGCCCTTGGAAAAGAGGTGGAGGTTACAGTAGCTTAACAAGACGGTTTAAATGCCCGTTGAAAGAGACGTGCACGTCGCAGTAGCTTAACAAGACGGTTAAAATGCCCCTTGGAAGAGCGGTGGCGGTAGCAGTAGCTTAACAAGACGGTTTAAATGCCCCTTGGAAGAGACGTGCAGGTCGCAGTAGCTTAACAAGACGGTTTAAATGCCCCTTGGAAGAGACATGCAGGTCGCAGTAGCTTAACAAGATGGTTTAAATGCCCCTTGGAAGAGCGGTAAAGGTCGCAGTAGCTTAACAAGACGGTTTAAATGTCCCTTGGAAAAGACGTGCAAGGTGCAGTAGCTTAACAAGACGGTTTAAATGCCTGTTGAAAGAGACGTGCAGGTCGCAGTAGCTTAACAAGACGGTTTAAATGCCCCTTGGAAGAGACATGCAGGTCGCAGTAGCTTAACAAGACGGTTTAAATGCCCCTTGGAAGAGCGGTAAAGGTCGCAGTAGCTTAACAAGACGGTTTAAATGCCCCTTGGAAAAGACGTGCAGGTTGCAGTAGCTTAACAAGACGGTTTAAATGCCCCTTGGAAAAGAGGTGGAGGTTACAGTAGCTTAACAAGACGGTTTAAATGCCCGTTGAAAGAGACGTGCACGTCGCAGTATCTTAACAAGACGGTTAGAATGCCCCTTGGAAGAGCGGTGACGGTAGCAGTAGCTTAACAAGACGGTTAAAATGCCCCTTGGAAGAGACGTGCATGTCGCAGTAGCTTAACAAGATAGTTTAAATGCCCCTTGGAAGAGACATGCAGGTCGCAGTAGCTTAACAAGACGGTTTAAATGCCCCTTGGAAGAGCGGTAAACGTCGCAGTAGCTTAACAAGACGGTTTAAATGCCCCTTGGAAAAGACGTGCAAGTCGCAGTAGCTTAACAAGACGGTTTACATGCCCGTTGAAAGAGACGTGCAGGTCGCAGTAGCTTAACAAGATGGTTAAAATGCCCCTTGGAAGAGCGGTGGCAGTAGCAGTAGCTTAACAAGACAGTTTAAATGCCCCTTGGAAGAGACATGCAGGTCACAGTAGCTTAACAAGAGGGTTTACATGCCCCTTGGAAGAGACTTGCAGTTCGCAGTACCTTAACAAGATGGTTTAAATGCCCCTTGGAAGAAAAGTGCAGGTTGCAGTAGCTTAACAAGACGGTTTAAATGCCCCTTGGAAAAGAGGTGGAGGTTACAGTAGCTTAACAAGACGGTTTAAATGCCCGTTGAAAGAGACGTGCACGTCGCAGTAGCTTAACAAGACGGTTAAAATGCCCCGTGGAAGAGCGGTGGCGGTAGCAGTAGCTTAACAAGACGGTTTAAATGCCCCTTGGAAGAGACGTGCAGGTCGCAGTAGCTTAACAAGACGGTTTAAATGCCCCTTGGAAGAGACATGCAGGTCGCAGAAGCTTAACAAGACAGTATAAATGCTCCTTGGAAGAGCGCTGGAGGTCGCAGTAGCTTAACAAGAAGGTTTAAATGCCCCTTGGTTGAGACATGCAGGTCGCAGCAGCTAAACAAGACGGTTTAAATGCCTCTTGGAAGAGACGTGCAGGTCGCAGTAGCTTAACAAGATGGTTTAAATGCCCCTTGGAAGAGACATGCAGGTCGCAGTAGCTTAACAAGACGGTTTAAATGCCCCTTGGAAGAGCGGAGGAGGTCGCAGCAGCTTAACAAGATGGTTTAAATGCCCCTTGGAAAAGACGTACAAGTCGCAGTAGCTTAACAAGACGGATTAAATGCCCCTTGAAACAGATGTGCAGGTCGCAGTAGCTTAACAAGACGGTTAAAATGCCCCTTGAAAGAGCGGTGGCGGTAGCAGTAGCTTAACAAGATAGTTTACATGCCCCTTGGAAGAGACGTGCAGGTCGTAGTAGCTTAACAAGACGGTTTAAATGCCCCTTGGAAGAGCGGTGGAGGTCGCAGTAGCTTAACAAGACGGTTTAAATGCCCCTTGGAAGAGACGTGCAGGTCGCAGTAGCTTAACAAGAAAGTATAAATGCCCCTTGGAAGAGCGGTGGGGGACGCAGTAGCTTAACAAGATGGTTTAAATGCCCCTTGGTTGAGACATGCAGGTCGCAGCAGCTTAGCAAGACGGTTTAAATGACCCTTGCAAGAGACGTGCAGGTTGCAGTAGCTTAACAAGACAGTTTAAATGCCCCTTGGAAAAGAGGTGGAGGTTACAGTAGCTTAACAAGACGTTTTAAATGCCCCTTGGAAGAGCGGTGGCGGTAGCAGTAGCTTAACAAGACGGTTTAAATGCCCCTTGGAAGAGACGTGCAGGTCGCAGTAGCTTAACAAGACGGTTTAAATGCCATTTGGAAGAGACATGCAGGTCGCAGTAGCTTAACAAGACTGTTAAAATGCCCCTTGGAAGAGCGGTGGCGGTAGCAGTAGCTTAACAAGACGGTTTAAATGCCCCTTTGAAGAGACGTGCAGGTCGCAATAGCTTAACAAGACGGTTTAAATGCCCCTTGGAAGAGACATGCAGGTCGCAGTAGCTTAACAAGATGGTTTAAATGCCCCTTGGAAGAGCGGTAAAGGTCGCAGTAGCTTAACAAGACGGTTTAAAAGCCCCTTGGAAAAGACGTGCAAGGAGCAGCAGCTTAACAAGACTGTTTAAATGCCCGTTGAAAGAGACGTGCAGGTCGCAGTAGCTTAACAAGACGTTTAAAATGCCCATTGGAAGAGCGGTGGCGGTAGCAGTAGCTTAACAAGACGGTTTAAATGCCCCTTGGAAGAGACGTGCAGGTCGCAGTAGCTTAACAAGACAGTATAAATGCTCCTTGGAAGAGCGTTGGAGGTCGCAGTAGCTTAACAAGACGGTTTAAATTCCCTTTGGAAGAGACATGCAGGTCGCAGTAGCTTAACAAGACTGTTAAAATGCACCTTGGAAGAGCGGAGGCGGTAGCAGTAGCTTAACAAGACGGTTTAAATGCCCCTTGGAAGAGACGTGCAGGTCGCAGTAGCTTAACAAGACGGTTTAAATGCCCCTTGGAAAAGACGTGCAAGGCGCAGTAGCTTAACAAGACACTTTAAATGACCGTTGAAAGAGACGTGCAGGTCGCAGTAGCTTAACAAGACGTTTAAAATGCCCCTTGGAAGAGCGGTGGCGGTAGCAGTAGCTTAACAAGACGGTTTAAATGCCCCTTGGAAGAGACGTGCAGGTCGCAGTAGCTTAACAAGACAGTATAAATGCCCCTTGGAAGAGCGGTGGGGGTCGCAGTAGCTTAACAAGACGGTTTAAATGCCCCTTGGTTGAGACATGCAGGTCGCAGCAGCTTAGCAAGACGGTTTAAATGCCCCTTGGAAGAGACGTGCAGGTCGCAGTAGCTTAACAAGATGGTTTAAATGCCCCTTGGAAGAGACATGCAGGTCGCAGTAGCTTAACAAGATGGTTTAAATGCCCCTTGGACAAGACGTACAAGTCGCAGTAGATTAACAACACGGATTAAATGCCCCTTGAAAGAGACGTGCAGGTCGCAGTAGCTTAACAAGACGGTTTAAATGCCCCTTGGAAGAGACGTGCAGGTTGCAGTAGCTTAAGAAGACGGTTTAAATGCCCCTTGGAAAAGAGGTGGAGGTTACAGTAGCTTAACAAGACGGTTTAAATGCCCGTTGAAAGAGACGTGCACGTCGCAGTAGCTTAACAAGACGATTAAAATGCCCCTTGGAAGAGCGGTGGCGGTAGCAGTAGCTTAAGAAGACGGTTTAAATGCCCCTTGGAAGAGACGTGCAGGGCGCAGTAGCTTAACAAGACGGTTTAAATGCCCCTTGGAAGAGACATGCAGGTCGCAGTAGCTTAACAAGATGGTTTAAATGCCCCTTGGAACAACGGCAAAGGTCGCAGTAGCTTAACAAGACGGTTGAAATGCCCCTTGGAAGAGACGTGCAGGTTGCAGTAGCTTAACAAGACGGTTTAAATGCCCCTTGGAAGAACGGTGGCGGTAGCAGTAGCTTAACAAGATGGTTTAAATGCCCCTTGGAAGAGACGTGCAGGTCGCAGTAGCTTAAAAAGACAGTATAAATGCTCCTTGGAAGAGCGGTGGAGGTCGCAGTAGCTTAACAAGACGGTTTGAATGCCCCTTGGTTGCGACATGCAGGTCGCAGTAGCTTAACAAGACGGTTTAAATGCCCCTTGGAAGAGACATGCAGGTCGCAGTAGCTTAACAAGACGGTTTAAATGCCCCTTGGAAGAGACATGCAGGTCGCAGTAGCTTAACAAGACGGTTTAAATGCCCCTTGGAAGAGCGGAAAAGGTCGCAGTAGCTTAACAAGACGGTTTAAATGCCCCTTGGAAAAGACGTGCAAGGCGCAGTAGCTTAACAAGACTGTTTAAATGCCCGTTGAAAGAGACGTGCAGGTCGCAGTAGCTTAACAAGACGTTTAAAATGCCCCTTGCAAGAGCGGTGGCGGTAGCAGTAGCTTAACAAGATGGTTTAAATGCCCCTTGGAAGAGACGTGCAGGTCGCAGTAGCTTAAAAAGACAGTATAAATGCTCCTTGGAAGAGCGGTGGAGGTCGCAGTAGCTTAACAAGACGGTTTGAATGCCCCTTGGTGGCGACATGCAGGTCGCAGCAGCTTAACAAGACGGTTTAAATGCCCCTTGGAAGAGACGTGCAGGTCACAGTAGCTTAACAAGATGGTTTAAATGCCCCTTGGAAGAGACATACAGGTCGCAGTAGCTTAACAAGACGGTTTAAATGCCCCTTGGAAGAGTGGAGGAGGTCGCAGCAGCTTAACAAGATGGTTTAAATGCCCCTTGGAAAAGACGTACAAGTCACAGTAGCTTAACAAGACGGATTAAATGCCCCTTGAAACAGATGTGCACGTCGCAGTATCTTAACAAGACGGTTAAAATGCCCCTTGGAAGAGCGGTGACGGTAGCAGTAGCTTAACAAGAGGGTTAAAATGCCCCTTGGAAGAGACGTGCAGGTCGCAGTAGCTTAACAAGATGGTTTAAATGCCCCTTGGAAGAGACATGCAGGTCGCAGTAGCTTAACAAGACGGTTTAAATGCCCCTTGGAAGAGCAGTAAACGTCGCAGTAGCTTAACAAGATGGTTTAAATGCCCCTTGGAAAAGACGTGTAAGTCGCAGTAGCTTAACAAGACCGTTTAAATGCCCCTTGGAAGAACGGTGGCGGTAGCAGTAGCTTAACAAGACGGTTTAAATGCCCCTTGGAAGAGACGTGCAGGTCGCAGTAGCTTAACAAGACAGTATAAATGCCCCTTGGAAGAGCGGTGGGGGTCGCAGTAGCTTAACAAGACGGTTTAAATGCCCCATGGTTGAGACATGCAGGTCGCAGCAGCTTAGCAAGACGGTTTAAATGCCCCTTGGAAGAGACGTGCAGGTCGCAGTAGCTTAACAAGATGGTTTAAATGCCCCTTGGAAGAGACATGCAGGTCGCAGTAGCTTAACAAGATGGTTTAAATGCCCCTTGGACAAGACGTACAAGTCGCAGTAGATTAACAACACGGATTAAATGCCCCTTGAAAGAGACGTGCAGGTCGCAGTAGCTTAACAAGACGGTTTAAATGCCCCTTGGAAGAGACGTGCAGGTTGCAGTAGCTTAAGAAGACGGTTTAAATGCCCCTTGGAAAAGAGGTGGAGGTTACAGTAGCTTAACAAGACGGTTTAAATGCCCGTTGAAAGAGACGTGCACGTCGCAGTAGCTTAACAAGACGATTAAAATGCCCCTTGGAAGAGCGGTGGCGGTAGCAGTAGCTTAAGAAGACGGTTTAAATGCCCCTTGGAAGAGACGTGCAGGGCGCAGTAGCTTAACAAGACGGTTTAAATGCCCCTTGGAAGAGACATGCAGGTCGCAGTAGCTTAACAAGATGGTTTAAATGCCCCTTGGAACAACGGCAAAGGTCGCAGTAGCTTAACAAGACGGTTGAAATGCCCCTTGGAAGAGACGTGCAGGTTGCAGTAGCTTAACAAGACGGTTTAAATGCCCCTTGGAAGAACGGTGGCGGTAGCAGTAGCTTAACAAGATGGTTTAAATGCCCCTTGGAAGAGACGTGCAGGTCGCAGTAGCTTAAAAAGACAGTATAAATGCTCCTTGGAAGAGCGGTGGAGGTCGCAGTAGCTTAACAAGACGGTTTGAATGCCCCTTGGTTGCGACATGCAGGTCGCAGTAGCTTAACAAGACGGTTTAAATGCCCCTTGGAAGAGACATGCAGGTCGCAGTAGCTTAACAAGACGGTTTAAATGCCCCTTGGAAGAGACATGCAGGTCGCAGTAGCTTAACAAGACGGTTTAAATGCCCCTTGGAAGAGCGGAAAAGGTCGCAGTAGCTTAACAAGACGGTTTAAATGCCCCTTGGAAAAGACGTGCAAGGCGCAGTAGCTTAACAAGACTGTTTAAATGCCCGTTGAAAGAGACGTGCAGGTCGCAGTAGCTTAACAAGACGTTTAAAATGCCCCTTGCAAGAGCGGTGGCGGTAGCAGTAGCTTAACAAGATGGTTTAAATGCCCCTTGGAAGAGACGTGCAGGTCGCAGTAGCTTAAAAAGACAGTATAAATGCTCCTTGGAAGAGCGGTGGAGGTCGCAGTAGCTTAACAAGACGGTTTGAATGCCCCTTGGTGGCGACATGCAGGTCGCAGCAGCTTAACAAGACGGTTTAAATGCCCCTTGGAAGAGACGTGCAGGTCACAGTAGCTTAACAAGATGGTTTAAATGCCCCTTGGAAGAGACATACAGGTCGCAGTAGCTTAACAAGACGGTTTAAATGCCCCTTGGAAGAGTGGAGGAGGTCGCAGCAGCTTAACAAGATGGTTTAAATGCCCCTTGGAAAAGACGTACAAGTCACAGTAGCTTAACAAGACGGATTAAATGCCCCTTGAAACAGATGTGCACGTCGCAGTATCTTAACAAGACGGTTAAAATGCCCCTTGGAAGAGCGGTGACGGTAGCAGTAGCTTAACAAGAGGGTTAAAATGCCCCTTGGAAGAGACGTGCAGGTCGCAGTAGCTTAACAAGATGGTTTAAATGCCCCTTGGAAGAGACATGCAGGTCGCAGTAGCTTAACAAGACGGTTTAAATGCCCCTTGGAAGAGCAGTAAACGTCGCAGTAGCTTAACAAGATGGTTTAAATGCCCCTTGGAAAAGACGTGTAAGTCGCAGTAGCTTAACAAGACCGTTTAAATGCCCGTTGAAAGAGACGTGCAGGTCGCAGTAGCTTAACAAGACGGTTAAAATGCCCCTTGGAAGAGCGATGGCAGTAGCAGCAGCTTAACAAGACGGTTTAAATGCCCCTTGGAAGAGACATGCAGGTCACAGTAGCTTAACAAGACGGTTTACATGCCCCTTGGAAGAGACTTGCAGTTCGCAGTAGCTTAACAAGACGGTTTAAATGCCCCTTGGAAGAAAAGTGCAGGTTGCAGTAGCTTAACAAGACGGTTTAAATGCCCCTTGGAAAAGAGGTGGAGGTTACAGTAGCTTAACAAGACGGTTTAAATGCCCGTTGAAAGAGACGTGCACGTCGCAGTAGCTTAACAAGACGGTTAAAATGCCCCTTGGAAGAGCGGTGGCGGTAGCAGTAGCTTAACAAGACGGTTTAAATGCCCCTTGGAAGAGACGTGCAGGTCGCAGTAGCTTAACAAGACGGTTTAAATGCCCCTTGGAAGAGACATGCAGGTCGCAGTAGCTTAACAAGATGGTTTAAATGCTCTTGGAACAACGGCAAAGGTCGCAGTAGCTTAACAAGACGGTTGAAATGCCCCTTGGAAGAGAAGTGCAGGTTGCAGTAGCTTAACAAGACGGTTTAAATGCCCCTTGGAAGAACGGTGGCGGTAGCAGTAGCTTAACAAGACGGTTTAAATGCCCCTTGGAAGAGACATGCAGGTCGCAGTAGCTTAACAAGACGGTTTAAATGCCCCTTGGAAGAGACATGCAGGTCGCAGTAGCTTAACAAGACTGTTAAAATGCCCCTTGGAAGAGCGGTGGCTGTAGCAGTAGCTTAACAAGACGATTTAAATGCCCCTTGGAAGAGACGTGCAGGTCGCAGTAGCTTAGCAAGACGGTTTAAATGCCCCTTGGAACAGACATCCAGGTCGCAGTAGCTTAACAAGACGGTTTAAATGCCCCTTGGAAGAGCGGTAAAGGTCGCAGTAGCTTAACAAGACGGTTTAAATGCCACTTGGAAAAGACGTGCAAGGCGCAGTAGCTTAACAAGACTGTTTAAATGCCCGTTGAAAGAGACGTGCAGGTCGCAGTAGCTTAACAAGACGTTTAAAATGCCCCTTGCAAGAGCGGTGGCGGTAGCAGTAGCTTAACAAGACGGTTTAAATGCCCCTTGGAAGAGACGTGCAGGTCGCAGTAGCTTAAAAAGACAGCATAAATGCTCCTTGGAAGAGCGGTGGAGGTCGCAGTAGCTTAACAAGACGGTTTGAATGCCCCTTGGTTGAGACATGCAGGTCGCAGCAGCTTAACAAGACGGTTTAAATGACCCTTGGAAGAGACGTGCAGGTCGCAGTAGCTTAACAAGATGGTTTAAATGCCCCTTGGAAGAGACATGCAGGTCGCAGTAGCTTAACAAGACGGTTTAAATGCCCCTTGGAAGAGTGGAGGAGGTCGCAGCAGCTTAACAAGATGGTTTAAATGCCCCTTGGAAAAGACGTACAAGTCGCAGTAGCTTAACAAGACGGATTAAATGCCCCTTGAAACAGATGTGCACGTCGCAGTATCTTAACAAGACGGTTAAAATGCCCCTTGGAAGAGCGGTGACGGTAGCAGTAGCTTAACAAGAGGGTTAAAATGCCCCTTGGAAGAGACGTGCAGGTCGCAGTAGCTTAAAAAGATGGTTTAAATGCCCCTTGGAAGAGACATGCAGGTCGCAGTAGCTTAACAAGACGGTTTAAATGCCCCTTGGAAGAGCGGTAAACGTCGCAGTAGCTTAACAAGACGGTTTAAATGCCCCTTGGAAAAGACGTGCAAGTCGCAGTAGCTTAACAAGACGGTTTAAATGCCCGTTGAAAGAGACGTGCAGGTCGCAGTAGCTTAACAAGACGGTTAAAATGCCCCTTGGAAG
The DNA here is from genome assembly GCF_046119375.1 of Phyllobates terribilis. Lineage (NCBI taxonomy): Eukaryota > Metazoa > Chordata > Amphibia > Anura > Dendrobatidae > Phyllobates > Phyllobates terribilis. The sequence continues at coordinate 7,803,861 of NW_027362804.1, forward strand.
AGCGGTGGCAGTAGCAGTAGCTTAACAAGACGGTTTAAATGTCCCTTGGAAGAGACTTGCAGTTCGCAGTAGCTTAACAAGACGGTTTAAATGCCCCTTGGAAGAAAAGTGCAGGTTGCAGTAGCTTAAGAAGACGGTTTAAATGCCCCTTGGAAAAGAGGTGGAGGTTACAGTAGCTTAACAAGACGGTTTAAATGCCCGCTGAAAGAGACGTGCACGTCGCAGTAGCTTAACAAGACGGTTTAAATGCCCCTTGGAAGAGACATGCAGGTCGCAGTAGCTTAACAAGACTGTTAAAATGCCCCTTGGAAGAGCGTTGGCGGTAGCAGTAGCTTAACAAGACGATTTAAATGCCCCTTGGAAGAGACGTGCAGGTCGCAGTAGCTTAACAAGACGGTTTAAATGCCCCTTGGAACAGACATCCAGGTCGCAGTAGCTTAACAAGACGGTTTAAATGCCCCTTGGAAGAGCGGTAAAGGTTGCAGTAGCTTAACAAGACGGTTTAAATGCCCCTTGGAAAAGACGTGCAAGGCGCAGTAGCTTAACAAGACTGTTTAAATGCCCGTTGAAAGAGACGTGCAGGTCGCAGTAGCTTAACAAGACGTTTAAAATGCCCCTTGCAAGAGCGGTGGCGGTAGCAGTAGCTTAACAAGACGGTTTAAATGCCCCTTGGAAGAGACGTGCACGTCGCAGTAGCTTAACAAGACGGTTAAAATGCCCCTTGGAAGAGCGGTGGCGGTAGCAGTAGCTTAACAATACGTTTTAAATGCCCCTTGGAAGAGACGTGCAGGTCGCAGTAGCTTAACAAGACGGTTTAAATGCCCCTTGGAAGAGACATGCAGGTCGCAGTAGCTTAACAAGACAGTATAAATGCTCCTTGGAAGAGCGGTGGAGGTCGCAGTAGCTTAACAAGACGGTTTAAATGCCCCTTGGTTGAGACATGCAGGTCGCAGCAGCTTAACAAGATGGTTTAAATGCCCCTTGGAAGAGACATGCAGGTCGCAGTAGCTTAACAAGACGGTTTAAATGCCCCTAGGAAGAGCGGAGGAGGTCGCAGCAGCTTAACAAGATGGTTTAAATGCCCCTTGGAAAAGACGTACAAGTCGCAGTAGCTTAACAAGACGGATTAAATGCCCCTTGAAACAGATGTGCAGGTCGCAGTAGCTTAACAAGACGGATAAAATGCCCCTTGAAAGAGCGGTGGCGGTAGCAGTAGCTTAACAAGATGGTTTACATGCCCCTTGGAAGAGACGTGCAGGTCGTAGTAGCTTAACAAGACGGTTTAAATGCCCCTTGGAAGAGCGGTGGAGGTCGCAGTAGCTTAACAAGACAGTTTAAATGCCCCTTGGAAGAGACGTGCAGGTCGCAGCAGCTTATCAAGATGGTTTAAATGCCCCTTGGAAGAGACTTGCAGGTCGCAGTAGCTTAACAAGACGGTTTAAATGCCCCTTGGAAGAGAGGTGCAGGTTGCAGTAGCTTAACAAGACGGTTTAAATGCCCCTTGGAAAAGAGGTGGAGGTTACAGTAGCTTAACAAGACGGTTTAAATGCCCGTTGAAAGAGACGTGCACGTCGCAGTATCTTAACAAGACGGTTAAAATGCCCCTTGGAAGAGCGGTGACGGTAGCAGTAGCTTAACAAGATGATTAAAATGCCCCTTGGAAGAGACGTGCAGGTCGCAGTAGCTTAACAAGATGGTTTAAATGCCCCTTGGAAGAGACATGCAGGTCGCAGTAGCTTAACAAGACGGTTTACATGCCCCTTGGAAGAGCGGTAAACATCGCAGTAGCTTAACAAGACGGTTTAAATGCCCCTTGGAAAAGAAGTGTAAGTCGCAGTAGCTTAACAAGAAGGTTTAAATGCCCGTTGAAAGAGACGTGCAGGTCGCAGAAGCTTAACAAGACGGTTAAAATGCCCCTTGGAAGAGCAGTGGCAGTAGCAGTAGCTTAACAAGACGGTTTAAATGCCCCTTGGAAGAGACATGCAGGTCACAGTAGCTTAACAAGACGGTTCACATGCCCCTTGGAAGAGACTTGCAGTTCGCAGTAGCTTAACAAGACGGTTTAAATGCCCCTTGGAAGAAAAGTGCAGGTTGCAGTAGCTTAACAAGACGGTTTAAATGCCCCTTGGAAAAGAGGTGGAGGTTACAGTAGCTTAACAAGACAGTTTAAATGCCCGTTGAAAGAGACGTGCACGTCGCAGTAGCTTAACAAGACGGTTAAAATGCCCCTTGGAAGAGCGGTGGCGGTAGCAGTAGCTTAACAAGACGGTTTAAATGCCCCTTGGAAGAGACGTGCAGGTCGCAGTAGCTTAACAAGACGGTTTAAATGCCCCTTGGAAGAGACATGCAGGTCGCAGTAGCTTAACAAGATGGTTTAAATGCCCCTTGGAAGAGACATGCAGGTCGCAGTAGCTTAACAAGACGCTTTAAATGCCCCTTGGAAGAACGGTAAAGGTCGCAGTAGCTTAACAAGACGGTTTAAATGCCCCTGGAAGAGACGTGCATGTTGCAGTAGCTTAACAAGACGGTTTAAATGCCCCTTGGAAGAACGGTGGCGGTAGCAGTAGCTTAACAAGACGGTTTAAATGCCCCTTGGAAGAGACATGCAGGTCGCAGTAGCTTAACAAGACTGTTAAAATGCCCCTTGGAAGAGCGGTGGCGGTAGCAGTAGCTTAACAAGACAGTTTAAAGACCCCTTGGAAGAGACGTGCAGGTCGCAGTAGCTTAAAAAGGCGGTTTAAATACCCCTTGGAAGAGACATGCAGGTCGCAGTAGCTTAACAAGATGGTTTAAATGCCCCTTGGAAGAGCGGTAAAGGTCGCAGTAGCTTAACAAGACGGTTTAAATGCCCCTTGGAAAAGACGTGCAAGGCGCAGTAGCTTAATAAGACTGTTTAAATGCCCGTTGAAAGAGACGTGCAGGTCGCAGTAGCTTAACAAGACGTTTAAAATGCCCCTTGGAAGAGCGGTGGTGGTAGCATTAGCTTAACAAGACGGTTTAAATGCCCCTTGGAAGAGACGTGCAGGTCGCAGTAGCTTAACAAGATGGTTTAAATGCCCCTTGGAAGAGACATGCAGGTCGCAGTAGCTTAACAAGATGGTTTAAATGCCCCTTGGAAAAGACGTGCAAGGCGCAGTAGCTTAACAAGACTCTTTAAATGCCCGTTGAAAGAGACGTGCAGGTCGCAGTAGCTTAACAAGACGTTTAAAATGCCCCTTGGAAGAGCGGTGGCGGTAGCAGTAGCTTAACAAGACGGTTTAAATGCCCCTTGGAAGAGACGTGCAGGTCGCAGTAGCTTAACAAGAGAGTGTAAATGACCCTTGGAAGAGCGGTGGGGCTCGCAGTAGCTTAACAAGACGGTTTATATGCCCCTTGGTTGAGACATGCAGGTCGCAGCAGCTTAGCAAGACAGTTTAAATGCCCCTTGCAAGAGACGTGCAGGTTGCAGTAGCTTAACAAGACGGTTTAAATGCCCCTTGGAAAAGAGGTGGAGGTTACAGTAGCTTAACAAGACGGTTTAAATGCCCCTTGGAAGAGACGTGCAGGTCGCAGTAGCTTAACAAGACTGTTTAAATGCCCCTTGGAAGAGACATGCAGGTCGCAGTAGCTTAACAAGACTGTTAAAATGCCCCTTGGAAGAGACGTGCAGGTCGCAGTAGCTTAACAAGATGGTTTAAATGCCCCTTGGAAGAGCGGTAAAGGTCGCAGTTGCTTAACAAGACGGTTTAAATGCCCCTTGGAAAAGACGTGCAAGGCGCAGTAGCTTAACAAGACGGTTTAAATGCCCGTTGAAAGAGACGTGCAGGTCGCAGTAGCTTAACAAGACGGTTAAAATGCCCCTTGGAAGAGCGGTGGCAGTAGCAGAAGCTTAACAAGACGGTTTAAATGCCCCTTGGAAGAGACGTGCAGGTCGCAGTAGCTTAACAAGATGGTTTAAATGCCCCTTGGAAGAGCGGTGGCGGTAGCAGTAGCTTAACAAGACGGTTTAAATGCCCCTTGGAAGAGACGTGCAGGCCGCAGTAGCTTAACAAGACGGTTTAAATGCCCCTTGGAAGAGACATGCAGGTCGCAGTAGCTTAACAAGACGGTTTAAATGCCCCTTGGAAGAACGGTAAAGGTCGCAGTAGCTTAACAAGACGGTTTAAATGCCCCTGGAAGAGACGTGCAGGTTGCAGTAGCTTAACAAGACGGTTTAAATGCCCCTTGGAAGAACGGTGGTGGTAGCAGTAGCTTAACAAGACGGTTTAAATGCCCCTTGGAAGAGACGTGCAGGTCGCAGTAGCTTAACAAGACGGTTTGAATGCCCCTTGGAAGAGACATGCAGGTCGCAGTAGCTTAACAAGACTGTTAAAATGCCCCTTGGAAGAGCGGTGGCGGTAGCAGTAGCATAACAAGATGGTTTAAATGCCCCTTGGAAGAGACGTGCAGGTCGCAGTAGCTTAACAAGACGGTTTAAATTCCCCTTGGAAGAGACATGCAGGTCGCAGTAGCTTAACAAGATGGTTTAAATGCCCCTTGGAAGAGCGGTAAAGGTCGCAGTAGCTTAACAAGACGGTTTAAATGCCCCTTGGAAAAGACGTGCAAGGCGCAGTAGCTTAATAAGACTGTTTAAATGCCCGTTGAAAGAGACGTGCAGGTCGCAGTAGCTTAACAAGACGTTTAAAATGCCCCTTGGAAGAGCGGTGGGGGTAGCAGTAGCTTAACAAGACGGTTTAAATGCCCATTGGAAGAGACGTGCAGGTCGCAGTAGCTTAACAAGACAGTATAAATGCTCCTTGGAAGAGCGGTGGAGGTCGCAGTAGCTTAACAAGACGGTTTAAATTCCCCTTGGAAGAGACATGCAGGTCGCAGTAGCTTAACAAGACTGTTAAAATAACCCTTGGAAGAGCGGAGGAGGTAGCAGTAGCTTAACAAGACCGTTTAAATGCCCCTTTGAAGAGACGTGCAGGTCGCAGTAGCTTAACAAGACGGTTTAAATGCCCCTTGGAAGAGACATGCAGGTCGCAGTAGCTTAACAAGACGGTGTAAATGCCCCTTGGAAAAGACGTGCAAGGCGCAGTAGCTTAACAAGATGCTTTAAATGCCCGTTGAAAGAGACATGCAGGTCGCAGTAGCTTAACAAGACGTTTAAAATGCCCCTTGGAAGAGCGGTGGCGGTAGCAGTAGCTTAACAAGACGGTTTAAATGCCCCTTGTAAGAGACGTGCAGGTCGCAGTAGCTTAACAAGACAGTATAAATGCCCCTTGGAAGAGCGGTGGGGGTCGCAGTAGCTTAACAAGACGGTTTAAATGCCCCTTGGTTGAGACATGCAGGTCGCAGCAGCTTAGCAAGATGGTTTAAATGCCCCTTGGAAAAGACGTACAAGTCGCAGTAGCTTAACAACACGGATTAAATGCCCCTTGAAAGAGACGTGCAGGTCGCAGTAGCTTAACAAGACGGTTTAAATGCCCCTTGGAAAAGAGGTGGAGGTTACAGTAGCTTAACAAGACGGTTTAAATGCCCGTTGAAAGAGACGTGCAGGCCGCAGTAGCTTAACAAGACGGTTTAAATGCCCCTTGGAAGAACGGTAAAGGTCGCAGTAGCTTAACAAGACGGTTTAAATGCCCCTTGGAAGAGACATGCAGGTCGCAGTAGCTTAACAAGATGGTTTAAATGCCCCTTGGAAGAACGGTAAAGGTCGCAGTAGCTTAACAAGACGGTTTAAATGTGCCTTGGAAGAGACGTGCAGGTTGCAGTAGCTTAACAAGATGGTTTAAATGCCCCTTGGAAGAATGGTGGCAGTAGCAGTAGCTTAACAAGACGGTTTAAATGTCCCTTGGAAGAGACGTGCAGGTCGCAGTAGCTTAACAAGACTGTTTAAATGCCCCTTGGAAGAGACATGCAGGTCGCAGTAGCTTAACAAGACGGTTTAAATGCCCCTTGGAAGAGCGGTAAAGGTCGCAGTAGCTTAACAAGACGGTTTAAATGCCCCTTGGAAAAGACATGCAAGGCGCAGTAGCTTAACAAGACTGTTTAAATGCCCGTTGAAAGAGACGTGCAGGTCGCAGTAGCTTAACAAGACGTTTAAATTGCCCCTTGGAAGAGCGGTGGCGATAGCAGTAGCTTAACAAGACGGGTTAAATGCCCCTTGGAAGAGACGTGCAGGTCGCAGTAGCTTAAAAAGACAGTATAAATGCTCCTTGGAAGAGCGGTGGAGGTCGCAGTAGCTTAACAAGACGGTTTAAATGCCCCTTGGTTGAGACATGCAGGTCGCAGCTGCTTATCAAGACGGTTTAAATGCCCCTTGGAAGAGACGTGCAGGTCGCAGTAGCTTAACAAGATCGTTTAAATGCCCCTTGGAAGAGACATGCAGGTCGCAGTAGCTTAACAAGACGGATTAAATGCCCCTTGAAACAGATGTGCAGGTCGCAGTAGCTTAACAAGACGGTTTAAATGCCCCTTGGAAAAGACGTACAAGTCGCAGTAGCTTAAGAAGATGGATTAAATGACCCTTGAAACAGATGTGCAGGTCGCAGTAGATTAACAAGACGGTTTAAATGCCCATTGGAAGAGACGTGCAGGTCGCAGTAGCTTAACAAGACAGTATAAATGCTCCATGGAAGAGCGGTGGAGGTCGCAGTAGCTTAACAAGACGGTTTAAATTCCCCTTGGAAGAGACATGCAGGTCGCAGTAGCTTAACAAGACTGTTAAAATGCCCCTTGGAAGAGCGGAGGCGGTAGCAGTAGCTTAACAAGACGGTTTAAATGCCCCTTCGAAGAGACGTGCAGGTCGCAGCAGATTAACAAGACGGTTTAAATGACCCTTGGAAGAGACATGCAGGTCGCAGTAGCTTAACAAGACGGTTTAAATGCCCCTTGGAAAAGACGTGCAAGGCGCAGTAGCTTAACAAGACGCTTTAAATGCCCGTTGAAAGAGACATGCAGGTCGCAGTAGCTTAACAAGACGTTTAAAATGCCCCTTGGAAGAGCGGTGGCGGTAGCAGTAGCTTAAGAAGACGGTTTAAATGCCCCTTGGAAGAGACGTGCAGGTCGCAGTAGCTTAACAAGACACTATAAATGCCCCTTGGAAGAGCGGTGGGGGTCGCAGTAGCTTAACAACATGGTTTAAATGCCCCTTGGTTGAGACATGCAGGTCGCAGCAGCTTAGCAAGACGGTTTAAATGCCCCTTGGAAGAGACGTGCAGGTCGCAGTAGCTTAACAAGATGGTTTAAATGCCCCTTGCAAGAGACATGCAGGTCACAGTAGCTTATCAAGATGGTTTAAATGCCCCTTGGAAAAGACGTACAAGTCGCAGTAGCTTAACAACACGGATTAAATGCCCCTTGAAAGAGACGTGCAGGTCACAGTAGCTTAACAAGACGGTTTAAATGCCGCTTGGAAGAGACGTGCAGGTTGCAGTAGCTTAAGAAGGCGGTTTAAATGCCCCTTGGAAAAGAGGTGGAGGTTACAGTAGCTTAACAAGACGGTTTAAATGCCCGTTGAAAGAGACGTTCATGTCGCAGTAGCTTAACAAGACGATTAAAATGCCCCTTGGAAGAGCGGTGGCAGTAGCAGTAGCTTAAGAAGACGGTTTAAATGCCCCTTGGAAGAGACGTGCAGGCCGCAGTAGCTTAACAAGATGGTTTAAATGCCCCTTGGAAGAGACATGCAGGTCGCTGTAGCTTAAGAAGATGGTTTAAATGCCCCTTGGAAGAACGGTAAAGGTCGCAGTAGCTTAAAAAGACGGTTTAAATGTCCCTTGGAAGAGACGTGCAGGTTGCAGTAGCTTAACAAGACGGTTTAAATGCCCCTTGGAAGAATGGTGGCGGTAGCAGTAGCTTAACAAGAAGGTTTAAATGCCCCTTGGAAGAGACATGCAGGTCGCAGTAACTTAACAAGACGGTTTAAATGCCCCTTGGAAGAGACATGCAGATCGCAGTAGCTTAACAAGACTGTTAAAATGCCCCTTGGAAGAGCGGTGGCGGTAGCAGTAGCTTAACAAGACGGTTTGAATGCCCCTTGGAAGAGACGTGCAGGTCGCAGTAGCTTAACAAGACTGTTTAAATGCCCCTTGGAAGAGACATGCAGGTCGCAATAGCTTAACAAGACGGTTTAAATGCCCCTTGGAAGAGCGGTAAAGGTCGCAGTAGCTTTACAAGACTGTTTAAATGCCCCTTGGAAAAGTCATGCAAGGCGCAGTAGCTTAACAAGACTGTTTAAATGCCCGTTGAAAGAGACGTGCAGGTCGCAGTAGCTTAACAAGACGTTTAAAATGCCCCTTGGAAGAGCGGTGGCGGTAGCAGTAGCTTAACAAGACGGTTTAAATGCCCCTTGGAAGAGAAGTGCAGGTCGCAGTAGCTTAACAAGACAGTATAAATGCTCCTTGGAAGAGCAGTGGAGGTCGCAGTAGCTTAACAAGACGGTTTAAATGCCCCTTGGTTGAGACATGCAGGTCGCAGCAGCTTAACAAGACGGTTTAAATGCCCCTTGGAAGAGACGTGCAGGTCGCAGTAGCTTAACAAGATGGTTTAAATGCCCCTTGGAAGAGACATGCAGGTCGCAGTAGCTTAACAAGACGGATTAAATGCCCCTTGAAACAGATGTGCAGGTCGCAGTAGCTTAACAAGACGGTTTAAATGCCCCTTGGAAAAGAGTACAAGTCGCAGTAGCTTAACAAGACGGATTAAATGACCCTTGAAACAGATGTGCAGGTCGCAGTAGCTTAACAAGACGGTTATAATGCCCCTTGAAAGAGCGGTGGCGGTAGCAGTAGCTTAACAAGATGGTTTAAATGCCCCTTGGAAGAGACGTGCAGGTCATCGTAGCTTAACAAGACGGTTTAAATGCCCCTTGGAAGAGCGGTGGAGGTCGCAGTAGCTTAACAAGACAGTTTAAATGCCCCTTGGAAGAGACGTGCAGGTCGCAGCAGCTTATCAAGACGGTTTAAATGCCCCTTGGAAGAGACTTGCAGGTCGCAGTGACTTAACAGGACGGTTTAAATGCCCCTTGGAAGAGACGTGCAGGTTGCAGTAGCTTAACAAGACGGTTTAAATGCCCCTTGGAAAAGAGGTGGAGGTTACAGTAGCTTAACAAGACGGTTTAAATGCCCGCTGAAAGAGACGTGCACGTCGCAGTATCTTAACAAGACGGTTAAAATGCCCCTTGGAAAAGCGGTGGCGGTAGCAGTAGCTTAACAAGACGGTTAAAATGCCCCTTGGAAGAGACGTGCAGGTCGCAGTAGCTTAACAAGACGGTTTAAATGCCCCTTGGAAGAGCGGTAAACGTCGCAGTAGCTTAACAAGACGGTTTAAATGCCCCTTGGAAAAGACGTGCAAGTCGCAGTAGCTTAACAAGACGGTTTAAATGCCCCTTGAAAGAGACGTGCAGGTCGCAGTAGCTTAACAAGACGGTTAAAATGCCCCTTGGAAGAGCGGTGGCAGTAGCAGTAGCTTAACAAGACGGTTTAAATGCCCCTTGGAAGAGACATGCAGGTCACAGTAGCTTAACAAGACGGTTTAATTGCCCTTGGAAGAGCGGTAAAGGTCGCAGTAGCTTAACAAGACGGTTTAAATGCCCCTTGGAAAAGACGTGCAAGGCGCAGTAGCTTAACAAGACGGTTTAAATGCCCGTTGAAAGAGACGTGCAGGTCGCAGTAGCTTAACAAGACGGTTAAAATGCCCCTTGGAAGAGCGGTGGCAGTAGCAGAAGCTTAACAAGACGGTTTAAATGCCCCTTGGAAGAGACGTGCAGGTCGCAGTAGCTTAACAAGATGGTTTAAATGCCCCTTGGAAGAGCGGTGGAGGTCGCAGTAGCTTAACAAGACTGTTTAAATGCCCCTAGGAAGAGACATGCATTTCGCAGCAGCTTTTCCAGACGGTTTAAATGCCCCTTGGAAGAGACATGCAGGTCGCAGTAGCTTAACAAGATGGTTTAAATGCCCCTTGGAAGAGACATGCAGGTCGCAGTAGCTTAACAAGACGGTTTAAATGCCCCTTGGAAAAGACGTGCAAGGCGCAGTAGCTTAACAAGACGGTTTATATGCCCCTTGGAAGAGACGTGCAGGTTGCAGTAGCTTAAGAAGATGGTTTAAATGCCTCTTGGAAAAGAGGTGGAGGTTACAGTAGCTTAACAAGACGGTTTAAATGCCCGTTGAAAGAGACGTGCATGTCGCAGTAGCATAACAAGACGATTAAAATGCCCCTTGGAAGAGCGGTGGCGGTAGCAGTAGCTTAACAAGACGGTTTAAATGCCCCTTGGAAGAGACATGCAGGCCGCAGTAGCTTAACAAGACTGTTTAAATGCCCCTTGGAAGAGACATGCAGGTCGCAGTAGCTTAACAAGACGGTTTAAATGCCCCTTGGAAGAACGGTAAAGGTCGCATTAGCTTAACAAGACGGTTTAAATGCCCCTTGGAAGAGACGTGCAGGTTGCAGTAGCTTAACAAGACGGTTTAAATGCCCCTTGGAAGAACGGTGGCGGTAGCAGTAGCTTAACAAGATGGTTTAAATGCCCCTTGGAAGAGACGTGAAGGTCGCAGTAGCTTAAAAAGACGGTTTAAATGCCCCTTGGAAGAGACATGCAGGTCGCAGTAGCTTAACATGACTGTTAAAATGCCCCTTGTAAGAGCGGTGGCGGTGGCAGTAGTTAACAAGACGGTTTAAATGCCCCTTGGAAGAGACGTGCAAATTGCAGTAGCTTAAGAAGACGGTTTTAATGCCCCTTGGAAAATAGGTGGAGGTTACAGTAGCTTAACAAGACGGTTTAAATGCCCGTTGAAAGAGACGTGCACGTCGCAGTAGCTTAACAAGACGATTAAAATGCCCCTTGGAAGAGCGGTGGCGGTAGCAGTAGCTTAACAAGACGGTTTAAATGCCCCTTGGAAGAGACGTGCAGGCCGCAGTAGCTTAACAAGACGGTTTAAATGCCCCTTGGAAGACACATGCAGGTCGCAGTAGCTTAACAAGACGGTTTAAATGCCCCTTGGAAGAACGGTAAAGGTCGCAGTAGCTTAACAAGACGGTTTAAATGCCCCTTGGAAGAGACGTGCAGGTTGCAGTAGCTTAACAAGACGGTTTAAATGCCCCTTGGAAGAACGGTGGCGGTAGCAGTAGCTTAACAAGATGGTTTAAATGCCCCTTGGAAGAGACGTGCAGGTCGCAGTAGCTTAACAAGACGGTAAAAATGCCCCTTGGAAGAGACATGCAGGTCGCAGTAGCTTAACAAGACTGTTAAAATGCCCCTTGGTAGAGCGGTGGCGGTAGCAGTAGCTTAACAAGACGGTTTAAATGACCTTTGGAAGAGACATGCAGGTCGCAGTAGCTTAACAAGACGGTTTAAATGCCCCTTGGAAGAGACATGCAGGTCGCAGTAGCTTAACAAGATGGTTTAAATGCCCCTTGGAAGAACGGTAAAGGTCGCAGTAGCTTAACAAGACGGTTTAAATGCCCCTTGGAAAAGACGTGCAAGGCGCAGTAGCTTAACAAGACTGTTTAAATGCCCGGTGAAAGAGACGTGTAGGTCGCAGTAGCTTAACAAGACGTTTAAAATGCCACTTGGAAGAGCGGTGGCTGTAGCAGTAGCTTAACAAGACGGTTTAAATGCCCATTGGAAGGGACGTGCAGGCCGCAGTAGCTTAACAAGACGGTTTAAATGCCATTTGGAAGAGACATGCAGGTCGCAGTAGCTTAACAAGACGGTTTAAATGCCCCATGGAAGAACGGTAAAGGTCGCAGTAGCTTAACAAGACGGTTTAAATGCCCCTTGGAAGAGACGTGCAGGTTGCAGTAGCTTAACAAGACGGTTTAAATGCCCCTTGGAAGAACGGTGGCGGTAGCAGTAGCTTAACAAGACGGTTTAAATGCCCCTTGGAAGAGACGTGCAGGTCGCAGTAGCTTAACAAGACAGTATAAATGCTCCTTGGAAGAGCGGTGGAGGTCGCAGTAGCTTAACAAGACGGTTTAAATGCCCCTTGGAAGAGGGGTGGCGTTAGCAGTAGCTTAACAAGACGGTTTAAATGCCCCTTGGAAGAGACGTGCAGGTCGCAGTAGCTTAACAAGACAGTATAAATGCCCCTTGGAAGAGCGGTGGGGGTCGCAGTAGCTTAACAAGACGGTTTAAATGCCCCTTGGTTGAGACATGCAGGTCGCAGCAGCTTAGCAAGACGGTTTAAATGCCTCTTGGAAGAGACGTGCAGGTCGCAGTTGCTTATCAAGATGGTTTAAATGCCCCTTGGAGGAGACATGCAGGTCGCAGTAGCTTAACAAGATGGTTTAAATGCCCCTTGGAAAAGACGTACAAGTCGCAGTAGCTTAACAACATGGATTAAATGCCCCTTGGAAGAGAAGTGCAGGTTGCAGTAGCTTAAGAAGACTGTTTAAATGCCCCTTGGAAAAGAGGTGGATGTTACAGTAGTTTAACAAGACGTTTTAAATGCCCGTTGAAAGAGACGTGCACGTCGCAGTAGCTTAACAAGACGATTAAAATGCCCCTTGGAAGAGCGGTGGCGGTAGCAGTAGCTTAAGAAGACGGTTTAAATTCCCCTTGGAAGAGACGTGTAGGCCGCAGTAGCTTAACAAGACGGTTTAAATGCCCCTTGGAAGAGACATGCAGGTCGCATGAGCTTAACAAGACGGTTTAAATGCCCCTTGGAAGAACGGTAAAGGTCGCAGTAGCTTAACAAGACGGTTTAAATGCCCCTTGGAAGAGACGTGCAGGTTGCAATAGCTTAAAAAGACGGTTTAAATGCCCCTTGGAAGAACGGTGGCGGTAGCAGTAGCTTAACAAGACGGTTTAAGTGCCCCTTGGAAGAGACATGCAGGTCGCAGTAGCTTAACAAGACGGTTTAAATGCCCCTTGGAAGAGACATGCAGGTCGCAGTAGCTTAACAAGACTGTTAAAATGCCCCTTGGAAGAGCGGTGGCGGTAGCAGTAGCTTAGCAAGACTGTTTAAATGCCCCTTGGAAGAGACGTGCAGGTCGCAGTAGCTTAACAAGACGGTTTAAATGCCCCTTGGAAGAGACATGCAGGTCGCAGTAGCTTAACAAGACGGTTTAAATGCCTCTTGGAAGAGCGGTAAAGGTCGCAGTAGCTTAACAAGATGGTTTAAATGCCCCTTGGAAAAGACGTGCAAGGCGCAGTAGCTTAACAAGACTGTTTAAATGCCCGTTGAAAGAGACGTGCAGGTCGCAGTAGCTTAACAAGACGTTTAAAATGCTCATTGGAAGAGCGTTGGCGGTAGCAGTAGCTTAACAAGACGGTTTAAATGCCCCTTGGAAGAGCGGTGGAGGTCGCAGTAGCTTAACAAGACGGTTTAAATGCCCCCTGGTTGAGACATGCAGGTCGCAGCAGCTGAACAAGACGGTTTAAATGCCCCTTGGAAGAGACGTGCAGGTCGCAGTAGCTTAACAAGATGGTTTAAAAGCACCTTGGAAAAGACATGCAGGTCGCAGTAGCTTAACAAGACGGTTTAAATGCCCCTTGGAAGAGCGGAGAAGGTCGCAGCAGCTTAACAAGATGGTTTAAATGCCCCTTGGAAGAGACATGCAGGTCGCAGTAGCTTAACATGACTGTTAAAATGCCCCTTGTAAGAGCGGTGGCGGTGGCAGTAGCTTAACAAGACGGTTTAAATGCCCCTTGGAAGAGACGTGCAAATTGCAGTAGCTTAAGAAGACGGTTTAAATGCCCCTTGGAAAAGAGGTGGAGGTTACAGTAGCTTAACAAGACGGTTTAAATGCCCGTTGAAAGAGAAGTGCACGTCGCAGTAGCTTAACAAGACGATTAAAATGCCCCTTGGAAGAGCGGTGGCGGTAGCAGTAGCTTAACAAGACGGTTTAAATGCCCCTTGGAAGAGACATGCAGGTCGCAGTAGCTTAACAAGACGGTTTAAATGCCTCTTGGAAGAGCGGTAAAGGTCGCAGTATCTTAACAAGATGGTTTAAATGCCCCTTGGAAAAGACGTGCAAGGCGCAGTAGCTTAACAAGACTGTTTAAATGCCCGTTGAAAGAGACGTGGAGGTCGCAGTAGCTTAACAAGACGTTTAAAATGCTCATTGGAAGAGCGTTGGCGGTAGCAGTAGCTTAACAAGACGGTTTAAATGCCCCTTGGAAGAGCGGTGGAGGTCGCAGTAGCTTAACAAGACGGTTTAAATGCCCCCTGGTTGAGACATGCAGGTCGCAGCAGCTGAACAAGACGGTTTAAATGCCCCTTGGAAGAGACGTGCAGGTCGCAGTAGCTTAACAAGATGGTTTAAAAGCACCTTGGAAAAGACATGCAGGTCGCAGTAGCTTAACAAGACGGTTTAAATGCCCCTTGGAAGAGCGGAGAAGGTCGCAGCAGCTTAACAAGATGGTTTAAATGCCCCTTGGAAGAGACATGCAGGTCGCAGTAGCTTAACATGACTGTTAAAATGCCCCTTGTAAGAGCGGTGGCGGTGGCAGTAGCTTAACAAGACGGTTTAAATGCCCCTTGGAAGAGACGTGCAAATTGCAGTAGCTTAAGAAGACGGTTTAAATGCCCCTTGGAAAAGAGGTGGAGGTTACAGTAGCTTAACAAGACGGTTTAAATGCCCGTTGAAAGAGAAGTGCACGTCGCAGTAGCTTAACAAGACGATTAAAATGCCCCTTGGAAGAGCGGTGGCGGTAGCAGTAGCTTAACAAGACGGTTTAAATGCCCCTTGGAAGAGACGTGCAGGCCGCAGTAGCTTAACAAGACGGTTTAAATGCCCCTTGGAAGAGACATGCAGGTCGCAGTAGCTTAACAAGACGGTTTAAGTGCCCCTTGGAAGAACGGTAAAGGTCGCAGTAGCTAAACAAGACGGTTTAAATGCCCCTTGGAAGAGACGTGCAGGTTGCAGTAGCTTAACAAGACGGTTTAAATGCCCCTTGGAAGAATGGTGGCGGTAGCAGTAGCTTAACAAGACGGTTTAAATGCCCCTTGGAAGAGACGTGCAGGTCGCAGTAGCTTAACAAGACGGTTTAAATGCCCTTTGGAAGAGACATGCAGGTCGCAATAGTTTAACAAGACTGTTAAAATGCCCCTTGGTAGAGCGGTGGCGGTAGCAATAGCTTAACAAGACGGTTTAAATGACCTTTGGAAGAGACGTGCAGGTCGCAGTAGCTTAACAAGACGGTTTAAATGCCCCTTGGAAGAGACATGCAGGTCGCAGTAGCTTAACAAGATGGTTTAAATGCCCCTTGGAAGAACGGTAAAGGTCGCAGTAGCTTAACAAGACGGTTTAAATGCCACTTGGAAAAGACGTGCAAGGCGCAGTAGCTTAACAAGACTGTTTAAATGCCCGGTGAAAGAGACGTGCAGGTCGCTGTAGCTTAACAAGACGTTTAAAATGCCCCTTGGAAGAGCGGTGGCTGTAGCAGTAGCTTAACAAGACGGTTTAAATGCCCATTGGAAGGGATGTGCAGGCCGCAGTAGCTTAACAAGACGGTTTAAATGCCATTTGGAAGAGACATGCAGGTCGCAGTAGCTTAACAAGACGGTTTAAATGCCCCATGGAAGAACGGTAAAGGTCGCAGTAGTTTAACAAGATGGTTTAAATGCCCCTTGGAAGAGACGTGCAGGTTGCAGTAGCTTAACAAGACGGTTTAAATGCCCCTTGGAAGAACGGTGGCGGTAGCAGTAGCTTAACAAGACGGTTTAAATGCCCCTTGGAAGAGACGTGCAGGTCGCAGTAGCTTAACAAGACAGTATAAATGCTCCTTGGAAGAGCGGTGGAGGTCGCAGTAGCTTAACAAGACGGTTTAAATGCCCCTTGGAAGAGACATGCAGGTCGCAGTAGCTTAACAAGACTGTTGAAATGCCCCTTGGAAGAGTGGAGGCGGTAGCAGTAGCTTAACAAGACGGTTTAAATGCCCCTTGGAAGAGACGTGCAGGTCGCAGTAGCTTAACAAGACGGTTTAAATGCCCCTTGGAAGAGACATGCAGGTCGCAGTAGCTTAACAAGACGGTTTAAATGCCCCTTGGAAAAGACGTGCAAGGCGCAGTAGCTTAACAAGACGCTTTAAATGCCCGGTGAAAGAGACGTGCAGGTCGCAGTAGCTTAACAAGACGTTTAAAATGCCCCTTGGAAGAGTGGTGGCGTTAGCAGTAGCTTAACAAGACGGTTTAAATGCCCCTTGGAAGAGACGTGCAGGTCGCAGTAGCTTAACAAGACAGTATAAATGCCCCGTGGAAGAGCGGTGGGGGTCGCAGTAGCTTAACAAGACGGTTTAAATGCCCCTTGGTTGAGACATGCAGGTCGCAGCAGCTTAGCAAGACGGTTTAAATGCCCCTTGGAAGAGACGTGCAGGTCGCAGTAGCTTATCAAGATGGTTTAAATGCCCCTTGGAGGAGACATGCAGGTCGCAGTAGCTTAACAAGATGGTTTAAATGCCCCTTGGAAAAGACGTACAAGTCGCAGTAGCTTAACAACATGGATTAAATGCCCCTTGGAAGAGAAGTGCAGGTTGCAGTAGCTTAAGAAGACTGTTTAAATGCCCCTTGGAAAAGAGGTGGATGTTACAGTAGCTTAAAAAGACGGTTTAAATGCCCGTTGAAAGAGACGTGCACGTCGCAGTAGCTTAACAAGACGATTAAAATGCCCCTTGGAAGAGCGGTGGCGGTAGCAGTAGCTTAAGAAGACGGTTTAAATTCCCCTTGGAAGAGACGTGCAGGCCGCAGTAGCTTAACAAGACGGTTTAAATGCCCCTTGGAAGAACGGTAAAGGTCGCAGTAGCTTAACAAGACGGTTTAAATGCCCCTTGGAAGAGACGTGCAGGTTGCAATAGCTTAAAAAGACGGTTTAAATGCCCCTTGGAAGAACGGTGGCGGTAGCAGTAGCTTAACAAGACGGTTTAAATGCCCCTTGGAAGAGACATGCAGGTCGCAGTAGCTTAACAAGACGGTTTAAATGCCCCTTGGAAGAGACATGCAGGTCGCAGTAGCTTAACAAGACTGTTAAAATGCCCCTTGGAAGAGCGGTGGCGGTAGCAGTAGCTTAACAAGACGGTTTAAATGCCCCTTGGAAGAGACGTGCAGGTCGCAGTAGCTTAACAAGACGGTTTAAATGCCCCTTGGAAGAGACATGCAGGTCGCAGTAGCTTAACAAGACGGTTTAAATGCCTCTTGGAAGAGCGGTAAAGGTCGCAGTAGCTTAACAAGATGGTTTAAATGCCCCTTGGAAAAGACGTGCAAGGCGCAATAGCTTAACAAGACTGTTTAAATGCCCGTTGAAAGAGACGTGCAGGTCGCAGTAGCTTAACAAGACGTTTAAAATGCTCATTGGAAGAGCGTTGGCGGTAGCAGTAGCTTAACAAGACGGTTTAAATGCCCCTTGGAAGAGCGGTGGAGGTCGCAGTAGCTTAACAAAACGGTTTAAATGCCCCCTGGTTGAGACATGCAGGTCGCAGCAGCTGAACAAGACGGTTTAAATGCCCCTTGGAAGAGACGTGCAGGTCGCAGTAGCTTAACAAGATGGTTTAAAAGCACCTTGGAAGAGACATGCAGGTCGCAGTAGCTTAACAAGACGGTTTAAATGCCCCTTGGAAGAGCGGAGAAGGTCGCAGCAGCTTAACAAGATGGTTTATATGCCCCTTTGAAAAGACGTACAAGTCGCAGTAGCTTAACAAGACGGATTAAATGCCCTTTGAAACAGATGTGCAGGTCGCAGTAGCTTAACAAGACGGTTAAAATGCCCCTTGAAAGAGCGGTGGCGGTAGCAGTAGCTTAACAAGATGGTTTAAATGCCCCTTGGAAGAGACGTGCAGGTCGTAGTAGCTTAACAAGACGGTTTAAATGCCCCTTGGAAGAGCGGTGGAGGTCGCAGTAGCTTAACAAGACAGTTTAAATGCCCCTTGGAAGAGACGTGCAGGTCGCAGCAGCTTATCAAGACGGCTTAAATGCCCCTTGGAAGAGACTTGCAGGTCGCAGTAGCTTAACAAGACGGTTTAAATGCCCCTTGGAAGAGACGCGCAGGTTGCAGTAGCATAACAAGACGGTTTAAATGCCCGTTGAAAGAGACGTGCACGTCGCAGTAGCTTAACAAGACGGTTAAAATGCCCCTTGGAAGAGCGGTGGCGGTAGCAGTATCTTAACAAGACGGTTAAAATGCCCCTTGGAAGAGACGTGCAGGTCGCAGTAGCTTAACAAGATGGTTTAAATGCCCCTTGGAAGAGACATGCAGGTCGCAGTAGCTTAACAAGACGGTTTAAATGCCCCTTGAAAGAGCGGTAAACGTCGCAGTAGCTTAACAAGACGGTTTAAATGCCCCTTGGAAAAGACGTGCAAGTCGCAGTAGCTTAACAAGACGGTTTAAATGCCCCTTGAAAGAGATGTGCAGGTCGCAGTAGCTTAACAAGACGGTTAAAATGCCCCTTGGAAGAGCGGTGGCAGTAGCAGTAGCTTAACAAGACGGTTTAAATGCCCCTTGGAAGAGACATGCAGGTCACAGTAGCTTAACAAGACGGTTTAAATGCCCCTTGGAAGAGCGGTAAAGGTCGCAGTAGCTTAACAAGATGGTTTAAATGCCCCTTGGAAAAGACGTGCAAGGCGCAGTAGCTTAATAAGACGGTTTAAATGCCCGTTGAAAGAGACCTGCAGGTCGCAGTAGCTTAAAAAGACGGTTAAAATGCCCCTTGGAAGAGCGGTGGCAGTAGCAGAATCTTAACAAGACGGTTTAAATGCCCCTTGGAAGAGACGTGCAGGTCGCAGTAGCTTAACAAGATGGTTTAAATGCCCCTTGGAAGAGCGGTGGAGGTCGCAGTAGCTTAACAAGATGGTTTAAATGCCCCTTTGCTGAGACATGCAAGTCGCAGCAGCTTAACAAGACGGTTTAAATGCCTCTTGGAAGAGCGGTGGAGGTCGCAGTAGCTTAAAAAGACGGTTTAAATGCCCCTTGGAAGAGACATGCATTTCGCAACAGCTTTTCCAGACGGTTTAAATGCCCCTTGGAAGAGACTTGCAGGTCGCAGTAGCTTAACAAGATGGTTTAAATGCCCCTTGGAAGAGACATGCAGGTCGCAGTAGCTTAACAAGACGGTTTAAATGCCCCTTGGAAAATACATGCAAGGCGCAGTAGCTTAACAAGACGCTTTAAATGCCCGTTGAAAGAGACGTGCAGGTCGCAGTAGCTTAACAAGACGTTTAAAATGCCCCTTGGAAGAGCGGTGGCGGTAGCAGTAGCTTAACAAGACGGTTTAAATGCCCCTTGGAAGAGACGTGCAGGTAGCAGTAGCTTAACAAGACAGTATAAATGCCCCTTGGAAGAGACGTGCAGGTCGCAGTAGCTTAACAAGATGGTTTAAATGCCCCTTGGAAGAGACATGCAGGTCGCAGTAGCTTAACAAGATGGTTTAAATTCCCCTTGGAAAAGACGTAAAAGTCGCAGTAGCTTAACAACAAGGATTAAATGCCCCTTGAAAGAGACGTGCAGGTCGCAGTAGCTTAACAAGACGGTTTAAATGCCCCTTGGAAGAGACGTGCAGGTTGCAGTAGCTTAAGAAGATGGTTTAAATGCCGCTTGGAAAAGAGGTGGAGGTTACAGTAGCTTAACAAGACGGTTTAAATGCCCGTTGAAAGAGACGTGCACGTCGCAGTAGCTTAACAAGACGATTAAAATGCCCCTTGGAAGAGCGGTGGCGGTAGCAGTAGCTTAACAAGACGGTTTAAATGCCCCTTGGAAGAGACGTGCAGGCCGCAGTAGCTTAACAAGATGGTTTAAATGCCCCTTGGAAGAGACATGCAGGTAGCAGGAGCTTAACAAGACGGTTTAAATGCCCCTTGGAAGAACGGTGGCGGTAGCAGTAGCTTAACAAGACGGTTTAAATGCCCCTTGGAAGAGACATGCAGGTCGCAGTAGCTTAACAAGACGGTTTAAATGCCCCTTGGAAGAGACATGCAGGTCGCAATAGCTTAACAAGACTGTTAAAATGCCCTTTGGAAGAGCTGTGGCGGTAGCAGTAGCTTAACAAGACGGTTTAAATGCCCCTTGGAAGAGACGTGCAGGTCGCAGTAGCTTAACAAGACGGTTTAAATGCCCCTTGGAAGAGACATGCAGGTCGCAGTAGCTTAACAAGACGGTTTAAATGCCCCTTGGAAGAGCGGTAAAGGTCGCAGTAGCTTAACAAGAAGATTTAAATGACCCTTGGAAAAGACGTGCAAGGCGCAGTAGCTTAACAAGACTGTTTAAATGCCCGTTGAAAGAGACGTGCAGGTTGCAGTAGCTTAACAAGACGTTTAAAATACGCCTTGGAAGAGCGGTGGCGGTAACAGTAGCTTAACAAGACGGTTTAAATGCACCTTGGAAGAGACGTGCAGGTCGCAGTAGCTTAACAAGACAGTATAAATGCTCTTTGGAAGAGCAGTGGAGGTCGCAGTAGCTTAACAAGACGGTTTAAATGCCCCTTGGTTGAGACATGCAGGTCGCAGCAGCTTAACAAGACGGTTTAAATGCCCCTTGGAAGAGACGTGCAGGTCGCAGTAGCTTAACAAGATGGTTTAAATGCCCCTTGGAAGAGACATGCAGGTCGCAGTAGCTTAACAAGACGGTTTAAATGCCCCTTGGAAGAGCGGAGGAGGTCGCAGCAGCTTAACAAGATGGTTTAAATGCCCCTTGGAAAAGACGTACTAGTCGCAGTAGCTTAACAAGACGGATTAAATGCCCCTTGAAACAGATGTGCAGGTCGCAGTAGCTTAACAAGACGGTTAAAATGCCTCTTGAAAGAGCGGTGGCGGTAGCAGTAACTTAACAAGATGGTTTAAATGCCCCTTGGAAGAGACGTGCAGGTCGTAGTAGCTTAACAAGACAGTTTAAGTGCCCCTTGGAAGAGATGTGCAGGTCGCAGCAGCTTATCAAGACGGTTTAAATGCCCCTTGGAAGAGACTTGCAGGTCGCAGTAGCTTAACAAGACGGTTTAAATGCCCCTTGGAAAAGAGGTGGAGGTTACAGTAGCTTAACAAGACGGTTTAAATGCCCGTTGAAAGAGACGTGCACGTCGCAGTATCTTAACAAGACGGTTAAATTGCCCCTTGGAAGAGCGGTGGCGGTAGCAGTAGCTTAACAAGACGGTTAAAATGCCCCTTGGAAGAGACGTGCAGGTCGCAGTAGCTTAACAAGATGGTTTAAATGCCCCTTGGAAGAGACATGCAGGTCGCAGTAGCTTAACAAGACGGTTTAAATGCCCCTTGGAAGAGACATGCAGGTCGCAATAGCTTAACAAGACTGTTAAAATGCCCCTTGGAAGAGCGGTGGCGGTAGCAGTAGCTTAACAAGACAGTTTAAATGCCCCTTGGAAGAGACGTGCAGGTCGCAGTAGCTTAACAAGACGGTTTAAATGCCCCTTGGAAGAGACATGCAGGTCGCAGTAGCTTAACAAGACGGTTTAAATGCCCCTTGGATGAGCGGTAAAGGTCGCAGTAGCTTAACAAGAAGGTTTAAATGCCCCTTGGAAAAGACGTGCAAGGCGCAGTAGCTTAACAAGACTGTTTAAATGCCCGTTGAAAGAGACGTGCAGGTTGCAGTAGCTTAACAAGACGTTTAAAATGCCCCTTGGAAGAGCGGTGGCGGTAACAGTAGCTTAACAAGACGGTTTAAATGCCCCTTGGAAGAGACGTGCAGGTCGCAGTAGCTTAACAAGACAGTATAAATGCTCCTTGGAAGAGCAGTGGAGGTCGCAGTAGCTTAACAAGACGGTTTAAATGCCCCTTGGTTGAGACATGCAGGTCGCAGCAGCTTAACAAGACGGTTTAAATGCCCCTTGGAAGAGACGTGCAGGTCGCAGTAGCTTAACAAGATGGTTTAAATGCCCCTTGGAAGAGACATGCAGGTCGCAGTTTCTTAACAAGACGGTTTAAATGCCCCTTGGAAGAGCGTAGGAGGTCGCAGCAGCTTAACAAGATGGTTTAAATGCCCTTTGGAAAAGACGTACTAGTCGCAGTAGCTTAACAAGACGGATTAAATGCCCCTTGAAACAGATGTGCAGGTCGCAGTAGCTTAACAACACGGTTAAAATGCCTCTTGAAAGAGCGGTGGCGGTAGCAGTAGCTTAACAAGATGGTTTAAATGCCCCTTGGAAGAGACGTGCAGGTCGTAGTAGCTTAACAAGACGGTTTAAATGCCCCTTGGAAGAGCGGTGGAGGTCGCAGTAGCTTAACAAGACAGTTTAAGTGCCCCTTGGAAGAGATGTGCAGGTCGCAGCAGCTTATCAAGACGGTTTAAATGCCCCTTGGAAGAGACTTGCAGGTCGCAGTAGCTTAACAAGACGGTTTAAATGCCCCTTGGAAGAGACGTGCAGGTTGCAGTAGCTTAACAAGACGGTTTAAATGCCCCTTGGAAAAGAGGTGGAGGTTACAGTAGCTTAACAAGACGGTTTAAATGCCCGTTGAAAGATACGTGCACGTCGCAGTATCTTAACAAGACGGTTAAATTGCCCCTTGGAAGAGCGGTGGCGGTAGCAGTAGCTTAACAAGACGGTTAAAATGCCCCTTGGAAGAGACATGCAGGTCGCAGTAGCTTAACAAGACGGTTTAAATGCCCCTTGGAAGAGACATGCAGGTCGCAATAGCTTAACAAGACTGTTAAAATGCCCCTTGGAAGAGCGGTGGCGGTAGCAGTAGCTTAACAAGACAGTTTAAATGCCCCTTGGAAGAGACGTGCAGGTCGCAGTAGCTTAACAAGACGGTTTAAATGCCCCTTTGAAGAGACATGCAGGTCGCAGTAGCTTAACAAGACGGTTTAAATGCCCCTTGGAAGAGCGGTAAAGGTCGCAGTAGCTTAACAAGAAGGTTTAAATGCCCCTTGGAAGAGACGTGCAGGTCGCAGTAGCTTAACAAGACGGTTTAAATGCCCCTTGGAAGAGACATGCAGGTCGCAATAGCTTAACAAGACTGTTAAAATGCCCCTTGGAAGAGCGGTGGCGGTAGCAGTAGCTTAACAAGACAGTATAAATGCTCCTTGGAAGAGCAGTGGAGGTCGCAGTAGCTTAACAAGACGGTTTAAATGACCCTTGGTTGAGACATGCAGGTCGCAGCAGCTTAACAAGACGGTTTAAATGCCCCTTGGAAGAGACGTGCAGGTCGCAGTAGCTTAACAAGATGGTTTAAATGCCCCTTGGAAGAGACATGCAGGTCGCAGTAGCTTAACAAGACGGTTTAAATGCCCGTTGGAAGAGCGGAGGAGGTCGCAGCAGCTTAACAAGATGGTTTAAATGCCCTTTGGAAAAGACGTACTAGTCGCAGTAGCTTAACAAGACGGATTAAATGCCCCTTGAAACAGATGTGCAGGTCGCAGTAGCTTAACAAGACGGTTAAAATGCCTCTTGAAAGAGCGGTGGCGGTAGCAGTAGCTTAACAAGATGGTTTAAATGCCCCTTGGAAGAGACGTGCAGGTCGTAGTAGCTTAACAAGACAGTTTAAATGCCCCTTGGAAGAGCGGTGGAGGTTGCAGTAGCTTAACAAGACAGTTTAAGTGCCCCTTGGAAGAGATGTGCAGGTCGCAGCAGCTTATCAAGACAGTTTAAATGCCCCTTGGAAGAGACTTGCAGGTCGCAGTAGCTTAACAAGACGGTTTAAATGCCCTTTGGAAGAGACGTGCAGGTTGCAGTAGCTTAACAAGACGGTTTAAATGCCCCTTGGAAAAGAGGTGGAGGTTACAGTAGCTTAACAAGACGGTTTAAATGCCCGTTGAAAGATACGTGCACGTCGCAGTATCTTAACAAGACGGTTAAATTGCCCCTTGGAAGAGCGGTGGCGGTAGCAGTAGCTTAAAAAGACAGTTAAAATGCCCCTTGGAAGAGACGTGCAGGTCGCAGTGGCTTAATAAGATGGTTTAAATGCCCCTTGGAAGAGACATGCAGGTCGCAGTAGCTTAACAAGACGGTTTAAATGCCCCTTGGAAGAGAGGTAAAGGTCGCAGTAGCTTAACAAGAAGGTTTAAATGCCCCTTGGAAAAGACGTGCAAGGAGCAGTAGCTTAACAAGACTGTTTAAATGCCCGTTGAAAGAGACGTGCAGGTTGCAGTAGCTTAACAAGAGGTTTAAAATGCCCCTTGGAAGAGCGGTGGCGGTAACAGTAGCTTAACAAGACGGTTTAAATGCCCCTTGGAAGAGACGTGCAGGTCGCAGTAGCTTAACAAGACAGTATAAATGCTCCTTGGAAGAGCAGTGGAGGTCGCAGTAGCTTAACAAGACGGTTTAAATGCCCCTTGGTTGAGACATGCAGGTCGCAGCAGCTTAACAAGACGGTTTAAATGCCCCTTGGAAGAGAAGTGCAGGTCGCAGTAGCTTAACAAGATGGTTTAAATGCCCCTTGGAAGAGACATGCAGGTCGCAGTAGCTTAACAAGACGGTTTAAATGCCCCTTGGAAGAGCGGAGGAGGTCGCAGCAGCTTAACAAGATGGTTTAAATGCCCTTTGGAAAAGACGTACTAGTCGCAGTAGCTTAACAAGACGGATTAAATGCCCCTTGAAACAGATGTGCAGGTCGCAGTAGCTTAACAAGACGGTTAAAATGCCTCTTGAAAGAGCGGTGGCGGTAGCAGTAGCTTAACAAGATGGTTTAAATGCCCCTTGGAAGAGACGTGCAGGTCGTAGTAGCTTAACAAGACGGTTTAAATGCCCCTTGGAAGAGCGGTGGAGGTCGCAGTAGCTTAACAAGACAGTTTAAGTGCCCCTTGGAAGAGATGTGCAGGTCGCAGCAGCTTATCAAGACAGTTTAAATGCCCCTTGGAAGAGACTTGCAGGTCGCAGTAGCTTAACAAGACGGTTTAAATGCCCCTTGGAAGAGACGTGCAGGTTGCAGTAGCTTAACAAGACGGTTTAAATGCCCCTTGGAAAAGAGGTGGAGGTTGCAGTAGCTTAACAAGACGGTTTAAATGCCCGTTGAAAGATACGTGCACGTCGCAGTATCTTAACAAGACGGTTAAATTGCCCCTTGGAAGAGCGGTGGCGGTAGCAGTAGCTTAACAAGACAGTTAAAATGCCCCTTGGAAGAGACGTGCAGGTCGCAGTGGCTTAATAAGATGGTTTAAATGCCCCTTGGAAGAGACATGCAGGTCGCAGTAGCTTAACAAGACGGTTTAAATGCCCCTTGGAAGAGCGGTAAAATTCGCAGAAGCTTAACAAGACGGTTTAAATGCCCCTTGGAAAAGACGTGCAAGTTGCAGTAGCTTAACAAGACGGTTTAAATGCCCGTTGAAAGAGACGTGCAAGTCGCAGTAGCTTAACAAGACGGTTAAAATGCCCCTTGGAAGAGCGGTGGCAGTAGCAGTAGCTTAACAAGATGGTTTAAATGCCCCTTGGAAGAGACATGCAGGTCACAGTAGCTTAACAAGACGGTTTAAATGCCCCTTGGAAGAGCGGTAAAGGTCGCAGTAGCTTAACAAGACGGTTTAAATGCTCCTTGGAAAAGACGTGCAAGGCGCAGTAGTTTAACAAGACGGTTTAAATGCCCGTTGAAAGAGACTTGCAAGTCGCAGTAGCTTAACAAGACGGTTAAAATGCCCCTTGGAAGAGCGGTGGCAGTAGCAGAAGCTTAACAAGACCGTTTAAAAGCAGCTTGGAAGAGACGTGCAGGTCGCAGTAGCTTAACAAGATGCTTTAAATGCCCCTTGGAAGAGCGGTGGAGGTCGCAGTAGCTTAACAAGACGGTTTAAATGCCCCTTGGAAGAGACATGCATTTCGCAGCAGCTTTTCGAGACGGTTTAAATGCCCCTTGGAAGAGACTTGCAGGTCGCAGTAGCTTAACAAGATGGTTTAAATGCCCCTTGGAAGAGACATGCAGGTCGCAGTAGCTTAACAAGACGGTTTAAATGCCCCTTGGAAGAGACGAGCAGGTCGCAGTAGCTTAACAAGACGGTTTAAATGTCCCTTGGAAAAGTGGTGGAGGTTACAATAGCTTAACAAGACGGTTTAAATGCCCCTTGGAAAAGACGTGCAAGTCGCCGTAGCTTAACAAGATGGTTTATATGCCACTTGGTAGAGACATGCAGGTTGCAGTAGCTTAACAAGATGGTTTAAATGCCCCTTGGAAAAGTGGTGGAGGTTACAGTAGCTTAACAAGGCGGTTTACATGCCCCTTGGAAAAGACGTGCATGTCGCAGTAGCTTAACAAGACGGTTTAAATGCCCCTTGGAAGAGACGTGCAGGTCGCAGTAGCTTTTCAAGACGATTTAAATGTCCCTTGGAAGAGACATGCAGGTCGCAGTAGCTTAACTAGACGGTTTAAATGCCCCTTGGTAGAGCGGTGGCGGTCGCAGTAGCTTAACAAGACAGTTTAAATGCCCCTTGAAAGAGACATGCAGGTCGCAGTAGCTTAACAAGACGATTAAAAAGCCCCTTGGAAGTGCGGTGGCGGTAGCAGTAGCTTAACAAGACGGTTTAAATGCCCATTGGAAGAGACATGTAGGTCGCAGTAGCTTAACAAGACGGTTTAAATGCCCCTTGGAAGAGCGGTGGAGGTCGCAGTAGCTTAACAAGACTGTTTAAATGTCCTTTGGAAGAGACGTGCAGGACGCGGTAGCTTAACAAGAAGGTTTAAATGCCCCTTGGAAGAGATGTGCAGGTCGCAGTAGCTTAACAAGATGGTTTAAATGCACCTTGGAAGAGGCATGCAGGTCGCAGTAGCTTAACAAGACGGTTTAAATACCCCTTGGAAGAGGCGTGCAGGTTGCAGTAGCTTAACAAGACCGTTTAAATGCCCCTTGGGAAAGAGGTGGAGGTTACAGTAGTTTAACAAGACGGTTTAAATGCCCGTTGAAAGAGACGTGCATGTCGCAGTAGCTTAACAAGACGGTTAAAATGCCCCTGGGAAGAGACGTGCAGGTCGCAGTAGCTTAACAAGACGGTTTAAATGCCCCTTTTAAGAGCGGTAAAGGTCGCAGTAGCTTAACAAAACGGTTTAAATGCCTCTTGGAAGAGACGTGCAGGTCACAGTAGCTTAACAAGACGGTTTAAATGCCCCTTGGAAGAGCAGTGGAGGTCGCAGTAGCCTTAAAAGACTGTTTAAATGACATTGGAAGAGACGTGCAGGTCGCAGTAGCTTAAAAAGACGGTTTAAATGCCCCGTAGAAGAGACGTGCAGGTAGCAGTAGCTTAAAAAGACGGTTTAAAAGCCCCTTGGAAGAGCGGTTGAGGTCACAGTAGCTTAACAAGACAGTTTAAATGCCTCTTGAAAGAGACATGCAGGTCGCAGTAGCTTAACAAGACGGTTTAAATGCCCCTTGGAAGAGCAGTGGCGGTAGCAGTAGCTTAACAAGAGTGTTTAAATGCCCCTTGGAAGAGACGTGCAGGTCGCAGTAGCTTAACAAGATGGTTTAAATGCCCCTTGGAAGAGCGGTGGAGGTCGCAGTAGCTTAACAAGACTGTTTAAATGCCCCTTGGAAGAGACATGCAGGTCGCAGCAGCTTAACAAGATGGTTTAAATGCCCCTTGAAAGAGATGTGCAGGTCGCAGTAGCTTAACAAGACAGTTTAAATGCCCCTTGCAAAAGACGTGCAAGTCGCAGTAGCTTAACAAGACTGTTTAAATGCCCCTTGCAAGAGACGAGCAGGTCGCAGTAGCTTAATAAGACTTTGTAAATGCCCCTTGGTAGAAACGTGCAGGTCACAGTAGCTTAACAAGACGGTTCAAATGCCACTTGGAAGAGACGTTCAGGTCGCAGTAGCTTAAAAAGACGGTTTAAATGCCCCTTGGAAGAGCGGTGGAGGTCGCAGTAGCTTAACAAGACGGTTTAAATGCCCCTTGGAAGAGACATGCAGGACGCAGCAGCTTAACAAGACGGTTTAAATGCCCCTTGGAAGAGACGTGCAGGTCAAAGTAGCTTAACAAGACGGTTTAAAAGCCCCTTGGAAGAGACATTCAGGTCGCAGTAGCTTAACAAGACGGTTTAAATGCCTCTTGGAAGAGACGTGCAGGTCGCAGTAACTTAACAAGACGGTTTAAATGCCCCTTGGAAAAGAGGTGGAGGTTACAGTAGCTTAACAAGACGGTTTAAATGCCCGTTGAAAGAGACGTGCACGTCGCAGTATCTTAACAAGACGGTTAAATTGCCCCTTGGAAGAGCGGTGGCGGTAGCAGTAGCTTAACAAGACGGTTAAAATGCCCCTTGGAAGAGACGTGCAGGTCGCAGTAGCTTAACAAGATGGTTTAAATGCCCCTTGGAAGAGACATGCAGGTCGCAGTAGCTTAACAAGACGGTTTAAATGCCCCTTGGAAGAGACATGCAGGTCGCAATAGCTTAACAAGACTGTTAAAATGCCCCTTGGAAGAGCGGTGGCGGTAGCAGTAGCTTAACAAGACAGTTTAAATGCCCCTTGGAAGAGACGTGCAGGTCGCAGTAGCTTAACAAGACGGTTTAAATGCCCCTTGGAAGAGACATGCAGGTCGCAGTAGCTTAACAAGACGGTTTAAATGCCCCTTGGATGAGCGGTAAAGGTCGCAGTAGCTTAACAAGAAGGTTTAAATGCCCCTTGGAAAAGACGTGCAAGGCACAGTAGCTTAACAAGACTGTTTAAATGCCCGTTGAAAGAGACGTGCAGGTTGCAGTAGCTTAACAAGACGTTTAAAATGCCCCTTGGAAGAGCGGTGGCGGTAACAGTAGCTTAACAAGACGGTTTAAATGCCCCTTGGAAGAGACGTGCAGGTCGCAGTAGCTTAACAAGACAGTATAAATGCTCCTTGGAAGAGCAGTGGAGGTCGCAGTAGCTTAACAAGACGGTTTAAATGCCCCTTGGTTGAGACATGCAGGTCGCAGCAGCTTAACAAGACGGTTTAAATGCCCCTTGGAAGAGACGTGCAGGTCGCAGTAGCTTAACAAGATGGTTTAAATGCCCCTTGGAAGAGACATGCAGGTCGCAGTTTCTTAACAAGACGGTTTAAATGCCCCTTGGAAGAGCGTAGGAGGTCGCAGCAGCTTAACAAGATGGTTTAAATGCCCTTTGGAAAAGACGTACTAGTCGCAGTAGCTTAACAAGACGGATTAAATGCCCCTTGAAACAGATGTGCAGGTCGCAGTAGCTTAACAACACGGTTAAAATGCCTCTTGAAAGAGCGGTGGCGGTAGCAGTAGCTTAACAAGATGGTTTAAATGCCCCTTGGAAGAGACGTGCAGGTCGTAGTAGCTTAACAAGACGGTTTAAATGCCCCTTGGAAGAGCGGTGGAGGTCGCAGTAGCTTAACAAGACAGTTTAAGTGCCCCTTGGAAGAGATGTGCAGGTCGCAGCAGCTTATCAAGACGGTTTAAATGCCCCTTGGAAGAGACTTGCAGGTCGCAGTAGCTTAACAAGACGGTTTAAATGCCCCTTGGAAGAGACGTGCAGGTTGCAGTAGCTTAACAAGACGGTTTAAATGCCCCTTGGAAAAGAGGTGGAGGTTACAGTAGCTTAACAAGACGGTTTAAATGCCCGTTGAAAGATACGTGCACGTCGCAGTATCTTAACAAGACGGTTAAATTGCCCCTTGGAAGAGCGGTGGCGGTAGCAGTAGCTTAACAAGACGGTTAAAATGCCCCTTGGAAGAGACATGCAGGTCGCAGTAGCTTAACAAGACGGTTTAAATGCCCCTTGGAAGAGACATGCAGGTCGCAATAGCTTAACAAGACTGTTAAAATGCCCCTTGGAAGAGCGGTGGCGGTAGCAGTAGCTTAACAAGACAGTTTAAATGCCCCTTGGAAGAGACGTGCAGGTCGCAGTAGCTTAACAAGACGGTTTAAATGCCCCTTTGAAGAGACATGCAGGTCGCAGTAGCTTAACAAGACGGTTTAAATGCCCCTTGGAAGAGCGGTAAAGGTCGCAGTAGCTTAACAAGAAGGTTTAAATGCCCCTTGGAAGAGACGTGCAGGTCGCAGTAGCTTAACAAGACGGTTTAAATGCCCCTTGGAAGAGACATGCAGGTCGCAATAGCTTAACAAGACTGTTAAAATGCCCCTTGGAAGAGCGGTGGCGGTAGCAGTAGCTTAACAAGACAGTATAAATGCTCCTTGGAAGAGCAGTGGAGGTCGCAGTAGCTTAACAAGACGGTTTAAATGACCCTTGGTTGAGACATGCAGGTCGCAGCAGCTTAACAAGACGGTTTAAATGCCCCTTGGAAGAGACGTGCAGGTCGCAGTAGCTTAACAAGATGGTTTAAATGCCCCTTGGAAGAGACATGCAGGTCGCAGTAGCTTAACAAGACGGTTTAAATGCCCGTTGGAAGAGCGGAGGAGGTCGCAGCAGCTTAACAAGATGGTTTAAATGCCCTTTGGAAAAGACGTACTAGTCGCAGTAGCTTAACAAGACGGATTAAATGCCCCTTGAAACAGATGTGCAGGTTGCAGTAGCTTAACAAGACGGTTAAAATGCCTCTTGAAAGAGCGGTGGCGGTAGCAGTAGCTTAACAAGATGGTTTAAATGCCCCTTGGAAGAGACGTGCAGGTCGTAGTAGCTTAACAAGACGGTTTAAATGCCCCTTGGAAGAGCGGTGGAGGTTGCAGTAGCTTAACAAGACAGTTTAAGTGCCCCTTGGAAGAGATGTGCAGGTCGCAGCAGCTTATCAAGACAGTTTAAATGCCCCTTGGAAGAGACTTGCAGGTCGCAGTAGCTTAACAAGACGGTTTAAATGCCCTTTGGAAGAGACGTGCAGGTTGCAGTAGCTTAACAAGACGGTTTAAATGCCCCTTGGAAAAGAGGTGGAGGTTACAGTAGCTTAACAAGACGGTTTAAATGCCCGTTGAAAGATACGTGCACGTCGCAGTATCTTAACAAGACGGTTAAATTGCCCCTTGGAAGAGCGGTGGCGGTAGCAGTAGCTTAAAAAGACAGTTAAAATGCCCCTTGGAAGAGACGTGCAGGTCGCAGTGGCTTAATAAGATGGTTTAAATGCCCCTTGGAAGAGACAAGCAGGTCGCAGTAGCTTAACAAGACGGTTTAAATGCCCCTTGGAAGAGAGGTAAAGGTCGCAGTAGCTTAACAAGAAGGTTTAAATGCCCCTTGGAAAAGACGTGCAAGGAGCAGTAGCTTAACAAGACTGTTTAAATGCCCGTTGAAAGAGACGTGCAGGTTGCAGTAGCTTAACAAGAGGTTTAAAATGCCCCTTGGAAGAGCGGTGGCGGTAACAGTAGCTTAACAAGACGGTTTAAATGCCCCTTGGAAGAGACGTGCAGGTCGCAGTAGCTTAACAAGACAGTATAAATGCTCCTTGGAAGAGCAGTGGAGGTCGCAGTAGCTTAACAAGACGGTTTAAATGCCCCTTGGTTGAGACATGCAGGTCGCAGCAGCTTAACAAGACGGTTTAAATGCCCCTTGGAAGAGAAGTGCAGGTCGCAGTAGCTTAACAAGATGGTTTAAATGCCCCTTGGAAGAGACATGCAGGTCGCAGTAGCTTAACAAGACGGTTTAAATGCCCCTTGGAAGAGCGGAGGAGGTCGCAGCAGCTTAACAAGATGGTTTAAATGCCCTTTGGAAAAGACGTACTAGTCGCAGTAGCTTAACAAGACGGATTAAATGCCCCTTGAAACAGATGTGCAGGTCGCAGTAGCTTAACAAGACGGTTAAAATGCCTCTTGAAAGAGCGGTGGCGGTAGCAGTAGCTTAACAAGATGGTTTAAATGCCCCTTGGAAGAGACGTGCAGGTCGTAGTAGCTTAACAAGACGGTTTAAATGCCCCTTGGAAGAGCGGTGGAGGTCGCAGTAGCTTAACAAGACAGTTTAAGTGCCCCTTGGAAGAGATGTGCAGGTCGCAGCAGCTTATCAAGACAGTTTAAATGCCCCTTGGAAGAGACTTGCAGGTCGCAGTAGCTTAACAAGACGGTTTAAATGCCCCTTGGAAGAGACGTGCAGGTTGCAGTAGCTTAACAAGACGGTTTAAATGCCCCTTGGAAAAGAGGTGGAGGTTGCAGTAGCTTAACAAGACGGTTTAAATGCCCGTTGAAAGATACGTGCACGTCGCAGTATCTTAACAAGACGGTTAAATTGCCCCTTGGAAGAGCGGTGGCGGTAGCAGTAGCTTAACAAGACAGTTAAAATGCCCCTTGGAAGAGACGTGCAGGTCGCAGTGGCTTAATAAGATGGTTTAAATGCCCCTTGGAAGAGACATGCAGGTCGCAGTAGCTTAACAAGACGGTTTAAATGCCCCTTGGAAGAGCGGTAAAATTCGCAGAAGCTTAACAAGACGGTTTAAATGCCCCTTGGAAAAGACGTGCAAGTTGCAGTAGCTTAACAAGACGGTTTAAATGCCCGTTGAAAGAGACGTGCAAGTCGCAGTAGCTTAACAAGACGGTTAAAATGCCCCTTGGAAGAGCGGTGGCAGTAGCAGTAGCTTAACAAGATGGTTTAAATGCCCCTTGGAAGAGACATGCAGGTCACAGTAGCTTAACAAGACGGTTTAAATGCCCCTTGGAAGAGCGGTAAAGGTCGCAGTAGCTTAACAAGACGGTTTAAATGCTCCTTGGAAAAGACGTGCAAGGCGCAGTAGTTTAACAAGACGGTTTAAATGCCCGTTGAAAGAGACGTGCAAGTCGCAGTAGCTTAACAAGACGGTTAAAATGCCCCTTGGAAGAGCGGTGGCAGTAGCAGAAGCTTAACAAGACCGTTTAAAAGCAGCTTGGAAGAGACGTGCAGGTCGCAGTAGCTTAACAAGATGCTTTAAATGCCCCTTGGAAGAGCGGTGGAGGTCGCAGTAGCTTAACAAGACGGTTTAAATGCCCCTTGGAAGAGACATGCATTTCGCAGCAGCTTTTCGAGACGGTTTAAATGCCCCTTGGAAGAGACTTGCAGGTCGCAGTAGCTTAACAAGATGGTTTAAATGCCCCTTGGAAGAGACATGCAGGTCGCAGTAGCTTAACAAGACGGTTTAAATGCCCCTTGGAAGAGACGAGCAGGTCGCAGTAGCTTAACAAGACGGTTTAAATGTCCCTTGGAAAAGTGGTGGAGGTTACAATAGCTTAACAAGACGGTTTAAATGCCATTTGGAAAAGACGTGCAAGTCGCCGTAGCTTAACAAGATGGTTTATATGCCACTTGGTAGAGACATGCAGGTTGCAGTAGCTTAACAAGATGGTTTAAATGCCCCTTGGAAAAGTGGTGGAGGTTACAGTAGCTTAACAAGGCGGTTTACATGCCCCTTGGAAAAGACGTGCATGTCGCAGTAGCTTAACAAGACGGTTTAAATGCCCCTTGGAAGAGACGTGCAGGTCGCAGTAGCTTTTCAAGACGATTTAAATGTCCCTTGGAAGAGACATGCAGGTCGCAGTAGCTTAACTAGACGGTTTAAATGCCCCTTGGTAGAGCGGTGGCGGTCGCAGTAGCTTAACAAGACAGTTTAAATGCCCCTTGAAAGAGACATGCAGGTCGCAGTAGCTTAACAAGACGATTAAAAAGCCCCTTGGAAGTGCGGTGGCGGTAGCAGTAGCTTAACAAGACGGTTTAAATGCCCATTGGAAGAGACATGCAGGTCGCAGTAGCTTAACAAGACGGTTTAAATGCCCCTTGGAAGAGCGGTGGAGGTCGCAGTAGCTTAACAAGACTGTTTAAATGTCCTTTGGAAGAGACGTGCAGGACGCGGTAGCTTAACAAGAAGGTTTAAATGCCCCTTGGAAGAGATGTGCAGGTCGCAGTAGCTTAACAAGATGGTTTAAATGCACCTTGGAAGAGGCATGCAGGTCGCAGTAGCTTAACAAGACGGTTTAAATACCCCTTGGAAGAGGCGTGCAGGTTGCAGTAGCTTAACAAGACCGTTTAAATGCCCCTTGGGAAAGAGGTGGAGGTTACAGTAGTTTAACAAGACGGTTTAAATGCCCGTTGAAAGAGACGTGCATGTCGCAGTAGCTTAACAAGACGGTTAAAATGCCCCTGGGAAGAGACGTGCAGGTCGCAGTAGCTTAACAAGACGGTTTAAATGCCCCTTTTAAGAGCGGTAAAGGTCGCAGTAGCTTAACAAAACGGTTTAAATGCCTCTTGGAAGAGACGTGCAGGTCACAGTAGCTTAACAAGACGGTTTAAATGCCCCTTGGAAGAGCAGTGGAGGTCGCAGTAGCCTTAAAAGACTGTTTAAATGACATTGGAAGAGACGTGCAGGTCGCAGTAGCTTAAAAAGACGGTTTAAATGCCCCGTAGAAGAGACGTGCAGGTAGCAGTAGCTTAAAAAGACGGTTTAAAAGCCCCTTGGAAGAGCGGTTGAGGTCACAGTAGCTTAACAAGACAGTTTAAATGCCTCTTGAAAGAGACATGCAGGTCGCAGTAGCTTAACAAGACGGTTTAAATGCCCCTTGGAAGAGCAGTGGCGGTAGCAGTAGCTTAACAAGAGTGTTTAAATGCCCCTTGGAAGAGACGTGCAGGTCGCAGTAGCTTAACAAGATGGTTTAAATGCCCCTTGGAAGAGCGGTGGAGGTCGCAGTAGCTTAACAAGACTGTTTAAATGCCCCTTGGAAGAGACATGCAGGTCGCAGCAGCTTAACAAGATGGTTTAAATGCCCCTTGAAAGAGATGTGCAGGTCGCAGTAGCTTAACAAGACAGTTTAAATGCCCCTTGCAAAAGACGTGCAAGTCGCAGTAGCTTAACAAGACTGTTTAAATGCCCCTTGCAAGAGACGAGCAGGTCGCAGTAGCTTAATAAGACTTTGTAAATGCCCCTTGGTAGAAACGTGCAGGTCACAGTAGCTTAACAAGACGGTTCAAATGCCACTTGGAAGAGACGTTCAGGTCGCAGTAGCTTAAAAAGACGGTTTAAATGCCCCTTGGAAGAGCGGTGGAGGTCGCAGTAGCTTAACAAGACGGTTTAAATGCCCCTTGGAAGAGACATGCAGGACGCAGCAGCTTAACAAGACGGTTTAAATGCCCCTTGGAAGAGACGTGCAGGTCAAAGTAGCTTAACAAGACGGTTTAAAAGCCCCTTGGAAGAGACATTCAGGTCGCAGTAGCTTAACAAGACGGTTTAAATGCCTCTTGGAAGAGACGTGCAGGTCGCAGTAACTTAACAAGACGGTTTAAATGCCCATTGGAAAAGTGTTAGAAGTTACAGTATCTTAACAAGACGGTTTAAATGCCCATTGGAAAAGACGTGCAAGTCGCAGTAGCTTAACAAGATGGTATAAATGCCCCTTGGAAGAGACATGCAGGTCACAGTAGCTTAACAAGACAGTTTAAATGCCCCTTGGAAGAGACATGCAGGTCGCAGTAGCTTAACAAGACGGTTTAAATGCCCCTTGGAAGAGACGTGCTGGTCGCAGTAGCTTAACAAGACCGTTTAAATGCCCCTTGGAAGAGACATGCAGGTCGCAGTAGCTTAACAAGATGGTTTAAATGCCCCTTGGAAGAGACGTGCAGGTCGCAGTAGCTTAACAAGACGTTTTAAATGCCCATTGGAAAAGTTGTGGAGCTTAGAGTAGCTTAACAAGACGGTTTAAATGCCCCTTGGAAGAGCGGTGGAGGTCGCAGTAGCTTAACAAGACGGTTTAAATGCCCCTTGGAAGAGAAGTGCAGGTCGCAGTAGCTTAACAAGACGGATTAAATGCCCCTTGGAAGAGACGTGCAGGTCACATTAGCTTAACAAGACGAATTAAATGCCCCTTGGAAGAGAAGTGCAGGTCGCAGAAGCTTAACAGGATGGTTTAAATGCCCCTTGGAAGAGACGTGGATTTCGCTGTAGCTTAACAAGACGGTTTAAATGCCCCTTGGAAGAGGCATGCAGGTCGCAGTAGCTTAACAAGACGGTTTAAATGCCCCTTGGAAGAGGCTTGCAGGTTGCAGTAGCTTAACAAGACCGTTTAAATGCCCATTGGGAAAGAGGTGGAGGTTACAGTAGTTTAACAAGACGGTTTAAATGCCCGTTGAAAGAGACGTGCATGTCGCAGTAGCTTAACAGGACGGTTAAAATGCCCCTGGGAAGAGACGTGCAGGTCGCAGTAGCTTAACAAGACGGTTTAAATGCCCCTTTTAAGAGCAGTAAAGGTCGCAGTAGCTTAACAAAACGGTTTAAATGCCTCTTGGAAGAGACGTGCAGGTCGCAGTAGCTTAACAAGACGGTTTAAATGCCCCTTGGAAGAGCAGTGGAGGTCGCAGTAGCTTTAAAAGACTGTTTAAATGACATTGGAAGAGACGTGCAGGTCGCAGTAGCTTAATAAGACGGTTTAAATGCCCCGTAGAAGAGACGTGCAGGTCGCAGTAGCTTAAAAAGACGGTTTAAAAGCCCCTTGGAAGAGCGGTTGAGGTCACAGTAGCTTAACAAGACAGTTTAAATGCCCCTTGAAAGAGACATGCAGGTCGCAGTAGCTTAACAAGACGGTTTAAATGCCCCTTGGAAGAGCAGTGGCGGTAGCAGTAGCTTAACAAGAGGGTTTAAATGCCCCTTGGAAGAGACGTGCAGGTCGCAGTAGCTTAACAAGATGGTTTAAATGCCCCTTGGAAGAGCGGTGGAGGTCGCAGTAGCTTAACAAGACTGTTTAAATGCCCCTTGGAAGAGACATGCAGGTCGCAGCAGCTTAACAAGATGGTTTAAATGCCCCTTGAAAGAGATGTGCAGGTCGCAGTAGCTTAACAAGACAGTTTAAATGCCCCTTGCAAAAGACGTGCAAGTCGCAGTAGCTTAACAAGACTGTTTAAATGCCCCTTGCAAGAGACGAGCAGGTCGCAGTAGCTTAATAAGACTTTGTAAATGCCCCTTGGTAGAAACGTGCAGGTCACAGTAGCTTAACAAGACGGTTTAAATGCCACTTGGAAGAGACGTTCAGGTCGCAGTAGCTTAAAAAGACGGTTTAAATGCCCCTTGGAAGAGCGGTGGAGGTCGCAGTAGCTTAACAAGACGGTTTAAATGCCCCTTGGAAGAGACATTCAGGACTCAGCAGCTTAATAAGATGGTTTAAATGCCCCTTGGAAGAGACGTGCAGGTCGAAGTAGCTTAACAAGACGGTTTAAAAGCCCCTTGGAAGAGACATCCAGGTCGCAGTAGCTTAACAAGACGGTTTAAATGCCTCTTGGAAGAGACGTACAGGTCGCAGTAGCTTAACAAGACGGTTTAAATGCCCATTGGAAAAGTGTTAGAAGTTACAGTATCTTAACAAGATGGTTTAAATGCCCATTGGAAAAGACGTGCAAGTCGCAGTAGCTTAACAAGATGGTATAAATGCCCCTTGGAAGAGACATGCAGGTCACAGTAGCTTAACAAGACAGTTTAAATGCCCCTTGGAAGAGACATGCAGGTCGCAGTAGCTTAACAAGACGGTTTAAATGCCCCTTGGAAGAGACGTGCTGGTCTCAGTAGCTTAACAAGACCGTTTAAATGCCCCTTGGAAGAGACATGCAGGTCGCAGTAGCTTAACAAGATGGTTTAAATGCCCCTTGGAAGAGACGTGCAGGTCGAATAAGCTTAACAAGACGTTTTAAATGCCCATTGGAAAAGTGGTGGAGCTTACAGTAGCTTAACAAGACGGTTTAAATGCCCCTTGGAAGAGCGGTGGAGGTCGCAGTAGCTTAACAAGACGGTTTAAATGCCCCTTGGAAGAGAAGTGCAGGTCGCAGTAGCTTAACAAGACGGATTAAATGCCCCTTGGAAGAGACGTGCAGGTCACATTAGCTTAACAAGACGATTTAAATGCCCCTTGGAAGAGACGTGCAGGTCGCAGAAGCTTAACAGGATGGTTTAAATGCCCCTTGGAAGAGACGTGGAGTTCGCTGTAGCTTAACAAGACGGTTTAAATGCCCCTTGGAAGAGACATGCAGTTCGCAGCAGCTTAACAAGACGGTTTAAATGCCCCTTGGAAGAGACGTGCACGTCGCAGTAGCTTAACAAGACGGTTTAAATGCCCCTTGGAAGAGACATGCAGGTCGCAGTAGCTTAACAAGACGGTTTAAATGCCCCTTGAAAGAGACGTGCAGGTTGCTGTAGCTTAACAAGATGGTTTAAATGCCCCTTGGAAAAGAGGTGGACGTTACAGTAGCTTAACAAGACGCTTTAAATGCCCGTAGAAAGAGACGTGCAGGTCGCAGTAGCTTAACAAGAAGGTTAAAATGCCCCTTGGAAGAGCGGTGGGGGTAGCAGTAGCTTAACAAGACGGTTTAAATGCCCATTGGAAGAGACGGGCAGGTCGCAGTAGCTTAACAAGACGGTTTAAATGCCTCTTGGAAGAGAGATGCAAGTCGTAGTAGCTTAACAAGACGGTTTAAATGCCCCTTAGAAGAGCGGAAAAGATCTCAGTAGCTTAACAAGATGGTTTAAATGCCCCTTGGAAGAGACGTGCAGGTCGCAGTAGCTTAACAAGATGGTTTAAATGCAGCTTGGAAGAGACATGCAGGTCGCAGTAGCTTATTAAGACGGTTTAAATGCCCCTTGGAAGAGCGGAGGAGGTAGCAGTAGCTTAACAAGATGGTTTAAATGCCCCTTGGAAGAGATGTGCAGGTCGTAGTAGCTTAACAAGATGGTTTAAATGCCACTTGTAAAAGCAGTGGAGGTCGCAGTACCTTAACAAGACAGTTTAAATGCCCCTTGGAAGAGACATGCAGGTCGTAGCAGCTTATCAAGACGTTTTAAATGCCCCTTGGAAGAAACTTGCAGGTCGTAGTAGCTTAACAAGACGGTTTAAATGCCCCTTGGAAGAGAAGTGCAGGTTGCAGTAGCTTAACAAGACGGTTTAAATGCCCCTTGGAAAAGAGTTGGAGGTTACAGTAGCTTAACAAGACGGTTTAAATGCCCGTTGAAAGAGACGTGCAGGTCGCAGTAGCTTAACAAGACGGTTAAAATGCCCCCTTGGAAGAGCGGTGGCGGTAGCAGTAGCTTAACAAGACGGTTTAAATGCCCTTTGGAAGAGACTTGCTGGTCGCAGTAGCTTAACAAGACGGTTTAAATGCCCCTTGGAAGAGACATGCAGGTCGCAGTAGCTTAACAGGACGGTTTAAATGCCCCTTGGAATAGACGTGCAGGTCGCAGTAGCTTAACAAGACGGTTTAAATGCCCCTTGGCAAAGACGTGCAGGTCGCAATAGCTTAACAAGATGGTTTAAATGCCCCTTGGAAGAGCGGTGGACGTCGCAGTAGCTTTAAAAGACGGTTTAAATGACATTGGAAGAGACGTGCAGGTCGCAGTAGCTTAACAAGACGGTTTAAATGCCCCTTGGAAGAGCAGTGGAGGTCTCAGTAGCTTAACAAGTCAGTTCAAATGCCCCTTGAAAGAGACGCGCAGGTCGCAGTAGCTTAACAAGACGGTTAAAATGCCCCTTGGAAG
Source organism: Phyllobates terribilis (assembly GCF_046119375.1). Taxonomy (NCBI): domain Eukaryota; kingdom Metazoa; phylum Chordata; class Amphibia; order Anura; family Dendrobatidae; genus Phyllobates; species Phyllobates terribilis. Next base: position 7,843,009 of record NW_027362804.1, read on the forward strand.
TGCGGTGGAGGTCGCAGTAGCTTAACAAAACGGTTTAAATGACCCCTTGCAAAAGACGTGCAAGTCGCAGTAGCTTAACAAGACGGTTTAAATGCCCCTTTGAAAAGACGTGCAAGTCGCAGTAGCATTTCAAGACGGTTTAAATGCCCCTTGGAAGAGACATGCAGGTCGCAGTAGCTTAAAAAGATGGTTTAAATGCCCATTGGAAGAGACGTGCAGGTCGCAGTAGCTTAACAAGACGGTTTAAATGCCCCTTGGAAGAGCGTTGGAGGTCGCAGTAGCTTAACAAGACTGTCTAAATGCCCATTGGAAGAGACGTGCAGGTCGCAGTAGCTTAACGAGAAGGTTTAAATGCCCCTTGGAAGAGATGTGCAGGTCGCAGTAGCTTAACAAGACGGTTTAAATGCACCGTGGAAGAGACGTGGAGGTCGCAGTAGCTTAACAAGACGGTTTAAATGCCCCTTGCAAGAGACATACAGGTTGCAGTAGCTAAACAAGACAGTTGAAATGCCCCTTGGAAGAGCAGTGGCGGTAGCAGTAGCTTAATAAGAGGGTTTAAATGCCCCTTGGAAGAGACGTGCAGGTCGCAGTAGCTTAACAAGATGGTTTAAATGCCCTTTGGAAGAGCGGTGGAGATCGCATTAGCTTAACAAGACTGTTTAAATGCCCCTTGGAAGAGACATGCAGGTCGCAGCAGCTTAACAAGACGGTTTAAATGCCCCTTGGAAGAGATGTGCAGGTCGCAGTAGCTTAACAAGACAGTTTAAATGCCCCTTGGAAGAAACATGCAGGTCGCAGTTGCTTGACAAGATGGTTTAAATGCTCCTTGAAAGAGACGTGCAGGTCACAGTAGCTTAACAAGATGGTTTAAATGCCCCTTGGAAAAGTGGTGGAGGTTACAGTAGCTTAATAAAACTGTTTAAATGCCCCTTGGGAAACACGTGCAAGTCGCAGTAGCTTAACAAGACGATTTAAAAGCCCCTTAGAAGAGACGTGCAGGTCGCAGTAGCTTAACAAGACGGTTTAAATGCCCCTTGGAAGAGCGTTGGAGGTAGCAGTAGCTTAACAAGTCAGTTTAAATGCCCCTTGAAAGAGACGCGCAGGTCGCAGTAGCTAAACAAGACGGTTAAAATGCCTCTTGGAAGAGCCGTGGAGGTCGCAGTAGCTTAACAAGACTGTTTAAATGCCCCTTGCAAGAGATGAGCAGGTCGCAGTAGCTTAATAAGACTGTTTAAATGCCCCTTGGTAGAAACGTGCAGGTCACAGTAGCTTAACAAGACGGTTTAAGTGCCACTTGGAAGAGACGTGCAGGTCGCAGTAGCTTAAAAAGACGGTTTAAATGCTCCTTGGAAGAGCGGTGGAGGTCGCAGTAGCTTAACAAGACGGTTTAAATGCCCCTTGGAAGAGACGTGCAGGTCGAAGTAGCTTAACAAGACGGTTTAAATGCCTCTTGGAAGAGAGATCCAGGTCGCAGTAGCTTAACAAGACGGTTTAAATGCCCCTTGGAAGAGACGTGCACGTCGCAGTAGCTTAATAAGACGGTTTAAATGCCCATTGGAAAAGTGGTGGAAGTTACAGTATCTTAACAAGACGGTTTAAATGCCCCTTGGAAAAGACGTGCAAGTCGCAGTAGCTTAACAAGATGGTTTAAATGCCCCTTGGAAGAGACATGCAGGTCACAGTAGCTTAACAAGACGGTTTAAATGCCCCTTGGAAGAGACATGCAGGTCGCAGTAGCTTAACAAGACGGTTTAAATGCCCCTTGGAAGAGACGTGCTGGTCCCAGTAGCTTAACAAGACCGTTTTCATGCCCCTTGGAAGAAACATGCAGGTCGCAGTAGCTTAACAAGATGGTTTAAATGCCCCTTGGAAGAGACGTGCAGGTCGCAGTAGCTTAACAGGACGTTTTAAATGCCCTTTGGAAAAGTGGTAAAGCTTACAGTAGCTTAACAAGACGGTTTAAATGCCCCTTGGAAAAGACGTGCAAGTCGCAGTAGCTAAACAAGACAGTTTAAATGCCCCTTGGAAGAGCGGTGGAGGTCGCAGTAGCTTAAGAAGACGGTTTAAATTCCCCTTGAAAGAGACGTGCAGGTCTCAGTAGCTTAACAAGACGGTTTAAATGCCCCTTGGAAGAGAAGTGCAGATCGCAGTAGCTTAACAAGACGGATTAAATGCCCCTTGGAAGTGCGGTTGAGGTCACAGTATCTTAACAAGACAGTTTAAATGCCCCTTGAAAGAGACATGCAGGTCGCAGTAGCTTAACAAGACGGTTTAAATGCCCCTTGGAAGAGCAGTGGCGGTAGCAGTAGCTTAACAAGAGGGTTTAAATGCCCCTTGGAAGAGACGTGCAGGTCGCAGTAGCTTAACAAGATGGTTTAAATGCCCCTTGGAAGAGCGGTGGAGGTCGCAGTAGCTTAAAAAGACTGTTTAAATGCCCCTTGGAAGAGACATGCAGGTCGCAGCAGCTTAACAAGATGGTTTAAATGCCCATTTGAAGAAACATGCAGGTTGCAGTAGCTTAACAAGATGGTTTAACTGCTCGTTGAAAGAGACGTGCAAGTCACAGTAGCTTAACAAGATGGTTTAAATGCCCCTTGGAAGAGCGATGGAGGTCGCAGTAGCTTAACAAGTCAGTTTAAATGCCCATTGAAAGAGACGCGCAGTTCGCAGTAGCTAAAGGAGACGGTTAAAATGCCCCTTGGAAGAGCGGTGGAGGTCGCAGTAGCTTAACAAGACGGTTTAAATGCACCTTGGAAGAAACGTGGAGTTGCTGTAGCTTAACAAGATGGCTTAAATGCCCCTTAGAAGAGACATGCAGTTCGCAGCAGCTTAACAAGACGGTTTAAATGCCCCTTGGAAGAGACATCCAGGTCGCAGTAGCTTAACAAGACGGTTTAAATGCCTCTTGGAAGAGACGTGCAGGTCGCAGTAGCTTAACAAGACGGTTTAAATGCCCATTGGAAAAGTGGTGGAAGTTACAGTATCTTAACAAGACGGATTAAATGCCCCTTGGAAAAGACGTGCAAGTCGCAGTAGCTTAACAAGATGGTTTAAATGCCCCTTGGAAGAGAAATGCAGGTCACAGTAGCTTAACAAGACGGTTTAAATGCCCCTTGGAAGAGACATGCAGGTCGCAGTAGCTTAACAAGACGGTTTAAATGCCCCTTGGAAGAGACGTGCAGGTCGCAGTAGCTTAACAAGACGGTTTAAATACCCCTTGGAAGAGCGTTGGATGTCGCAGTAGCTTAACAAGTCAGTTTAAATGCCCCTTGAAAGATACGCGCAAGTCGCAGAAGCTAAACAAGACGGTTAAAATGCCAATTGGAAGAGCGGTGGAGATCGCAGTAGCTTAACATGACGGTTTAAATGACCCCTTGCAAAAGACGTGCAAGTCGCAGTAGCTTAACAAGACGGTTTAAATGCCCCTTGCAAGAGACGAGCAGGTCGCAGTAGCTTAATAAGACTGTTTAAATGCCCCTTGGTAGAAACGTGCAGGTCACAGTAGCTTAACAAGACAGTTTAAATGCCACTTGGAAGAGACGTGCAGGTCGCAGTAGCTTAAAAAGACGGTTTAAATGCCCCTTGGAAGAACGGTGGAGGTCGCAGTAGCTTAACAAGACGGTTTAAATGCCCATTGGAAAAGTGGTGGAAGTTACAGTATCTTAACAAGACGGATTAAATGCCCCTTGGAAAAGACGTGCAAGTCGCAGTAGCTTAACAAGATGGTTTAAATGCCCCTTGGAAGAGACGTGCAGGTCACAGTAGCTTAACAAGACGGTTTAAATGCCCCTTGGAAGAGACACGCAGTCGCAGTAGCTTAACAAGACGGTTTAAATGCCCATTGGAAGAGACGTGCAGGTCGCAGTAGCTTAACAAGACGGTTTAAATGCCCCTTGGAAGAGCGTTGGAGGTCGCAGTAGCTTAACAAGACTGTTTAAATGCCCCTTGGAAGAGACGTGCTGGTCGCAGTAGCTTAACGAGAAGGTTTAAATGCCCGTTGGAAGAGCGGTGGAGGTCGCAGTAGCTGAACAAGACGGTTTAAATGCACCTTGGAAGAGACGTGCTGGTCGCAGTAGCTTAACGAGAAGGTTTAAATGCCCCTTGGAAGAGCGGTGCAGGTCGCAGTAGCTGAACAAGACGGTTTAAATGCACCTTGGAAGAGACGTGGAGGTCGCAGTAGCTTAACAAGACGGTTTAATTGCCCCTTGCAAGAGACATACAGGTTGCAGTAGCTTAACAAGACGGTTGAAATGCCCCTTGCAAGAGCAGTGGCGGTAGCAGTAGCTTAACAAGATGGTTTAAATGCCCCTTGGAAGAGACGTGCAGGTCGCAATAGCTTAACCAGATGGTTTAAATGCCCCTTGGAAGAGCGGTGGAGGTCGCAGTAGCTTAACAAGACTGTTTAAATGCCCGTTGGAAGAGACATGCAGGTCGCAGCAGCTTAACAAGACGGTTTAAATGCCCCTTGGAAGAGATGTGCAGGTCGCAGTAGCTTAACAAGACAGTTTAAATGACCCTTGGAAGAAACATGCAGGTCGCAGTAGCTTGACAAGATGGTTTAAATGCTCCTTGAAAGAGACGTGAAGGTCACAGTAGCTTAACAAGATGGTTTAAATGTCCCTTGGAAAAGTGGTGGAGGTTACAGTAGCTTAACAAGACGGTTTAAATGCCCCTTAGAAGAGCGTTGGAGGTCGCAGTAGCTTAACAAGTCAGTTTAAATGCCCCTTGAAAGAGACGCGCAGGTCGCAGTAGCTAAACAAGACGGTTAAAATGCCCCTTGGAAGAGCGGTGGAGGTCGCAGTAGCTTAACATGACGGTTTAAATGACCCCTTGCAAAAGACGTGCAAGTCACAGTAGCTTAACAAGACGGTTTAAATGCCCCTTGCAAGAGACGAGCAGGTCGCAGTAGCTTAATAAGACTGTTTAAATGCCCCTTGGTAGAAACGTGCAGGTCACAGTAGCTTAACCAGACGGTTTAAATGCCACTTGGAAGAGACGTGCAGGTCGCAGTAGCTTAAAAAGACGGATTAAATGCCCCTTGGAATAGCGGTGGAGGTCACAGTAGCTTAACAAGACGGTTTAAGTGCCCCTTGGAAGAGACGTGCAGGTCGAAGTAGCTTAACAAGACGGTTTAAATGCCCCTTGGAAGAGACATCCAGGTCGCAGTAGCTTAACAAGACGGTTTAAATGCCCCTTGGAAGAGACTTGCAGGTCGCAGTAGCTTAAAAAGATGGTTTAAATGCCCCTAGGAAGAGACATGCAGGTCGCAGTAGCTTAACAAGACAGTTTAAATGCCCCTTAGAAGAGACGTGCTGGTCGCAGTAGCTTAACAAGACCGTTTAAATGCCCCTTGGAAGAGACATGCAGGTCACAGTAGCTTAACAAGGCAGTTTAAATGCCCCTTGGAAGAGACATGCAGGTCGCAGTAGCTTAACAAGACGGTTTAAATGCCCCTTGGAAGAGACGTGCAGGTCGCAGTAGCTTATCAAGATGTTTTAAATGCCCCTTGGAAAAGTGGTGGAGCTTACAGTAGCTTAACAAGACGGTTTAAATGCCCCTTGGAAAAGACGTGCAAGTTGCAGTAGCTTAACAAGACGGTTTAAATGCCCGTTGGAAGAGCGGTGGAGGTCGCAGTAGCTTAACAAGACGGTTTAAATGCCCCTTGGAAGAGACGTGCAGGTCGCAGTAGCTTAACAAGACGATTTAAATGCCCCTTGGAAGAGAAGTGCAGGTCGCAGTAGCTTAACAAGACGGATTAAATGCCCCTTGGAAGAGACGTGCAGGTCGCATTAGCTTAACAAGACGATTTAAATGCCCCTTGGAAGAGACGTGCAGGTCGCAGAAGCTTAACAAGATGGTTAAAATGCCCCTTGGAAGAGACGTGGAGGTCGCAGTAGCTTAACAAGACTGTTTAAATGCCCCTTGGAAGAGAAATGCAGGTCTCAGCAGCTTAACAAGACGGTTTAAATGCCCCTTCGAAGAGATGAGCAGGTCGCAGTAGCGTAACAAGATGGTTTAAATGTCCCTTGGAAAAGTGGTGGAGGTTACAGTAGCTTAACAAAACTGTTTAAATGCCCCTTGGGAAACACGTGCAAGTCGCAGTAGCTTAACAAGACGGTTTAAATGCCCCTTGGAAGAGCGGTGGAGGTTACAGTAGCTTAACAAGGCGGTTTAAATGCCCCTTGGAAGAGACGTGCAGGTCGCAGTAGCATAACAAGACGGTTTAAATGCCCCTTGGAAGAGACGTGCAGGTCGCAGTAGCTTAGCAAGACGGATTAAATGACCCCATGGAAGAGACATGCAGGTCGCATTAGCTTAACAATACGATTTCAATGCCCCTTGGAAGAGACGTGCAGGTCGCAGAAGCTTAACAAGACGGTTTAAATGCCCCTTGGAAGAGAAGTGCAGATCGCAGTAGCTTAACAAGAGGGTTTAAATGCCCCTTGGAAGAGACATGCAGGTCGCAGCAGCTTAACAAGATGGTTTAAATGCCCCTTGGAAGAGACGTGCAAGTCGCAGTAGCTTAACAAGTCAGTTTATATGCCCCTTGGAAGAGACATGCAGGTTGCAGTAGCTTAACAAGACTGTTTAAATGCCCGTTGAAAGAGACGTGCAGGTCGCAGTAGATTAACAAGACGGTTAAAATGACCCTTGGAAGAGCGGTGGCAGTAGCAGTAGCTTAACAAGACGGTTTAAATGCCCCTTGGAAGAGACGTGCAGGTCGCAGTAGCTTAACAAGACGGTTTAAATGCCCCTTGGAAGAGCGGTGGAGGTCGCAGTAGCTTAACAAGACGGTTTAAATGCCCCTTGGCTGAGACATGCAGGTCGCAGCAGCTTAACAAGATGGTTTAAATGCCTCTTGGAAGAGCGGTGCAGGTCGCAGCAGCTTATCAATACGGTTTAAATGCCCCTTGGAAGAGACATGCAGGTCGCAGTAGCTTAACAAGATGGTTTAAATGCCCGTTGCAAGAGACATGCAGGTCGCAGTAGCTTAACAAGACGGTTTAAAGGCCCCTTGGAAGAGACATGCAGGTCGCAGCAGCTTATCAAGACGGTTTAAATGCCCCTTGGAAGAGACTTGCAGGTTGCAGTAGCTTAACAAGATGGTTTAAATGCCCCTTGGAAGAGACATGCAGGTCGCAGTAGCTTAACAAGACGGTTTAAAGGCCCCTTGGAAGAGACGAGCAGGTCGCAGTAGCTTAACAAGACAGTTTAAATGTCCCTTGGAAAAGTGGTGGAGGTTACAATAGCTTAACAAGACGGTTTAAATGCCCCTTGGAAGAGACGTGCAGGTCGCAGTAGCTTAATAAGAAGGTTTAAATGCCCTTTGGAAGAGATGTGCAGGTAGCAGTAGCTTAACAAGACGGTTTAAATGCACCTTGGAAGAGATATGCAGGTCGCAGCAGCTTAACAAGACGGTTTAAATGCCCCTTGGAAGAGACGTACAGGTCGCAGTAGCTTAACAAGATGGTTTAAATGCCCCTTGGAAGAGCGGTGGAGGTCGCAGTAGCTTAACAAGACTGTTTAAATGCCCCTTGGAAGAGACATGCAGGTCGCAGCAGCTTAACAAGACGGTTTAAATGCCCCTTGGAAAAGACGTGCAAGTCGCAGTAGCTTAACAAGACGGTTTAAATGCCCCTTGAAAGAGATGTGCAGGTCGCAGTAGCTTAACAAGACGGTTAAAATGCCCCTTGGAAGAGCGGTGGCAGTAGCAGCAGCTTAACAAGACGGTTTAAATGCCCCTTGGAAGAGACATGCAGGTCACAGTAGCTTAACAAGACGGTTTAAATGCCCCTTGGAAGAGCGGTAAAGGTCGCAGTAGCTTAACAAGATGGTTTAAATTCCCCTTGGAAAAGACGTGCAAGGCGCAGTAGCTTAACAAGACAGTTTAAATGCCCGTTGAAAGAGACCTGCAGGTCGCAGTAGCTTAACAAGAGGGTTAAAATGCCCCTTGGAAGAGCGGTGGGAGTAGCAGAAGCTTAACAAGACGGTTTAAATGCCCCTTGGAAGAGACGTGCAGGTCGCAGTAGCTTAACAAGATGGTTTAAATGCCCCTTGGAAGAGCGGTGGAGGTCGCAGTAGCTTAACAAGACGGTTTAAATGCCCCTTTGCTGAGACATGCAAGTCGCAGCAGCTTAACAAGACGGTTTAAATGCCTCTTGGAAGAGCGGTGGAGGTCGCAGTAGCTTAAAAAGACGGTTTAAATGCCCCTTGGAAGAGACATGCATTTCGCAGCAGCTTTTCCAGACGGTTTAAATGCCCCTTGGAAGAGACTTGCAGTTCGCAGTAGCTTAACAAGATGGTTTAAATGCCCCTTGGAAGAGACATGCAGGTCGCAGTAGCTTAACAAGACGGTTTAAATGCCCCTTGGAAAAGACGTGCAAGGCGCAGTAGCTTAACAAGACGCTTTAAATGCCCGTTGAAAGAGACGTGCAGGTCGCAGTAGCTTAACAAGACGTTTAAAATGCCCCTTGGAAGAGCGGTGGCGGTAGCAGTAGCTTAACAAGACTGTTTAAATGCCCCTTGAAAGAGACGTGCAGGTAGCAGTAGCTTAACAAGACAGTATAAATGCCCCTTGGAAGAGCGGTGGGGGTCGCAGTAGCTTAACAAGATGGTTTAAATGCCCCTTGGAAGAGACATGCAGGTCGCAGTAGCTTAACAAGATGGTTTAAAATCCCCATGGAAAAGACGTACAAGTCGCAGTAGCTTAACAACAAGGATTAAATGCACCTTGAAAGAGACGTGCAGGTCGCAGTAGCTTAACAAGACGGTTTAAATGCCCCTTGGAAGAGACGTGCAGGTTGCAGTAGCTTAAGAAGATGGTTTAAATGCCGCTTGGAAAAGAGGTGGAGGTTACAGTAGCTTAACAAGACGGTTTAAATGCCCGTTGAAAGAGACGTGCACGTCGCAGTAGCTTAGCAAGACGATTAAAATGCCCCTTGGAAGAGCGGTGGCGGTAGCAGTAGCTTAACAAGACGGTTTAAATGCCCCTTGGAAGAGACGTGCAGGCCGCAGTAGCTTAACAAGACGGTTTAAATGCCCCTTGGAAGAGACATGCAGGTAGCAGGAGCTTAACAAGACGGTTTAAATGCCCCTTGGAAGAACAATGGCGGTAGCAGTAGCTTAACAAGACGGTTTAAATGCCCCTTGGAAGAGACATGCAGGTCGCAGTAGCTTAACAAGACGGTTTAATGCCCCTTGGAAGAGACATGCAGGTCGCAATATCTTAACAAGACTGTTAAAATGCCCCTTGGAAGAGCGGTGGCGGTAGCAGTAGCTTAACATGACGGTTTAAATGCCCCTTGGAAGAGACGTGCAGGTCGCAGTAGCTTAACAAGACGGTTTAAATGCCCCTTGGAAGAGACATGCAGGTCGCAGTAGCTTAACAAGACGGTTTAAATGCCCCTTGGAAGAGCGGTAAAGGTCGCAGAAGCTTAACAAGAAGGTTTAAATGCCCCTTGGAAAAGACGTGCAAGGCGCAGTAGCTTAACAAGACTGTTTAAATGCCCGTTGAAAGAGACGTGCAGGTTGCAGTAGCTTAACAAGACGTTTAAAATGCCCCTTGGAAGAGCGGTGGCGGTAACACTAGCTTAACAAGACGGTTTAAATGCCCCTTGGAAGAGACGTGCAGGTCGCAGTAGCTTAACAAGACAGTATAAATGCTCTTTGGAAGAGCAGTGGAGGTCGCAGTAGCTTAACAAGACGGTTTAAATGCCCCTTGGTTGAGACATGCAGGTCGTAGCAGCTTAACAGGACGTTTTAAATGCCCCTTGGAAGAGACGTGCAGGTCGCAGTAGCTTAACAAGATGGTTTAAATGCCCCTTGGAAGAGACATGCAGGTCGCAGTAGCTTAACAAGAAGGTTTAAATGCCCCTTGGAAGAGCGGAGGAGGTCGCAGCAGCTTAACAAGATGGTTTAAATGCCCCTTGGAAAAGACGTACTAGTCGCAATAGCTTAACAAGACGGATTAAATGCCCCTTGAAACAGATGTGCAGGTCGCAGTAGCTTAACAAGACGGTTAAAATGCCTCTTGAAAGAGCGGTGGCGGTAGCAGTAACTTAACAAGATGGTTTAAATGCCCCTTGGAAGAGACGTGCAGGTAGCAGTAGCTTAACAAGACAGTATAAATGCCCCTTGGAAGAGCGGTGGGGGTCCCAGTAGCTTAACAAGACGGTTTAAATGCCCCTTGGTTGAGACATGCAGGTCGCAGCAGCTTAGCAAGACGGTTTAAATGCCCCTTGGAAGAGACGTGCAGGTCGCAGTAGCTTAACAAGATGGTTTAAATGCCCCTTGGAAGAGACATGCAGGTCGCAGTAGCTTAACAAGATGGTTTAAAATCCCCTTGGAAAAGACGTACAAGTCGCAGTAGCTTAACAACAAGGATTAAATGCCCCTTGAAAGAGACGTGCAGGTCGCAGTAGCTTAACAAGACGGTTTAAATGCTCCTTGGAAGAGACGTGCAGGTTGCAGTAGCTTAAGAAGACGGTTTAAATGCCCCTTGGAAGAGACTTGCAGGTCGCAGTAGCTTAACAAGACGGTTTAAATGCCCCTTGGAAGAGACGTGCAGGTTGCAGTAGCTTAACAAGATGGTTTAAATGCCCCTTGGAAAAGAGGTGGAGGTTACAGTAGCTTAACAAGACGGTTTAAATGCCCGTTGAAAGAGACGTGCACGTCGCAGCATCTTAACAAGACGGTTAAATTGCCCCTTGGAAGAGCGGTGGCGGTAGCAGTAGCTTAACAAGACGGTTAAAATGCCCCTTGGAAGAGACGTGCAGGTCGCAGTAGCTTAACAAGATGGTTTAAATGCCCCTTGGAAGAGACATGCAGGTCGCAGTAGCTTAACAAGACGGTTTAAATGCCCCTTGGAAGAGACATGCAGGTCGCAATAGCTTAACAAGACTGTTAAAATGCCCCTTGGAAGAGCGGTGGCGGTAGCAGTAGCTTAACAAGACTGTTTAAATGCCCCTTGGAAGAGACGTGCAGGTCGCAGTAGCTTAACAAGACGGTTTAAATGCCCCTTGGAAGAGACATGCAGGTCGCAGTAGCTTAACAAGACGGTTTAAATGCCCCTTGGAAGAGCGGTAAAGGTCGCAGTAGCTTAACAAGAAGGTTTAAATGCCCCTTGGAAAAGACGTGCAAGGCGCAGTAGCTTAACAAGACTGTTTAAATGCCCGTTGAAAGAGACGTGCAGGTTGCAGTAGCTTAACAAGACGTTTAAAATGCCCCTTGGAAGAGCGGTGGCGGTAACAGTAGCTTAACAAGACCGTTTAAATGCCCCTTGGAAGAGACGTGCAGGTCGCAGTAGCTTAACAAGACAGTATAAATGCTCCTTGGAAGAGCAGTGGAGGTCGCAGTAGCTTAACAAGACGGTTTAAATGCCCCTTGGTTGAGACATGCAGGTCGCAGCAGCTTAACAAGACGGTTTAAATGCCCCTTGGAAGAGACGTGCAGGTCGCAGTAGCTTAACAAGATGGTTTAAATGCCCCTTGGAAGAGACATGCAGGTCGCAGTAGCTTAACAAGACGGTTTAAATGCCCCTTGGAAGAGCGGAGGAGGTCGCAGCAGCTTAACAAGATGGTTTAAATGCCCTTTGGTAAAGACGTACTAGTCGCAGTAGCTTAACAAGACGGATTAAATGCCCCTTGAAACAGATGTGCAGGTCGCAGTAGCTTAACAAGACGGTTAAAATGCCTCTTGAAAGAGCGGTGGCGGTAGCAGTAGCTTAACAAGATGGTTTAAATGCCCCTTGGAAGAGACGTGCAGGTCGTAGTAGCTTAACAAGACGGTTTAAATGCCCCTTGGAAGAGCGGTGGAGGTCGCAGTAGCTTAACAAGACAGTTTAAGTGCCCCTTGGAAGAGATGTGCAGGTCGCAGCAGCTTATCAAGACGGTTTAAATGCCCCTTGGAAGAGACTTGCAGGTCGCAGTAGCTTAACAAGACGGTTTAAATGCCCCTTGGAAGAGACGTGCAGGTTGCAGTAGCTTAACAAGACGGTTTAAATGCCCCTTGGAAAAGAGGTGGAGGTTACAGTAGCTTAACAAGAAGGTTTAAATGCCCGTTGAAAGATACGTGCACGTCGCAGTATCTTAACAAGACGGTTAAATTGCCCCTTGGAAGAGCGGTGGCGGTAGCAGTAGCTTAACAAGACGGTTAAAATGCCCATTGGAAGAGACGTGCAGGTCGCAGTAGCTTAACAAGATGGTTTAAATGCCCCTTGGAAGAGACATGCAGGTCGCAGTAGCTTCACAAGACGATTTAAATGCCCCTTGGAAGAGCGGTAAACGTCGCAGAAGCTTAACAAGACGGTTTAAATGCCCCTTGGAAGAGCGGTGGAGGTCGCAGTAGCTTAACAAGACGGTTTAAATGCCCCTTGGAAGAGAAGTGCAGGTCGCAGTAGCTTAACAAGACGGATTAAATGAACCTTGGAAGAGACGTGCAGGTCACATTAGCTTAACAAGACGATTTAAATGCCCCTTGGAAGAGACGTGCAGGTCGCAGAAGCTTAACAGGATGGTTTAAATGCCCCTTGGAAGAGACGTGGAGTTCGCTGTAGCTTAACAAGACGGTTTAAATGCCCCTTGGAAGAGGCATGCAGGTCGCAGTAGCTTAACAAGACGGTTTAAATGCCCCTTGGAAGAGGCGTGCAGGTTGCAGTAGCTTAACAAGACCGTTTAAATGCCCCTTGGGAAAGAGGTGGAGGTTAAAGTAGTTTAACAAGACGGTTTAAATGCCCGTTGAAAGAGACGTGCATGTCGCAGTAGCTTAACAAGACGGTTAAAATGCCCCTGGGAAGAGACGTGCAGGTCGCAGTAGCTTAACAAGACGGTTTAAATGCCCCTTTTAAGAGCGGTAAAGGTCGCAGTGGCTTAACAAAACGGTTTAAATGCCTCTTGGAAGAGACGTGCAGGTCGCAGTAGCTTAACAAGACGGTTTAAATGCCCCTTGGAAGAGCAGTGGAGGTCGCAGTAGCTTTAAAAGACTGTTTAAATGACATTGGAAGAGACGTGCAGGTCGCAGTAGCTTAATAAGACGGTTTAAATGCCCCGCAGAAGAGACGTGCAGGTCGCAGTAGCTTAAAAAGACGGTTTAAAAGCCCCTTGGAAGAGCGGTTGAGGTCACAGTAGCTTAACAAGACAGTTTAAATGCCCCTTGAAAGAGACATGCAGGTCGCAGTAGCTTAACAAGACGGTTTAAATGCCCCTTGGAAGAGCAGTGGCGGTAGCAGTAGCTTAACAAGAGGGTTTAAATTCCCCTTGGAAGAGACGTGCAGGTCGCAGTAGCTTAACAAGATGGTTTAAATGCCCCTTGGAAGAGCGGTGGACCTCGTAGTAGCTTAACAAGACTGTTTAAATGCCCCTTGGAAGAGACATGCAGGTCGCAGCAGCTTAACAAGATGGTTTAAATGCCCCTTGAAAGAGATGTGCAGGTCGCAGTAGCTTAACAAGACAGTTTAAATGCCCCTTGCAAAAGACGTGCAAGTCGCAGTAGCTTAACAAGACTGTTTAAATGCCCCTTGCAAGAGACGAGCAGGTCGCAGTAGCTTAATAAGACTTTGTAAATGCCCCTTGGTAGAAACGTGCAGGTCACAGTAGCTTAACAAGACGGTTTAAATGCCACTTGGAAGAGACGTTCAGGTCGCAGTAGCTTAAAAAGACGGTTTAAATGCCCCTTGGAAGAGCGGTGGAGGTCGCAGTAGCTTAACAAGACGGTTTAAATGCCCCTTGGAAGAGATATGCAGGACGCAGCAGCTTAACAAGACGGTTTAAATGCCCCTTGGAAGAGACGTGCAGGTCGAAGTAGCTTAACAAGACGGTTTAAAAGCCCCTTGGAAGAGACATCTAGGTCGCAGTAGCTTAACAAGACGGTTTAAATGCCTCTTGGAAGAGACGTGCAGGTCGCAGTAGCTTAACAAGACGGTTTAAATGCCCATTGGAAAAGTGTTAGAAGTTACAGTATCTTAACAAGACGGTTTAAATGCCCATTGGAAAAGACGTGCAAGTCGCAGTAGCTTAACAAGATGGCATAAATGCCCCTTGGAAGAGACATGCAGGTCACAGTAGCTTAACAAGACGGTTTAAATGCACCTTGGAAGAGACGTGGAGGTCGCAATAGCTTAACAAGACGGTTTAAATGCCCCTTGCAAGAGACATACAGGTTGCAGTAGCTAAACAAGACGGTTGAAATGCCCCTTGGAAGAGCAGTGGCGGTAGCAGTAGCTTAATAAGAGGGTTTAAATGCCCCTTGGAAGAGACGTGCAGGTCGCAGTAGCTTAACAAGATGGTTTAAATGCCCCTTGGAAGAGCGGTGGAGATCGCAGTAGCTTAACAAGACTGTGTAAATGCCCCTTGGAAGAGACATGCAGGTCGCAGCAGCTTAACAAGACGGTTTAAATGCCCCTTGGAAGAGATGTGCAGGTCGCAGTAGCTTAACAAGACAGTTTAAATGCCCCTTGGAAGAAACATGCAGGTCGCAGTTGCTTGACAAGATGGTTTAAATGCTCCTTGAAAGAGACGTGCAGGTCACAGTAGCTTAACAAGATGGTTTAAATGCCCCTTGGAAAAGTGGTGGAGGTTACAGTAGCTTAATAAAACTGTTTAAATGCCCCTTGGGAAACACGTGCAAGTCGCAGTAGCTTAACAAGACGATTTAAATGCCCCTTAGAAGAGACGTGCAGGTCGAAGTAGCTTAACAAGACGGTTTAAATGCCCCTTGGAAGAGCAGTGGCGGTAGCAGTAGCTTAATAAGAGGGTTTAAATGCCCCTTGGAAGAGACGTGCAGGTCGCAGTAGTTAACAAGATGGTTTAAATGCCCCTTGGAAGAGCGGTGGAGATCGCAGTAGCTTAACAAGACTGTTCAAATGCCCCTTGGAAGAGACATGCAGGTCGCAGCAGCTTAACAAGACGGTTTAAATGCCCCTTGGAAGAGATGTGCAGGTCGCAGTAGCTTAACAAGACAGTTTAAATGCCCCTTGGAAGAAACATGCAGGTCGCAGTTGCTTGACAAGATGGTTTAAATGCTCCTTGAAAGAGACGTGCAGGTCACAGTAACTTAACAAGATGGTTTAAATGCCCCTTGGAAAAGTGGTGGAGGTTACAGTAGCTTAATAAAACTGTTTAAATGCCCCTTGGGAAACAAGTGCAAGTCGCAGAAGCTTAACAAGACGATTTAAATGCCCCTTAGAAGAGACGTGCAGGTCGCAGTAGCTTAACAAGACGGTTTAAATGCCCCTTGGAAGAGACGTGCTGGTCGAAGTAGCTTAACAAGACCGTTTAAATGCCCCTTGGAAGAGACGTGCAGGTCGCAGTAGCTTAACAAGATGGTTTAAATGCCCCTTGGAAGAGACGTGCAGGTCGCAGTAGCTTAACAAGACGTTTTAATTGCCCATTGGAAAAGTGGTGGAGCTTACAGTAGCTTAACAAGACGGTTTAAATGCCCCTTGGAAGAGCGCTGGAGGTCGCAGTAGCTTAACAAGACGGTTTAAATGCCCCTTGGAAGAGAAGTGCAGGTCGCAGTAGCTTAACAAGACGGATTAAATGCCCCTTGGAAGAGACGTGCAGGTCACATTAGCTTAACAAGACGATTTAAATGCCCCTTGGAAGAGACGTGCAGGTCGCAGAAGCTTAACAGGATGATTTAAATGCCCCTTGGAAGAGACGTGGAGTTCGCTGTAGCTTAACAAGACGATTTAAATGCCCCTTGGAAGAGACGTGCACGTCGCAGTAGCTTAACAAGACCGTTTAAATGCCCCTTGGAAGAGACATGCAGGTCGCAGTAGCTTAACAAGATGGTTTAAATGCCCCTTGGAAAAGAGATGGACGTTACAGTAGCTTAACAAGACGGTTTAAATGCCCGCAGAAAGAGACGTGCAGGTCGCAGTAGCTTAACAAGAAGGTTAAAATGCCCATTGGAAGAGCGGTGGGGGTAGCAGTAGCTTAACAAGACGGTTTAAATGCCCATTGGAAGAGACGTGCAGGTCGCAGTAGCTTAACAAGACGGTTTAAATGCCTCTTGGAAGAGAGATGCAAGTCGTAGTAGCTTAACAAGACGGTTTAAATTCCCCTTAGAAGAGCGGAAAAGGTCTCAGTAGCTTAACAAGATGGTTTAAATGCCCCTTGGAAAAGACGTGCAAGGCGCAGTAGCTTAACAAGACGGTTTAAATGCCCGTTGAAAGAGACGTGCCGGTCGCAGTAGCTGAAAAAGACGGTTAAAATGCCCCTTGGAAGAGCGGTGGCGGTAGCAGTAGCTTAACAAGACGGCTTAAATGCCCCTTGGAAGAAACGTGCAGGTCGCAGTAGTTTAACAAGACTGTTTAAATGCCCCTTGGAAGAGCGGTGGAGGTCGCAGTAGCTTACCAAGACGGTTTAAATGCCACTTGGTTGAGACATGCAGGTCGCAGCAGCTTAACAAGACGGTTTAAATGCCCCTTGGAAGAGACGTGCAGGTCGCAGTAGCTTAACAAGATGGTTTAAATGCAGCCTGGAAGAGACATGCAGGTCGCAGTAGCTTATTAAGACGGTTTAAATGCCCCTTGGAAGAGCGGAGGAGGTAGCAGTAGCTTAACAAGATGGTTTAAATGCCCCTTGGAAGAGATGTGCAGGTCGTAGTAGCTTAACAAGATGGTTTAAATGCCACTTGTAAGAGCAGTGGAGGTCGCAGTACCTTAACAAGACAGTTTAAATGCCCCTTGGAAGAGACATGCAGGTCGTAGCAGATTATCAAGACGTTTTAAATGCCCCTTGGAAGAGACTTGCAGGTCGTAGTAGCTTAACAAGACGGTTTAAATGCCCCTTGGAAGAGAAGTGCAGGTTGCAGTAGCTTAACAAGACGGTTTAAATGCCCCTTGGAAAAGAGGTGGAGGTTACAGTAGCTTAACAAGACGGTTTAAATGCCCGTTGAAAGAGACGTGCAGGTCGCAGTAGCTTAACAAGACGGTTAAAATGCCCCCTTGGAAGAGCGGTGGCGGTAGCAGTAGCTTAACAAGACGGTTTAAATGCCCTTTGGAAGAGACTTGCTGGTCGCAGTAGCTTAACAAGACGGTTTAAATGCCCCTTGGAAGAGACATGCAGGTCGCAGTAGCTTAACAGGACGGTTTAAATGCCCCTTGGAATAGACGTGCAGGTCACAGTAGCTTAACAAGACGGTTTAAATGCCCCTTGGCAAAGACGTGCAGGTCGCAATAGCTTAACAAGATGGTTTAAATGCCCCTTGGAAGAACGGTGGAGGTCGCAGTAGCTTTAAAAGACGGTTTAAATGACATTGGAAGAGACGTGCAGGTCGCAGTAGCTTAACAAGACGGTTTAAATGCCCCTTGGAAGAGCAGTGGAGGTCGCAGTAGCTTAACAAGTCAGTTTAAATGCCCCTTGAAAGAGACGCGCAGGTCGCAGTAGCTTAACAAGACGGTTAAAATGCCCCTTGGAAGTGCGGTGGAGGTGGCAGTAGCTTAACAAAACGGTTTAAATGACCCCTTGCAAAAGACGTGCAAGTCGCAGTAGCTTAACAAGACGGTTTAAATGCCCCTTTGAAAAGACGTGCAAGTCGCAGTAGCATTTCAAGACGGTTTAAATGCCCCTTGGAAGAGACATTCAGGTCGCAGTAGCTTAAAAAGACGGTTTAAATGCCCATTGGAAGAGACGTGCAGGTCGCAGTAGCTTAACAAGACGGTTTAAATGCCCCTTGGAAGAGCGTTGGAGGTCGCAGTAGCTTAACAAGACTGTCTAAATGCGCCTTGGAAGAGACGTGCAGGTCGCAGTAGCTTAACGAGAAGGTTTAAATGCCCCTTGGAAGAGATGTGCAGGTCGCAGTAGCTTAACAAGACGGTTTAAATGCACCTTGGAAGAAACGTGGAGGTCGCAGTAGCTTAACAAGACGGTTTAAATGCCCCTTGCAAGAGACATACAGGTTGCAGTAGCTAAACAAGACGGTTGAAATGCCCCTTGGAAGAGCAGTGGCGGTAGCAGTAGCTTAATAAGAGGGTTTAAATGCCCCTTGGAAGAGATGTGCAGGTCGCAGTAGCTTAACAAGATGGTTTAAATGCCCCTTGGAAGAGCGGTGGAGATCGCAGTAGCTTAACAAGACTGTGTAAATGCCCCTTGGAAGAGACATGCAGGTCGCAGCAGCTTAACAAGACGGTTTAAATGCCCCTTGGAAGAGATGTGCAGGTCGCAGTAGCTTAACAAGACAGTTTAAATGCCCCTTGGAAGAAACATGCAGGTCGCAGTTGCTTGACAAGATGGTTTAAATGCTCCTTGAAAGAGACGTGCAGGTCACAGTAGCTTAACAAGATGGTTTAAATGCCCCTTGGAAAAGTGGTGGAGGTTACAGTAGCTTAATAAAACTGTTTAAATGCCCCTTGGGAAACACGTGCAAGTCGCAGTAGCTTAACAAGACGATTTAAATGCCCCTTAGAAGAGACGTGCAGGTCGCAGTAGCTTAACAAGACGGTTTAAATGCCCCTTGGAAGAGCAGTGGCGGTAGCAGTAGCTTAATAAGAGGGTTTAAATGCCCCTTGGAAGAGACGTGCAGGTCGCAGTAGCTTAACAAGATGGTTTAAATGCCCCTTGGAAGAGCGGTGGAGATCGCAGTAGCTTAACAAGACTGTTTAAATGCCCCTTGGAAGAGACATGCAGGTCGCAGCAGCTTAACAAGACGGTTTAAATGCCCCTTGGAAGAGATGTGCAGGTCGCAGTAGCTTAACAAGACAGTTTAAATGCCCCTTGGAAGAAATATGCAGGTCGCAGTTGCTTGACAAGATGGTTTAAATGCTCCTTGAAAGAGACGTGCAGGTCACAGTAACTTAACAAGATGGTTTAAATGCCCCTTGGAAAAGTGGTGGAGGTTACAGTAGCTTAATAAAACTGTTTAAATGCCCCTTGGGAAACACGTGCAAGTCGCAGTAGCTTAACAAGACGATTTAAATGCCCCTTAGAAGAGACGTGCAGGTCGCAGTAGCTTAACAAGACGGTTTAAATGCCCCTTGGAAGAGCAGTGGCGGTAGCAGTAGCTTAATAAGAGGGTTTAAATGCCCCTTGGAAGAGACGTGCAGGTCGCAGTTGCTTGACAAGATGGTTTAAATGCTCCTTGAAAGAGACGTGCAGGTCACAGTAGCTTAACAAGACAGTTTAAATGCCCCTTGAAAGAGACGCGCAGGTCGCAGTAGCTAAACAAGACGGTTAAAATGCCTCTTGGAAGAGCCGTGGAGGTCGCAGTAGCTTAACAAGACGGTTTAAATGAGCCCTTGCAAAAGACCTGCAAGTCGCAGTAGCTTAACAAGACTGTTTAAATGCCCCTTGCAAGAGACGAGCAGGTCGCAGTAGCTTAATAAGACTGTTTAAATGCCCCTTGGTAGAAACGTGCAGGTCACAGTAGCTTAACAAGACGGTTTAAGTGCCACTTGGAAGAGACGTGCAGGTCGCAGTAGCTTAAAAAGACGGTTTAAATGCCCCTTGGAAGAGCGGTGGAGGTCGCAGTAGCTTAACAAGACGGTTTAAGTGCCCCTTGGAAGAGACATGCAGAACGCAGCAGCGTAACATTACGGTTTAAATGCCCCTTGGAAGAGACGTGCAGGTCGAAGTAGCTTAACAAGACGGTTTAAATGCCCCTTGGAAGAGACATCCAGGTCGCAGTAGCTTAACAAGACGGTTTAAATGCCCCTTGGAAGTCACGTGCACGTCGCAGTAGCTTAATAAGACGGTTTAAATGCCCATTGGAAAAGTGGTGGAAGTTAGAGTATCTTAACAAGACGGTTTAAATGCCCCTTGGAAAAGACGTGCAAGTCGCAGTAGCTTAATAAGATGGTTTAAATGCCCCTTGGAAGAGACATGCAGGTCACAGTAGCTTAACAAGACGGTTTAAATGCCCCTTGGAAGAGACATGCAGGTCGCAGTAGCTTAACAAGACGGTTTAAATGCCCCTTGGAAGAGACGTGCTGGTCCCAGTAGCTAAACAAGACGGTTTAAATGCCCCTTGGAAGAGCAGTGGAGGTCGCAGTAGCTTAACAAGACGGTTTAAATGCCCCTTAGAAGAGACGTGCAGGTCTCAGTAGCTTAACAAGACGGTTTAAATGCCCCTTGGAAGAGAAGTGCAGGTCGCAGTAGCTTAACAAGACGGATTAAATGCCCCTTGGAAGAGCGGTTGAGGTCACAGTATCTTAACAAGACAGTTTAAATGCCCCTTGAAAGAGACATACAGGTCGCAGTAGCTTAACAAGACGGTTTAAATGCCCCTTGGAAGAGCAGTGGCGGTAGCAGTAGCTTAACAAGAGGGTTTAAATGCCCCTTGGAAGAGACGTGCAGGTCGCAGTAGCTTAACAAGATGGTTTAAATGCCCCTTGGAAGAGCGGTAAAGGTCGCAGTAGCTTAAAAATACTGTTTAAATGCCCCTTGGCAGAGACATGCAGGTCGCAGCAGCTTAACAAGATGGTTTAAATGCCCCTTGAAAAAGATGTGCAGGTCGCAGTAGCTTAACAAGACAGTTTAAATGCCCCTTGGAAGAAACATACAGGTTGCAGTAGCTTAACAAGATGGTTTAAATGCTCGTTGAAAGAGACGTGGAGGTCACAGTAGCTTAACAAGACGGTTTAAATGCCGCTTGGAAGAGCGATGGAGGTCGCAGTAGCTTAACAAGTCAGTTTAAATGCCCATTGAAAGAGACGCGCAGTTCGCAGTAGCTAAAGGAGACGGTTAAAATGCCCCTTGGAAGAGTGGTGGAGGTCGCAGTAGCTTAACAAGACGGTTTAAATGCACCTTGGAAGAAACGTGGAGTGAGCTGTAGCTTAACAAGATGGCTTAAATGCCCATTGGAAGAGACATGCAGTTCGCAGCAGCTTAACAAGACGGTTTAAATGCCCCTTGGAAGAGACGTGCACGTCGCAGTAGCTTAACAAGACCGTTTAAATGCCCCTTGGAAGAGACATGCAGGTCGCAGTAGCTTAACAAGACGGTTTAAATGCCCCTTGAAAGAGACGTGCAGGTTGCTGTAGCTTAACAAGATGGTTTAAATGCCCCTTGGAAAAGAGGTGGACGTTACAGTAGCTTAACAAGACGGTTTAAATGCCCGTTGAAAGAGACGTGCAGGTCGCAGTAGCTTAATAAGAAGGTTAAAATGCCCCTTGGAAGAGCGGTGGTTGTAGCAGTAGCTTAACAAGACGGTTTAAATGCCCATTGGAAGAGACGTGCAGGTCGCAGTAGCTTAACAAGACGGTTTAAATGCCTCTTGGAAGAGAGATGCAAGTCGTAGTAGCTTAACAAGACGGTTTAAATGCCCCTTAGAAGAGCGGTAAAGGTCTCAGGAGCTTAACAAGATGGTTTAAATGCCCCTTGGAAAAGACGTGCAAGGCGCAGTAGCTTAACAAGACGGTTTAAATGCCCGTTGAAAGAGACGTGCAGGTCGCAGTAGCTGAAAAAGACGGTTAAAATGCCCCTTGGAAGAGCGGTGGCGGTAGCAGTAGCTTAACAAGACGGTTTAAATGCCCCTTGGAAGAGACGTGCAGGTCGCAGTAGTTTAACAAGACTGTTTAAATGCCCCTTGGAAGAGCGGTGAAGGTCGCAGTAGCTTACCAAGACGGTTTAAATGCCACTTGGTTGAGACATGCAGGTCGCAGCAGCTTAACAAGACGGTTTAAATGCCCCTTGGAAGAGACGTGCAGGTCGCAGTAGCTTAACAAGATGGTTTAAATGCAGCTTGGAAGAGACATGCAGGTCGCAGTAGCTTATTAAGACGGTTTAAATGACCCTTGGAAGAGCGGAGGAGGTAGCAGTAGCTTAACAAGATGGTTTACATGCCCCTTGGAAGAGATGTGCAGGTCGTAGTAGCTTAACAAGACGGTTTAAATGCCGCTTGTAAGAGCGGTAGAGGTCGCAGTACCTTAACAAGACAGTTTAAATGCCCCTTGGAAGAGACATGCAGGTCGTAGCAGCTTATCAAGACGTTTTAAATGCCCCTTGGAATAGACTTGCAGGTCGCAGTAGCTTAACAAGACGGTTTAAATGCCCCTTGGAAGAGACGTGCAGGTTGCAGTAACTTAAAAAGACGGTTTAAATGCCCGTTGAAAGAGACGTGCAGGTCGCAGTAGCTTAACAAGACGGTTAAAATGCTCCCTTGGAAGAGATGTGGAGGTAGCAGTAGCTTAACAAGAAGGTTTAAATTCCCCTTGGAAAAGACTTGCTGGTCGCAGTAGCTTAACAAGACGGTTTAAATGCCCCTTGGAAGAGACATGCAGGTCGCAGTAGCTTAACAGGACGGTTTAAATGCCCCTTGGAATAGACGTGCAGGTCAAAGTAGCTTAACAAGACATTTTAAATGCCCCTTGAAAGAGACGTGCAGGTCGCAATAGCTTAACAAGATGTTTTAAATGCCCCTTAGAAGAGCGGTGGAGGTCGCAGTAGCTTTAAAAGACGGTTTAAATGACAATGGAAGAGACGTGCAGGTCGCAGTAGCTTAACAAGTCAGTTTAAATGCCCCTTGAAAGAGATGCGCAGGTCGCAGTAGCTTAACAAGACTGTTAAAATGCCCCTTGGAAGAGACGTGCAGGTCGCAGTAGCTTAACAAGACGGATTAAATGCCCCTTGGAAGAGCAGTGGAGGTCGCAGTAGCTTAACAAGTCATTTAAATGCCCCTTGAAAAAGACGCGCAGGACGCAGTAGCTTAACAAGACGGTTAAAATGCCCCTTGGAAGAGCGGTGGAGGTCGCAGTAGCTTAACAAAACGGTTTAAATGACCCCTTGCAAAAGACGTGCAAGTCGCAGTAGCTTAACAAGACGGTTTAAATGCCCCTTTGTAAAGACGTGCAAGTCGCAGTAGCATTTCAAGACGGTTTAAATGCCCCTTGGAAGAGACATGCAGGTCGCAGTAGCTTAAAAAGACGGTTTAAATGCCCATTGGAAGAGACGTGCAGGTTGCAGTAGCTTAACAAGACGGTTTAAATGCCCCTTGGAAGAGCGTTGGAGGTCGAAGTAGCTTAACAAGACTGTCTAAATGCCCCTTGGAAGAGACGTGCAGGTCGCAGTAGCTTAACGAGAAGGTTTAAATGCCCCTTGGAAGAGATGTGCAGGTCGCAGTAGCTTAACAAGACGATTTAAATGCACCTTGGAAGAGACGTGGAGGTCGCAGTAGCTTAACAAGATGGTTTAAATGCCCCTTGCAAGAGACATAAAGGTTGCAGTAGCTAAACAAGACGGTTGAAATGCCCCTTGGAAGAGCAGTGGCGGTAGCAGTAGCTTAACAAGAGGGTTTAAATGCCCCTTGGAAGAGACGTGCAGGTCGCAGTAGCTTAACAAGATGGTTTAAATGCCGCTTGGAAGAGACATGCAGGTCGCAGCAGCTTAACAAGACGGTTTAAATGCCCCTTGGAAGAGATGTGCAGGTCGCAGTTGCTTGACAAGATGGTTTAAATGCTTCTTGAAAGAGACGCGCAGGTCACAGTAGCTTAACAAGATGGTTTAAATGCCCCTTGGAAAAGTGGTGGAGGTTACAGTAGCTTAATAAAACTGTTTAAATGCCCCTTGGGAAATACGTGCAAGTCGCAGTAGCTTAACAAGACGGTTTAAATGCCCTTAGAAGAGACGTGCAGGTCGCAGTAGCTCAACAAGATGGTTTAAATGCCCCTTGGAAGAGCGTTGGAGGTCGCAGTAGCTTAACAAGTCAGTTTAAATGCCCCTTGAAAGAGACGCGCAGATCGCAGTAGCTAAACAAGACAGTTAAAATGCCTCTTGGAAGAGCCGTGGAGGTCGCAGTAGCTTAACAAGACGGTTTAAATGATCCCTTGCAAAAGACGTGCAAGTCGCAGTAGCTTAACAAGACTGTTTAAATGCCCCTTGCAAGAGACGAGCAGGTCGCAGTAGCTTAATAAGACTGTTTAAATGCCCCTTGGTAGAAACGTGCAGGTCACAGTAGCTTAACAAGACGGTTTAAGTGCCACTTGGAAGAGACGTGCAGGTCGCAGTAGCTTAAAAAGACGGTTTAAATGCCCCTTGGAAGAGCGGTGGAGGTCGCAGTAGCTTAACAAGACGGTTTAAATGCCCCTTGGAAGAGACATGCAGAACGCAGCAGCTTAACAAGACGGTTTAAATGCCCCTTGGAAGAGACGTGAAGGTCGCAGTAGCTTAACAAGATGGTTTAAATGACCCTTGGAAGAGCGGTGGAGGTCGCAGTAGCTTAACAAGACTGTTTAAATGCCCCTTGGAAGAGACGTGCAGGTCGCAGCAGCTTAACAAGACGGTTTAAATGCCCCTTGGAAGAGATGTGCAGGTCGCAGTAGCTTAACAAGACAGTTTAAATGCCCCTTGGAAGAAACATGCAGGTCGCAGTAGCTTGACAAGATGGTTTAAATGCTCCTTGAAAGAGACGTGCAGGTCACAGTAGCTTAACAAGATGGTTTAAATGCCCCTTGGAAAAGTGGTGGAGGTTACAGTAGCTTAACAAAACTGTTTATATGCCCCTTGGGAAACACGTGCAAGTCGCAGTAGCTTAACAAGACGGTTTAAATGCCCCTTGGAAGAGACGTGCAGGTCGCAGTAGCTAAACAAGACGGTTAAAATGCCCCTTGGAAGAGCGGTGGAGAGCGCAGTAGCTTAACAAGACGGTTTAAGTGACCCCTTGCAAAAGACGTGCAAGTCGCAGTAGCTTAACAAGACGGTTTAAATGCCCCTTGCAAGAGACGTGCAGGTCGCAGTAGCTTAAAAAGACGGCTTAAATGCCCCTTGGAAGAACGGTGGAGGTCGCAGTAGCTTAACAAGACGGTTTAAATTCCCCTTGGAAGAGACATGCAGAACGCAGCAGCTTAACATGACTGCTTAAATGCCCCTTGGAAGAGACGTTCAGGTCGAAGTAGCTTAACAAGATGGTTTAAAAGCCCCTTGGAAGAGACATCCAGGTCGCAGTAGCTTAACAAGACGGTTTAAATGCCCCTTGGAAGAGACGTGCAGGTCGCAGTAGCTTAACAAGACGGTTTAAATGCCCCTTGGAAAAGTGGTGGAAGTTACAGTGTCTTAACAAGACGGATTAAATGCCCCTTGGAAAAGACGTGCAAGTCGCAGTAGCTTAACAAGATGGTTTAACTGCCCCTTGGAAGAGAAATGCAGGTCACAGTAGCTTAACAAGACGGTTTAAATGCCCCTTAGAAGAGACATGCAGGTCGCAGTAGCTTAACAAGACAGTTTAAATGCCCCTTGGAAGAGACGTGCAGGTCGCAGTAGCTTAACAAGACGGTTTAAATGCCCCTTGGAAGAGCGTTGGAGGTCGCAGTAGCTTAACAAGTCAGTTTAAATGCCCCTTGAAAGAGACGCACAGGTCGCAGTAGCTAAACAAGAAGGTTAAAATGCCCCTTGGAAGAGCGGTGGAGATCGCAGTAGCTTAACATGACGGTTTAAATGACCCCTTGCAAAAGACGTGCAAGTCGCAGTAGCTTAACAAGACGGTTTAAATGCT
Source organism: Phyllobates terribilis (assembly GCF_046119375.1). Classification (NCBI taxonomy): domain Eukaryota; kingdom Metazoa; phylum Chordata; class Amphibia; order Anura; family Dendrobatidae; genus Phyllobates; species Phyllobates terribilis. Next base: position 7,868,431 of record NW_027362804.1, read on the forward strand.
CCTTGCAAGAGACGAGCAGGTCGCAGTAGCTTAATAAGACTGTTTAAATGCCCCTTGGTAGAAACGTGCAGGTCACAGTAGCTTAACAAGACAGTTTAAATGCCACTTGGAAGAGACGTGCAGGTCGCAGTAGCTTAAAAAGACGGTTTAAATGCCCCTTGGAAGAACGGTGGAGTTCGCAGTAGCTTAACAAGACGGTTTAAATGCCCCTTGGAAGAGACATGCAGAACGCAGCAGCTTATCATGACTGTTTAAATGCCCCTTGGAAGAGACGTGCAGGTCGAAGTAGCTTAACAAGACGGTTTAAATGCCCCTTGGAAGAGACATCCAGGTCGCAGTAGCTTAACAAGACGGTTTAAATGCCCCTTGGAAGAGACGTGCAGGTCGCAGTAGCTTAACAAGACGGTTTAAATGCCCATTGGAAAAGTGGTGGAAGTTACAGTATCTTAACAAGACGGATTAAATGCCCCTTGGAAAAGACGTGCAAGTCGCAGTAGCTTAACAAGATGGTTTAAATGCCCCTTGGAACAGACGTGCAGGTCACAGTAGCTTAACAAGACGGTTTAAATGCCCCTTGGAAGAGACACGCAGTCGCAGTAGCTTAACAAGACGGTTTAAATGCCCATTGGAAGAGACGTGCAGGTCGCAGTAGCTTAACAAGACGGTTTAAATGCCCCTTGGAAGAGCGTTGGAGGTCGCAGTAGCTTAACAAGACTGTTTAAATGCCCCTTGGAAGAGACGTGCTGGTCGCAGTAGCTTAACGAGAAGGTTTAAATGCCCCTTGGAAGAGATGTGCAGGTCGCAGTAGCTGAACAAGACGGTTTAAATGCACCTTGGAAGAGACGTGGAGGTCGCAGTAGCTTAACAAAACGGTTTAATTGCCCCTTGCAAGAGACATACAGGTTGCAGTAGCTTAACAAAACGGTTGAAATGCCCCTTGCAAGAGCAGTGGCGGTAGCAGTAGCTTAACAAGATTTTTTAAATGCCCCTTGGAAGAGACGTGCAGGTTGCAATAGCTTAACCAGATGGTTTAAATGCCCCTTGGAAGAGCGGTGGAGGTCGCAGTAGCTTAACAAGACTGTTTAAATGCCCGTTGAAAGAGACATGCAGGACGCAGCAGCTTAACAAGACGGTTTAAATGCCCCTTGGAAGAGATGTGCAGGTCGCAGTAGCTTAACAAGACAGTTTAAATGACCCTTGGAAGAAACATGCAGGTCGCAGTAGCTTGACTAGATGGTTTAAATGCTCCTTGAAAGAGACGTGAAGGTCACAGTAGCTTAACAAGATGGTTTAAATGCCCCTTGCAAAAGTGGTGGCGGTTACAGTAGCTTAACAAGACGGTTAAAATGCCCCTTGGAAGAGCGTTGGAGGTCGCAGTAGCTTAACATGACGGTTTAAATGACCCCTTGCAAAAGACGTGCAAGTCACAGTAGCTTAACAAGACGGTTTAAATGCCCCTTGCAAGAGACGAGCAGGTCGCAGTAGCTTAATAAGACTGTTTAAATGCCCCTTGGTAGAAACGTGCAGGTCACAGTAGCTTAACCAGACGGTTTAAATGCCACTTGGAAGAGACGTGCAGGTCGCAGTAGCTTAAAAAGACGGATTAAATGCCCCTTGGAATAGCGGTGGAGGTCACAGTAGCTTAACAAGACGGTTTAAATGCCCCTTGGAAGACACATGCAGAACGCAGCAGCTTAACATGACGGTTTAAGTGCCCCTTGGAAGAGACGTGCAGGTCGAAGTAGCTTAACAAGACGGTTTAAATGCCCCTTGGAAGAGACATCCAGGTCACAGTAGCTTAACAAGACGGTTTAAATGCCCCTTGGAAGAGACTTGCAGGTCGCAGTAGCTTAAAAAGATGGTTTAAATGCCCCTTGGAAGAGACATGCAGGTCGCAGTAGCTTAACAAGACGGTTTAAAGGCCCCTTGGAAGAGACATGCAGGTCGCAGCAGCTTATCAAGACGGTTTAAATGCCCCTTGGAAGAGACTTGAAGGTCGCAGTAGCTTAACAAGACAGTTTAAATGCCCCTTGGAAGAGACGTGCTGGTCGCAGTAGCTTAACAAGACCGTTTAAATGCCCCTTGGAAGAGACATGCAGGTCACAGTAGCTTAACAAGGCAGTTTAAATGCCCCTTGGAAGAGACATGCAGGTCGCAGTAGCTTAACAAGACGGTTTAAATGCCCCTTGGAAGAGACGTGCAGGTCGCAGTAGCTTATCAAGATGTTTTAAATGCCCCTTGGAAAAGTGGTGGAGCTTACAGTAGCTTTACAAGACGGTTAAAATGCCCCTTGGAAGAGACGTGCAGGTCGCAGTAGCTTAACAAGACGGTTTAAATGCCCCTTGGAAGAGAAGTGCAGGTCGCAGTAGCTTAACAAGACGGATTAAATGCCCATTGGAAGAGACGTGCAGGTCCCATTAGCTTAACAAGACGATTTAAATGCCCCTTGGAAGAGACGTGCAGGTCGCAGAAGCTTAACAAGATGGTTAAAATGCCCCTTGGAAGAGACGTGGAGGTCGCAGTAGCTTAACAAGACTGTTTAAATGCCCCTTCGAAGAGAAATGCAGGTCGCAGCAGCTTAACAAGACGGTTTAAATGCCCCTTCGAAGAGATGTGCAGGCCTAAGTAGCTTAACAGGACAGTTTAAATGCCCCTTGGAAGAAACATGCAGGTCGTAGTAGCTTGACAAGATGGTTTAAATGCTCCTTGAAAGAGACGTGCAGATCACAGTAGCGTAACAAGATGGTTTAAATGTCCCTTGGAAAAGTGGTGGAGGTTACAGTAGCTTAACAAAACTGTTTAAATGCCCCTTGGGAAACACGTGCAAGTCGCAGTAGCTTAACAAGACGGTTTAAATGCCCCTTGGAAGAGATGTGCAGGTCGCAGTAGCTTAACAAGATGGTTTAAATGCCCCTTGGAAGAGCGTTGGAGGTCGCAGTAGCTTAACAAGTCAGTTTAAATGCCCCTTGAAAGAGACGTTCAGGTCGCAGTAGCTTAAAAAGACGGATTAAATGCCCCTTGGAAGAGCGGTGGAGGTCGCAGTAGCTTAACAAGACGGTTTAAATGCCCCTTGGAAAAGACTTGCAAGTCGCAGTAGCTTAACAAGACGGTTTAAATGCCCCTTGGAAGAGCGGTGGAGGTTACAGTAGCTTAACAAGGCGGTTTAAATGCCCCTAGGAAGAGACGTGCAGGTCGCAGTAGCTTAACAAGATGGTTTAAATGCCCTTTGGAAGAGACGTGCAGGTCGCAGTAGCTTAGCAAGACGGATTAAATGCCCCTTGGAAGAGACATGCAGGTCGCATTAGCTTAACAAGACGGTTTAAATGCCCCCTTGGAAGAGATGTGGAGGTAGCAGTAGCTTAACAAGAAGGTTTAATTTCCCCTTGGAAGAGACATGCAGGTCGCAGCAGCTTAACAAGATGGTTTTAAATGCCCCTTGGCAGAGACGTGCAAGTCGCAGTAGCTTAACAAGTCCGTTTATATGCCCCTTGGAAGAGACATGCAGGTTGCAGTAGCTTAACAAGACTGTTTAAAAGCCCGATGAAAGAGACGTGCAGGTCGCAGTAGCTTAACAAGATGGTTAAAATGACCCATGGAAGTGCTGTGGCAGTAGAAGTAGGTTAACAAGACGGTTTAAATGCCCCTTGGAAGAGACGTGCAGGTCGCAGTAGCTTAACAAGACGGTTTAAATGCCCCTTGGAAGAGCGGTGGAGGTCGCAGTAGCTTAACAAGACGGTTTAAATGCCCCTTGGCTGAGACATGCAGGTCGCAGCAGCTTAACAAGACGGTTTAAATGCTTCTTGGAAGAGCGCTGGAGGTCGCAGCAGCTTACACGATGGTTTAAATGCCCCTTGGAAGAGAAATGCAGGTCGCAGCAGCTTAACAAGACGGTTTAAATGCCCCTTGGAAGAGACATGCAGGTCGCAGTAGCTTAACAAGATGGTTTAAATGCCCCTTAGAAGAGACATGCAGGTCGCAGTAGCTTAACAAGACGGTTTAAAGGCCCCTTGGAAGAGTCATGCAGGTCGCAGCAGCTTATCAAGACGGTTTAAATGCCCCTTGGAAGAGACTTGCAGGTTGCAGTAGCTTAACAAGATGGTTTAAATGCCCCTTGGAAGAGACATGCAGGTCACAGTAGCTTAACAAGACGGTTTAAAGGCCCCTTGGAAGAGACGAGCAGGTCGCAGTAGCTTAACAAGACGGTTTAAATGTCCCTTGGAAAAGTGGTGGCGGTTACAATAGCTTAACAAGATGGTTTAAATGCCCCTTGGAAGAGACGTGCAGGTCGCAGTAGCTTAACAAGAAGGTTTAAATGCCCCTTGGAAGAGACGTGCAGGTCGAAGTAGCTTAACAAGACGGTTTAAATGCCCCTTGGAAGAGACAGCCAGGTCGCAGTAGCTTAACAAGATGGTTTAAATGCCCCTTGGAAGAGACTTGCAGGTCGCAGTAGCTTAAAAAGATGGTTTAAATGCCCCTTGGAAGAGACATGCAGGTCGCAGCAGCTTATCAAGACGGTTTAAATGCCCCTTGGAAGAGACTTGAAGGTCGCAGTAGCTTAACAAGACCGTTTAAATGCCCCTTGGAAGAGACATGCAGGTCACAGTAGCTTAACAAGACGGTTTAAATGCCCCTTGGAAAAGTGGTGGAGCTTACAGTAGCTTAACAAGACGGTTTAAATGCCCCTTGGAAAAGACGTGCAAGTCGCAGTAGCTTAACAAGACGGTTTAAATGCCCCTTGGAAGAGCGGTGGAGGTCGCAGTAGCTTAACAAGACGGTTTAAATGCCCCTTGGAAGAGACATGCAGGTCGCAGTAGCTTAACAAGACGGTTTAAATGCCCCTTGGAAGAGAAGTGCAGGTCGCAGTAGCTTAACAAGACGGATTAAATGCCCCTTGGAAGAGACGTGCAGGTCGCATTAGCTTAGCAAGACGATTTAAATGCCCCTTGGAAGAGATGTGCAGGTCGCAGTAGCTTAACAAGATGGTTTAAATGCCCCTTGGAAGAGACGTGGAGTTCGCAGTAGCTTAACAAGACGGTTTAAATGCCCCTTGGAAGAGATATGCAGGTCGCAGCAGCTTAACAAGATGGTTTAAATGCCCCTTGGAAGAGACTTGCAGGTCGCAGTAGCTTAACAAGATGGTTTAAATGCCCCTTGGATGAGCGGTGGAGGTCGCAGTAGCTCAACAAGACTGTTTAAATGCCCCTTGGAAGAGACATGCAGGTCGCAGCAGCTTAACAAGACGGTTTAAATGCCCCTTCGAAGAGATGTGCAGGTCGCAGCAGCTTAACAAGACAGTTTAAATGCCCCTTGGAAGAAACATGCAGGTCGCAGTAGCTTGACAAGATGGTTTAAATGCTCCTTGAAAGAGACGTGCAGATCACAGTAGCGTAACAAGATGGTTTAAATGTCCCTTGGAAAAGTGGTGGAGGTTACAGTAGCTTAACAAAACTGTTTAAATGCCCCTTGGGAAACACGTGCAAGTCGCAGTAGCTTAACAAGACGGTTTAAATGCCCCTTGGAAGAGACGTGCAGGTCGCAGTAGCTTAACAAGATGGTTTAAATGCCCCTTGGAAGAGCGTTGGAGGTCGCAGTAGCTTATCAAGTCAGTTTAAATGCCCTGTGAAAGAGACGTGCAGGTCGCAATAGCTTAAAAAGACGGATTAAATGCCCCTTGGAAGAGCGGTGGAGGTCGCAGTAGCTTAACAAGACGGTTTAAATGCCCCTTGGAAAAGACGTGCAAGTCGCAGTAGCTTAACAAGACGGTTTAAATGCCCCTTGGAAGAGCGGTGGAGGTTACAGTAGCTTAACAAGGCGGTTTAAATGCCCCTTGGAAGAGACGTGCAGGTCGCAGTAGCATAACAAGACGGTTTAAATGCTCCTTGGAAGAGACGTGCAGGTCGCAGTAGCTTAGCAAGACTGATTAAATGACCCCTTGGAAGAGACATGCAGGTCGCATTAGCTTAACAAGGCGATTTCAATGCCCCTTGGAAGAGACGTGCAGGTCGCAGAAGCTTAACAAGACGGTTTAAATGCCCCTTGGAAGAGAAGTGCAGGTCGCAGTAGCTTAACAAGAGGGTTTAAATGCCCCTTGGAAGAGACATGCAGGTCGCAGCAGCTTAACAAGATGGTTTAAATGCCCCTTGGAAGAGACGTGCAAGTCGCAGTAGCATAACAAGTCCGTTTGTATGCCCCTTGGAAGAGACATGCAGGTTGCAGTAGCTTAACAAGACTGTTTAAATGCCCGTTGAAAGAGACGTGCAGGTCGCAGTAGATTAACAAGACGGTTAAAATGACCCTTGGAAGAGCGGTGGCAGTAGCAGTAGCTTAACAAGACGGTTTAAATGCCCATTGGAAGAGACGTGCAGGTCGCAGTAGCTTAACAAGACGGTTTAAATGCCCCTTGGAAGAGCGGTGGAGGTCGCAGTAGCTTAACAAGACGGTTTAAATGCCCCTTGGCTGAGACATGCAGGTCGCAGCAGCTTAACAAGATGGTTTAAATGCCTCTTGGAAGAGCGGTGGAGGTCGCAGCAGCTTAACAAGATGGTTTAAAAGCCCCTTGGAAGAGAAATGCAGGTCGCAGCAGCTTATCAATACGGTTTAAATGCCCCTTGGAAGAGACATGCAGGTCGCAGTAGCTTAACAAGATGGTTTAAATGCCCGTTGCAAGAGACATGCAGGTCGCAGTAGCTTAACAAGACGGTTTAAAGGCCCCTTGGAAGAGACATGCAGGTCGCAGCAGCTTATCAAGACGGTTTAAATGCCCCTTGGAAGAGACTTGCAGGTTGCAGTAGCTTAACAAGATGGTTTAAATGCCCCTTGGAAGAGACATGCAGGTCGCAGTAGCTTAACAAGACGGTTTAAAGGCCCCTTGGAAGAGACGAGCAGGTCGCAGTAGCTTAATAAGAAGGTTTAAATGCCCCTTGGAAGAGATGTGCAGGTAGCAGTAGCTTAACAAGACAGTTTAAATGTCCCTTGGAAAAGTGGTGGAGGTTACAATAGCTTAACAAGACGGTTTAAATGCCCGTTGAAAGAGACTTGCAGGTCGCAGTAGCTTAACAAGACGGTTAAAATGCCCCTTGGAAGAGCGGTGGCGGTAGCAGTAGCTTAACAAGACGGTTTAAATTCCCCTTGGAAGAGACATGCAGGTCGCAGTAGCTTAACAAGACGGTTTAAATGCCCCTTGGAAGAGACGTGCAGGTCGCAGTAGCTTAACAAGACGGTTTAAATGCCCCTTGAAAGAGACGTGCAGGTCGCATTAGCTTAACAAGACGGTTTAAATGCCCCTTGGAAGAGACGTGCAGGTTGCAGTAGCTTAACAAGACTGTTTAAATGCCCCTTGGAAGAGCGGTGGCGGTAGCAGTAGCTTAACAAGACGGTTTAAATGCCCCTTGGAAGAGACGTGCAGGTCGCATTAGCTTAACAAGATGGTTTAAATGCCCCTTGGAAGTGACGTGCAGGTCGCAGAAGCTTAACAAGATGGTTTAAATGCCCCTTGGAAGAGACGTGGAGGTTGCAATAGCTTAACAAGATGGTTTAAATGACCATTGCAAGAGACATGCAGGTCGCAGTAGCTTAACAAGACGGTTTAAATGCCCCTTGGAAGAGACGTGCAGGTCGCAGTAGCTTAACAAGACGGTTTAAATGCCCCTTGGAAGAGACGTGCAGGTCGCAGTAGCTTAACAAGACGGTTTAAATGCCCCTTGGAAGAGACATGCAGGTCGCAGTAGCTTAATCAGACGGTTTAAATGCCCCTTGGAAGAGACGTGCAGGTTGCTGCAGCTTAACAGGATGGTTTAAATGCCCCTTGGAAAAGAGGTGGACGTTACAGTAGCTTAACAAGATGGTTTACATGCCCGTTGAAAGAGACGTGCAGGTCGCAGTAGCTTAACAAGAAGGTTAAAATGCCCCTTGGAAGAGCGGTGGTGGTAGCAGTAGCTTAACAAGATGGTTTAAGTGCCCCTTGGAAGAGACGTGCAAGTCGCAGTAGCTTAACAAGATGGTTTAAATGCCTCTTGGAAGAGACATGCAGTTCGCAGTAGCTTAACAAGACGGTTTAAATGCCCCTTGGAAGAGCGTTAAAGGTCGCAGTAGCTTAACAAGACGGTTTAAATGCCCCTTGAAAGAGCGGTAAAGGTCGCAGTAGCTTAACAAGACGGTTTAAATGCCCCTTGGAAAAGACGTGCAAGGCGCAGTAGCTTAACAAGACGGTTTAAATGCCCGTTGAAAGAGACGTGCAGGTCGCAGTAGCTGATAAAGACGGTTAAAATGCCCCTTGGATGAGCGGTGGCGGTAGCAGTAGCTTAACAAGACAGTTTAAATGCCCCTTGGAAGAGACGTGCAAGTCGCAGTTAGTGTTGAGCCACCCCCGTAGTGTTCGAGTTCGGTTCGGTTCGTCGAACACACGTGTGTTCGCCGAACTGTTCGTCGAACTGTTCGTCGAACACCTTCGAACACCGTTAAAACCAATGGCAGGCAAACAAAAACACATAGAAACACATAGAAAACACCTTCAAAGGTGTCCAAAAGCTGACAAACTGCTCAGAAGACACAACTAACACTTGGAAAAGTGACAAGTACATATAGTCATGAGAAAATAAAAGAGGTGGAGGAGTAAAAGGAGGGGGAGACACAGATATAGGCGTGTCATGCCCTTCTAAAATCCAAAAAGTGAGAAGCCGACACGTTCAGTCCGCTCCTGCCCGTGCCACCTCCGTGTCGCCGGGTTTGTGCCAGAGCCGCGGTGAACCCTGACGGCCAGCCCCCTCTCCGAATACTGGTGCCTGTCCGCTGGTGGGTCGAGCGAGCCCCCCTGTGGTGGAGGCAGCTCTAAGCTTTTTAATTTAAATTGTCTCTCTAATTTGAATGAATACACTTTAAATCCATTTACAAGGATCTATTGGAGGGCAAGTCTCATGCCAGCAGCCGCGTAATTCCAGCTCCAGTAGCGTCCACTAAAGCTGCTGCAGTTAAAAAGCTTTTATAAGGATCGAGCTCGGCTGTCCACCGCAAGGCATCCTACTGCCAATCCCATCCCCTATGCCTTGGGGTGCCTCCTGATGCTCTTCACTGAGTATCCCGTGGTCCCGAAGCATTTCCTTTGAAAAAATTAAGTGTCCAAACTACAGGTGGTGTAGCTTGCTTAACAGCCGGGATAATCCGCTGACTAGCAGACACTGCTACTAGGCACAAAGTATTTCCTGGGCTAGATGCAGTTAAAAATTTGTAATTAGATACTCTCGTTGGATGCTGAGAAAGCATTCCATAGAGTCTCCTGGCACGCCATATATGATTCTCTTAAAAAGCTTGGGGTAGGGGTCTAGGGGACCCTTTTATAGCCAAAATCACGGCCCTGTATCACAATACGTCACCTAGGCTGAAGATAAATGGAACTGTAGCACCCTGAGGGCTCGGTTGCTACAGAGGTATTGCACCTCACCCAGAGGTGTGATATCTCACTCTCAGGTAAGGATGGAGTGTGGATCAGGACCCGACACCTGCATGCATTACACCACATTGCCGTGGGGCAGGGCGACCAATATGCCTCTGAGATGGGCACGACAGTCCCTGTCCCTGGCTGGAGTGGGGGGAGGGAACACTGAGGAAGGGGAACCCTGTAGTGCAGGAGCAGGGAGGAAGCAGTTCCTGGGTGCATTGAGAAGGGAGTATAAAAGGTGGGCACCATCTTAGTTCAGTGCAGAGAAGTCTGAGCAGAAGTGGCAGCGAGCAGGGGCTCTGCATGAGCTCTGCTCCGGAGGCGGGCCTAGTAACAGAGGCCCAGGCCTAGAAGAGGGAGAAGGAAGGAAGAGGAGCGGAGAAGGCTCCAGGAACGAGGAATGAAGGGATCCCAGGGGTGCGGACGGGCGAGTCGCCACCGCACGCCCGAATCCACCTGCGTGGAGGGGTCAGGCCAAAGGGGGAGACCGGTCCCCGAAACTAGTGGAGGCAGGAAACGACCCTCAGCTAGAAACCGGAGGCTGTGACATTTTATGTGGCGCAGCCCCTCGCTACACCCGCTAGGAAGGCACCACATAGGGTCAGGGAAACTGGCGCCAAGTTTACCAAGAGGAGGCCCGAGGCAGCCGGACAGAAGGGTTGGTAAGAAAGGCCAGACAAAGGACACACAAAGGGGGTCCTGTGAAGCGCTCCAAAGTTATCTGGGAGTTGTCTGAGCCCCTCACCTGGTGAGCACAGTACGATGTGGGCAGTCGTTACCTGCAGACGTGGTCTGGATAATAAGAACTGTGAGTAAAGGCCATGGACTGCATCACTGACTCCGTGTCGTTACTGCTGCTGCCCTGCACCATCACCCCCATCCTCCGCATACACTGCCCAGAGGCTATACTCCTCCCGTGGGGAGTTATGCTACGCTCTGCTGCACCCACAACACCAGCCTCAGCGGTCTGCCCTGCAGCGGCGGTTCACTCTGACCGCAATCCACGGGTGGCGTAGTCGGACATTTAAACATCAAAACCACATAAATAGTTCCGCCACTGGTTTGACCACCCTGAGCCACGGAACCGGGTCGCCGCCACGAAGACTACAACCACCAGCATCCACCAAAAAGGGTCCGGCTCCGGGTGTCCCAAGGCCCAGGGGGTGCATCAGAACATTTTCATCACCTTTCACAATCACCAATGGGACAAGGCAGGGATGTCCTCTGTCCCCTCTCTTATACATCCTAGTGACGGAGCACCTGCTCTCATCAATTCGCCATGACCCCAATATTAGGTGGATTGAGGTGGGAGGCACCGAGTAAAAGTGCTCTCTATTTGCTAATGATGTCCTAGTATATATCACTCAATCACATATATCCATCCATGCTGTTATGGCTGAAATAGATCACTTTGTTACATGGTCAAATTTTAAAATCAATGCAGCGAAGTCTGAGGCCCTCGATGTCTCCCTCCCCAAATCCATATAGGATTCCATCCAGTCCAACTTTCCCTTTGCCTGGCCCTCACAGGGTATCAAATACTTAGGAATTCCTATTCATAGAGACCTCTCCCATCTATGTTATCTTAATTTTGGGCCCTTTATTGAACAACTCCATACAGACCACGGTTGGCAAGTTAGAACTGTAAGATTCACTACGTGAACCACTGGTGTTTTGTGGAAAAGCACATGTACACTGTGTTCCAAATTATTATGCAAAAAGTGTTTAGGAGTGATAAGGGAAGAATTTGTTTGTTTGTCAGTTAAACTCATTGATGGTGATGTGTGTCAGGGCTCTTTATATCACTGTAAGCAATTGCAGACACCTGTGCTAATTAGTTTGGCAGGTGTGTCCAATGAAAGGCAAGACTACTTAAGAAGGCTGTCTCACATTATTAAGCAGCCTACATTTTCTGCCAAAATGGGAAAGAAAAAGGATGTGTCGGCTGCTGAGAAGCAACAAATTGTGGAGTGTTTAGGTCAAGGCATGACTACAATCAACATTGTGCGATGATCAGGATGAAGTGTCTTGGCAATCAAGAAGTATGTAGCTGATTCACAGTACACACGTGTGCGTGCTGATAAGGGCAAATTGAGGACTCTTTCCTACAGGCAATTACGTCAGGTTAAAAGAGCAGCGGCAAAAAAGCCTTGTCATAGCAGCAGACAAATTTTTGAAGCTGCTGGTGCCTCCAACGTCCCCCGAACAACAAGATGCAGGGTCCTTCAGAGGTTTGCAGCTGTGCATACGCCATCCTGTCGACCTCCTCTATCCACTTCACACAAGCAGAAACGGCTCCAGTGGGCCAAACATTACATGAAGACTGATTTCAAAACTGTTTTGTTCACGGATGAATGCCGTGCAGCGCTCGATGGTCCAGATGGATGGAGTGGAGGATGGCTGGTTGATGGACACCCCACGCAAACACGGCTACAGCGCCAACAAGGAGGAGGTGGAGTAATGTTTTGGGCTGGAATCATGGGGAGAGATATTGTCGGCCCCTTTAGGATCCCTGAAGGCGCTAAAGATGAACTCCATAATGTATGTGGATTTTCTCAAACAGCACTTCCTGCCATGGTTCAAGAAGAAGAACCGTGTATTTCACATCAAGATCATTTTTTTGCATGATAATGCATCATCTCATGCTGCACATAAAACATCTGCATCTCTGGCTGATATGGGCATAAAACGGGACAAACTTATGGTGTGACCCCCATGCTCCCCTGACCTCTACCCCATTCAGAACCTCTGGAGCATCATCAAAAGGAGTGTCTATGATGGCGGGAGGCAGTTCACATCTAAGCAACAGCTCTGGGAGGGTATTCTGTCCTCATGCAAAACAATTGAAGCAGAAACCATCCAAAACCTGACAAATTCAATGGACGAGAGAGTTCAGAAGCTCCTTTCGAACAAGGGGTCCTATGTGAAAATGTAACATCACCTAGAATAAAGTTTTGAGTTGAAAACTGTTTGATTTCAGTTTCCAATAACATGCTAATGCTTATAATTTCAAAAATGACCATTTTTTTGGTCTTTATTAAAATGAAAAGGTTGATCGAAAAGTTTGGGGGATCTAAGAGTGTGGAAACCCAGTAGTCATGATTACTTCGAATTCTGACAATATGAGGGTCATGTTGCAGGTAGTGCAGCAAGAAGGCACTTATGTGTCTTGCGCATCTCGGAGCCCCAAAATTATTTTCCGGGCTAGATGCAGCTAAAAATTATTATTAATTTTAAATCTGGTGGAGCTTAGTATAGATGGCCTAATAGGATCAGTGCTGCACACTGCTACAAAGCCCAAATTATTTTCCAGTCAAGATACAGATAAACATGATTAGTAATTTTAAATCTGGTGGAGCTTATTATAGATGGCCTAATAGAATCAGTGCTGCACACTGCTACAAAGCCCAAATTATTTTCCAGCCAAGATACAGATAAACATGATTAGTAATTTGAAAGCTTAAAACGGTTGGTAGGGTGATTTTAACCAATCATCAAGCTTTTACTCTCCCCAGGATGACACAGGGGTAGAAAAGTCATTTCGGATCCATGATTTGTTCATCTTTATGAACGTGAGTCTGTCTACATTATCAGTGGAGAGCCGCGTGCGCTTATCTGTCAGCACACCACCAGCAGCGCTGAACACACGTTCAGACAGAACGCTGGCTGCGGGGCATGACAAGATCTCCAAGGCGTAAGTGGCTAGCTCCGGCCATTTATCCAGATTGGAAGCCCAAAAAGAGCAAGGGTCCAGTGACACAGTCATGGCTTCAATGTTTACTTGGAGATACTCCTGTACCATCGTCTCTAGGCGTTGACTATGTGTCAGACTTCTTGTCTCCTGTGGCCTTGCAAAGGATGGGCTAAAAAAGTGGTGAAATGATTCCGCAAAATTGATGTTACCAGCAGATACTGTGGTTCTGTTACGGTTTGAGTGCTGAACACTTGACGGTCCCACGGTTGGCAAGTTGGAACTGTGAGATTCACTACGTGCACCACTGGTGTTTTGTGGAAAAGCACATGTAAGATTCTGCAACAGTCTCTGCTGATACTCCTGCATGCGTGCATCCCTTTCTATGGCAGGAATAATTTCTTTTGCACCGGGGATCTAACAGTGTGGCAACCCAGTAGTCAGGATTATTTCTAATTCTCACAATTCGAGGGTCATGTTGCAGGTAGTGCAGCAAGAAGGCACTCATGTGTGTTGCGCATCCAGGAGCACCAAGTCCCTGTTGTGTTGGTGGCGAGGTAACAATCATGCTTCCTTCCTCTGTCCTCTCCCCCCAACCTCGCACAACAGAAATGTGATCAAGGTCTCCCTCATCTGATGAGTCTTCCATCAGTTCGTCCTCCACTTCTTCCTGGGCTCCTGCACCTTCCTCACTAGTTTGGCTGCTACCATGCGCCCTGGTAAAACCATCTCCCTCACCCTCAAATGCCTGCCGCCTTGGTGCTGCCGACCGTCTAGACCTTGCAGATGTTAGCCCTTCCGCATACAACTCCTCCTCCTCTACTTCCTCCACCTCCTCTTGTGCCACCACCTGACTCCGAATTCTGTTTAACATGTGCTCCAGCATGTAAATCACCGGAATAGTCATGCTGATAATGACATCGTTAGCACTAAACATCTTCGTCGCCATTTCAAAACTGTGCAGAAGGGTGCATAGGTCCCTGATCTGAGACCACTCCTCCAGCGTGATTTGCCCCACCTCTGGATCTCGTTGGCCCAGGCTATACGTCAGAACGTATTGCACCAGGGCTTGTCGGTGCTGCCACAGTCGCTGCAACATGTGCAGAGTTGAATTCCACTGGGTAGGCACATCGCATTTTAGCCGGTGAAGTGGCAGGCCCAACGACTTCTGTAGAGATGTAAGTCGCTGAGCTGCGGGATGCGAACGGCGGAAGTGAGCACACAGCGACCGTGCCCTCTGCAGAAGGCCATCTAGTCTGGGATAGTGGGCTAAAAATTGCTGAACAACCAGGTTCAACACGTGAGCCATACAAGGCACGTGTGTGACATTGCCCCGGCGAAGGGCCGCACCCAGGTTTGCAGCATTGTCGCACACGGCCCAGTGGAGACAACCATTCATGAAATTGGTTCTCCAGAGCTGACCACAACTCCTCAGCTGTGTGACTCACATTTCCCAGACATTTCAAAGTAAAAACCGCCTGATGACGATGAGCCCTACTGCTAGCATAGTAAGGAGGTGTGCAGGATCCCTTCTGTGCAGTTAGAAAGCTTGTGGCATGACCAGACAGGCTTTGGGTGCAGGTGGAAGACCGAGAGGAGGTTGAGGAGGCAGAAGCAGTGGAGGAACTTTGACATAAAGAGGAATGACGCACAACTCGTGGGGACGGCAAGACTTGGACAGCAGCCCCTTGTCCTGCTGTCACCATAGTTACCCAGTGCCCAGTCAGCGACATGTAACGCCCCTGTCCATGCCTACTCGTCCAAGTGTCTGTGGTGAAATGCACCCTGTCACACACAGAGTTTCTCAAAGAAGCGGTGATGTTGTGTGCGACATGCTGGTGGAGCGCAGGCACACCTTTCTTTGAGAAGTAGTGCCGACTGGGCATCTGGTACTGGGGCACTGAGACGGACATAAGGTCTCGAAAATCCTCTGTGTCCACCAGGCGGAAAGGCAGCATTTCTGTAGCCAAGAGCTTGCAGATGGTGAAATTCAACCTCTTAGCTTTCTCATTGCTAGGAGGAAATGGTCTTTTACTTGTCCACATCTGAGGGACCGAGGGCTGGCTATTGTGCTTAGACGGGGTTGATAAGGGTGTCCCCGGCAAACTGCCGGTCTGTGAGGAAGATGCAGGCGGACATGTTAGGTTGCCTTGATCCAAAGGTGGTGCTATCGATGTCGGACAGCGCTCAACACCAGCTGGTGTTACCACCTCCAAAGAAAATGATGACCTGCCAATCACGCTGGATGTTGCGGGTAAAGAGGTGGCAGGTCTGCGCCCCAAAACAGGTGTGACTGCTGTCCCCCCAGTCACAGAGGATGAAGAGGCCGCGGATGCACAAGATATGGCAGACGGTGGTTGGCCCGGCCGGCTAGGCCGCATTGTAGCACACTGAGCTTCCCACTGCAACTTATGCTTCATGTCCATGTGCCGGTTCATGCATGAAGTACTCAAACTATGTATTTTTTGGCCTCTACTTAGCTTTTGCTGAGAAATGTTACAGATAACACGAGTTGGGTCATCTTTATCGATCTGAAAAAATGCCCAGGCTATGCAAGGCTTAGCACCCATGCGACCTGAAGAGCCACCACGACTTGTGGTGAGAGGCAGAGTTGTGTTTGAGGATGCAGTGGTTGATGTGCTTCCAGTACTACGTCTCTGTCCAGGAAGGCGCAACCTGACCTCGTCGTCACTAGCATCTTCCTCCACCTCCTCTGCTGACCTCATCTCTTGGCTGACTGTGGGTTGACAGTAAGTGGGATCTCTAACCTCATCATCATCACCCTGTGCGTTATCACACCCGTCGTCCTCAGAGCCAACCTGTTCCTGCCCTGACAAAAAACTAAAGTTGTCGCTCCAATCAGGTATTTGAGTCTCATCATCGTCTTCCTCATTGTCTCCACCAACAGGAGTTACAGTTTGGGAATGAGGGTCTACATTATGGTCAGAACCTTCTGCGTCTGGTCCTGGATCCGACTCATAAAGATTCTGGGCATCAGTGCATATCATTTCCTCGTCTGGATTCACAGAAGCTCTGATTCCCAGGCTATAGTATGAGTAAACAGCTGTGCAGACTCAACCATCTGTTCTACCTCATACTCAGACGGGCAGCTGGAGATTTGGGAGCTGTGAGGAAGCAAGTGCGATTGGGATGACACCTTTGAGGACTGGAGTATTTGTGATGTTGAAGTTGATCATAGAATCATAGAATCATAGAATGGTAGAGTTGGAAGGGACCTCCTGGGTCATCTGGTCCAACCCCCTGCTCAAAGCAGGATTCACTAGATCATCTCAGACAGATGTCTGTCCAGCCTCTGTTTGAAGACGTCCATTGAAGGGGAACTCACCACCTCTCTTGGCAGCCTGTTCCACTCATTAATCACCCTAACTGTCAAAAAGTTTTTTCTAATATCTAATCTGTGTCTCCTCCCATTTAGTTTCATCCCATTGCTTCTAGTCTTTCCTTGTGCAAATGAGAATAAAGATGATCCTTCTACAATGTGACAGCCCTTGACATATTTGTAGACAGCTATTAAGTCTCCTCTCAGTCTTCTTTTTTGCAAGCTAAACATTCCCAAATCCTGCAACCGTTCCTCATAGGACATGGTTTGCAGACCAGTCACCATTCTGGTCGCTCTTCTCTGAACTTGCTCCAGTTTGTCTATGTCTTTTTTAAAATGTGGTGCCCAAAACTGTACACAGTATTCCAGATGAGGTCTGACCAAAGAGGAGTAAAGACCGATAATGACTTCACGTGATCTAGACTGTATGCTTCTGTTAATACATCCCAGAATTGTATTTGCCTTTTTTGCTGCTGCATCACACTGTTGACTCATGTTCAGTCTATGATCTATTAGTATACCTAAGTCTTTTTCACATGTACTGTTGCTTAGCTCTATTCCTCCCATTCTGTATATGCTTTTTTCATTTTTATTGCCCAGATGTAGTACTTTGCATTTTTCCCTGTTAAAAAACATTCTGTTGGTTGCTGCCCACTGCTCCAGTTTATTTAGGTCTTTTTGAATCCTCTCTCTCTCTTCTCTAGTATTAGCTATCCCTCCTAGCTTTGTGTCATCAGCAAATTTAATCAGTTTACCCTCAATTCCTTCATCTAAATCATTGATAAAGATGTTGAACAATACAGGTCCCAGGACGGAGCCCTGTGGTACCCCACTTGAGACATTCATCCAGCTGGATGTGAAGCCATTTACAACCACCCTTTGAGTCCGATCACTAAGCCAGTTATGAATCCACCTAACAGTTGCCTGGTCCATTGCATACTTGGTCATTTTTTCAATAAGGATTATGTGAGATACTTTGTCAAATGCTTTGCTGAAGTCAAGATATACTATATCTACAGCATTTCCCTGATCCACCCAGTCAGTGATTCTGTCATAGAAGGAAATTAAGTTAGTCTGACATGACTTGTTAGTTACAAACCCATGCTGACTCTGGTTAATCACTTCATTCTTATCCATGTACTTACATACATGTTGTTTAATAATTTGTTCAAAGATCTTTCCTGGTATAGAAGTCAGACTCACCGGCCTATAGTTCCCTGGGTCCACCTTCTTCCCCTTTTTGAAGATAGGAACAACATTTGCTCTTCTCCAGTCTTCTGGGACTTCTCCTGTTCTCCAAGAATTTTCAAAGATTATGGAGAGTGGTTCTAAAATTTCTTCTACAATCTCCTTCAGTACTCTGGGGTGTAATTCATCTGGACCTGGAGACTTGAACTCATTTATGTTAGCTAAATATTCCCTCACAATCTTTCTGTTTACTGATAACTTGGATTCCTCTATTCCTTTAAAAGGACAGTGAAGATCAGTTGATGTTACATTTTCTTTCTGAGTGAAAACAGATGCAAAATAGGAATTAAAAAGTTCGGCCTTCTCAACATCCTCTCTTACCATTTCTCCATTTTCATCCTGTAAAAATCCTATAGCATCTTTGACTTTTCTTTTACTTTTGACATACCCCCAAAATCCTTTTTTATTGCTTTTGACATCTCTTGCAAGCCTTAATTCATTGTCAGCTTTAGCTAACCTGATACGTGCCCTGCAGGATCTGCAGACTGCATTATAATCTTCTTTAGATATGCCTCCCTCTTTCCATTTAATAAACATTTCTTTCTTTCTTTTTAGCATGTGTTTAAGTTCTGTGTTCATCCATCCTGGTTTCCTTAAATGCTTCCCATTCTTCCTACTTTTCGGGATTGTTAACGATTGTGCTTTGAGAAGCTCATTTTTAAAAATTTCCCATCCTTCCTGGACATTTTTGTCCTTAAGGACATCCAGCCATTGGATCCCTCCTATTCTCTTTTTGAGTCTCTTAAAATCTGCCTTTCTAAAATCTAACCTTGAAGTTTGAGTCTTCACATGTCTTCCTCCTCTAGTTATCCAAAATTCTATAATAGCATGATCGCTGCCTCCTAGGGTCCCAGCCACCTTTACCTCCTCAACCATTTCCTCCCTGTTTATAAGGATTAGATCCAAAGTAGCAGATCCCCTTGTTTTCTCCCCTACCTTTTGGAAGATAAAGTTGTCAGCAAGAGAGGATAAGAATTTGCTTGACCTGTTAGTTTTACTTGAGAGAGATTCCCAACAAATGTCTGGATAGTTGAAATCTCCCATGACCACTACGTCATATTTTTTGGAGAACTTGGTCATTTGATACATAAAGAGTTCATCCATATCTTCAGCTTGCCCAGGTGGCCTGTAGTAAATGCCTACAATGGTGTCCTTTCCGTTGTTCTCTCCTTGTATTCTTACCCAAACAGTTTCCACAGAACTCCCAGTCTCTGAAGCTTCAATCTCTGTGCAGATATACGCTTTTCTAACATACAATGCAACACCTCCTCCTCGTTTATCAAGTCTGTTTCTTGCAAATAAGTTGTATCCTTTTAGCCTTTTATTCCAATCATGTGTATCGTCCCACCAAGTTTCAGTGATTCCAATGACATCATATTCCTTTTCCTGCATTAGTAGTTCCAATTCTCCTTGTTTGTTGCCCATGCTTTGTGCATTTGTATAAAAACATTTTAGTTTGTGATTGGTTTCTCTTCCTCCCATATTTTTATTATTTAGATTTTTTTGTCTTTGTTCTTCTTTTCCACTTCCAGTAGCAGAGATCTCAATAGTATTTGTCAGCTGTATGGCTTTTTCTGGCCTTTTGCTTCCCTTCCCACATTGTTCTAGTTTAAAGCTCTTCTGATGAGTGTAGCAAGGCGACTTCCAAATACATGTTTTCCAGTCTTCGCAAGGTGCACCCCATCTCTAGCATGATGTGGAGGAGAGCCCACTTAAAGAAGCACTTGATATCCGTTGAAGCACCTGCTGTTTTTGTGCCTCATCTGGAATTTGTAGCGATTGGCGTGGCCGTAAGAAAGGGATCTTATCACACTGTCCGCTAAAAGAAGTAGACATTTTAGTTTGGCTGGAAGATGGTCTTTCTTCTGCAGATGTTACTGTTGCTTTAACACCTACCCCACGGACACAACCTTTTTTCCCCTTCTCAACACACCTATTCCCCTTTCCATCAGCAGCAGGCCTTTTTACACTCATTTTGGTGGTTAACTAATTCACAACTCTGGAGTTGTTTGCACAAAAAAACAATGGATGGGAACCGAGCAGAGCTGAGTGGCCAAACTGTGGTATTAGGCCAAAACAATTGGCTGGGTTAGATGCAGAAAAAAATTATATTCAATTTGCAACCTGATGGAGGTCAGTATAGAAGGACTAATAGAACAAGTCCCACACACTGCTAGAAGGCCAAATATTTTTTCAGAGCTAGATGCAGAAAAAAATTATATTCAGTTTGCAACCTGATGGAGGTCAGTATAGATGGACTAATAGAACAAGTCCCACACACAGCTAGAAGCCCAAATATTTTTTCAGAGGCAGATGCAGAAAAAAATTATATTCAATTTGCAACCTGATGGAGGTCAGTATAGATGGACTAATAGAGAAAGTCCCACACACTGCTAGAAGGCCAAATATTTTTTCAGAGCTAGATGCAGACAAAAAATTATTTTGAATTTGCAACCTGATGGAGGTCAGTATAGATGGACTAATAGAACAAGTCCCACACACTGCTAGAAGGCCAAATATTTTTTCAGAGCTAGATGCAGAAAAAAATTATATTCAGTTTGCAACCTGATGGAGGTCAGTATAGATGGACTAATAGGACAAGTCCCACACACAGCTAGAAGCCCAAATATTTTTTCAGAGGTAGATGCAGAAAAAAATTATATTCAGTTTGCAACCTGATGGAGGTCTGTATAGATGGATTAATGGAACAAGTCCCACACACAGCTAGAAGCCCAATATTTTTTCAGAGGTAGATGCAGAAAAAAAATATATTCAGTTTGCAACCTGATGGAGGTCAGTATAGATGGACTAATAGAGAAAGTCCCACAAACTGCTAGAAGGCCAAATATTTTTTCAGAGCTAGATGCAGACAAAAAATTATTTTGAATTTGCAACCTGATGGAGGTCAGTATAGATGGACTAATAGAGAATGTCCCACACACTGCTAGAAGGCCAAATATTTTTTCAGAGCTAGATGCAGACAAAAAATTATTTTGAATTTGCAACCTGATGGAGGTCAGTATAGATGGACTAATAGAACAAGTCCCACACACTGCTAGAAGGCCAAATATTTTTTCAGAGCTAGACGCAGAAAAAAATTATATTCAGTTTGCAACCTGATGGAGGTCAGTATAGATGGACTAATAGAACAAGTCCCACACACACCTAGAAGCCCAAATATTTTTTCAGAGCTAGATGCAGAAAAAAATTATATTCAGTTTGCAACCTGATGGAGGTCAGTATAGATGGACTAATAGGACAAGTCCCACACACAGCTAGAAGCCCAAATATTTTTTCAGAGGTAGATGCAGAAAAAAATTATATTCAGTTTGCAACCTGATGGAGGTCTGTATAGATGGATTAATGGAACAAGTCCCACACACAGCTAGAAGCCCAATATTTTTTCAGAGGTAGATGCAGAAAAAAAATATATTCAGTTTGCAACCTGATGGAGGTCAGTATAGATGGACTAATAGAGAAAGTCCCACAAACTGCTAGAAGGCTAAATATTTTTTCAGAGCTAGATGCAGACAAAAAATTATTTTTAATTTGCAACCTGATGGAGGTCAGTATAGATGGACTAATAGAGAATGTCCCACACACTGCTAGAAGGCCAAATATTTTTTCAGAGCTAGATGCAGACAAAAAATTATTTTGAATTTGCAACCTGATGGAGGTCAGTATAGATGGACTAATAGAACAAGTCCCACACACTGCTAGAAGGCCAAATATTTTTTCAGAGCTAGACGCAGAAAAAAATTATATTCAGTTTGCAACCTGATGGAGGTCAGTATAGATGGACTAATAGAACAAGTCCCACACACACCTAGAAGCCCAAATATTTTTTCAGAGGTAGATGCAGAAAAAAATTATATTCAGTTTGCAACCTGATGGAGGTCTGTATAGATGGATTAATAGAACAAGTCCCACACACAGCTAGAAGCCCAATATTTTTTCAGAGGTAGATGCAGAAAAAAAATATATTCAGTTTGCAACCTGATGGAGGTCAGTATAGATGGACTAATAGAGAAAGTCCCACACACTGCTAGAAGGCCAAATATTTTTTCAGAGCTAGATGCAGATATAAATTATTTTTAATTTGCAACATGATGGAGGTCAGTATAGATGGACTAATAGAGAAAGTCCCACACACTGCTAGAAGGCCAAATATTTTTTCAGAGCTAGATGCAGACAAAAAATTATTTTTAATTTGCAACCTGATGGAGGTCAGTATAGATGGACTAATAGAGAAAGTCCCACACACTGCTAGAAGGCCAAATATTTTTTCAGAGCTAGATGCAGAAAAAAATTATATTCAGTTTGCAACCTGATGGAGGTCAGTATAGATGGACTAATAGAACAAGTCGCACGCACAGCTAGAAGCCCAAATATTTTTTCAGAGGTAGATGCAGATAAAAATTATTTTTAATTTGCAACATGATGGAGGTCAGTATATATGGACTAATAGAGAAAGTCCCACACACTGCTAGAAGGCCAAATATTTTTTCAGAGCTAGATGCAGACAAAAAATTATTTTGAATTTGCAATCTGATGGAGGTCAGTATAGATGGACTAATAGAACAAGTCCCACACACTGCTAGAAGGCCAAATATTTTTTCAGAGCTAGATGCAGAAAAAAATTATATTCAGTTTGCAACCTGATGGAGGTCTGTATAGATGGATTAATAGAACAAGTCCCACACACAGCTAGAAGCCCAATATTTTTTCAGAGGTAGATGCAGAAAAAAAATATATTCAGTTTGCAATCTGATGGAGGTCAGTATAGATGGACTAATAGAGAAAGACCCACACACAGCTAGAAGGCCAAATATTTTTTCAGAGCTAGATGCAGACAAAAAATTATTTTTAATTTGCAACCTGATGGAGGTCAGTATAGATGGACTAATAGAGAATGTCCCACACACTGCTAGAAGGCCAAATATTTTTTCAGAGCTAGATGCAGACAAAAAATTATTTTGAATTTGCAACCTGATGGAGGTCAGTATAGATGGACTAATAGAACAAGTCCCACACACTGCTAGAAGGCCAAATATTTTTTCAGAGCTAGATGCAGAAAAAAATTATTTTGAATTTGCAGCGTGATGGAGGTCAGTATAGATGGACTAATAGAGAAAGTCCCACACACTGCTAGAAGCCCAAATATTTTTTCAGAGGTAGATGCAGAAAAAAATATATTCAGTTTGCAACCTGATGGAGGTCAGTATAGATGGACTAATAAAGAAATTCCCACACACTGCTAGAAGGTCAAATATTTTTTCAGAGCTAGATGCAGACAAAAAATTATTTTGAATTTGCAACCTGATGGAGGTCAGTATAGGTGGACTAATAGAATAAGTCCCACACACTGCTAGAAGGCCAAATATTTTTTCAGAGCTAGATACAGAAAAAAAACATATTCAGTTTGCAACCTGATGGAGGTCAGTATAGATGGACTAATAGAACAAGTCCCACACACAGCTAGAAGCCCAAATATTTTTTCAGAGGTAGATGCAGAAAAAAATTGTATTCAGTTTGCAACCTGATGGAGGTCAGTATAGATGGACTAATAGAGAAAGTCCCACACACTGCTAGAAGCCCAAATATTTTTTCAGAGGTAGATGCAGAAAAAAAATATATTCAGTTTGCAACCTGATGGAGGTCAGTATAGATGGACTAATAAAGAAAGTCCCACACACAGCTAGAAGGCCAAATAATTTTTCAGAGCTAGATACAGACAAAAAATTATTTTGAATTTGCAATCTGATGGAGGTCAGTATATGTGGACTAATAGAACAAGTCCCACACACTGCTAGAAGGCCAAATATTTTTTCAGAGCTAGATACAGACAAAAATTTATTTTGAATTTGCAACCTGATGGAGGTCAGTATATGTGGACTAATAGAACAAGTCCCACACACTGCTAGAAGGCCAAATATTTTTTCAGAGCTAGATGCAGAAAAAAATTATATTCAGTTTGCAACCTGATGGAGGTCAGTATAGATGGACTAATAGAACAAGTCCCACACACAGCTAGAAGCCCAAATATTTTTTCAGAGGTAGATGCAGATAAAAATTATTTTTAATTTGCAACCTGATGGAGGTCAGTATAGATGGACTAATAGAGAAAGTCCCACACACTGCTAGAAGGCCAAATATTTTTTCAGAGGTAGATGCAGACAAAAAATTATTTTGAATTTGCAGCGTGATGGAGGTCAGTATAGATGGATTAATAGAACAAGTCCCACATACTGCTAGAAGGCCAAATATTTTTTCAGAGCTAGATGCAGAAAAAAATTATATTCAGTTTGCAACCTGATGGAGGTCAGTATAGATGGACTAATAGAACAAGTCCCACACACTGCTAGAAGCCCAAATATTTTTTCAGAGCTAGATGCAGAAAAAAATTATATTCAATTTGCAACCTGATGGAGGTCAGTATAGATGGACTAATAGAATGATGCTATGCCCAAAAGATTTTACTTCACTAGGTGTAGTAAAAAAATTGGTATTCTATACACAGGTGGTATATCTTGCAACACAGATAGGCTACTCCACTGACTAACACACTCTGCAATAGGCCAAAAAGGATTAGCTTTGCTAGATTCAGCCAAATGCTGTGAAAAATACTTGCACAGCACTGGCACAGACCTGCCTGGCAAAAACTGATAGGAACTGATGTAACCTAGTCCTGAAAAGGACTGCAATTACAATTAGTCTTTACTCCCACAATCTATCTATTTAAAGCACAGACCTGCCTGATGAAAGTCGTAGGAAATGCTGTAACTTAGTCCTTAAAAGGACTGCAATCACAACTATTCAATACTCCCAAGCTATCTGTAGATTTGTGAGAAAATTGGCTTGAAATTAACAAGGTATAGCGCACACAGCAACAGCGGTGCCGTCTAACACGCAGCTGCAGCAGTGAGAAAATGGTGGCGACGGGGAAAATGGCTTGGTCTTATAGGGCAAGGACATGTGACATACACTGCCAATGACACATGCCCTTGCTTGTGTGAAAAAAAGCACTTTGCTCCGTGTGTGCGCTGCTGATAGGCTGACAGATTGCACCACCCCACTTTAAATGCGGGAAAGAGAAAAAAAAATGGAGATCTTCATTATTCCTGCAGAGATCCATCCCCTGCCCCTCCCCCCACCCCGCTGTACACTCAAACTGCGTATTAACATTAATTTTCATCATTACTGAGAAAAAATCCAGTTATGATTTTGGTGCACGAACAGTTATCGAACATAACCTCGAACAGCCGAATTTTTCTCAAATTGTTCGTGTTCGCCGAACGGCTAGAACACCGCCCAAAACAGCTCGAATTTGAGATTGGCGAACAGTTCGAGTCGAACAACGCTCATCTCTAGTCGCAGTAGCTTAACAAGACTGTTTAAATGCCCCTTGGAAGAGACGTGCAGGTCGCAGTAGCTTAACAAGACGGTTTAAATGCCCCTTGGAAAAGAGGTGGAGGTTACAGTAGCTTAACAAGACGGTTTAAATGCCCGTTGAAAGAGACTTGCAGGTCGCAGTAGCTTAACAAGACGGTTTAAATGTCCCTTGGAAAAGTGGTGGAGGTTACAATAGCTTAACAAGACGGTTTAAATGCCCCTTGGAAGAGACGTGCAGGTCGCAGTAGCTTAACAAGAAGGTTTAAATGCCCCTTGGAAGAGATGTGCAAGTCGCAGTAGCTTAACAAGACGGTTTAAATGCACCTTGGAAGAGACGTGGAGGTCGCAGTAGCTTAAAAAGACGGTTTAAATGCCCCTTGCAAGAGCGGTGGAGGTTGCAGTACATTAACAAGACAGTTTAAATACCCCATGGAAGAGACATGCAGGTCGCAGCAGCTTATCAAGACGGTTTAAATGCCCCTTGGAAGAGACTTGCAGGTCGCATTAGCTTAACAAGATGGTTTAAATGCCCCTTGGAAGAGCCGTGCAGGTTTCAGTAGCTTAACAAGACGACTTAAATGCCCCTTGGAAGAGACGTGCAGGTCGCATTAGCTTAACAAGACGGTTTAAATGCCCCTTTGAAGAGACGTGCAGGTCGCATTAGCTTAACAAGACGGTTTAAATGCCCCTTGGAAGAGATGTGCAGGTTGCAGTACCTTAACAAGACAGTTTAAATGCCCCTTGGAAGAGACATGCAGGTCGCAGCAGCTTATCAAGACGGTTTAAATGCCCCTTGGAAGAGACTTGCAGGTCGCATTAGCTTAACAAGACGGTTAAATGCCCCTTGGAAGAGACGTGCAGGTCGCAGTAGCTTAACAAGACGGTTTAAATGGCCCTTGGAAGAGACGTGCAGGTCGCATTAGCTTAACAAGACAGTTTAAATGCCCCTTGGAAGAGACGTTCAGGTTTCAGTAGCTTAACAAGACGGTTTAAATGCCCCTTGGAAAAGAGGTGGAGGTTACAGTAGCTTAACAAGACGGTTTAAATGCACGTTGAAAGAGACTTGCAGGTCGCAGTAGCTTAACAAGATGGTTTAAATGCCCCTTGGAAGAGATGTGCAAGTCGCAGTAGCTTAACAAGACGGTTTAAATGCACCTTGGAAGAGACGTGGAGGTCGCAGTAGCTTAACAAGACGGTTTAAATGCCCCTTGGAAGAGCGGTGGAGGTTGCAGTACCTTAACAAGACAGTTTAAATGCCCCTTGGAAGAGACATGCAGGTCGCAGCAGCTTATCAAGAAGGTTTAAATGCCCCTTGGAAGAGACTTGCAGGTCGCAGTAGCTTAACAAGACGGTTTAAATGCCCCTTGGAAGAGACGTGTAGGTCGCAGTAGCTTAACAAGACGGTTTAAATGTCCCTTGGGAAAATGATGGAGGTTACAGTAGCTTAACAAAACGGTTTAAATGCCCGTTGAAAGAGACGTGCAGGTCGCAGTAGCTTAAAAAGACGGTTAAAATGCCCCTTGGAAGAGCGGTGGCGGTAGCAGTAGCTTAACAAGACGGTTTAAATGCCCCTTGGAAGAGACTTGCAGGTCGCAGTAGCTTAACAAGACGGTTTAAATGCCCCTTTGAAGAGATATACAGGTCGCAGTAGCTTAACAAGACGGTTTAAATGCCCATTGGAAAAGTGGTGGAAGTTACAGTAGCTTAACAAGACGGTTTAAATGCCCCTTGGAAAAGACGTGCAAGTCGCAGTAGCTTAACAAGATGGTTTAAATGCCCCTTGGAAGAGACATGCAGGTCACAGTAGCTTAACAAGACGGTTTAAATGCCCCTTGGAAGAGACATGCAGGTCGCAGTAGCTTAACAAGACGGTTTAAATGCCCCTTGGAAGAGCCGTGCTGGGCGCAGTAGCTTAACAAGACCGTTTAAATGCCCCTTGGAAGAGACATGCAGATAGCAGTAGCTTAACAAGATGGTTTAAATGCCCCTTGGAAGAGACGTGCAGGTCGCAGTAGCTTAAAAAGACGTTTTAAATGCCCCTTGGAAAAGTGCTGGAGCTTACAATTGCTTAACAAGACGGTTTAAATGCTCCTTGGAAAAGACGTGCAAGTCGCAGTAGCTTAACAAGACGGTTTAAATGCCCCTTGGAAGAGCGGGGGAGGTTACAGTAGCTTAACAAGACGGTTTAAATGCCCCTTGGAAGAGACATGCAGGTCGCAGTAGCGTAACAAGACGGTTTAAATGCCCCTTGGAAGAGAAGTGCAGGTCGCAGTAGCTTAACAAGACTGTTTAAATGCCCCTTGGAAGAGACATGCAG
The DNA here is from genome assembly GCF_046119375.1 of Phyllobates terribilis. Classification (NCBI taxonomy): domain Eukaryota; kingdom Metazoa; phylum Chordata; class Amphibia; order Anura; family Dendrobatidae; genus Phyllobates; species Phyllobates terribilis. Next base: position 7,895,852 of record NW_027362804.1, read on the forward strand.
GTCGCAGCAGCTTAACAAGACGGTTTAAATGCCCCTTGGAAGAGACGTGCAGGTCGCAGTAGCTTAACAAGAAGGTTTAAATGCCCCTTGGAAGAGATGTGCAAGTCGCAGTAGCTTAACAAGACGGTTTAAATGCACCTTGGAAGAGACGTGGAGGTCGCAGTAGCTTAACAAGACGGTTTAAATGCCCCTTGGAAGAGCGGTGGAGGTTGCAGTACCTTAACAAGACAGTTTAAATGCCCCTTGGAAGAGACATGCAGGTCGCAGCAGCTTATCAAGAAGGTTTAAATGCCCCTTGGAAGAGACTTGCAGGTCGCAGTAGCTTAACAAGACGGTTTAAATGCCCCTTGGAAGAGACGTGCAGGTTGCAGTAGCTTAACAAGACGGTTTAAATGCCCCTTGGAAAAATGGTGGAGGTTACAGTAGCTTAACAAAACGGTTTAAATGCCCGTTGAAAGAGACGTGCAGGTCGCAGTAGCTTAAAAAGACGGTTAAAATGCCCCTTGGAAGAGCGGTGGCGGTAGCAGTAGCTTAACAAGACGGTTTAAATGACCCTTGGAAGAGACTTGCAGGTCGCTGTAGCTTAACAAGACGGTTTAAATGCCCCTTTGAAGAGATGTACAGGTCGCAGTAGCTTAACAAGACGGTTTAAATGCCCATTGGAAAAGTGGTGGAAGTTACAGTAGCTTAACAAGACGGTTTAAATGCCCCTTGGAAAAGACGTGCAAGTCGCAGTAGCTTAACAAGATGGTTTAAATGCCCCTTGGAAGAGACATGCAGGTCACAGTAGCTTAACAAGACGGTTTAAATGCCCCTTGGAAGAGACATGCAGGTCGCAGTAGCTTAACAAGACGGTTTAAATGCCCATTGGAAGAGACATGCTGGGCGCAGTAGCTTAACAAGACCGTTTAAATGCCCCTTGGAAGAGACATGCAGATCGCAGTAGCTTAACAAGATGGTTTAAATGCCCCTTGGAAGAGACGTACAGGTCGCAGTAGCTTAAAAAGACGTTTTAAATGCCCCTTGGAAAAGTGGTGGAGCTTACAATTGCTTAACAAGACGGTTTAAATGCCCCTTGGAAAAGACGTGCAAGTCGCAGTAGCTTAACAAGACGGTTTAAATGCCCCTTGGAAGAGCGGGGGAGGTACAGTAGCTTAACAAGACGGTTTAAATGCCCCTTGGAAGAGAAGTGCAGGTCGCAGTAGCTTAACAAGACGGTTTAAATGCCCCTTGGAAGAGACATGCAGGTCGCAGCAGCTTAACAAGACGGTTTAAATGCCCCTTGGAAGAGACGTGCAAGTCGCAGTAGCTTAACAACACCGTTTATATGCCCCTTGGAAGAGACATGCAGGTCGCAGTAGCTTAACCAGATGGTTTAAATGCCCCTTGGAAAAGAGGTGGACGTTACAGTAGCTTAACAAGAAGGTTAAAATGCCCCTTGGAAGAGCGGTGGTGGTAGCAGTAGCTTAACAAGATGGTTTAAGTGCCCCTTGGAAGAGACGTGCAGGTCGCAGTAGCTTAACAAGACGGTTTAAATGCCTCTTGGAAGAGACATGCAGTTCGCAGTAGCTTAACAAGACGGTTTAAATGCCCCTTGGAAGAGCGGTAAAGGTCGCAGTAGCTTAACAAGACGGTTTAAATGCCCCTTGGAAAAGACGTGCAAGGCGCAGTAGCTTAACAAGACGGTTTAAATGCCCCTTGGAAGAGCGGTGGAGGTTACAGTAGCTTAACAAGACGGTTTAAATGCCCCTTGGAAGAGACGTGCAGGTCGCAGTAGCTTAACAAGACGGTTTAAATGCCCCTTGGAAGAGAAGTGCAGGTCGCAGTAGCTTAACAAGACGGATTAAATGCCCCTTGGCAGAGAAGTGCAGGTCGCAGTTGCTTAACAAGACGGTTTAAATGCCCCTTGGAAGAGACGTGCAGGTCGCAGCAGCTTAACAAGATGGTTTAAATGCCCCTTGGAAGAGACGTGCAAGTCGCAGTAGCTTAACAAGATGGTTTAAATGCCCCTTGGAAGAGGCGTGCAGGTCGCAGCAGCTTAACAAGACGGTTTAAATGCCCCTTGGAAGAGACGTGCAAGTCGCAGTAGCTTAACAATACCGTTTATATGCCCCTTGGAAGAGACATGCAGGTCGCAGTAGCTTAACCAGACGGTTTAAATGCCCCTTGGAAGAGACGTGCAGGTTACTGTAGCTTAACAACATGGTTTAAATGCCCCTTGGAAAAGAGGTGGAGGTTACAGTAGCTTAACAAGATGGTTTAAATGCCCCTTGGAAGAGCGGTGGTGGTAGCAGTAGCTTAACAAGATGGTTTAAGTGCCCCTTGTAAGAGACGTGCAGGTCGCAGTAGCTTAACAAGACCGTTTAAATGCCTCTTGGAAGAAACATGCAGTTCGCTGTAGCTTAACAAGACGGTTTAAATGGCCCTTGGAAGAGCGGTAAAGGTCGCAGTAGCTTAACAAGACGGTTTAAATGCCCCTTGGAGAAGATGTGCAAGGCGCAGTAGCTTAACAAGACGGTTTAAATGCCCGTTGAAAGAGACGTGCAGGTCGCAGTAGCTGAAAAAGACGGTTAAAATGCCCCTTGGAAGAGCGGTGGCGGTAGCAGTAGCTTAATAAGACGGTTTAAATGCCCCTTGGAAGAGACGTGCAGGTTGCAGTAGCTTAACAAGACTGTTTAAATGCCCCTTGGAAGAGACGTGCAGGTCGCAGTAGCTTAACAAGACGGTTTAAATGCCACTTGGTTGAGACATGCAGGTCGCAGCAGCTTAACAAGACGGTTTAAATGCCCCTTGGAAGAGACGTGCAGGTCGCAGTAGCTTAACAAGATGGTTTAAATGCCGCTTGGAAGAGACATGCAGGTCGCAGTAGCTTAACAAGACGGTTTAAATGCCCCTTGGAAGAGCGGAGGAGATCGCAGTAGCTTAACAAGATGGTTTAAATGCCCCTTGGAAAAGACGTACAAGTCGCAGTAGCTTAACAAGACGGTTTAAATGCCCCTTGAAAGAGACGTGCAGGTCGCAGTAGCTAACAAGACAGTTTAAGTGCCCCTTGGAAGAGCGGTGGAGGTTGCAGTACCTTAACAAGACAGTTTAAATGCCCCTTGGAAGAGACATGCAGGTCGCAGCAGCTTATCAAGACGGATTAAATGCCCCTTGGAAGAGACTTGCAGGTCGCAGTAGCTTAACAAGACGGTTTAAATGCCCCTTGGAAGAGACGTGCAGGTTGCAGTAGCTTAACAAGACGGTTTAAATGCCCCTTGGAAAAATGGTGGAGGTTACAGTAGCTTAACAAGACGGTTTAAATGCCCTTTGAAAGAGACGTGCAGGTCGCAGTAGCTTAACAAGACGGTTAAAATTCCCCTTGGAAGATCGGTGGCGGTAGCAGTAGCTTAACAATACGGTTTAAATGCCCCTTGGAAGCGACTTGCAGGTCGCAGTAGCTTAACAAGACGGTTTAAATGCCCCTTGGAAGAGACATGCAGGTCGCAGTAGCTTAACAAGACGGTTTAAATGCCCCTTGGAAGAGACGTGCAGGTCGCAGTAGCTTAACAAGACTGTTTAAATGCCCCTTGGAAGAGACGTGCAGGTCGGATTAGCTTAACAAGACGGTGTAAATGCCCTTTGGAAGAGACGTGCAGGTTGCAGTAGCTTAACAAGACGGTTTAAATGCCCCTTGGAAAAGAGGTGGAGGTTACAGTAGCTTAACAAGACGGTTTAAATGTCCGTTGAAAGAGAGTTGCAGGTCGCAGTAACTTAACAAGACTGTTAAAATGCCCCTTGGAAGAGCGGTGGCGGTAGCAGTAGCTTAACAAGACGGTTTAAATGCCCCTTGAAAGAGACGTGCAGGTCGCATTAGCTTAACAAGACGGTTTAAATGCCCCTTGGAAGAGACGTGCAGGTCGTAGAAGCTTAACAAGATGGTTTAAATGCCCCTTGGAAGAGACGTGGAGGTAGCAGGATCTTAACAAGATGGTTTAAATGACACTTGCAAGAGACATGCAGGTCGCAGTAGCTTAACAAGACGGTTTAAATGCCCCTTGGAAGAGACGTGCAGGTCGCAGTAGCTTAACAAGATGGTTTAAATGCCCCTTGGAAGAGACGTGCAGGTCGTAGAAGCTTAACAAGATGGTTTAAATGCCCCTTGGAAGAGACGTGGAGGTAGCAGGAGCTTAACAAGACGGTTTAAATGACACTTGCAAGAGACATGCAGGTCGCAGTAGCTTAACAAGACGGTTTAAATGCCCCTTGGAAGAGATGTGCAGGTCGCAGTAGCTTAACAAGACGGTTTAAAAGCCCCTTGGAAAAGAGGTGGAGGTTACAGTAGCTTAACAAGACGGTTTAAATGCCAGCTGAAAGAGACGTGCAGGTCGCAGTAGCTTAACAAGACGGTTGAAATGGCCCTTGGAAGAGCGGTGGCGGTAGCAGTAGCTTAACAAGACGGTTTAAATGCCCCTTGAAAGAGACTTGGAGGTCGCAGTAGCTTAACAAGACCGTTTAAAAGCCCCTTGGAAGAGACGTGCAGGTCGCAGCAGCTTAACAATACGGTTTAAATGCCCCTTGGAAGAGACGTGCAGGTCGCAGTAGCTTAACAAGACCATTTAAATGCCCCTTGGAAGAGACATGCAGGTCGCAGTAGCTTAACAAGACGGTTTAAATGCCCCTTGGAAGAGCGGTGGAGGTCGCAGTAGCTTAACAAGACGGTTTAAATGCCCCTTGGTTGAGACATGCAGGTCGCAGTATCTTAATAAGACGGTTTAAATGCCTCTTGGAAGAACGGTGGAGGTCGCAGTAGCTTAACAAGACGGTTTAAATTCCCCTTGGAAGACACATGCAGATCGCAGCAGCTTATCAAGACGGTTTAAATGCCCCTTGGAAGAGACTTGCAGGTCGCAGTAGCTTAACTAGATGGTTTAAATGCCCCTTGGAAGAGACATGCAGGTTGCTGTAGCTTAACAACATGGTTTAAATGCCCCTTGGAAAAGAGATGGAGGTTACAGTAGCTTAATAAGACGTTTTAAGTGCCCGTTGAAAGAGACGTGCAGGTCGCAGTAGCTTAACAAGACGATTAAAATGCCCCTTGGAAGAGCGGTGGTGGTAGCAGTAGCTTAACAAGATGGTTTAAATGCCCCTTGAAAGAGACGTGCAAGTCGCAGTAGCTTAACAAGACGGTTAAAATGCCCCTTGGAAGAGCGGTGGAGGTCGCAGTAGCTTAATAAGATGGTTTAAATGCCCCTTGGTTGAGAAATGCAGGTCGCAGCAGCTTAACAATACGGTTTAAATGCCCCTTGGAAGAGACGTGCAGTTCGCAGTAGCTTAACAACATCGTTTAAATGCCCCTTGGAAAAGACATGCAGGTGGCAGCAGCTTAACAAGACGGTTTAAACGGCCCTTGGAAGAGCGGAGGAGGTCGCAGTAGCTTAACAAGATGGTTTAAATGCCCCTTGGAAGAGACGTGCAGGTCGTAGTAGCTTAACAAGACGGTTTAAATGCCCCTTGGAAGAGCGGTGGAGGTCGCAGTACCTTAACAACACAGTTTAAATGCCCCTTGGAAGAGACATGCAGGTCGCAGCAGCTTATCAAGACGGTTTAAATGCCCCTTGGAAGAGACTTGCAGGTCGCAGTAGCATAACAAGACGGTTTAAATGCCCCTTGGAAGAGACGAGCAGGTTGCAGTAGCTTAACAAAACGGTGTTTATGCCCCTTGGAAGAGCGATGGCGGTAGCAGTAGCTTAACAAGTCGGTTTAAATGCCCCTTGGAAGAAACATGCAGGTCGCAGTAGCTTAATAAGACGTTTTAAATGCCCCTTGGAAGAGCGCTAAAGGTCGCAGTAGCTTAACAAGACGGTTTAAATGCCCAATGGAAAAGACGTGCAAGGCGCAGAAGCTTAACAAGACTGTTTAAATGCCCGTTGAAAGAGACGTGCAGGTCGCAGTAGCTTAACAAGACCGTTAAAATGACCCTTGGAAGAGCGGTGGCAGTAGCAGTAGCTTAACACGACTGTTTAAATGCCCCTTGGAAGAGCGGTGGAGGTCGCAGTAGCTTAACAAGACGGTTTAAATGCCCCCGGGTTGAGACATGCAGGTCGCAGCAGCTTAACAAGACGGTTTAAATGCATCTTGGAAGAGCGGTGGAGGTCGCAGTAGCTTAACAAGACGGTTTAAATGCCCCTTGGAAGACACATGCAGGTCGCAGCAGCTTATCAAGACGGTTTAAATGCCCCTTGGAAGAGACTTGCAGGTCGCAGTAGCTTAACAAGATGGTTTAAATGCCCTTAGGAAGAGACATGCAGGTCGCATTAGCTTAACAAGACGGTTTAAAGGCCCCTTGGAAGAGACGAGCAGGTCGCAGTAGCTTAACAAGACGGTTTAAAGGCCCCTTGGAAGAGACGAGCAGGTCGCAGTAGCTTAACAAGACGGTTTAAATGCCCGTTGGAAGAGCGTTGGAGGTCGCAGTAGCTTAACAAGTCATTTTAAATGCCCGTTGGAAGAGACGTGCAGGTCACAGTAGCTAAACAAGACGGTTAAAATGCCCCTTGGAAGAGCGGTGGAGGTCGCAGTAGCTTAACAAGACTGTTTAAATGCCCCTTGGTAGAAACGTGCAGGTCACAGTAGCTTAACAAGACGGTTTAAATGCCACTTGGAAGAGACAAGCAGGTCGCAGTAACTTAAAAAGACTGTTTAAATGCCCCTTGGAAGAGCGGTGGAGGTCGCAGTAGCTTAACAAGACGGTTTAAATGCCCCTTGGAAGAGACATTCAGTTCGCAGCAGCTTAACAAGTCGGTTTAAATGCCGCTTGGAAGAGACGTACAGGTCGAAGTAGCTTAACAAGACGGTTTAAATGCCCCTTGGAAGAGACATCCAGGTCGCAGAAGCTTAACAAGACGGTTTAAATGCCCCTTGGAAGAGACGTGTAGGTCGCAGCAGCTTAACAAGACGGTTTAAATGCCCATTGGAAAAGTGGTGGAAGTTACAGTAGCTTAACAAGACGGTTTAAATGCCCCTTGGAAAAGACGTGCAAGTCGCAGTAGCTTAACAAGATGGTTTAAATGCCCCTTGGAAGAGACATGCAGGTCACAGTAGCTTAACAAGACGGTTTAAATGCCCCTTGGAAAAGACGTGCAAGTCACAGTAGCTTAACAAGACGGTTTAAATGCCCCGTGGAAGAGCGGTGGAGGTCGCAGTAGCTTAACAAGACGGTTTAAATGCCCCTTGGAAGAGACGTGCAGGTCGCAGTAGCTAATCAAGACCATTTAAATGCACCTTTGAAGAGACATGCAGGTCGCAGTAGCTTAACAAGATGGTTTAAATGCCCCTTGGAAGAGAAGTGTAGGTCGCAGTAGCTTAACAAGACGTTTTAAATGCCCCTTGGAAAAGTGGTGGAGCTTACAGTAGCTTAACAAGACGGTTTAAATGCCCCTTGGAAAAAACTTGCAAGTCGCAGTAGCTTAACAAGACGGTTTAAATGCCCCTTGGAAGAGCGGTGGAGGTCGCAGTAGCTTAAAAGACGGTTTAAATTCCCCTTGGAAGAGACGTGCAGGTCGCAGTAGCTTAACAAGACGGTTTAAATTCCCCTTGGAAGAGCGGTGGAGGTCGCAGTATCTTAACAAGACTGTTTAAATGCCCTTTGAAAGAGACGTGCAGGTCGCAGTAGCTTAACAAGACAGTTAAAATGACCCTTGGAGGAGCGGTGGCAGTAGCAGTAGCATAACAAGACTGTTTAAATGCCCCTTGGAAGAGACGTGCAGGTCGCAGTAGCTTTACAAGACGGTTTAAATGCCCCTTGGAAGAGCGGTGGAGGTCACAGTAGCTTAACAAGACGGTTTAAATGCCCCTTGGTTGAGACATGCAGGTCGCAGCAGTTTAACAAGACGGTTTAAATGCCCCTTGGAAAAGACGTGCAAGTCACAGTAGCTTAACAAGACGGTTTAAATGCCCCTTGGAAGAGCGGAGGAGGTCGCAGTAGCTTAACAAGACGGTTTAAATGCCCTTGGAAAAGACGTGTAAGGCGCAGTAGCTTAACAAGACGGTTTAAATGCCCGTTGAAAGACACGTGTAGGTCGCAGTAGCTTATTGAGATGTTTAAAATGCCCCTTGGAAGAGCGGTGGCGGTAGCAGTAGCTTAACAAGATGGTTTAAATGCCCCTTGGAAGAGACGTGCAGGTCGTAGTAGCTTAACAACACGGTTTAAATGCCCCTTGGAAGAGCGGTGGAGGTCGCAGTACCTTAACAAGACAGTTTAAATGACGCTTGGAAGAGACATGCAGGTCGCAGCAGCTTATCAAGACGGTTTAAATGCCCCTTGGAAGAGACTTGCAGGTCGCAGGAGCTTAACAAGCCGGTTTAAATGCCCCTTGGAAGAGACGTGCAGATTGCAGTAGCTTATCAAGATGGTTTAAATGCCCCTTGGAAAAGAAGTGGAGGTTAGAGTAGCTTAACAAGACGGTTTAAATGCCCGTTGAAAGAGACGTGCAGGTCGCAGTAGCTTAACAAGACGGTTAAAATGCCCCTTGGAAGAGCGGTGGCGGTAGCAGTAGCTTAACAAGACGGTTTAAATGCCCCTTGGAAGAGACTTGCAGGTCACAGTAGCTTAACAAGATGGTTTAAATGCCCCTTCGAAGAGACATGCAGGTCGCAGTAGCTTAACAAGACGGTTTAAATGCCCCTTGGAAGAGACGTGCAGGTCGCAGTAGCTTAACAAGACGTTTTAAATGCCCCTTGGAAGAGACATGCAGGTCGCAGCAGCTTATCAAGACAGTTTAAATGCTCCTTGGAAGAGACTTGCAGGTCACAGTAGCTTAACAAGACGGTTTAAATGCCCCTTGGAAAAGACGTGCAGGTTGCAGTAGCTTAACAAGACGGTTTAAATGCCCCTTGGAAAAGAGGTGGAGGTTACAGTAGCTTAACAAGACTGTTTAAATGCCGATTGAAAGAGACGTGCAGGTCGCAGTAGCTTAACAAGAGGGTTAAAATGCCCCTTGGAAGAGCGGTGGCGGTAGCATTAGCTTAACAAGACGATTTAAATGCCCCTTGGAAGAGACATGCAGGTCGCAGTAGCTTAACAAGACGGTTTAAATGCCCCTTGGAAGAGCGGTAAAGGTCGCAGTAGCTTAACAAGACGGTTTAAATGCCCCTTGGAAAAGACGTGCAATTCGCAGTAGCTTAACAAGACGGTTTAGATGCCCCCTTGGAAGAGACGTGCAGGTCGCAGTAGCTTAACAAGATGGTTTAAATGCCCCTTGGAAAAGAGGTGGAGGTTACAGTAGCTTAACAAGACGGTTTAAATGCCCGTTGAAAGAGACGTGCAGGTCGCAGTAGCTTAACAAGACGGTTAAAATGCCCCTTGGAAGAGCGGTGTCGGTAGCAGTAGCTTAACAAGACGGTTTAAATGCCCCTTGGAAGAGACTTGCAGGTCACAGTAGCTTAACAAGATAGTTTAAATGCCCCTTCGAAGAGACATGCAGGTCGCAGTAGCTTAACAAGACGGTTTAAATGCCCCTTGGAAGAGACGTGCAGGTCGCAGTAGCTTAACAAGACGGTTTAAATGCCCCTTGGAAAAGACGTGCAGGTTGCAGTAGCTTAACAAGACGATTTAAATGCTCCTTGGAAAAGAGGTTGAGGTTACAGTAGCTTCACAAGATGGTTTAAATGCCCATTGAAAGAAACGTGCAGGTCGCAGTAGCTTAACAAGACGGTTAAAATGCCCCTTGGAAGAGCGGTGGCGGTAGCAGTAGCTTAACAAGACGGTTTAAATGCCCCTTGGAAGATACGTGCAGGTCGCAGTAGCTTAACAAGACGGTTTAAATGCCCCTTGGAAGAGCGGTAAAGGTCGCAGTAGCTTAACAAGACGGTTTAAATGCCCCTTGGAAAAGACGTGCAAGGCGCAGAAGCTTAACAAGACTGTATAAATGCCCTTTGAAAGAGACGTGCAGGTCGCAGTAGCTTAATAAGACGGTTAAAATGACCCTTGGAAGAGCGGTGGCAGTAGCAGTAGCTTAACAAGACTGTTTAAATGCCCCATGGAAGAGACGTGCAGGTCGCAGTAGCTTAACAAGACGGTTTAAATGCCCCTTGGAAGAGCGGTGGAGGTCGCAGTAGCTTAACAAGACGGTTTAAATGCCCCTTGGTTGAGACATGCAGGTCGCAGCAGCTTAACAAGAAGGTTTAAATGCCTCTTGGAAGAGCGGTGGAGGTCGCAGTAGCTTAACAAGACGGTTTAAATGCCCCTTGGAAGAGACATGCAGGTCGCAGCAGCTTATCAAGACGGTTTAAATGCCCCTTGGAAGAGACTTGCAGGTCGCAGTAGCTTAACAAGATGGTTTAAATGCCCCATGGAAGAGACATGCAGGTGCAGTAGCTTAACAAGACGGTTTAAAGGCTCCTTGGAAAAGACGAACAGGTCGCAGTAGCTTAACAAGACGGTTTAAAGGCCCCTTGGAAGAGACGAGCAAGTCGCAGTGGCTTAACAAGACGGTTTAAATGTCCCTTGGAAAAGTGGTGGAGGTTACAATAGCTTAACAAGACGGTTTAAATGCCCCTTGGAAGAGACGTTCAGGTCGCAGTAGCTTAACAAGAAGGTTTAAATGCCCCTTGGAAGAGATGTGCAGGTCGCAGTAGCTTAACAAGATGGTTTAAATGCACCTTGGAAGAGACGTGGAGGTCGCAGTAGCTTAACAAGACAGCTTAAATGCCCCTTGCAAGAGACATGCAGGCTGCAGTAGCTTAACAAGACGGTTGAAATGCCCCTTGGAAGAGCAGTGGCGGTAGCAGTAGCTTAACAAGAGGGTTTAAATGCCCCTTGGAAGAGACGTGCAGGTCGCAGTAGCTTAACAAGATGGTTTAAATGCCCCTTGGAAGAGCGGTGGAGTTCGCAGTAGCTTAACAAGACTGTTTAAATGCCCCTTGGAAGAGACATGCAGGTCGCAGCAGCTTAACAAGACGGTTTAAATGCCCCTTGGAAGAGATGTGCAGGTCGCAGTAGCTTAACAAGACAGTTTAAATGCCCCTTGGAAGAAACATGCAGGTCGCAGTAGTTGAACAAGATGGTTTAAATGCTCCTTGAAAGAGACGTGCAGGTCACAGTAGCTTAACAAGATGGTTTAAATGCCCCTTGGAAAAGTGGTGGAGGTTACAGTAGCTTAACAAAACTGTTTAAATGCCCCTTGGGAAGCACGTGCAGGTCGCAGTAGCTTAACAAGTCAGTTTAAATGCCCCGTGAAAGAGACGCGCAGGTCGCAGTAGCTAAACAAGACGGTTAAAATGCCCCTTGGAAGAACGGAGGAGGTCGCAGTAGCTTAACAAGACGGTTTAAATGCCCCTTGCAAGAGACGAGCAGGTCGCAGTAGCTTAATAAGACTGTTTAAATGCCCCTTGGTAGAAACGTGCAGGTCACAGCAGCTTAACAAGACGGTTTAAATGCCACTTGGAAGAGACGTGCAGGTCGCAGTAGCATAACAAGACGGTTTAAATGCCCCTTGGAAGAGACGAGCAGGTTGCAGTAGCTTAACAAAACGGTGTTTATGCCCCTTGGAAGAGCGATGGCGGTAGCAGTAGCTTAACAAGTCGGTTTAAATGCCCCTTGGAAGAAACATGCAGGTCGCAGTAGCTTAATAAGACGTTTTAAATGCCCCTTGGAAGAGCGCTAAAGGTCGCAGTAGCTTAACAAGACGGTTTAAATGCCCAATGGAAAAGACGTGCAAGGCGCAGAAGCTTAACAAGACTGTTTAAATGCCCGTTGAAAGAGACGTGCAGGTCGCAGTAGCTTAACAAGACCGTTAAAATGACCCTTGGAAGAGCGGTGGCAGTAGCAGTAGCTTAACACGACTGTTTAAATGCCCCTTGGAAGAGCGGTGGAGGTCGCAGTAGCTTAACAAGACGGTTTAAATGCCCCCGGGTTGAGACATGCAGGTCGCAGCAGCTTAACAAGACGGTTTAAATGCATCTTGGAAGAGCGGTGGAGGTCGCAGTAGCTTAACAAGACGGTTTAAATGCCCCTTGGAAGACACATGCAGGTCGCAGCAGCTTATCAAGACGGTTTAAATGCCCCTTGGAAGAGACTTGCAGGTCGCAGTAGCTTAACAAGATGGTTTAAATGCCCTTAGGAAGAGACATGCAGGTCGCATTAGCTTAACAAGACGGTTTAAAGGCCCCTTGGAAGAGACGAGCAGGTCGCAGTAGCTTAACAAGACGGTTTAAAGGCCCCTTGGAAGAGACGAGCAGGTCGCAGTAGCTTAACAAGACGGTTTAAATGCCCGTTGGAAGAGCGTTGGAGGTCGCAGTAGCTTAACAAGTCATTTTAAATGCCCGTTGGAAGAGACGTGCAGGTCACAGTAGCTAAACAAGACGGTTAAAATGCCCCTTGGAAGAGCGGTGGAGGTCGCAGTAGCTTAACAAGACTGTTTAAATGCCCCTTGGTAGAAACGTGCAGGTCACAGTAGCTTAACAAGACGGTTTAAATGCCACTTGGAAGAGACAAGCAGGTCGCAGTAACTTAAAAAGACTGTTTAAATGCCCCTTGGAAGAGCGGTGGAGGTCGCAGTAGCTTAACAAGACGGTTTAAATGCCCCTTGGAAGAGACATTCAGTTCGCAGCAGCTTAACAAGTCGGTTTAAATGCCGCTTGGAAGAGACGTACAGGTCGAAGTAGCTTAACAAGACGGTTTAAATGCCCCTTGGAAGAGACATCCAGGTCGCAGAAGCTTAACAAGACGGTTTAAATGCCCCTTGGAAGAGACGTGTAGGTCGCAGCAGCTTAACAAGACGGTTTAAATGCCCATTGGAAAAGTGGTGGAAGTTACAGTAGCTTAACAAGACGGTTTAAATGCCCCTTGGAAAAGACGTGCAAGTCGCAGTAGCTTAACAAGATGGTTTAAATGCCCCTTGGAAGAGACATGCAGGTCACAGTAGCTTAACAAGACGGTTTAAATGCCCCTTGGAAAAGACGTGCAAGTCACAGTAGCTTAACAAGACGGTTTAAATGCCCCGTGGAAGAGCGGTGGAGGTCGCAGTAGCTTAACAAGACGGTTTAAATGCCCCTTGGAAGAGACGTGCAGGTCGCAGTAGCTAATCAAGACCATTTAAATGCACCTTTGAAGAGACATGCAGGTCGCAGTAGCTTAACAAGATGGTTTAAATGCCCCTTGGAAGAGAAGTGTAGGTCGCAGTAGCTTAACAAGACGTTTTAAATGCCCCTTGGAAAAGTGGTGGAGCTTACAGTAGCTTAACAAGACGGTTTAAATGCCCCTTGGAAAAAACTTGCAAGTCGCAGTAGCTTAACAAGACGGTTTAAATGCCCCTTGGAAGAGCGGTGGAGGTCGCAGTAGCTTAAAAGACGGTTTAAATTCCCCTTGGAAGAGACGTGCAGGTCGCAGTAGCTTAACAAGACGGTTTAAATTCCCCTTGGAAGAGCGGTGGAGGTCGCAGTATCTTAACAAGACTGTTTAAATGCCCTTTGAAAGAGACGTGCAGGTCGCAGTAGCTTAACAAGACAGTTAAAATGACCCTTGGAGGAGCGGTGGCAGTAGCAGTAGCATAACAAGACTGTTTAAATGCCCCTTGGAAGAGACGTGCAGGTCGCAGTAGCTTTACAAGACGGTTTAAATGCCCCTTGGAAGAGCGGTGGAGGTCACAGTAGCTTAACAAGACGGTTTAAATGCCCCTTGGTTGAGACATGCAGGTCGCAGCAGTTTAACAAGACGGTTTAAATGCCCCTTGGAAAAGACGTGCAAGTCACAGTAGCTTAACAAGACGGTTTAAATGCCCCTTGGAAGAGCGGAGGAGGTCGCAGTAGCTTAACAAGACGGTTTAAATGCCCTTGGAAAAGACGTGTAAGGCGCAGTAGCTTAACAAGACGGTTTAAATGCCCGTTGAAAGACACGTGTAGGTCGCAGTAGCTTATTGAGATGTTTAAAATGCCCCTTGGAAGAGCGGTGGCGGTAGCAGTAGCTTAACAAGATGGTTTAAATGCCCCTTGGAAGAGACGTGCAGGTCGTAGTAGCTTAACAACACGGTTTAAATGCCCCTTGGAAGAGCGGTGGAGGTCGCAGTACCTTAACAAGACAGTTTAAATGACGCTTGGAAGAGACATGCAGGTCGCAGCAGCTTATCAAGACGGTTTAAATGCCCCTTGGAAGAGACTTGCAGGTCGCAGGAGCTTAACAAGCCGGTTTAAATGCCCCTTGGAAGAGACGTGCAGATTGCAGTAGCTTATCAAGATGGTTTAAATGCCCCTTGGAAAAGAAGTGGAGGTTAGAGTAGCTTAACAAGACGGTTTAAATGCCCGTTGAAAGAGACGTGCAGGTCGCAGTAGCTTAACAAGACGGTTAAAATGCCCCTTGGAAGAGCGGTGGCGGTAGCAGTAGCTTAACAAGACGGTTTAAATGCCCCTTGGAAGAGACTTGCAGGTCACAGTAGCTTAACAAGATGGTTTAAATGCCCCTTCGAAGAGACATGCAGGTCGCAGTAGCTTAACAAGACGGTTTAAATGCCCCTTGGAAGAGACGTGCAGGTCGCAGTAGCTTAACAAGACGTTTTAAATGCCCCTTGGAAGAGACATGCAGGTCGCAGCAGCTTATCAAGACAGTTTAAATGCTCCTTGGAAGAGACTTGCAGGTCACAGTAGCTTAACAAGACGGTTTAAATGCCCCTTGGAAAAGACGTGCAGGTTGCAGTAGCTTAACAAGACGGTTTAAATGCCCCTTGGAAAAGAGGTGGAGGTTACAGTAGCTTAACAAGACTGTTTAAATGCCGATTGAAAGAGACGTGCAGGTCGCAGTAGCTTAACAAGAGGGTTAAAATGCCCCTTGGAAGAGCGGTGGCGGTAGCATTAGCTTAACAAGACGATTTAAATGCCCCTTGGAAGAGACATGCAGGTCGCAGTAGCTTAACAAGACGGTTTAAATGCCCCTTGGAAGAGCGGTAAAGGTCGCAGTAGCTTAACAAGACGGTTTAAATGCCCCTTGGAAAAGACGTGCAATTCGCAGTAGCTTAACAAGACGGTTTAGATGCCCCCTTGGAAGAGACGTGCAGGTCGCAGTAGCTTAACAAGATGGTTTAAATGCCCCTTGGAAAAGAGGTGGAGGTTACAGTAGCTTAACAAGACGGTTTAAATGCCCGTTGAAAGAGACGTGCAGGTCGCAGTAGCTTAACAAGACGGTTAAAATGCCCCTTGGAAGAGCGGTGTCGGTAGCAGTAGCTTAACAAGACGGTTTAAATGCCCCTTGGAAGAGACTTGCAGGTCACAGTAGCTTAACAAGATAGTTTAAATGCCCCTTCGAAGAGACATGCAGGTCGCAGTAGCTTAACAAGACGGTTTAAATGCCCCTTGGAAGAGACGTGCAGGTCGCAGTAGCTTAACAAGACGGTTTAAATGCCCCTTGGAAAAGACGTGCAGGTTGCAGTAGCTTAACAAGACGATTTAAATGCTCCTTGGAAAAGAGGTTGAGGTTACAGTAGCTTCACAAGATGGTTTAAATGCCCATTGAAAGAAACGTGCAGGTCGCAGTAGCTTAACAAGACGGTTAAAATGCCCCTTGGAAGAGCGGTGGCGGTAGCAGTAGCTTAACAAGACGGTTTAAATGCCCCTTGGAAGATACGTGCAGGTCGCAGTAGCTTAACAAGACGGTTTAAATGCCCCTTGGAAGAGCGGTAAAGGTCGCAGTAGCTTAACAAGACGGTTTAAATGCCCCTTGGAAAAGACGTGCAAGGCGCAGAAGCTTAACAAGACTGTATAAATGCCCTTTGAAAGAGACGTGCAGGTCGCAGTAGCTTAATAAGACGGTTAAAATGACCCTTGGAAGAGCGGTGGCAGTAGCAGTAGCTTAACAAGACTGTTTAAATGCCCCATGGAAGAGACGTGCAGGTCGCAGTAGCTTAACAAGACGGTTTAAATGCCCCTTGGAAGAGCGGTGGAGGTCGCAGTAGCTTAACAAGACGGTTTAAATGCCCCTTGGTTGAGACATGCAGGTCGCAGCAGCTTAACAAGAAGGTTTAAATGCCTCTTGGAAGAGCGGTGGAGGTCGCAGTAGCTTAACAAGACGGTTTAAATGCCCCTTGGAAGAGACATGCAGGTCGCAGCAGCTTATCAAGACGGTTTAAATGCCCCTTGGAAGAGACTTGCAGGTCGCAGTAGCTTAACAAGATGGTTTAAATGCCCCATGGAAGAGACATGCAGGTGCAGTAGCTTAACAAGACGGTTTAAAGGCTCCTTGGAAAAGACGAACAGGTCGCAGTAGCTTAACAAGACGGTTTAAAGGCCCCTTGGAAGAGACGAGCAAGTCGCAGTGGCTTAACAAGACGGTTTAAATGTCCCTTGGAAAAGTGGTGGAGGTTACAATAGCTTAACAAGACGGTTTAAATGCCCCTTGGAAGAGACGTTCAGGTCGCAGTAGCTTAACAAGAAGGTTTAAATGCCCCTTGGAAGAGATGTGCAGGTCGCAGTAGCTTAACAAGATGGTTTAAATGCACCTTGGAAGAGACGTGGAGGTCGCAGTAGCTTAACAAGACAGCTTAAATGCCCCTTGCAAGAGACATGCAGGCTGCAGTAGCTTAACAAGACGGTTGAAATGCCCCTTGGAAGAGCAGTGGCGGTAGCAGTAGCTTAACAAGAGGGTTTAAATGCCCCTTGGAAGAGACGTGCAGGTCGCAGTAGCTTAACAAGATGGTTTAAATGCCCCTTGGAAGAGCGGTGGAGTTCGCAGTAGCTTAACAAGACTGTTTAAATGCCCCTTGGAAGAGACATGCAGGTCGCAGCAGCTTAACAAGACGGTTTAAATGCCCCTTGGAAGAGATGTGCAGGTCGCAGTAGCTTAACAAGACAGTTTAAATGCCCCTTGGAAGAAACATGCAGGTCGCAGTAGTTGAACAAGATGGTTTAAATGCTCCTTGAAAGAGACGTGCAGGTCACAGTAGCTTAACAAGATGGTTTAAATGCCCCTTGGAAAAGTGGTGGAGGTTACAGTAGCTTAACAAAACTGTTTAAATGCCCCTTGGGAAGCACGTGCAGGTCGCAGTAGCTTAACAAGTCAGTTTAAATGCCCCGTGAAAGAGACGCGCAGGTCGCAGTAGCTAAACAAGACGGTTAAAATGCCCCTTGGAAGAACGGAGGAGGTCGCAGTAGCTTAACAAGACGGTTTAAATGCCCCTTGCAAGAGACGAGCAGGTCGCAGTAGCTTAATAAGACTGTTTAAATGCCCCTTGGTAGAAACGTGCAGGTCACAGCAGCTTAACAAGACGGTTTAAATGCCACTTGGAAGAGACGTGCAGGTCGCAGTAGCTTAAAAAGACGGTTTAAATGCCCCTTGGAAGAGACGTGCAAGTCGCAGTTGCTTAACAAGATGGTTTAAATTCCCCTTGGAAGAGACATGCAGGTCGCAGCAGCTTATCAAGACGGTTTAAATGCCCCTTGGAAGAGATTTGCAGGTCGCTGTACCTTAACAAGACGTTTTAAATGCCCCTTGGAAGAGACATGCAGGTCGCAGCAGCTTATCAAGACGGTTTAAATGCTCCTTGGAAGAGACTTACAGGTCGCAGTAGCTTAACAAGACGGTTTAAATGCCCCTTGGAAGAGAAGTGCAGGTTGCAGTAGCTTAACAAGACGGTTTAAATGCCCCTTGGAAAAGACGTGCAAGTCGCAGTAGCTTAACAAGATGGTTTAAATGCCCCTTGGAAGAGAAATGCAGGTCACAGTAGCTTAACAAGATGGTTTAAATGCCCCTTGGAAGAGCGGTAAAGGTCGCAGTGGCTTAACTAGACGGTTTAAATGCCCGTTGAAAGAGACGTGCAGGTCGCAGTAGCTTAACAAGATGGTTAAAATGACCCTTGGAAGAGCGGTGGCAGTAGCAGTAGCTTAACAAGACTGTTTAAATGCCCCTTGGAAGAGAAGTGCTGGTCGCAGTAGCTTAACAAGACGGTTTAAATGCCCCTTGGAAGTGCGGTGGAGGTTACAGTAGCTTAACAAGATGGTTTAAATGCCCCTTGGTTGAGACATGCAGGTCGCAGCAGCTTAAGAAGAAGGTTTAAATGCCTCTTGAAAGAGCGGTGGAGGTCGCAGTAGCTTAACAAGACGGTTAAAATGACCCTTGGAAGAGCGGTGGCAGTAGCAGTAGCTTAACAAGACTGTTTAAATGCCCCTTGGAAGAGAAGTGCTGGTCGCAGTAGCTTAACAAGACGGTTTAAATGCCCCTTGGAAGAGCGGTGGAGGTTGCAGTAGCTTAACAAGACGGTTTAAATGCCCCTTGGTTGAGACATGCAGTTCGCAGCAGCTTAAGAAGAAGGTTTAAATGCCTCTTGAAAGAGCGGTGGAGGTCGCAGTAGCTTAACAAGACGGTTTAAATGCCCCTTGGAAGAGACATGCAGGTCGCAGCAGCTTATCAAGACGGTTTAAATGCCCCTTGGAAGAGACTGGCAGGTTGCAGTAGCTTAACAAGATGGTTTAAATGCCCCTTGGAAGAGACGAGCAGGTCGCAGTAGCTTAACAAGACGGTTTAAAGGCCCCTTGGAAGAGACGAGCAAGTCGCAGTGGCTTAACAAGACGGTTTAAATGTCCCTTGGAAAAGTGGTGGAGGTTACAATAGCTTAACAAGACGGTTTAAATGCCCCTTGGAAGAGACGTGCAGGTCGCAGTAGCTTAAAAAGAAGGTTTAAATGCCCCTTGGAAGAGGCGTGCAGGTCGCAGTAGCTTAACAAGACGGTTTAAACGCCCCTTGGAAAAGACTTGCAAGTCGCAGTAGCTTAACAAGATGGTTTAAATGCCCCTTGGAAGAGCGGTGGAGGTCGCAGTAGCTTAACAAGGCGGTTTAAATGCCCCTTGCAAGAGACATGCAGGTTGCAGTAGCTTTTCAAGACGGTTGAAAAGCCCCTTGGAAGAGCAGTGGCGGTAGCAGTAGCTTAACAAGAGGGTTTAAATGCCCCTTGGAAGAGACGTGCAGATCGCAGTAGCTTAACAAGATTGCTTAAATGCCCCTTGGAAGAGCGGTTGAGGTCGCAGTAGCTTGACAAGACTGTTTAAATGCCCCTTGGAAGAGACATGCAGGTCGCAGCAGCTTAACAAGACGGTTTAAATGCCCCTTAGAAGAGATGTGCAGGTCGCAGTAGCTTAACAAGACAGTTTAAATGCCCCTTGGAAGAAACATGCAGGTCGCAGTAGCTTAACAAGGTGGTTTAAATGCCCCTTGGAAGAGACTTGCATGTCGCAGTAGCTTAACAAGATGGTTTAAATGCCCCTTGGAAGAGACATGCAGGTCGCAGTAGCTTAACAAGACGGTTTAAAGGCTCCTTGGAAAAGACGAGCAGGTCGCAGTAGCTTAACAAGACGGTTTAAAGGCCCCTTGGAAGAGACGAGCAAGTCGCAGTAGCTTAACAAGACGGTTTAAATGTCCCTTGGAAAAGTGGTGGAGGTTAAAATAGCTTAACAAGATGGTTTAAATGCCCCTTGGAAGAGACGTGCAGGTCGCAGTAGCTTAACAAGAAGGTTTAAATGCCCCTTGGAAGAGATGTGCAGGTCGCAGTAGCTTAACAAGACGGTTTAAATGCACCTTGGAAGAGACGTGGAGGTCGCAGTAGCTTAACAAGACAGCTTAAATGCCCCTTGCAAGAGACATGCAGGTCGCAGTAGCTTAACAAGACGGTTGAGATGCCCCTTGGAAGAGCAGTGGCGGGAGCAGTAGCTTAACAAGAGGGTTTAAATGCCCCTTGGAAGAGACGTGCAGGTCGCAGTAGCTTAACAAGATGGTTTAAATGCCCCTTGGAAGAGCGGTGGAGTTCGCAGTAGCTTAACAAGACTATTTAAATGCCCCTTGGAAGAGACATGCAGGTCGCAGCAGCTTAACAAGACAGTTTAAATGCCCGTTGGAAGAAACATGCAGATCGCAGTAGTTGAACAAGATGGTTTAAATGCTCCTTGAAAGAGACGTGCAGGTCACAGTAGCTTAACAAGATGGTTTAAATGCCCCTTGGAAAAGTGGTGGAGGTTACAGTAGCTTAACAAAACTGTTTAAATGCCTCTTGGAAACACGTGCAATTCGCAGTAGCTTAACAAGACTGTTTAAATGCCCCTTGGAAGAGACATGCAGGTCGCAGTAGCTTAACAAGACGGTTTAAATGCCCCTTGTAAGAGCGGTAAAGGTCGCAGTAGCTTAACAAGACGGTTTAAATGCCCCTTGGAAAAGACGTGCAAGGCGCAGAAGCTTAACAAGACTGAATAAATGCCCTTTGAAAGAGACGTGCAGGTCGCAGTAGCTTAACAAGACAGTTAAAATGACCCTTGGAAGAGCGGTGGCAGTAGCTGTAGCTTAACAAGACTGTTTAAATGCCCCTTGCAAGAGACGTGCAGGTCGCAGTAGCTTAACAAGACGGTTTAAATGCCCCTTGGAAGAGCGGTGGAGGTCGCAGTAGCTTAACAAGACGGTTTAAATGCCCCTTGGTTGAGACATGCAGGTCGCAGCAGCTTAACAAGAAGGTTTAAATGCCTCTTGGAAGAGCGGTGGAGGTCGCAGTAGCTTAACAAGACGGTTTAAATGCCCCTTGGAAGAGACATGCAGGTCGCAGCAGCTTATCAAGACGGTTTAAATGCCCATTGGAAGAGACTTGCAGGTCGCAGTAGCTTAACAAGATGGTTTAAATGCCCCTTGGAAGAGACATGCAGGTCGCAGTAGCTTAACAAGACGGTTTAAAGGCTCCTTGGAAGAAACATGCAGGTCGCAGTAGCTTAACAAGACGGTTGAAATGCCCCTTGGAAGAGACTTGCAGGTCGCAGTAGCTTAACAAGATAGTTTAAATGCCCCTTGGAAGAGACATGCAGTTCGCAGTAGCTTAACAAGACGGTTTAAAGGCTCCTTGGAAAAGACGAACAGGTCGCAGTAGCTTAACAAGACGGTTTAAAGGCCCCTTGGAAGAGACGAGCAAGTCGCAGTGGCTTAACAAGACGGCTTAAATGTCCCTTGGAAAAGTGGTGGAGGTTACAATAGCTTAACAAGACGGTTTAAATGCCCCTTGGAAGAAACGTGCAGGTCGCAGTAGCTTAACAAGAAAGCTTAAATGCCCCTTGCAAGAGACATGCAGGTTGCAGTAGCTTAACAAGACGGTTGAGATGCCCCTTGGAAGAGCAGTGGCGGTAGCAGTAGCTTACCAAAAGGGTTTAAATGCCCCTTGGAAGAGCGGTGGATTTCGCAGTAGCTTAACAAGACTGTTTAAATGCACCTTGGAAGAGACATGCAGGTCGCAGTAGCTTAACAAGACGGTTTAAATGCCCCTTGTAAGAGCGGTAAAGGTCGCAGTAGCTTAACAAGACGGTTTAAATGCCCCTTGGAAAAGACGTGCAAGGCGCAGAAGCTTAACAAGACTGAATAAATGCCCTTTGAAAGAGACGTGCAGGTCGCAGTAGCTTAACAAGACAGTTAAAATGACCCTTGGAAGAGCGGTGGCAGTAGCAGTAGCTTAACAAGACTGTTTAAATGCCCCTTGCAAGAGACGTGCAGGTCGTAGTAGCTTAACAAGACGGTTTAAATGCCCCTTGGAAGAGCGGTGGAGGTCGCAGTAGCTTAACAAGACGGTTTAAATGCCCCTTGGTTGAGACATGCAGGTCGCAGCAGCTTAACAAGAAGGTTTAAATGCCTCTTGGAAGAGCGGTGGAGGTCGCAGTAGCTTAACAAGACGGTTTAAATGCCCCTTGGAAGAGACATGCAGGTCGCAGCAGCTTATCAAGACGGTTTAAATGCCCCTTGGAAGAGACTTGCAGGTCGCAGTAGCTTAACAAGATGGTTTAAATGCCCCTTGGAAGAGATATGCAGGTCGCAGTAGCTTAACAAGACGGTTTAAAGGCTCCTTGGAAAAGACGAACAGGTCGCAGTAGCATAACAAGACGGTTTAAAGGCCCCTTGGAAGAGACGAGCAAGTCGCAGTGGCTTAACAAGACGGCTTAAATGTCCCTTGGAAAAGTGGTGGAGGTTACAATAGCTTAACAAGACGGTTTAAATGCCCCTTGGAAGAGACGTGCAGGTCGCAGTAGCTTAACAAGAAGGTTTAAATGCCCCTTGGAAGAGATGTGCAGGTCGCAGTAGCTTAACAAGACGGTTTAAATGCACCTTGGAAGAGACGTGGAGGTCGCAGTAGCTTAACAAGACAGCTTAAATGCCCCTTGCAAGAGACATGCAGGTTGCAGTAGCTTAAGAAGACGGTTGAAATGCCCCTTGGAAGAGCAGTGGCGGTAGCAGTAGCTTAACAAGAGGGTTTAAATGCCCCTTGGAAGAGACGTGCAGGTCGCAGTAGCTTAACAAGATGGTTTAAATGCCCCTTGGAAGAGCGGTGGAGTTCGCAGCAGCTTAACAAGACGGTTTAAATGCCCCTTGGAAGAGATGTGCAGGTCGCAGTAGCTTAACAAGACAGTTTAAATGCCCCTTGGAAGAAACATGCAGGTCGCAGTAGTTGAACAAGATGGTTTAAATGCTCCTTGAAAGAGACGTGCAGGTCACAGTAGCTTAACAAGATGGCTTAAATGCCCCTTGGAAAAGTGTTGGAGGTTACAGTAGCTTAACAAAACTGTTTAAATGCCCCTTGGGAAACACGTGCAATTCGCATTAGCTTAACAAGACGGTTTAGATGCACCTTGGAAGAGACTTGCAGGTCGCAGGAGCTTAACAAGTCAGTTTAAATGCCCCTTGAAAGAGACGCGCAGGTCGCAGTAGCTTAACAAGACGGTTAAAATGCCCCTTGGAAGAGCGGTGGAGGTCGCAGTAGCTTAACAAGACGGTTTAAATGCCCCTTGCAAGAGACGAGCAGGTCGCAGTAGTTTAATAAGACTGTTTAAATGCCCCTTGGTAGAAACGTGCAGGTCACAGTAGCTTAACAAGACGGTTTAAATGCCACTTGGAAGAGACGTGCAGGTCGCAGTAGCTTAAAAAGACGGTTTAAATGCCCCTTGGAAGAGCGGTGGAGGTCGCAGTAGCTTAACAAGACGGTTTAAATGCCCCTTGGAAGAGACATGCAGGTCGCAGCTGCTTAACAAGACGGTTTAAATGCCCCTTGAAAGAGACGTGCAGGTCGAAGTAGCTTAATAAGACGGTTTTTAATGCCATTTGGAAGAGACATCCAGGTCGCAGTAGCTTAACAATACGGTTTAAATGCCCCTTGGAAGAGACGTGCAGGTCGCAGTAGCTTAACAAGACGGTTTAAATGCCCATTGGAAAAGTGGTGGAAGTTACAGTAGCTTAACAAGACGGTTTAAATGCCCCTTGGAAAAGACATGCAAGTCGCAGTAGCTTAACAAGATGGTTTAAATTCCCCTTGGAAGAGACATGCAGGTCGCAGCAGCTTATCAAGACGGTTTAAATGCCCCTTGGAAGAGACTTGCAGGTCGCAGTAGCTTAACAAGACATTTTAAATGCCCCTTAGAAGAGACATGCAGGTCGCAGCAGCTTATCAAGACAGTTTAAATGCCCCTTGGAAGAGACTTACAGGTCGCAGTAGCTTAACAAGACGGTTTAAATGCCCCTTGGAAGAGAAGTGCAGGTTGCAGTAGCTTAACAAGACGGTTTAAATGCCCCTTGGAAAAGACGTGCAAGGCGCAGAAGCTTAACAAGACTGTATAAATGCCCGTTGAAAGAGACGTGCAGGTCGCAGTAGCTTAACAAGACGGTTAAAATGACCCTTGGAAGAGCGGTGGCAGTAGCAGTAGCTTAACAAGACTGTTTAAATGCCCCTTGGAAGAGACTTGCAGGTCGCAGTAGCTTAACAAGATGGTTTAAATGTCCCTTGGAAGAGACATGCAGGTCGCAGTAGCTTAACAAGACGGTTTAAAGGCTCCTTGGAAAAGACGAACAGGTCGCAATAGCTTAACAAGACGGTTTAAAGGCCCCTTGGAAGAGACGAGCAAGTCGCAGTGGCTTAACAAGACGGTTTAAATGTCCCTTGGAAAAGTGGTGGAGGTTACAATAGCTTAACAAGACGGTTTAAATGCCCCTTGGAAGAAATGTGCAGATCGCAGTAGCTTAAGAAGAAGGTTTAAATGCCCCTTGGAAGAGATGTGCAGGTCGCAGTAGCTTAACAAGACGGTTTAAATGCACCTTGGAAGAGACGTGGAGGTCGCAGTAGCTTAACAAGACAGCTTAAATGCCCCTTGCAAGAGACATGCAGGTTGCAGTAGCTTAACAAGACGGTTGAAATGCCCCTTGGAAGAGCAGTGGCGGTATCAGTAGCTTAACAAGAGGATTTAAATGACCCTTGGAAGAGACATGCAGGTCGCAGTAGCTTAACAAGATGGTTTAAATGCCCCTTGGAAGAGCGGTGGAGTTCGCAGTAGCTTAACAAGACTGTTTAAATGCCCCTTGGAAGAGACATGCAGGTCGCAGCAGCTTAACAAGACAGTTTAAATGCCCCTTGGAAGAGATGTGCAGGTTGCAGTAGCTTAACAAGACAGTTTAAATGCCCCTTGGAAGAAACATGCAGGTCGCAGTAGTTGAACAAGATGGTTTAAATGCTCCTTGAAAGAGACGTGCAGGTCACAGTAGCTTAACAAGATGGTTTAAATGCCCCTTGGAAAAGAGGTAGAGGTTACAGTAGCTTAACAAAACTGTTTAAATGCCCCTTGGGAAACACGTGCAATTCGCAGTAGCTTAACAAGACGGTTTAGATGCCCCTTGGAAGAGACGTGCAGGTCGCAGTAGCTTAACAAGTCAGTTTAAATACCCCTTGAAAGAGACGCACAGGTCGCAGTAGCTAAACAAGACGGTTAAAATGCCCCTTGGAAGAGCGGTGGAGGTCGCAGTAGCTTACCAAGACGGTTTAAATGCCCCTTGGAAAAGAGGTGGAGGTTACAGTAGCTTAACAAGACGGTTTAAATTCCCATTGAAAGAGACGTGCAGGTCGCAGTAGCTTAACAACACGGTTAAAATGCCCCTTGGAAGAGCGGTGGCGGTAGCAGTAGCTTAACAAGACGGTTTAAATGCCCCTTGGAAGAGACATGCAGGTCGCAGTAGCTTAACAAGACGGTTTAAATGCCCCTTGGAAGAGCGGTAAAGGTCGCAGTAGCTTAACAAGATGGTTTAAATGCCCCTTGGAAAAGATGTGCAAGGCGCAGAAGCTTAACAAGACTGAATAAATGCCCTTTGAAAGAGACGTGCAGGTCGCAGTAGCTTAACAAGACGGTTAAAATGACCCTTGGAAGAGTGGTGGCAGTAGCAGTATCTTAACAAGACTGTTTAAATGCCCCTTGGAAGAGACGTGCAGGTCGCAGTAGCTTAACAAGACGGTTTAAATGCCCCTTGGTAGAGCGGTGGAGGTCGCAGTAGTTTAACAAGACGGTTTAAATGCCCATTGGTTGAGACATGCAGGTCGCAGCAGCTTAACAAGAAGGTTTAAATGCCTCTTGGAAGAGCGGTGGAGGTCGCAGTAGCTTAACAAGACGGGTTAAATGCCCCTTGGAAGAGACATGCAGGTCGCAGCAGCTTATCAAGACGGTTTAAATGCCCCTTGGAAGAGACTTGCAGGTCGCAGTAGCTTAACAAGATGGTTTAAATGCCCCTTGGAAGAGACATGCAGGTCGCAGTAGCTTAACAAGACGGTTTAAAGGCTCCTTGGAAAAGACGAACAGGTCGCAGTAGCTTAACAAGACGGTTTAAAGGCCCCTTGGAAGAGACGAGCAAGTCGCAGTGGCTTAACAAGACGGCTTAAATGTCCCTTGGAAAAGTGGTGGAGGTTACAATAGCTTAACAAGACGGTTTAAATGCCCCTTGGAAGAGACGTGCAGGTCGCAGTAGCTTAACAAGAAGGTTTAAATGCCCCTTGGAAGAGATGTGCAGGTCGCAGTAGCTTAACAAGACGGTTTAAATGCACCTTTGAAGAGACGTGGAGGTCGCAGTAGCTTAACAAGACAGCTTAAATGCCCCTTGCAAGAGACATGCAGGTTGCAGTAGCTTAACAAGACGGTTGAAATGCCCCTTGGAAGAGCGGTGGAGTTCGCAGTAGCTTAACAAGATGGTTTAAATGCCCCTTGGAAGAGCGGTGGAGTTCGCAGCAGCTTAACAAGACGGTTTAAATGCCCCTTGGAAGAGATGTGCAGGTCGCAGTAGCTTAACAAGACAGTTTAAATGCCCCTTGGAAGAAACATCCAGGTCGCAGTAGTTGAACAAGATGGTTTAAATGCTCCTTGAAAGAGACGTGCAGGTCACAGTAGCTTAACAAGATGGCTTAAATGCCCCTTGGAAAAGTGTTGGAGGTTACAGTAGCTTAACAAAACTGTTTAAATGCCCCTTGGGAAACACGTGCAATTCGCATTAGCTTAACAAGACGGTTTAGATGCCCCTTGGAAGAGACGTGCAGGTCGCAGGAGCTTAACAAGTCAGTTTAAATGCCCCTTGAAAGAGACGCGCAGGTCGCAGTAGCTTAACAAGACGGTTAAAATGCCCCTTGGAAGAGCGGTGGAGGTCGCAGTAGCTTAACAAGACGGTTTAAATGCCCCTTGCAAGAGACGAGCAGGTCGCAGTAGTTTAATAAGACTGTTTAAATGCCCCTTGGTAGAAACGTGCAGGTCACAGTAGCTTAACAAGACGGTTTAAATGCCCCTTGGTAGAGCGGTGGAGGTCGCAGTAGTTTAACAAGACGGTTTAAATGCCCATTGGTTGAGACATGCAGGTCGCAGCAGCTTAACAAGAAGGTTTAAATGCCTCTTGGAAGAGCGGTGGAGGTCGCAGTAGCTTAACAAGACGGGTTAAATGCCCCTTGGAAGAGACATGCAGGTCGCAGCAGCTTATCAAGACGGTTTAAATGCCCCTTGGAAGAGACTTGCAGGTCGCAGTAGCTTAACAAGATGGTTTAAATGCCCCTTGGAAGAGACATGCAGGTCGCAGTAGCTTAACAAGACGGTTTAAAGGCTCCTTGGAAAAGACGAACAGGTCGCAGTAGCTTAACAAGACGGTTTAAAGGCCCCTTGGAAGAGACGAGCAAGTCGCAGTGGCTTAACAAGACGGCTTAAATGTCCCTTGGAAAAGTGGTGGAGGTTACAATAGCTTAACAAGACGGTTTAAATGCCCCTTGGAAGAGACGTGCAGGTCGCAGTAGCTTAACAAGAAGGTTTAAATGCCCCTTGGAAGAGATGTGCAGGTCGCAGTAGCTTAACAAGACGGTTTAAATGCACCTTTGAAGAGACGTGGAGGTCGCAGTAGCTTAACAAGACAGCTTAAATGCCCCTTGCAAGAGACATGCAGGTTGCAGTAGCTTAACAAGACGGTTGAAATGCCCCTTGGAAGAGCGGTGGAGTTCGCAGTAGCTTAACAAGATGGTTTAATTGCCCCTTGGAAGAGCGGTGGAGTTCGCAGCAGCTTAACAAGACGGTTTAAATGCCCCTTGGAAGAGATGTGCAGGTCGCAGTAGCTTAACAAGACAGTTTAAATGCCCCTTGGAAGAAACATCCAGGTCGCAGTAGTTGAACAAGATGGTTTAAATGCTCCTTGAAAGAGACGTGCAGGTCACAGTAGCTTAACAAGATGGCTTAAATGCCCCTTGGAAAAGTGGTGGAGTTTACAGTAGCTTAACAAAACTGTTTAAATGCCCCTTGGGAAACACGTGCAATTCGCAGTAGCTTAACAAGACGGTTTAGATGCCCCTTGGAAGACACGTGCAGGTTGCAGTAGCTTAACAAGTCAGTTTAAATGCCCCTTGAAAGAGACGCGCAGGTCGCAGTAGCTAAACAAGATGGTTAAAATGACCCTTGGAAGAGCGGTGGAGGTCGCTTTAGCTTAACAAGACGGTTTAAATGCCCCTTGGAAGAGACATGCAGGTCGCAGCTGCTTAAAAAGACGGTTTAAATGCCCCTTGAAAGAGACGTGCAGGTCGAAGTAGCTTAACAAGACTGTTTTTAATGCCCCTTGGAAGAGACATCCAGGTCGCAGTAGCTTAACAAGACGGTTTAAATGCCCCTTGGAAGAGACGTGCAGGTCGCAGTAGCTTAACAAGACGGTTTAAATGCCCCTTGGTTGAGACATGCAGGTCGCAGAAGCTTAAGAAGAAGGTTTAAATGCCTCTTGAAAGAGCGGTGGAGGTCGCAGTAGCTTAACAAGACTGTTTAAATGCCCCTTGGAAGAGACATGCAGGTCGCAGCAGCTTAACAAGACAGTTTAAATGCCCCTTGGAAGAGATGTGCAGGTTGCAGTAGCTTAACAAGACAGTTTAAATGCCCCTTGGTAGAAACATGCAGGTCGCAGTAGTTGAACAAGATGGTTTAAATGCTCCTTGAAAGAGACGTGCAGGTCACAGTAGCTTAACAAGATGGTTTAAATGCCCCTTGGAAAAGAGGTAGAGGTTACAGTAGCTTAACAAAACTGTTTAAATGCCCCTTGTTAAACACGTGCAATTCGCAGTAGCTTAACAAGACGGTTTAGATGCCCCTTGGAAGAGACGTGCAGGTCGCAGTAGCTTAACAAGTCAGTTTAAATGCCCCTTGAAAGAGACTTACAGGTCGCAGTAGCTAAACAAGACGGTTAAAATGCCCCTTGGAAGAGCGGTGGAGGTCGCAGTAGCTTAACAAGACGGTTTAAATGCCCCTTGGAAAAGAGGTGGAGGTTACAGTAGCTTAACAAGACGGTTTAAATTCCCATTGAAAGAGACGTGCAGGTCGCAGTAGCTTAACAAGACGGTTAAAATGCCCCTTGGAAGAGCGGTGGCGGTAGCAGTAGCTTAACAAGACGGTTTAAATGCCCCTTGGAAGAGACATGCAGGTCGCAGTAGCTTAACAAGACGGTTTAAATGCCCCTTGGAAGAGCGGTAAAGGTCGCAGTAGCTTAACAAGATGGTTTAAATGCCCCTTGGAAAAGATGTGCAAGGCGCAGAAGCTTAACAAGACTGAATAAATGCCCTTTGAAAGAGACGTGCAGGTCGCAGTAGCTTAACAAGACGGTTAAAATGACCCTTGGAAGAGCGGTGGCGGTAGCAGTAGCTTAACAAGACGGTTTAAATGCCCCTTGGAAGAGACATGCAGATCGCAGCAGCTTATCAAGACTGTTTAAATGCCCCTTGGAAGAGACTTGCAGGTTGCAGTAGCTTAATAAGACTGTTTAAATGCCCCTTGGTAGAAACGTGCAGGTCACAGTAGCTTAACAAGACGGTTTAAATGCCACTTGGAAGAGACGTGCAGATCGCAGTAGCTTAAAAAGACGGTTTAAATGCCCCTTGGAAGAGCGGTGGAGGTCGCAGTAGCTTAACAAGATGGTTTAAATGCCCCTTGGAAGAGACATGCAGGTCGCAGCTGCTTAAAAAGACGGTTTAAATGCCCCTTGAAAGAGACGTGCAGGTCGAAGTAGCTTAACAAGACGGTTTTTAATGCCCCTTGGAAGAGACATCCAGGTCGCAGTAGCTTAACAAGACGGTTTAAATGCCCCTTGGAAGAGACATGCAGGTCGCAGTAGCTTAACAAGATGGTTTAAATGCCCCTTGGAAGAGCGGTGGAGTTCGCAGTAGCTTAACAAGACTGTTTAAATGCCCCTTGGAAGAGACATGCAGGTCGCAGCAGCTTAACAAGACAGTTTAAATGCCCCTTGGAAGAGATGTGCAGGTTGCAGTAGCTTAACAAGACAGTTTAAATGCCCCTTGGAAGAAACATGCAGGTCGCAGTAGTTGAACAAGATGGTTTAAATGCTCCTTGAAAGAGACGTGCAGGTCACAGTAGCTTAACAAGATGGTTTAAATGCCCCTTGGAAAAGAGGTAGAGGTTACAGTAGCTTAACAAAACTGTTTAAATGCCCCTTGGGAAACACGTGCAATTCGCAGTAGCTTAACAAGACGGTTTAGATGCCCCTTGGAAGAGACGTGCAGGTCGCAGTAGCTTAACAAGTCAGTTTAAATGCCCCTTGAAAGAGACGCGCAGGTCGCAGTAGCTAAACAAGACGGTTAAAATGCCCCTTGGAAGAGCGGTGGAGGTCGCAGTAGCTTAACAAGACGGTTTAAATGCCCCTTGGAAAAGAGGTGGAGGTTACAGTAGCTTAACAAGACGGTTTAAATTCCCATTGAAAGAGACGTGCAGGTCGCAGTAGCTTAACAACACGGTTAAAATGCCCCTTGGAAGAGCGGTGGCGGTAGCAGTAGCTTAACAAGACGGTTTAAATGCCCCTTGGAAGAGACATGCAGGTCGCAGTAGCTTAACAAGACGGTTTAAATGCCCCTTGGAAGAGCGGTAAAGGTCGCAGTAGCTTAACAAGATGGTTTAAATGCCCCTTGGAAAAGATGTGCAAGGCGCAGAAGCTTAACAAGACTGAATAAATGCCCTTTGAAAGAGACGTGCAGGTCGCAGTAGCTTAACAAGACGGTTAAAATGACCCTTGGAAGAGTGGTGGCAGTAGCAGTATCTTAACAAGACTGTTTAAATGCCCCTTGGAAGAGACGTGCAGGTCGCAGTAGCTTAACAAAACGGTTTAAATGCCCCTTGGTAGAGCGGTGGAGGTCGCAGTAGTTTAACAAGACGGTTTAAATGCCCATTGGTTGAGACATGCAGGTCGCAGCAGCTTAACAAGAAGGTTTAAATGCCTCTTGGAAGAGCGGTGGAGGTCGCAGTAGCTTAACAAGACGGGTTAAATGCCCCTTGGAAGAGACATGCAGGTCGCAGCAGCTTATCAAGACGGTTTAAATGCCCCTTGGAAGAGACTTGCAGGTCGCAGTAGCTTAACAAGATGGTTTAAATGCCCCTTGGAAGAGACATGCAGGTCGCAGTAGCTTAACAAGACGGTTTAAAGGCTCCTTGGAAAAGACGAACAGGTCGCAGTAGCTTAACAAGACGGTTTAAAGGCCCCTTGGAAGAGACGAGCAAGTCGCAGTGGCTTAACAAGACGGCTTAAATGTCCCTTGGAAAAGTGGTGGAGGTTACAATAGCTTAACAAGACGGTTTAAATGCCCCTTGGAAGAGACGTGCAGGTCGCAGTAGCTTAACAAGAAGGTTTAAATGCCCCTTGGAAGAGATGTGCAGGTCGCAGTAGCTTAACAAGACGGTTTAAATGCACCTTTGAAGAGACGTGGAGGTCGCAGTAGCTTAACAAGACAGCTTAAATGCCCCTTGCAAGAGACATGCAGGTTGCAGTAGCTTAACAAGACGGTTGAAATGCCCCTTGGAAGAGCGGTGGAGTTCGCAGTAGCTTAACAAGATGGTTTAATTGCCCCTTGGAAGAGCGGTGGAGTTCGCAGCAGCTTAACAAGACGGTTTAAATGCCCCTTGGAAGAGATGTGCAGGTCGCAGTAGCTTAACAAGACAGTTTAAATGCCCCTTGGAAGAAACATCCAGGTCGCAGTAGTTGAACAAGATGGTTTAAATGCTCCTTGAAAGAGACGTGCAGGTCACAGTAGCTTAACAAGATGGCTTAAATGCCCCTTGGAAAAGTGGTGGAGTTTACAGTAGCTTAACAAAACTGTTTAAATGCCCCTTGGGAAACACGTGCAATTCGCAGTAGCTTAACAAGACGGTTTAGATGCCCCTTGGAAGACACGTGCAGGTTGCAGTAGCTTAACAAGTCAGTTTAAATGCCCCTTGAAAGAGACGCGCAGGTCGCAGTAGCTAAACAAGATGGTTAAAATGACCCTTGGAAGAGCGGTGGAGGTCGCTTTAGCTTAACAAGACGGTTTAAATGCCCCTTGGAAGAGACATGCAGGTCGCAGCTGCTTAAAAAGACGGTTTAAATGCCCCTTGAAAGAGACGTGCAGGTCGAAGTAGCTTAACAAGACTGTTTTTAATGCCCCTTGGAAGAGACATCCAGGTCGCAGTAGCTTAACAAGACGGTTTAAATGCCCCTTGGAAGAGACGTGCAGGTCGCAGTAGCTTAACAAGACGGTTTAAATGCCCCTTGGTTGAGACATGCAGGTCGCAGAAGCTTAAGAAGAAGGTTTAAATGCCTCTTGAAAGAGCGGTGGAGGTCGCAGTAGCTTAACAAGACTGTTTAAATGCCCCTTGGAAGAGACATGCAGGTCGCAGCAGCTTAACAAGACAGTTTAAATGCCCCTTGGAAGAGATGTGCAGGTTGCAGTAGCTTAA
This sequence comes from Phyllobates terribilis, assembly GCF_046119375.1. Lineage (NCBI taxonomy): Eukaryota > Metazoa > Chordata > Amphibia > Anura > Dendrobatidae > Phyllobates > Phyllobates terribilis. The sequence continues at coordinate 7,927,844 of NW_027362804.1, forward strand.
CAAGACAGTTTAAATGCCCCTTGGTAGAAACATGCAGGTCGCAGTAGTTGAACAAGATGGTTTAAATGCTCCTTGAAAGAGACGTGCAGGTCACAGTAGCTTAACAAGATGGTTTAAATGCCCCTTGGAAAAGAGGTAGAGGTTACAGTAGCTTAACAAAACTGTTTAAATGCCCCTTGTTAAACACGTGCAATTCGCAGTAGCTTAACAAGACGGTTTAGATGCCCCTTGGAAGAGACGTGCAGGTCGCAGTAGCTTAACAAGTCAGTTTAAATGCCCCTTGAAAGAGACTTACAGGTCGCAGTAGCTAAACAAGACGGTTAAAATGCCCCTTGGAAGAGCGGTGGAGGTCGCAGTAGCTTAACAAGACGGTTTAAATGCCCCTTGGAAAAGAGGTGGAGGTTACAGTAGCTTAACAAGACGGTTTAAATTCCCATTGAAAGAGACGTGCAGGTCGCAGTAGCTTAACAAGACGGTTAAAATGCCCCTTGGAAGAGCGGTGGCGGTAGCAGTAGCTTAACAAGACGGTTTAAATGCCCCTTGGAAGAGACATGCAGGTCACAGTAGCTTAACAAGACGGTTTAAATGCCCCTTGGAAGAGCGGTAAAGGTCGCAGTAGCTTAACAAGATGGTTTAAATGCCCCTTGGAAAAGATGTGCAAGGCGCAGAAGCTTAACAAGACTGAATAAATGCCCTTTGAAAGAGACGTGCAGGTCGCAGTAGCTTAACAAGACGGTTAAAATGACCCTTGGAAGAGCGGTGGCGGTAGCAGTAGCTTAACAAGACGGTTTAAATGCCCCTTGGAAGAGACATGCAGATCGCAGCAGCTTATCAAGACTGTTTAAATGCCCCTTGGAAGAGACTTGCAGGTTGCAGTAGCTTAATAAGACTGTTTAAATGCCCCTTGGAAGAGCGGTGGAGGTCGCAGTAGCTTAACAAGATGGTTTAAATGCCCCTTGGAAGAGACATGCAGGTCGCAGCTGCTTAAAAAGACGGTTTAAATGCCCCTTGAAAGAGACGTGCAGGTCGAAGTAGCTTAACAAGACGGTTTTTAATGCCCCTTGGAAGAGACATCCAGGTCGCAGTAGCTTAACAAGACGGTTTAAATGCCCCTTGGAAGAGACGTGCAGGTCGCAGTAGCTTAACAAGACGTTTTAAATGCCCCTTGGTTGAGACATGCAGGTCGCAGCAGCTTAAGAAGAAGGTTTAAATGCCTCTTGAAAGAGCGGTGGAGGTCGCAGTAGCTTAACAAGACGGTTTAAATGTCCCTTGGAAGAGACATGCAGGTCGCAGCAGCTTATCAAGACTGTTTAAATGCCCATTGGAAGAGACTTGCAGTTTGCAGTAGCTTAACAAGATGGTTTAAATGCCCATTGGAAGAGACGAGCAGGTCGCAGTAGCTTAACAAGACGGTTTAAAGGCCCCTTGGAAGAGACGAGCAAGTCTCAGTAGCTTAACAAACGGTTTAAATGTCCCTTGGAAAAGTGGTGGAGGTTACAATAGCTTAACAAGACGGTTTCAATGCCCCTTGGAAGAGACGCGCAGGTCGCAGTAGCTTAACAAGACGGTTTAAATGCCCCTTGCAAGAGACAAGCAGGTTGCAGTAGCTTAACAAGACGGTTGAAATGCCCCTTGGAAGAGCAGTGGCGGTAGCAGTAGCTTAACAAGAGGGTTTAAATGCCCTTTGGAAGAGACGTGCAGGTCGCAGTAGCTTAACAAGATGGTTTAAATGCCCCTTGGAACAGCGGTGGAGTTCGCAGTAGCTTAACAAAACTGTTTAAATGCCCCTTGGAAGAGACATGCATGTCGCAGCAGCTTAAAAAGACGGTTTAAATGCCCCTTGGAAGAGATGTGCAGGTCGCAGTAGCTTAACAAGACAGTTTAAATGCCCCTTGGAAGAGATTTGCAGGTCACAGTAGCTTAACAAGACGATTTAAATGCCCCTTGGAAAAGACGTGCAGGTCACAGTAGCTTAACAAGACGGTTTAAATGCCCCTTGGAAAAGACGTGCAGGTTGCAGTAGCTTAACAAGACGGTTTAAATGCCCCTTGGAAAAGAGGTGGAGGTTACAGTAGCTTAACAAGACGGTTTAAATGCCCATTGAAAGAGACGTGCAGGTCGCAGTAGCTTAACAAGACGGTTAAAATGCCCCTTGGAAGAGCTGTGGCGGTAGCAGTAGCTTAACAAGACGGTTTAAATGCCCCTTGGAAGAGATATGCAGGTCGCAGTAGCTTAACAAGACGGTTTAAATGCCCCTTGGAAGAGCGGTAAAGGTCGCAGTAGCTTAAAAAGACGGTTTAAATGCCCCTTGGAAAAGACGTGCAAGGCGCAGAAGCTTAACAAGACTGAATAAATGCCCTTTGAAAGAGACGTGCAGGTCGCAGTAGCTTAACAAGACGGTTAAAATGACCCTTGGAAGAGCGGTGGCAGTAGCAGTAGCTTAACAAGACTGTTTAAATGCCCCTTGGAAGAGACGTGCAGGTCGCAGTAGCTTAACAAGACGGTTTAAATGCCCCTTGGAAGAGCGGTGGAGGTCGCAGTAGCTTAACAAGACGGTTTAAATGCCCCTTGGTTGAGACATGCAGGTCGCAGCAGCTTAACAAGAAGATTTAAATGCCTCTTGGAAGAGCGGTGGAGGTCGCAGTAGCTTAACAAGACGGTTTAAATGCCCCTTGGAAGAGACATGCAGGTTGCAGCAGCTTATCAATACGGTTTAAATGCCCCTTGGAAGAGACTTGCAGGTCGCAGTATCTTAACAAAATGGTTTAAATGTCCCTTGGAAGAGACATGCAGGTCGCAGTAGCTTAACAAGACGGTTTAAAGGCTCCTTGGAAAAGACGAACAGGTCGCAGTAGCTTAACAAGACGGTTTAAAGGCCCCTTGGAAGAGACGAGCAAGTCGCAGTGGCTTAACAAGACGGTTTAAATGTCCCTTGGAAAAGTGGTGGAGGTTACAATAGCTTAACAAGACGGTTTAAATGCCCCTTGGAAGAAATGTGCAGATCGCAGTAGCTTAACAAGAAGGTTTAAATGCCCCTTGGAAGAGATGTGCAGGTCGCAGTAGCTTAACAAGACGGTTTAAATGCACCTTGGAAGAGACGTGGAGGTCGCAGTAGCTTAACAAGACAGCTTAAATGCCCCTTGCAAGAGACATGCAGGTTGCAGTAGCTTAACAAGACGGTTGAAATGCCCCTTGGAAGAGCAGTGGCGGTATCAGTAGCTTAACAACAGGGTTTAAATGCCCCTTGGAAGAGACATGCAGGTCGCAGTAGCTTAACAAGATGGTTTAAATGCCCCTTGGAAGAGCGGTGGAGTTCGCAGTAGCTTAACAAGACTGTTTAAATGCCCCTTAGAAGAGACATGAAGGTCGCAGCAGCTTAACAAGACGGTTTAAATGCCCCTTGGAAGAGATGTGCAGGTCGCAGTAGCTTAACAAGACAGTTTAAATGCCCCTTGGAAGAAACATGCAGGTCGCAGTAGTTGAACAAGATGGTTTAAATGCTCCTTGAAAGAGACGTGCAGGTCACAGTAGCTTAACAAGATGGTTTAAATGCCCCTTGGAAAAGAGGTGGAGGTTACAGTAGCTTAACAAAACTGTTTAAATGCCCCTTGGGAAACACGTGCAATTCGCAGTAGCTTAACAAGACGGTTTAGATGCCCCTTGGAAGAGACGTGCAGGTCACAGTAGCTTAACAAGTCAGTTTAAATGCCCCTTGAAAGAGACGCGCAGGTCGCAGTAGCTAAACAAGATGGTTAAAATGCCCCTTGGAAGAGCGGTGGAGGTCGCAGTAGCTTAACAAGACGGTTTAAATGCCCCTTGGAAAAGAGGTGGAGGTTACAGTAGCTTAACAAGACGGTTTAAATGCCCATTGAAAGAGACGTGCAGGTCGCAGTAGCTTAACAAGACGGTTAAAATGCCCCTTGGAAGAGCGGTGGCGGTAGCAGTAGCTTAACAAGACGGTTTAAATGCCCCTTGGAAGAGACATGCAGGTCGCAGTAGCTTAACAAGACGGTTTAAATGCCCCTTGGAAGAGCGGTAAAGGTGGCAGTAGCTTAACAAGACGGTTTAAATGCCCCTTGGAAAAGACGTGCAAGGCGCAGAAGCTTAACAAGACTGAATAAATGCCCTTTGAAAGAGACGTGCAGGTCGCAGTAGCTTAACAAGACGGTTAAAATGACCCTTGGAAGAGCGGTGGCAGTAGCAGTAGCTTAACAAGACTGTTTAAATGCCCCTTGGAAGAGACGTGCAGGTCGCAGTAGCTTAACAAGACGGTTTAAATGCCCCTTGGTAGACCGGTGGAGGTCGCAGTAGCTTAACAAGACGGTTTAAATGCCCCTTGGTTGAGACATGCAGGTCGCAGCAGTTTAACAAGAAGGTTTAAATGCCTCTTGGAAGAGCGGTGGAGGTCGCAGTAGCTTAACAAGACGGGTTAAATGCCCCTTGGAAGAGACATGCAGGTCGCAGCAGCTTATCAAGACGGTTTAAATGCCCCTTGGAAGAGACTTGCAGGTCGCAGTAGCTTAACAAGATGGTTTAAATGCCCCTTGGAAGAGACATGCAGGTCGCAGTAGCTTAACAAGACGGTTTAAAGGCTCCATGGAAAAGAAGAACAGGTCGCAGTAGCTTAACAAGACGGTTTAAAGGCCCCTTGGAAGAGACGAGCAAGTCGCAGTGGCTTAACAAGACGGCTTAAATGTCCCTTGGAAAAGTGGTGGAGGTTACAATAGCTTAACAAGACGGTTTAAATGCCCCTTGCAAGAGACGAGCAGGTCGCATTAGCTTAATAAGACTGTTTAAATGCCCCTTGGTAGAAACGTGCAGGTCACAGTAGCTTAACAAGACGGTTTAAATGCCACTTGGAAAAGACGTGCAGATCGCAGTAGCTTAAAAAGACGGTTTAAATGCCCCTTGGAAGAGCGGTGGAGGTCGCAGTAGCTTAACAAGACGGTTTAAATGCCCCTTGGAAGAGACATGCAGGTCGCAGCTGCTTAACAAGACAGCTTAAATGCCCCTTGCAAGAGACATGCAGGTTGAAGTAGCTTAACAAGACGGTTGAAATGCCCCTTGGAAGAGCAGTAGCGGTAGCAGTAGCTTAACAAGAGGGTTTAAATACCCCTTGGAAGAGCGGTGGAGTTCGCAGTAGCTTAACAAGATGGTTTAAATGCCCCTTGGAAGAGCGGTGGAGTTCGCAGCAGCTTAACAAGACGGTTTAAATGCCCCTTGGAAGAGATGTGCAGGTCGCAGTAGCTTAACAAGACAGTTTAAATGCCCCTTGGAAGAAACATCCAGGTCGCAGTAGTTGAACAAGATGGTTTAAATGCTCCTTGAAAGAGACGTGCAGGTCACAGTAGCTTAACAAGATGGCTTAAATGCCCCTTGGAAAAGTGGTGGAGTTTACAGTAGCTTAACAAAACTGTTTAAATGCCCCTTGGGAAACACGTGCAATTCGCAGTAGCTTAACAAGATGGTTTAGATGCCCCTTGGAAGAGACGTGCAGTTTGCAGTAGCTTAACAAGTCAGTTTAAATGCCCCTTGAAAGAGACGCGCAGGTCGCAGTAGCTAAACAAGATGGTTAAAATGACCCTTGGAAGAGCGGTGGAGGTCGCAGTAGCTTAACAAGACGGTTTAAATGCCCCTTGCAAGAGACGAGCAGGTCGCATTAGCTTAATAAGACTGTTTAAATGCCCCTTGGTAGAAACGTGCAGGTCACAGTAGCTTAACAAGACGGTTTAAATGCCACTTGGAAAAGACGTGCAGATCGCAGTAGCTTAAAAAGACGGTTTAAATGCCCCTTGGAAGAGCGGTGGAGGTCGCAGTAGCTTAACAAGACGGTTTAAATGCCCCTTGGAAGAGACATGCAGGTCGCAGCTGCTTAAAAAGACGGTTTAAATGCCCCTTGAAAGAGACGTGCAGGTCGAAGTAGCTTAACAAGACGGTTTTTAATGCCCCTTGGAAGAGACATCCAGGTCGCAGTAGCTTAACAAGACGGTTTAAATGCCCCTTGGAAGAGACGTGCAGGTCGCAGTAGCTTAACAAGACGGTTTAAATGCCCATTGGGAAAGTGGTGGAAGTTACAGTAGCTTAACAAGACGGTTTAAATGCCCCTTGGAAAAGACGTGCAAGTCGCAGTAGCTTAACAAGATGGTTTAAATTCCCCTTGGAAGAGACATGCAGGTCGCAGCAGCTTATCAAGACGGTTTAAATGCCCCTTGGAAGAGACTTGCAGGTCGCAGTAGCTTAACAAGACGTTTTAAATGCCCCTTGGAAGAGACATGCAGGTCGCAGCAGCTTATCAAGACGGTTTAAATGCCCCTTGGAAGAGACTTACAGGTCGCAGTAGCTTAACAAGACGGTTTAAATGCCCCTTGGAAGAGAAGTGCAGGTTGCAGTAGCTTAATAAGACGTTTTAAATGCCCCTTGGAAAAGACATGCAAGGCGCAGAAGCTTAACAAGACTGTATAAATGCCCGTTGAAAGAGACGTGCAGGTCGCAGTAGCTTAACAAGACGGTTAAAATGACCCTTGGAAGAGCGGTGGCAGTAGCAGTAGCTTAACAAGACTGTTTAAATGCCCCTTGGAAGAGACGTGCAGGTCGCAGTAGCTTAACAAGACGGTTTAAATGCCCCTTGGAAGAGCGGTGGAGGTTGCAGTAGCTTAACAAGACGGTTTAAATGCCCCTTGGTTGAGACATGCAGGTCGCATCAGCTTAAGAAGAAGGTTTAAATGCCTCTTGAAAGAGCGGTGGAGGTCGCAGTAGCTTAACAAGACGGTTTAAATGCCCCTTGGAAGAGACATGCAGGTCGCAGCAGCTTATCAAGACTGTTTAAATGCCCCTTGGAAGAGAATTGCAGGTTGCAGTAGCTTAACAAGATGGTTTAAATGCCCATTGGAAGAGACGAGCAGGTCGCAGTAGCTTAACAAGACGGTTTAAAGGCCCCTTGGAAGAGACGAGCAAGTCGCAGTAGCTTAACAAACGGTTTAAATGTCCCTTGGAAAAGTGGTGGAGGTTACAATAGCTTAACAAGACGGTTTCAATGCCCTTTGGAAGAGACGTGCAGGTCGCAGTAGCTTAACAAGACGGTTTAAATGCCCCTTGCAAGAGACAAGCAGGTTGCAGTAGCTTAACAAGACGGTTGAAATGCCCCTTGGAAGAGCAGTGGCGGTAGCAGTAGCTTAACAAGAGGGTTTAAATGCCCCTTGGAAGAGACGTGCAGGTCGCAGTAGCTTAACAAGATGGTTTAAATGCCCCTTGGAAGAGACTTGCAGGTCACAGTAGCTTAACAAGACGGTTTAAATGCCCCTTGGAAAAGACGTGCAGGTTGCAGTAGCTTAACAAGACGGTTTAATTGCCCCTTGAAAAAGAGGTGGAGGTTACAGTAGCTTAACAAGATGGTTTAAATGCCCATTGAAAGAGACGTGCAGGTCGCAGTAGCTTAACAAGACGGTTAAAATGCCCCTTGGAAGAGCGGTGGCGGTAGCAGTAGCTTAACAAGACGGTTTAAATGCCCCTTGGAAGAGATATGCAGGTCGCAGTAGCTTAACAAGACGGTTTAAATGCCCCTTGGAAGAGCGGTAAAGGTCGCAGTAGCTTAACAAGACGGTTTAAATGCCGCTTGGAAAAGACGTGCAAGGCGCAGAAGCTTAACAAGATTGAATAAATGCCCTTTGAAAGAGACGTGCAGGTCGCAGTAGCTTAGCAAGACGGTTAAAATGACCCTTGGAAGAGCGGTGGCAGTAGCAGTAGCTTAACAAGACTGTTTAAATGCCCCTTGGAAGAGACGTGCAGGTCGCAGTAGCTTAACAAGACGGTTTAAATGCCCCTTGGAAGAGCGGTGGAGGTCGCAGTAGCTTAACAAGACGGTTTAAATGCCCCTTGATTGAGACATGCAGGTCGCAGCAGCTTAACAAGAAGATTTAAATGCCTCTTGGAAGAGCGGTGGAGGTCGCAGTAGCTTAACAAGACGGTTTAAATGCCCCTTGGAAGAGACATGCAGGTTGCAGCAGCTTATCAATACGGTTTAAATGCCCCTTGGAAGAGACTTGCAGGTCGCAGTAGCTTAACAAGATGGTTTAAATGCCCCTTGGAAGAGACATGCAGGTCGCAGTAGCTTAACAAGACGGTTTAAAGGCTCCTTGGAAAAGACGAACAGGTCGCAGTAGCTTAACAAGACGGTTTAAAGGCCCCTTGGAAGAGACGAGCAAGTCGCAGTGGCTTAACAAGACGGTTTAAATGTCCCTTGGAAAAGTGGTGGAGGTTACAATAGCTTAACAAGACGGTTTAAATGCCCCTTGGAAGAAACGTGCAGATCGCAGTAGCTTAACAAGAAGGTTTAAATGCCCCTTGGAAGAGATGTGCAGGTCGCAGTAGCTTAACAAGACGGTTTAAATGCACCTTGGAAGAGACGTGGAGGTCGCAGTAGCTTAACAAGACAGCTTAAATGCCCCTTGCAAGAGACATGCAGGTTGCAGTAGCTTAACAAGACGGTTGAAATGCCCCTTGGAAGAGCAGTGGCGGTATCAGTAGCTTAACAAGAGGGTTTAAATGCCCCTTGGAAGAGACGTGCAGGTCGCAGTAGCTTAACAAGATGGTTTAAATGCCCCTTGTAAGAGCGGTGGAGTTCGCAGTAGCTTAACAAGACTGTTTAAATGCCCCTTGGAAGAGACATGCAGGTCACAGCAGCTTAACAAGACGGTTTAAATGCCCCTTGGAAGAGATGTGCAGGTCGCAGTAGCTTAATAAGACAGTTTAAATGCCCCTTGGAAGAAACATGCAGGTCGCAGTAGTTGAGCAAGATGGTTTAAATGCTCCTTGAAAGAGACGTGCAGGTCACAGTAGCTTAACAAGATGGTTTAAATGCCCCTTGGAAAAGAGGTGGAGGTTACAGTAGCTTAACAAAACTGTTTAAATGCCCCTTGGGAAACACGTGCAATTCACAGTAGCTTAACAAGACGGTTTAGATGCCCCTTGGAAGAGACGTGCAGGTCGCAGTAGCTTAACAAGTCAGTTTAAATGCCCCTTGAAAGAGACGCGCAGGTCGCAGTAGCTAAACAAGACGGTTAAAATGCCCCTTGGAAGAGCGGTGGAGGTCGCAGTAGCTTAACAAGACGGTTTAAATGCCCCTTGCAAGAGACGAGCAGGTCGCAGTAGCTTAATAAGACTGTTTAAATGCCCCTTGGTAGAAACGTGCAGGTCACAGTAGCTTAACAAGACGGTTTAAATGCCACTTGGAAGAGACGTGCAGGTCGCAGGAGCTTAAAAAGACGGTTTAAATGCCCCTTGGAAGAGCGGTGGAGGTCGCAGTAGCTTAACAAGACGGTTTAAATGCCGCTTGGAAGAGACATGCAGGTCGCAGCTGCTTAACTAGACGGTTTAAATGCCCCTTGAAAGAGACGTGCAGGTCGAAGTAGATTAACAAGACGGTTTTTAATGCCCCTTGGAAGAGACATCCAGGTCGCAGTAGCTTAACAAGACGATTTAAATGCCCCTTGCAAGAGACATGCAGGTTGCAGTAGCTTAACAAGACGGTTGAAAAGCCCCTTGGAAGAGACATGCAGGTCGCAGCAGCTTATCAAAACTGTTTAAATGCCCCTTAGAAGAGACTTACAGGTCGCAGTAGCTTAACAAGATGGTTGAAATTCCACTTATAAGAGACAGGCAGGTCGCAGTAGCTTAACAAGATGGTTTAAATGCCCCTTGGAAGAGACGTGCTGGTCGCTGTAGCTAAACAAGACCATTTAAATGCCCCTTGGAAGAGACATGCAGGTCGCAGTAGCTTAACAAGATGGTTTAAATGCCCCTTGGAAGAGAAGTGCAGGTCGCAGTAGATTAACAAGACGTTTTAAATGCCCCTTGGAAAAGTGGTGGAGCTTACAGTAGCTTAACAAGACGGTTTAAATGCCCCTTGGAAAAGACTTGCAAGTCGCAGTAGCTTAACAAGACGGTTTAAATGCCCCTTGTAAGAGCGGTGGAGTTCGCAGTAGCTTAACAAGACTGTTTAAATGCCCCTTGGAAGAGACATGCAGGTCGCAGCAGCTTAACAAGACGGTTTAAATGCCCCTTGGAAGAGATGTGCAGGTCGCAGTAGCTTAACAAGACAGTTTAAATGCCCCTTGGAAGAAACATGCAGGTCGCAGTAGTTGAACAAGATGGTTTAAATGCTCCTTGAAAGAGACGTGCAGGTCACAGTAGCTTAACAAGATGGTTTAAATGCCCCTTGGAAAAGAGGTGGAGGTTACAGTAGCTTAACAAAACTGTTTAAATGCCCCTTGGGAAACACGTGCAATTCACAGTAGCTTAACAAGACGGTTTAGATGCCCCTTGGAAGAGACGTGCAGCTCGCAGTATCTTAACAAGTCAGTTTAAATGCCCCTTGAAAGAGACGCGCAGGTCGCAGTAGCTAAACAAGACGGTTAAAATGCCCCTTGGAAGAGCGGTGAAGGTCGCAGTAGCTTAACAAGACGGTTTAAATGCCCCTTGCAAGAGACGAGCAGGTCGCAGTAGCTTAATAAGACTGTTTAAATGCCCCTTGGTAGAAACGTGCAGGTCACAGTAGCTTAACAAGACGGTTTAAATGCCACTTGGAAGAGACGTGCAGGTCGCAGGAGCTTAAAAAGACGGTTTAAATGCCCCTTGGAAGAGCGGTGGAGGTCGCAGTAGCTTAACAAGACGGTTTAAATGCCGCTTGGAAGAGACATGCAGGTCGCAGCTGCTTAACAAGACGGTTTAAATGCCCCTTGAAAGAGACGTGCAGGTCGAAGTAGATTAACAAGACGGTTTTTAATGCCCCTTGGAAGAGACATCCAGGTCGCAGTAGCTTAACAAGACTATTTAAATGCCCCTTGCAAGAGACATGCAGGTTGCAGTAGCTTAACAAGACGGTTGAAAAGCCCCTTGGAAGAGACATGCAGGTCGCAGCAGCTTATCAAAACTGTTTAAATGCCCCTTGGAAGAGACTTACAGGTCGCAGTAGCTTAACAAGATGGTTTAAATTCCACTTATAAGAGACATGCAGGTCGCAGTAGCTTAACAAGATGGTTTAAATGCCCCTTGGAAGAGACGTGCTGGTCGCTGTAGCTAAACAAGACCATTTAAATGCCCCTTGGAAGAGACATGCAGGTCGCAGTAGCTTAACAAGATGGTTTAAATGCCCCTTGGAAGAGAAGTGCAGGTCGCAGTAGATTAACAAGACGTTTTAAATGCCCCTTGGAAAAGTGGTGGAGCTTACAGTAGCTTAACAAGACGGTTTAAATGCCCCTTGGAAAAGACTTGCAAGTCGCAGTAGCTTAACAAGACGGTTTAAATGCCCCTTGGAAGAGCGGTGGAGGTCGCAGTAGCTTAACAAGACGGTTTAAATGCCCCTTGCAAGAGACATGCAGGTTGCAGTAGCTTAACAAGACGGTTGAAAAGCCCCTTGGAAGAGACGTGCAGGTCGCAGTAGCTTAACAAGATTGCTTAAATGCCCCTTGGAAGAGCGGTTGAGGTCGCAGTAGCTTGACAAGACTGTTTAAATGCCCCTTGGAAGAGACATGCAGGTCGCAGCAGCTTAACAAGACGGTTTAAATGCCCCTTAGAAGAGATGTGCAGGTCGCAGTAGCTTAACAAGACAGTTTAAATGCCCCTTGGAAGAAACATGCAGGTCGCAGTAGCTTAACAAGATGGTTTAAATGACACTTGGAAAAGACATGCAGGTCGCAGCAGCTTAACAAGATGGTTTAAAGGCTCCTTGGAAAAGACTTACAGGTCGCAGTAGCTTAACAAGACGGTTTAAATGCCCCTTGGAAGAGAAGTGCAGATTGCAGTAGCTTAACAAGACGGTTTAAATGCCCCTTGGAAAAGACATGCAAGGCGCAGAAGCTTAACAAGACTGTATAAATGCCCGTTGAAAGAGACGTGCAGGTCGCAGTAGCTTAACAAGACGGTTAAAATGACCCTTGGAAGAGCGGTGGCAGTAGCAGTAGCTTAACAAGACTGTTTAAATGCCCCTTGGAAGAGACGTGCAGGTCGCAGTAGCTTAACAAGACGGTTTAAATGCCCCTGGGAAGAGCTGTGGAGGTTGCAGTAGCTTAACAAGACGGTTTAAATGCCCCTTGGTTGAGACATGCAGGTCTCAGAAGCTTAAGAAGAAGGTTTAAATGCCTCTTGAAAGAGCGGTGGAGGTCGCAGTAGCTTAACAAGACGGTTTAAATGCCCCTTGGAAGAGACATGCAGGTCGCAGCAGCTTATCAAAACTGTTTAAATGCCCCTTGGAAGAGACTTGCAGGTTGCAGTTGACGCGCCCCCTGGGACATATTCCTTTTTGAGGGGAATACCCGGCACCGGATCAGATGGGGGGGGTTGTAGTCTCCGAGCGGCTGTGACCCGGTCCCGTGCCCAGGGCGTCAAGCTCAGTGTTATGTGGCAGCTTTACAGATGTTACTAAAGTTCTTTTGTGTCGACTACGCCACCCGTTGTGATGCGGTCACTGTGGCCGCCGCTGCAGCAGAGTCCGCTGAGGCTGATGGTGGATGCGCAGCTTGGTGGGATAACCCCCAACGGGAGGGGTATAGCCTCAGAGGGGACAGGCGCAGAGGATGGGGGTTGTGGTGGTGCGGTGCAGCCGGCAATGAAGACAGACTCGGGTTGTGCAGTTAAGGGAGTTTACTTACTGCTGATGTTTCGGTCACTCCAGCTGCTAGTGACCACCCGAGCCGTGCTGCGTCCACCAGGTCCTGGATCCGGCCAACCCCCAAGCAAGTCCAGAGCGTGGCCCTGAGCTCTCCCTCTGTCCTTTCTTCAGCCGTCCCCACCAGTGATTCACCTAGGTCCAGCTCCCTCGGGCCTTCTTTTGGGACACCCTTGGCCCTGGGTTCCCTGACCCTGCATGTGGTGTGCCTTCGGGGTGAATGTGGTGGGTGACCGTGACAGACACTGCCCACGGTCTCCGGTCTCTGGCTGGGGAATGTCTTTGCCCCCACCAGCTTGGGTTCCGGTACCCTCTTGCTGACTCCTCACCCGGTGCTCTAATTTGGGTTCTTGGGTCCCTTCAGTCTTCCCCCTCTGGGTCTTTCTCTGCTCCACTCTCTCTCTCTCCAGGGCTGCTGTTTCCTGCTCTCTCCTCTCCAACTGACTTGTTCTCAGCGTCTGACCCTGATCTAAGTTGGTGCCCTCCTTATATATCCCTCTATGTGTGAGCTCAGGTGACCAGCACCCAATGAGCTCCTATCACTACCCAGACTGCTCCCCCTATCTGCCCCTACACTACATGGGATGTACCACCCCCCTCCCACTCCAGCCAGGAACAGGCTCGGTTGTACCTGCATATTTCTAAGTGGGAGTACCGTCGGCCTGCTCCTCTGAAATGGGATGTATGTAGTGCATGCAGTCTATCTGAGCTCAGTTCCACACTCCATCCTTACCCGGGAGTGGAATATCACACCTCTGGGTTGAGGTGCAATACCCCTGTAGCAGCCGAATCCTCAGGGTGCTACATTCCCCCCTGGTAAATCACAGCACGTCCTCGGGCTGTAAGACAAAACACCACAAAAACAACAATTTTTTTTTTTTTTTTTCATAAACATAACCATATAAAACATTATATAAAACAGTAGATATATATATATAAATAACATTCTCGTCGTCTCTTTCTTTCTTCCTCCTCTGGTCACCGTGCAACTCGTGACCAGGTAAAGTGCGACAGAAAAGCAGTTTCTCCTAAAACCAGTAGGGGGCGCTTTAGGAAGCGCAACTATATACAGGGGAGTTGGCCGCTCTCAGTCCTCGGCCAGGTAAAGGGAAAGGGATGGCTGCTCACAGTCCTCAGCCTGGTTTGGGTAGGGGACACACGGGTTAAACTGTTCACTGGTCCCAACGGGGACTAAACTTTAAAGCAGCCACGGTTACTTGGGTACCCCGACAGGTAACTATATACAGTCCTTTGTACTATCTCAGTCATAGTACCTTCTAGCCTTGAACCCGTCCGGGTCTTCTGGCTCCTCCTCCCTACACCGCAACTCCTCCTCTGTCAGGCGATGCACGTGGAGGGCGTAAGGTCCCTTGGCACACTTGTGCCGGGTGAACGTTACCTCGTCACCGACGTAGAGGTCACGGCCTTTGTGACCCTCTGGCAGGTGGGACTCGACGTCCCGTCGGGTAACGAAGACGTCACCCATGGTGTTCCGGTCCTTTATGAAGCCCCACCCATGCTGCTGGTTGAACTTTATTACAGTCCCGGTGGTGCGGGGACAATGCGCTGCACGGGGGTTCCTCCTAGTCCGGCTCTTCTGCTCCGCGCTCTGGATTTGGGCCTGTTGTTCTCTGACCCGCCTCTCCTCCCGTTCTCTCTTAAACTCTGCCAGCTGTTGACGGCAACACTCTGTACGTTCAGCTGCGGCTGCCCGAGTTTCTCCGGTGAACCCCATCAAATCTGCTCCCGTGGGGTCCCACACGAATTGGGCTTCTGCTAGAGGAGGCGAGACCCGAGCCACGGGCTTCGGAGCCGGGATTAGGGGCTCACACAAGGGCCCTAGTCTTTGCTGCCGCTCCAGCTCAGGGTACCCTTCGGGCCAGATGAAGGGCCGCCCGTCCGGCCATGTGAGCTGGCCGAAGAGGTCCTCCCCCAGGTGTGGCACCCTAGGTATTGCGGGCGCGGTGGTGGTGGCGCCCGGGTTGCCCAGGCCTTGCGGCCAGGCCTGGGGCACCTGGAAGGTGAAGGGCACCGTTAGGACGGCGGCGCCCTGGGCTACCTGGCCCTGCGGCCAGGCCGGAGGCTCCGCGGAGGTAGGGGGCGCTGTTGGTGGTGCGGCGCCCGGGGGTACTAGGCCTTGCGACCAGGCTGGTGGTAATTCCTGCTTTGTCACGCTCCGGGTCGGTGCGTGTGATGTCACAGGGGTCGCGGCGGCGGCTTCCGGTCGGGGCCTAGTCCATGGCGGTGACCTGGCGGCTACGGGCACAGAAGGGGGACTTTCGGGCTCTGCGACGGGGAGCTGGGGCAGGTAAGCGGTGTCACGGCTTGGGGTATAGGCGTCCCCTTTACCTGCCTCCATGCGTTCGGCTCCCTCCTCGGCGCCGTCTCCGGCCTTGGGTCCTCCTGCGCCATCCTCAGAGGCGGTCTGCTTCCTCTTCCAGGGTAGCGTGCTCCGTTGACTGGTCTCTGCTTGCTGGGTCATCTCCCGGCTCCACTCCGCCAGTATCTCGCGCTGTACCCGGGCCATCCTCCTTGCGAGGCCCTCCAGGGCAGTTTGTGCACACTCCCGGTCTCGGGGGAGCTGCGCTAGGATCTCCGCTAGACCTAGCGGGGTTGTGGACTCTAGCAGGCTCCTGACCATCGGGTCGGTGCTGCTCTGCTCTGCTTCCGGCAGGCTCCTGGCCAGCGGGCCGGTGCTGCTCTGCCCTCCTTCCTCGGTCTCTAGCAGACTCCTGGCCAGCGGGCCGGTGCTGTTCTGCTTTCTTTCCATCTCCGGGTGAGCTCCTCCGCTACTCCTTGTTAGACCTCTTGCCTCCGGGTGCGCTCGCTCCAGACTGCTCCAAGCGACACCCATCTTTTCTCTTTTCTTTCGTCTCCTCCCACTTCGAGGGCGGTCCCGGGGCAACTCGGTGACTGTCAGCTCCAGGGGGAGTTCTTTCACGCTGACAGACACCTCCAGCATCACAGTCTCTGTTGGTGGGGGCGGTTTCCACTTTTGGCGCCATTTTCTGTCCTGGCCCACGATGGGAGGTGGCCTCCTGCCCTCCTTTGGCACGCCCATAATGGCGTCCGCTGCTCTTCCAAGGCGGGAAATCTGCGGTTTTGGCGGGAAGCGTCGCCCAGTGGCGGGAAACTCTGCAGATGGCGGGAACAAGCTGGAAATGGCGGACAATCGGCGGGAAACGACTGGTGATGGAGTCCGATGGCGTGGACCCTCCGGAACCGGCGGGAGACTTCTTTCTGAGGTAAACTTGCACTTTTCTTCAGGCACGCAGTACCCGGGTGTTGCGGGCACGTAATCCTGCCGACCACGCCAAAGTTGACGCGCCCCCTGGGACATATTCCTTTTTGAGGGGAATACCCGGCACCGGATCAGATGGGGGGGGTTGTAGTCTCCGAGCGGCTGTGACCCGGTCCCGTGCCCAGGGCGTCAAGCTCAGTGTTATGTGGCAGCTTTACAGATGTTACTAAAGTTCTTTTGTGTCGACTACGCCACCCGTTGTGATGCGGTCACTGTGGCCGCCGCTGCAGCAGAGTCCGCTGAGGCTGATGGTGGATGCGCAGCTTGGTGGGATAACCCCCAACGGGAGGGGTATAGCCTCAGAGGGGACAGGCGCAGAGGATGGGGGTTGTGGTGGTGCGGTGCAGCCGGCAATGAAGACAGACTCGGGTTGTGCAGTTAAGGGAGTTTACTTACTGCTGATGTTTCGGTCACTCCAGCTGCTAGTGACCACCCGAGCCGTGCTGCGTCCACCAGGTCCTGGATCCGGCCAACCCCCAAGCAAGTCCAGAGCGTGGCCCTGAGCTCTCCCTCTGTCCTTTCTTCAGCCGTCCCCACCAGTGATTCACCTAGGTCCAGCTCCCTCGGGCCTTCTTTTGGGACACCCTTGGCCCTGGGTTCCCTGACCCTGCATGTGGTGTGCCTTCGGGGTGAATGTGGTGGGTGACCGTGACAGACACTGCCCACGGTCTCCGGTCTCTGGCTGGGGAATGTCTTTGCCCCCACCAGCTTGGGTTCCGGTACCCTCTTGCTGACTCCTCACCCGGTGCTCTAATTTGGGTTCTTGGGTCCCTTCAGTCTTCCCCCTCTGGGTCTTTCTCTGCTCCACTCTCTCTCTCTCCAGGGCTGCTGTTTCCTGCTCTCTCCTCTCCAACTGACTTGTTCTCAGCGTCTGACCCTGATCTAAGTTGGTGCCCTCCTTATATATCCCTCTATGTGTGAGCTCAGGTGACCAGCACCCAATGAGCTCCTATCACTACCCAGACTGCTCCCCCTATCTGCCCCTACACTACATGGGATGTACCACCCCCCTCCCACTCCAGCCAGGAACAGGCTCGGTTGTACCTGCACATTTCTAAGTGGGAGTACCGTCGGCCTGCTCCTCTGAAATGGGATGTATGTAGTGCATGCAGTCTATCTGAGCTCAGTTCCACACTCCATCCTTACCCGGGAGTGGAATATCACACCTCTGGGTTGAGGTGCAATACCCCTGTAGCAGTCGAATCCTCAGGGTGCTACACATTAGCTTAACAAGATGGTTTAAATGCCCATTGGAAGAGACGAGCAGGTCGCAGTAGCTTAACAAGAAGGTTTAAAGGCCCCTTGGAAGAGACAAGCAAGTCGCAGTAGCTTAACAAACGGTTTAAATGTCCCTTGGAAAAGTGGTGGAGGTTACAATAGCTTAACAAGACGGTTTAAATGCCCCTTGCAAGAGACAAGCAGGTTGCAGTAGCTTAACAAGACGGTTGAAATGCCCCTTGGAAGAGCAGTGGCGGTAGCAGTAGCTTAACAAGAGGGTTTAAATGCCCCTTGGAAGAGACGTGCAGGTCGCAGTAGCTTAACAAGATGTTTAAATGCCCCTTGGAAGAGCGGAGGAGTTCGCAGTAGCTTAACAAAACTGTTTAAATGCCCCTTGGAAGAGACATGCAGGTCGCAGCAGCTTAACAAGACGGTTTAAATGCCCCTTGGAAGAGATGTGCAGGTCGCAGTAGCTTAACAAGACAGTTTAAATGCCCCTTGGAAGAGACTTGCAGGTCACAGTAGCTTAACAAGACGGTTTAAATGCCCCTTGGAAAAGACGTGCAGGTTGCAGTAGCTTAACAAGACGGTTTAAATGCCCCTTGGAAAAGAGGTGGAGGTTACAGTAGCTTAACAAGACGGTTTAAATGCCCATTGAAAGAGACGTGCAGGTCGCAGTAGCTTAACAAGACGGTTAAAATGCCCCTTGGAAGAGCGGTGGCGGTAGCAGTAGCTTAACAAGACGGTTTAAATGCCCCTTGGAAAAGAGGTGGAGGTTACAGTAGCTTAACAAGACGGTTTAAATGCCCGTTGAAAGAGACGTGCAGGTCGCAGTAGCTTAACAAGATGGTTAAAATGCCCCTTGGAAGAGCGGTGGCGGTAGCAGTAGCTTAACAAGACGGTTTAAATGCCCCTTGGAAGAGACTTGCAGGTCACAGTAGCTTAACAAGATGGTTTAAATGCCCCGTCGAAGAGACATGCAGGTCGCAGTAGCTTAACAAGACGGTTTAAATGCCCCTTGGAAGAGACGTGCAGGTCGCAGTAGCTTAACAAGACGCTTTAAATGCCCCTTGGAAGAGACATGCAGGTCGCAGCAGCTTATCAAGACAGTTTAAATGCCCCTTGGAAGAGACTTGCAGGTCACAGTAGCTTAACAAGACGGTTTAAATGCCCCTTGGAAAAGACGTGCAGGTTGCAGTAGCATAACAAGACGGTTTAAATGCCCCTTGGAAAAGAGGTGGAGGTTACAGTAGCTTAACAAGACGGTTTAAATGCCCATTGAAAGAGACGTGCAGGTCGCAGTAGCTTAACAAGACGGTTAAAATGCCCCTTGGAAGAGCGGTGGCGGTAGCAGTAGCTTAACAAGACTGTTTAAATGCCCCTTGGAAGAGACGTGCAGGTCACAGTAGCTTAACAAGACGGTTTAAATGCCCCTTGGAAGAGCGGTGGAGGTCGCAGTAGCTTAACAAGACGGTTTAAATGCCCCTTGGTTGAGACATGCAGGTCGCAGCAGCTTAACAAGAAGGTTTAAATGCCTCTTGGAAGAGCGGTGGAGGTCGCAGTAGCTTAACAAGACGGTTTAAATGACCCTTGGAAGAGACATGCAGGTCGCAGCAGCTTATCAAGACGGTTTAAATGCCCCTTGGAAGAGACTTGCAGGTCGCAGTAGCTTAACAAGATGGTTTAAATGCCCCTTGGAAGAGACATGCAGGTCGCAGTAACTTAACAAGACGGTTTAAAGGCTCCTTGGAAAAGACGAACAGGTCGCAGTAGCTTAACAAGACGGTTTAAAGGCCCCTTGGAAGAGACGAGCAAGTCGCAGTGGCTTAACAAGACGGCTTAAATGTCCCTTGGAAAAGTGGTGGAGGTTACACTAGCTTAACAGGACGGTTTAAATGCCCCTTGGAAGAGACGTGCAGGTCGCAGTAGCTTAACAAGAAGGTTTAAATGCCCCTTGGAAGAGATGTGCAGGTCGCAGTAGCTTAACAAGACGGTTTAAATGCACCTTGGAAGAGACGTGGAGGTCGCAGTAGCCTAACAAGTCAGCTTCAATGCCCCTTGCAAGAGACATGCAGGTTGCAGTAGCTTAACAAGACGGTTGAAATGCCCCTTGGAAGAGCAGTGGCGGTAGCAGTAGCTAAACAAGAGGGTTTAAATGCCCCTTGGAAGAGACGTGCAGGTCGCAGTAGCTTAACAAGACTGTTTAAATGCCCCTTGGAAGAGACATGCAGGTCGCAGTAGCTTAACAAGACGGTTTAAATGCCCCTTGGAAGAGATGTGCAGGTCGCAGTAGCTTAACAAGACAGTTTAAATGCCCCTTGGAAGAAACATGCAGGTCGCAGTAGTTGAACAAGATGGTTTAAATGCTCTTTGAAAGAGACGTGCAGGTCACAGTAGCTTAAAAAGATGGTTTAAATGCCCCTTGGAAAAGTGGTGGAGGTTACAGTAGCTTAACAAAACTATTTAAATGCCCCTTGGGAAACACGTGCAATTCGCAGTAGCTTAACAAGATGGTTTAGATGCCCCTTGGAAGAGACGTGCAGGTCGCTGTAGCTTAACAAGTCAGTTTAAATGCCCCTTGAAAGAGACGCGCAGGTCGCAGTAGCTAAACAAGACGGTTAAAATGCCCCTTGGAAGAGCGGTGGAGGTCGCAGTAGCTTAACAAGACGGTTTAAATGCCCCTTGCAAGAGACGAGCAGGTCGCAGTAGCTTAATAAGACTGTTTAAATGCCCTTTGGTAGAAACGTCCAGGTCACAGTAGCTTAACAAGACGGTTTAAACGCCACTTGGAAGAGACGTGCAGGTCGCAGGAGCTTAAAAAGACGGTTTCAATGCCCCTTGGAAGAGCGGTGGAGGTCGCAGTAGCTTAACAAGACGGTTTAAATGCCCCTTGGAAGAGACATGCAGGTCGCAGCTGCTTAACAAGACGGTTTAAATGCCCCTTGAAAGAGACGTGCAGGTCGAAGTAGCTTAACAAGACGGTTTTTAATGCCCCTTGGAAGAGACATCCAGGTCGCAGTAGCTTAATAAGACGGTTTAAATGCCCCTTGGAAAAGACGTGCAAGTCACAGTAGCTTAACAAGATGGTTTAAATTCCCCTTGGAAGAGACATGCAGGTCGCAGTAGCTTAACAAGACGGTTTAAAGGCTCCTTGGAAAAGACGAACAGGTCGCAGTAGCTTAACAAGATGGTTTAAAGGCCCCTTGGAAGAGACGAGCAAGTCGCAGTGGCTTAACAAGACGGTTTAAATGTCCCTTGGAAAAGTGGTGGAGGTTACAATAGCTTAACAAGACGGTTTAAATGCCCCTTGGAAGAAACGTGCAGATCGCAGTAGCTTAACAAGTCAGTTTAAATGCCCCTTGAAAGAGACGCGCAGGTCGCAGTACCTAAACAAGACGGTTAAAATGCCCCTTGGAAGAGAGGTGGAGGTCGCAGTAGCTTAACAAGACGGTTTAAATGCCCCTTGGAAGAGACATGCAGGTCGCAGCAGCTTATCAAGACGGTTTAAATGCCCCTTGGAAGAGACTTGCAGGTCGCAGCAGCTTAACAAGATGGTTTAAATGCCCCTTGGAAGAGACATGCAGGTCGCAGTAGCTTAACAAGACGGTTTAAAGGCTCCTTGGAAAAGACGAACAGGTCGCAGTAGCTTAACAAGACGGTTTAAAGGCCCCTTGGAAGAGACGAGCAAGTCGCAGTGGCTTAACAAGACGGCTTAAATGTCCCTTGGAAAAGTGGTGGAGGTTGCACAAGCTTAACAGGACGGTTTAAATGCCCCTTGGAAGAGACGTGCAGGTCGCAGTAGCTTAACAAGAAGGTTTAAATGCCCCTTGGAAGAGATGTGCAGGTCGCAGTAGCTTAACAAGACGGTTTAAATGCACCTTGGAAGAGACGTGGAGGTCGCAGTAGCCTAACAAGACAGCTTAAATGCCCCTTGCAAGAGACATGCAGGTCGCAGTAGCTTAACAAGACGGTTGAAATGCCCCTTGGAAGAGCAGTGGCGGTAGCAGTAGCTAAACAAGAGGGTTTAAATGCCCCTTGGAAGAGACGTGCAGGTCGCAGTAGCTTAACAAGACTGTTTAAATGCCCCTTGGAAGAGACATGCAGGTCGCAGTAGCTTAACAAGACGGTTTAAATGCCCCTTGGAAGATATGTGCAGGTCGCAGTAGCTTAACAAGACAGTTTAAATGCCCCTTGGAAGAAACATGCAGGTCGCAGTAGTTGAACAAGATGGTTTAAATGCTCTTTGAAAGAGACGTGCAGGTCACAGTAGCTTAAAAAGATGGTTTAAATGCCCCTTGGAAAAGTGGTGGAGGTTACAGTAGCTTAACAAAACTATTTAAATGCCCCTTGGGAAACACGTGCAATTCGCAGTAGCTTAACAAGATGGTTTAGATGCCCCTTGGAAGAGACGTGCAGGTCGCTGTAGCTTAACAAGTCAGTTTAAATGCCCCTTGAAAGAGACGCGCAGGTCGCAGTAGCTAAACAAGACGGTTAAAATGCCCCTTGGAAGAGCGGTGGAGGTCGCAGTAGCTTAACAAGACGGTTTAAATGCCCCTTGCAAGAGACGAGCAGGTCGCAGTAGCTTAATAAGACTGTTTAAATGCCCTTTGGTAGAAACGTCCAGGTCACAGTAGCTTAACAAGACGGTTTAAACGCCACTTGGAAGAGACGTGCAGGTCGCAGGAGCTAAAAAAGACGGTTTCAATGCCCCTTGGAAGAGCGGTGGAGGTCGCAGTAGCTTAACAAGACGGTTTAAATGCCCCTTGGAAGAGACATGCAGGTCGCAGCTGCTTAACAAGACGGTTTAAATGCCCCTTGAAAGAGACGTGCAGGTCGAAGTAGCTTAACAAGACGGTTTTTAATGCCCCTTGGAAGAGACATCCAGGTCGCAGTAGCTTAATAAGACGGTTTAAATGCCCCTTGGAAAAGACGTGCAAGTCGCAGTAGCTTAACAAGATGGTTTAAATTCCCCTTGGAAGAGACATGCAGGTCGCAGTAGCTTAACAAGACGGTTTAAAGGCTCCTTGGAAAAGACGAACAGGTCGCAGTAGCTTAACAAGACGGTTTAAAGGCCCCTTGGAAGAGAGGAGCAAGTCGCAGTGGCTTAACAAGACGGTTTAAATGTCCCTTGGAAAAGTGGTGGAGGTTACAATAGCTTAACAAGACGGTTTAAATGCCCCTTGGAAGAAACGTGCAGATCGCAGTAGCTTAACAAGTCAGTTTAAATGCCCCTTGAAAGAGACGCGCAGGTCGCAGTAGCTAAACAAGACGGTTAAAATGCCCCTTGGAAGAGCGGTGGAGGTCGCAGTAGCTTAACAAGACGGTTTAAATGCCCCTTGCAAGAGACGAGCAGGTCGCAGTAGCTTAATAAGACTGTTTAAATGCCCTTTGGTAGAAACGTCCAGGTCACAGTAGCTTAACAAGACGGTTTAAACGCCACTTGGAAGAGACGTGCAGGTCGCAGGAGCTTAAAAAGACGGTTTCAATGCCCCTTGGAAGAGCGGTGGAGGTCGCAGTAGCTTAACAAGACGGTTTAAATGCCCCTTGGAAGAGACATGCAGGTCGCAGCTGCTTAACAAGACGGTTTAAATGCCCCTTGAAAGAGACGTGCAGGTCGAAGTAGCTTAACAAGACGGTTTTTAATGCCCCTTGGAAGAGACATCCAGGTCGCAGTAGCTTAATAAGACGGTTTAAATGCCCCTTGGAAAAGACGTGCAAGTCGCAGTAGCTTAACAAGATGGTTTAAATTCCCCTTGGAAGAGACATGCAGGTCGCAGTAGCTTAACAAGACGGTTTAAAGGCTCCTTGGAAAAGACGAACAGGTCGCAGTAGCTTAACAAGACGGTTTAAAGGCCCCTTGGAAGAGACGAGCAAGTCGCAGTGGCTTAACAAGACGGTTTAAATGTCCCTTGGAAAAGTGGTGGAGGTTACAATAGCTTAACAAGACGGTTTAAATGCCCCTTGGAAGAAACGTGCAGATCGCAGTAGCTTAACAAGAAGGTTTAAATGCCCCTTGGAAGAGATGTGCAGGTCGCAGTAGCTTAACAAGACGGTTTAAATGCACCTTGGAAGAGACGTGGAGGTCGCAGTAGCTTAACAAGACAGCTTAAATGCCCCTTGCAAGAGACATGCAGGTTGCAGTAGCTTAACAAGACGGTTGAAATGCCCCTTGGAAGAGCAGTGGCGGTATCAGTAGCATAACAATAGGGTTTAAATGCCCCTTGGAAGAGACGTGCAGGTCGCAGTAGCTTAACAAGATGGTTTAAATGCCCCTTGTAAGAGCGGTGGAGTTCGCAGTAGCTTAACAAGACTGTTTAAATGCCCCTTGGAAGAGACATGCAGGTCGCAGCAGCTTAACAAGACGGTTTAAATGCCCCTTGGAAGAGATGTGCAGGTCGCAGTAGCTTAACAAGACAGTTTAAATGCCCCTTGGAAGAAACATGCAGGTCGCAGTAGTTGAACAAGATGGTTTAAATGCTCCTTGAAAGAGACGTGCAGGTCACAGTAGCTTAACAAGATGGTTTAAATGCCCCTTGGAAAAGAGGTGGAGGTTACAGTAGCTTAACAAAACTGTTTAAATGCCCCTTGGGAAACACGTGCAATTCGCAGTAGCTTAACAAGACGGTTTAGATGCCCCTTGGAAGAGACGTGCAGGTCGCAGTAGCTTAACAAGTCAGTTTAAATGCCCCTTGAAAGAGGCGCGCAGGTCGCAGTAGCTAAACAAGACGGTTAAAATGCCCCTTGGAAGAGCGGTGGAGGTCGCAGTAGCTTAACAAGACGGTTTAAATGCCCCTTGCAAGAGACGAGCAGGTCGCAGTAGCTTAATAAGACTGTTTAAATGCCCCTTGGTAGAAACGTGCAGGTCACAGTAGCTTAACAAGACGGTTTAAATGCCACTTGGAAGAGACGTGCAGGTCGCAGGAGCTTAAAAAGACGGTTTAAATGCCCCTTGGAAGAGCGGTGGAGGTCGCAGTAGCTTAACAAGACGGTTTAAATGCCGCTTGGAAGAGACATGCAGGTCGCAGCTGCTTAACAAGACGGTTTAAATGCCCCTTGAAAGAGACGTGCAGGTCGAAGTAGATTAACAAGACGGTTTTTAATGCACCTTGGAAGAGACATCCAGGTCGCAGTAGCTTAACAAGACGATTTAAATGCTCCTTGGAAAAGACGTGCAAGTCGCAGTAGCTTAACAAGATGGTTTAAATTCCACTTATAAGAGACATGCAGGTCGCAGTAGCTTAACAAGATGGTTTAAATGCCCCTTGGAAGAGACGTGCTGGTCGCTGTAGCTAAACAAGACCATTTAAATGCCCCTTGGAAGAGACATGCAGGTCGCAGTAGCTTAACAAGATGGTTTAAATGTCCCTTGGAAGAGAAGTGCAGGTCGCAGTAGATTAACAAGACGTTTTAAATGCCCCTTGGAAAAGTGGTGGAGCTTACAGTAGCTTAACAAGACGGTTTAAATGCCCCTTGGAAAAGACTTGCAAGTCGCAGTAGCTTAACAAGACGGTTTAAATGCCCCTTGGAAGAGCGGTGGAGGTCGCAGTAGCTTAACAAGACGGTTTAAATGCCCCTTGCAAGAGACATGCAGGTTGCAGTAGCTTAACAAGACGGTTGAAAAGCCCCTTGGAAGAGACGTGCAGGTCGCAGTAGCTTAACAAGATTGCTTAAATGCCCCTTGGAAGAGCGGTTGAGGTCGCAGTAGCTTGACAAGACTGTTTAAATGCCCCTTGGAAGAGACATGCAGGTCGCAGCAGCTTAACAAGACAGTTTAAATGCCCCTTGGAAGAGATGTGCAGGTCGCAGTAGCTTAACAAGACAGTTTAAATGCCCCTTGGAAGAAACATGCAGGTCGCAGTAGCTTAACAAGATGGTTTAAATGACACTTGGAAAAGACTTGCATGTCGCAGTAGCTTAACAAGATGGTTTAAATGCCCCTTGGAAGAGACATGCAGGTCGCAGTAGCTTAACAAGATGGTTTAAAGGCTCCTTGGAAAAGACGAGCAGGTCGCAGTAGCTTAACAAGACGGTTTAAAGGCCCCTTGGAAGAGACGAGCAAGTCGCAGTAGCTTAACAAGACGGTTTAAATGTCCCTTGGAAAAGTGGTGGAGGTTACAATAGCTTAACAAGACGGATTAAATGCCCCTTGGAAGAGACGTGGAGGTCGCAGTAGCTTAACAAGACAGCTTAAATGCCCCTTGCAAGAGACATGCAGGTTGCAGTAGCTTAACAAGACGGTTGAGATGCCCCTTGGAAGAGCAGTGGCGGTAGCAGTAGCTTAATAAGAGGGTTTAAATGCCCCTTGGAAGAGACGTGCAGGTCGCAGTAGCTTAACAAGATGGTTTAAATGCCCCTTGGAAGAGCGGTGGAGTTCGCAGTAGCTTAACAAGACTGTTTAAATGCCCCTTGGAAGAGACATGCAGGTCGCAGCAGCTTAACAAGACAGTTTAAATGCCCCTTGGAAGAGATGTGCAGGTCGCAGTAGCTTAACAAGACAGTTTAAATGCCCCTTGGAAGAAACATGCAGGTCGCAGTAGTTGAACAAGATGGTTTAAATGCTCCTTGAAAGAGACGTGCAGGTCACAGTAGCTTAACAAGATGGTTTAAATGCCCCTTGGAAAAGTGGTGGAGGTTACAGTAGCTTAACAAAACTGTTTAAATGCCCCTTGGAAACACGTGCAAATCGCAGTAGCTTAACAAGACGATTTAGATGCCCCTTGGAAGAGACGTACAGGTCGCAGTAGCTTAACAAGACGGTTTAAATGCCCCTTGGAAGAGAAGTGCAGGTTGCAGTAGCTTAACAAGACGGTTTAAATGCCCCTTGGAAAAGAGGTGGAGGTTACAGTAGCTTAACAAGACGGTTTAAATGCCCGTTGAAAGAGGCGTGCAGGTCGCAGTAGCTTAACAAGACGGTTAAAATGCCCCTTGGAAGAGCGGTGGCGGTAGCAGTAGCTTAACAAGATGGTTTAAATGCCCCTTGGAAGAGACTTGCAGGTCACAGTAGCTTAGCAAGATGGTTTAAATGCCCCTTCGAAGAGACATGCAGGTCGCAGTAGCTTAACAAGACGGTTTAAATGCCCCTTGGAAGAGACGTGCAGGTCGCAGTAGCTTAACAAGACGTTTTAAATGCCCCTTGGAAGAGACATGCAGGTCGCAGCAGCTTATCAAGACAGTTTAAATGCCCCTTGGAAGAGACTTGCAGGTCACAGTAGCTTAACAAGACGGTTTAAATGCCCCTTGGAAAAGACGTGCAGATTGCAGTAGCTTAACAAGACGGTTTAAATGCCCCTTGGAAAAGAGGTGGAGGTTACAATAGCTTAACAAAACGGTTTAAATGCCCATTGAAAGAGACGTGCAGGTCGCAGTAGCTTAACAAGACGGTTAAAATGCCCCTTGGAAGAGCGGTGGCGGTAGCAGTAGCTTAACAAGACGGTTTAAATGCCCCTTGGAAGAGACATGCAGGTCGCAGTAGCTTAACAAGACGGTTTAAATGCCCCTTGGAAGAGCAGTGGAGGTCGCAGTAGCTTAACAAGACGGTTTAAATGCTCCTTGGAAGAGACATGCAGGTCGCAGCTGCTTAACAAGACGGTTTAAATGCCCCTTGAAAGAGACGTGCAGGTCGAAGTAGCTTAACAAGACGGTTTTAAATGCCCCTTAGAAGAGACATCCAGGTCGCAGTAGCTTAACAAGACGGTTTAAATGCCCATTGGAAAAGTGGTGGAAGTTACAGTAGCTAAACAAGACGGTTTAAATGCCCCTTGGAAAAGACGTGCAAGTCGCAGTAGCTTAACAAGATGGTTTAAATTCCCCTTGGAAGGGACATGCAGGTCACAGCAGCTTATCAAGACGGTTTAAATGCCCCTTGGAAGAGACTTACAGGTCGCAGTAGCTTAACAAGACGTTTTAAATGCCCCTTGGAAGAGACATGCAGGTCGCAGCAGCTTATCAAGACGGTTTAAATGCCCCTTGGAAGAGACTTACAGGTCGCAGTAGCTTAACAAGACGGTTTAAATGCCACTTGGAAGAGAAGTGCAGATTGCAGTAGCTTAACAAGACGGTTTAAATGCCCCTTGGAAAAGACATGCAAGGCGCAGAAGCTTAACAAGACTGTTTAAATGCCCCTTGGAAGAGACGTGCAGGTCACAGTAGCTTAACAAGACGGTTTAAATGCCCCTGGGAAGAGCTGTGGAGGTTGCAGTAGCTTAACAAGACGGTTTAAATGCCCCTTGGTTGAGACATGCAGGTCGCAGAAGCTTAAGAAGAAGGTTTAAATGCCTCTTGAAAGAGCGGTGGAGGTCGCAGTAGCTTAACAAGACGGTTTAAATGCCCCTTGGAAGAGACATGCAGGTCGCAGCAGCTTATCAAGACTGTTTAAATGCCCCTTGGAAGAGACTTGCAGGTTGCAGTAGCTTAACAAGATGGTTTAAATGCCCATTGGAAGAGACGAGCAGGTCGCAGTAGCTTAACAAGAAGGTTTAAAGGCCCCTTGGAAGAGACAAGCAAGTCGCAGTAGCTTAACAAACGGTTTAAATGTCCCTTGGAAAAGTGGTGGAGGTTACAATAGCTTAACAAGATGGTTTCAATGCCCCTTGCAAGAGACAAGCAGGTTGCAGTAGCTTAACAAGACGGTTGAAATGCCCCTTGGAAGAGCAGTGGCGGTAGCAGTAGCTTAACAAGAGGGTTTAAATGCCCCTTGGAAGAGACGTGCAGGTCGCAGTAGCTTAACAAGATGTTTAAATGCCCCTTGGAAGAGCGGAGTAGTTCGCAGTAGCTTAACAAAACTGTTTAAATGCCCCTTGGAAGAGACATGCAGGTCGCAGCAGCTTAACAAGATGGTTTAAATGCCCCTTGGAAGAGATGTGCAGGTCGCAGTAGCTTAACAAGACAGTTTAAATGCCCCTTGGAAGAGACTTGCAGGTCACAGTAGCTTAACAAGACGGTTTAAATGCCCCTTGGAAAAGACGTGCAGGTTGCAGTAGCTTAACAAGACGGTTTAAATGCCCCTTGGAAAAGAGGTGGAGGTTACAGTAGCTTAACAAGACGGTTTAAATGCCCATTGAAAGAGACGTGCAGGTCGCAGTAGCTTAACAAGACGATTTAAATGCCCCTTGGAAAAGACGTGCAAGTCGCAGTAGCTTAACAAGATGGTTTAAATTCCACTTATAAGAGACATGCAGGTCGCAGTAGCTTAACAAGATGGTTTAAATGCCCCTTGGAAGAGACGTGCTGGTCGCTGTAGCTAAACAAGACCATTTAAATGCCCCTTGGAAGAGACATGCAGGTCGCAGTAGCTTAACAAGATGGTTTAAATGTCCCTTGGAAGAGAAGTGCAGGTCGCAGTAGATTAACAAGACGTTTTAAATGCCCCTTGGAAAAGTGGTGGAGCTTACAGTAGCTTAACAAGACGGTTTAAATGCCCCTTGGAAAAGACTTGCAAGTCGCAGTAGCTTAACAAGACGGTTTAAATGCCCCTTGGAAGAGCGGTGGAGGTCGCAGTAGCTTAACAAGACGGTTTAAATGCCCCTTGCAAGAGACATGCAGGTTGCAGTAGCTTAACAAGACGGTTGAAAAGCCCCTTGGAAGAGACGTGCAGGTCGCAGTAGCTTAACAAGATTGCTTAAATGCCCCTTGGAAGAGCGGTTGAGGTCGCAGTAGCTTGACAAGACTGTTTAAATGCCCCTTGGAAGAGACATGCAGGTCGCAGCAGCTTAACAAGACGGTTTAAATGCCCCTTAGAAGAGATGTGCAGGTCGCAGTAGCTTAACAAGACAGTTTAAATGCCCCTTGGAAGAAACATGCAGGTCGCAGTAGCTTAACAAGATGGTTTAAATGACACTTGGAAAAGACTTGCATGTCGCAGTAGCTTAACAAGATGGTTTAAATGCCCCTTGGAAGAGACATGCAGGTCGCAGTAGCTTAACAAGATGGTTTAAAGGCTCCTTGGAAAAGACGAGCAGGTCGCAGTAGCTTAACAAGACGGTTTAAAGGCCCCTTGGAAGAGACGAGCAAGTCGCAGTAGCTTAACAAGACGGTTTAAATGTCCCTTGGAAAAGTGGTGGAGGTTACAATAGCTTAACAAGACGGATTAAATGCCCCTTGGAAGAGACGTGGAGGTCGCAGTAGCTTAACAAGACAGCTTACATGCCCCTTGCAAGAGACATGCAGGTTGCAGTAGCTTAACAAGACGGTTGAAATGCCCCTTGGAAGAGCAGTGGCGGTAGCAGTAGCTAAACAAGAGGGTTTAAATGCCCCTTGGAAGAGACGTGCAGGTCGCAGTAGCTTAACAAGACTGTTTAAATGCCCCTTGGAAGAGACATGCAGGTCGCAGTAGCTTAACAAGACGGTTTAAATGCCCCTTGGAAGAGATGTGCAGGTCGCAGTAGCTTAACAAGACAGTTTAAATGCCCCTTGGAAGAAACATGCAGGTCGCAGTAGTTGAACAAGATGGTTTAAATGCTCCTTGAAAGAGACGTGCAGGTCACAGTAGCTTAACAAGATGGTTTAAATGCCCCTTGGAAAAGTGGTGGAGGTTACAGTAGCTTAACAAAACTATTTAAATGCCCCTTGGGAAACACGTGCAATTCGCAGTAGCTTAACAAGATGGTTTAGATGCCCCTTGGAAGAGACGTGCAGGTGGCTGTAGCTTAACAAGTCAGTTTAAATGCCCCTTGAAAGAGACGCGCAGGTCGCAGTTGCTAAACAAGACGGTTAAAATGCCCCTTGGAAGAGCGGTGGAGGTCGCAGTAGCTTAACAAGACGGTTTAAATGCCCCTTGCAAGAGACGAGCAGGTCGCAGTAGCTTAATAAGACTGTTTAAATGCCCTTTGGTAGAAACGTCCAGGTCACAGTAGCTTAACAAGACGGTTTAAACGCCACTTGGAAGAGACGTGCAGGTCGCAGGAGCTTAAAAAGACGGTTTCAATGCCCCTTGGAAGAGCGGTGGAGGTCGCAGTAGCTTAACAAGAAGGTTTAAATGCCCCTTGGAAGAGACATGCAGGTCGCAGCTGCTTAACAAGACGGTTTAAATGCCCCTTGAAAGAGACGTGCAGGTCGAAGTAGCTTAACAAGATGGTTTTTAATGCCCCTTGGAAGAGACATCCAGGTCGCAGTAGCTTAACAAGACGGTTTAAATGCCCCTTGGAAAAGACGTGCAAGTCGCAGGAGCTTAACAAGATGGTTTAATTTCCCCTTGGAAGAGACATGCAGGTCGCAGCAGCCTATCAAGACGGTTTAAATGCCCCTTGGAAGAGACTTGCAAGTCGCAGTAGCTTAACAAGACGTTTTAAATGCCCCTTGGAAGAGACATGCAGGTCGCAGCAGCTTATCAAGACGGTTTTAATGCCCCTTGGAAGAGACTTACAGGTCGCAGTAGCTTAACAAGACGGTTTAAATGCCCCTTGGAAGAGAAGTGCAGGTTGCAGTAGCTTAACAAGACGGTTTAAATGCCCCTTGGAAAAGACGTGCAAGTCGCAGTAGCTTAACAAGATGGTTTAAATGCCCCTTGGAAGAGACATGCAGGTCGCAGTAGCTTAACAAGACGGTTTAAATGCCCCTTGGAAGAGCGGTAAAGGTCGCAGTAGCTTAACAAGACCGTTTAAATGCCCCTTGGAAAAGACGTGCAAGGCGCAGAAGCTTAACAAGACTGTATAAATGCCCGTTGAAAGAGACGTGCAGGTCGCAGTAGCTTAACAAGACGGTTAAAATGACCCTTGGAAGAGCGGTGGCAGTATCAGTAGCTTAACAAGACTGTTTAAATGCCCCTTGGAAGAGACGTGCAGGTCGCAGTAGCTTAACAAGGCGGTTTAAATGCCCCTTGGAAGAGCGGTGGAGGTTGCAGTAGCTTAACAAGACGGTTTAAATGCCCCTTGGTTGAGACATGCAGGTCGCAGCAGCTTAAGAAGAAGGTTTAAATGACTCTTGAAAGAGCGGTAGAGGTCGCAGTATCTGAACAAGACGGTTTAAATGCCCCTTGGAAGAGACATGCAGGTCGCAGCAGCTTATCAAGACGGTTTAAATGCCCCTTGGAAGAGACTTGCAGGTTGCAGTAGCTTAACAAGATGGTTTAAATGCCCCTTGGAAGAGACGAGCAGGTCGCAGTAGCTTAACAAGACAGTTTAAAGGCCCCTTGGAAGAGACGAGCAAGTCGCAGTAGCTTAACAAACGGTTTAAAGGTCCCTTGGAAAAGTGGTGGAGGTTACAATAGCTTAACAAGACGGTTTCAATGCCCCTTGGAAGAGACGTGCAGGTCACAGAAGCTTAACAAGACGGTTTAAATGCCCCTTGCAAGAGACAAGCAGGTTGCAGTAGCTTAACAAGACGGTTGAAATGCCCCTTGGAAGAGCAGTGGCGGTAGCAGTAGCTTAACAAGAGGGTTTAAATGCCCCTTGGAAGAGACGTGCAGGTTGCAGTAGCTTAACAACATGGTTTAAATGCCCCTTGGAAGAGCGGTGGAGTTCGCAGTAGCTTAACAAAACTGTTTAAATGCCCCTTGGAAGAGACATGCAGGACGCAGCAGCTTAACAAGACGGTTTAAATGCCCCTTGGAAGAGATGTGCAGGTCGCAGTAGCTTAACAAGACAGTTTAAATGCCCCTTGGAAGAAACATGCAGGTCGCAGTAGTTGAACAAGACGGTTTAAATGCTCCTTGAAAGAGACGTGCAGGTCACAGTAGCTTAACAAGATCGTTTAAATGCCCCATGGAAAAGTGGTTGAGGTTACAGTAGCTTAACAAAACTGTTTGAATGCCCCTTGGGAAACACGTGCAAGTCACAGTAGCTTAACAAGACGGTTTAGATGCCCCTTGGAAGAGACGTGCAGGTCGCAGTAGCTTAACAAGACGGTTTAAATGCCCCTTGGAAGAGCGATGGAGATCGCAGTAGCTTAAAAAGTCAGTTTAAATGCCCCTTGAAAGAGACGCGCAGGTCGCAGAACCTAAACAAGACGGTTAAAATGCCCCTTGGAAGAGCGGTGGAGGTCGCAGTAGCTTAACAAGACGGTTTAAATGCCCCTTGCAAGAGACGAGCAGGTCGCAGTAGCTTAATAAGACTGTTTAAATGCCCCTTGGTAGAAACGTGCAGGTCACAGTAGTTTAACAAGACGGTTTAAATGCCACTTGGAAGAGACGTGCAGGTCGCAGTATCTTAAAAAGTCGGTTTAAATGCCCCTTGGAAGAGCGGTGGAGGTCGCAGTAGCTTAACAAGACGGTTTAAATGCCCCTTGGAAGAGACGTGCAGGTCGAAGTAGCTTAACAAGACGGTTTTTAATGCCCCTTGGAAGAGACATCCAGGTCGCAGTAGCTTAACAAGACGGTTAAATGCCCCTTGGAAGAGACGTGCAGGTCGCAGTAGCTTAACAAGACGTTTTAAATGCCCCTTGGAAGAGACATGCAGGTCGCAGCAGCTTAACAAGACGGTTTAAATGCCCCTTGAAAGAGACGTGCAGGTCGAAGTAGCTTAACAAGACCGTTTTTAATGTCCCTTGGAAGAGACATCCAGGTCGCAGTAGCTTAACAAGACGGTTTAAATGCCCCTTGGAAGAGACGTGCAGGTCGCAGTAGCTTAACAAGACGGTTTAAATGCCCATTGGAAAAGTGGTGAAAGTTACAGTAGCTTAACAAGACGGTTTAAATGCCAATTGGAAAAGACGTGCAAGTCGCAGTAGCTTAACAAGATGGTTTAAATTCCCTTTGGAAGAGACATGCAGGTCGCAGCAGCTTATCAAGACGGTTTAAATGCCCCTTGGAAGAGACTTGCAGGTCGCAGTAGCTTAACAAGACGTTTTAAATGCCCCTTGGAAGAGACATGCAGGTTGCAGCAGCTCATCAAGACGGTTTAAATGCCCCTTGGAAGAGACTTGCAGGTCGCAGTAGCTTAACAAGACAGTTTAAATGCCCCTTGGAAGAGAAGTGCAGGTTGCAGTAGCTTAACAAGACGGTTTAAATGCCCCTTGGAAAAGAGGTGGAGGTTACAGTAGCTTAACAAGACGGTTTAAATGCCCGTTGAAAGAGACGTGCAGTTCGCAGTAGCTTAACAAGACGGTTAAAATGCCCCTTGGAAGAGCGGTGGCGGTAGCAGTAGCTTAACAAGACGGTTTAAATGCCCCTTAGAAGAGACATGCAGGTCGCAGTAGGTTAACAAGACGGTTTA
This sequence comes from Phyllobates terribilis, assembly GCF_046119375.1. Taxonomy (NCBI): domain Eukaryota; kingdom Metazoa; phylum Chordata; class Amphibia; order Anura; family Dendrobatidae; genus Phyllobates; species Phyllobates terribilis. The sequence continues at coordinate 7,961,169 of NW_027362804.1, forward strand.
AATGCCCCTTGGAAGAGCGGTAAAGGTCGCAGTAGCTTAACAAGACGATTTAAATGCCCCTTGGAAGAGACATGCAGTTCGCAGAAGCTTAACAAGATGGTTTAAATGCCCCTTGGAAGAAACGTCGAGTTCGCAGTAGCTTAACAAGACGGTTTAAATGCCTCTTGTAAGAGACATGTGACTCGCCCCCTGGGCCGTGGGGCACGCGGATCTGGGCGATAGGGGAACGATGGGGGTAGTAGTGGCAACCCGGTTCCACGGCTCAGGGTGGTCAGGCCAATGGTAGTCTGCTACGTGCTTTAGATAATGTCCGACTACGCCACCCGTGGATTATGGTTATTAGGAACCGCCGCTGCAAGGCAGTCCGCTGGGGCTGATGATGGGTGCAGCTGAGGTGATGTGACTCCCCACGGCAAGAGTGCAGCCCCAGGGCAGTGTAGTGGATGTTGGGAGTGATGGTAGTGCGAGTCCCGGTGCTGATAGTGCTGGAAGCGCGAAGGAGCACACAGACAACAAGTTACAGTCCAGGGTCTTTACTCAGTTCGTTTGTTCCAGGTCACTTCGGCCAGCAGTGACCGCCTGAGCCGTGCTGCGTCCACCAGGTGAGGGGCTCGGTCAACTCCCAGGCAGTTCAGGAGCATGGCACAGGACCCCCTTTTATCCTTTCTCTGGCCTGCCTCACCAGTGACCCACTTTTGTCCAGCTGCCGCGGACCTGTGCGGTTAAACGTGGGCCCCGTCCTCCGCTGTCCTATATGGTGCCTTCCTAGCAGGTTTGATGAGGTGTCGCACCAATATATGATCACGACGACCGGTCTTTGGCTGAGGGTTGTTTCTCCTCCACCAACTTGGGATCCGGTACCCTTAATCTGCCTGACCCTGCACCCTGGATTCTCGTGGGTTCTTAGGGTCCCTTCCACCTTCTTGTTCCTGAGCCCTTCTGTTTCTCTGTCTCTCCTTCTTTGCAGTTCCTTTCTGTTTCTGTTCCTTTCTCTTGGAGCTGAGATGAGCCAGAATCTCAGCTCCCCTTCACCTCCTCCTCGGCCTCTTCTCCAGGCCCACTTCTCCTTCTCCTCTCAGGCCCCGGCCTCTTCCCTAGGCCTGCCTCTGGAGCAGCACTCAGCCTGAGCTGCTGCTCCCTGTCTTCTCCTCTCCACACAGACTGAACACTGATCTAAGATGGTGCCCACCTTTTATACCTCCCTCTGACCATGAGCCCAGGTGACCAGCAACCAATGAGCTCCTTCCTACACTCAGGAACTGTCCCCTATCTGCCCCTACAGCACTGGGTGTTCCACCCCTCCCTCCCCACTCCAGCAGGGACATGGTCGGTCGTGCCTGCACTTCTGTCTAGTGGGAGCACCGTTGAGCTGTCCCTGGGAAATGGGGTGTGTGTGCTGCATGCAGCTAACTGAGCCCTGGTCCATACTCCATCCTTACCTAGGAGTGGAATATCACACCTCTGGCAGAGGTGCAATACCCCTGTAGCGGCCGAACCCTCGGGGCGCTACACATGCAGGTCGCAGCAGCTTAACAAGACGGTTTAAATGCCCCTTGAAAGAGGCGTGCAGGTCGCAATAGCTTAACAAGACCGTTTAAATGCCCCTTGGAAGAGACATGCAGGTCGCAGTAGCTTAACAAGACGGTTTAAATGCCCCTTGGAAGAGACGTGCAGGTTGCTGTAGCTTAACAAGATGGTTTAAATGCCCCTTGGAAAAGAGGTGGATGTTACAGTAGCTTAACAAGACGTTTTAAATGTCCGTTGAAAGAGACGTGCAGGTCGCAGTAGCTTAACAAGAAGGTTAAAATGCCCCTTGGAAGAGCGGTGGTGGTAACATTAGCTTAACAAGACGGTTTAAATGCCCCTTGGAAGAGACGTGCAGGTCGCAGTAGCTTAACAAGACGGTTTAAATGCCTCTTGGAAGAGACATGCAGGTCGCAGTAGCTTAACAAGACTGTTTAAATGCCCCTTTGAAGAGCGGTAAAGGTCGCAGTAGCTTAACAAGACGGTTTAAATGCCCCTTGGAAAAGACGTGCAAGGCGCAGTAGCTTAACAAGACGGTTTAAATGCCCGTTAAAAGAGACGTGCAGATCGTAGTAGCTGAAAAAGACGGTTAAAATGCCCCTTGGAAGAGCGGTGGCGGAAGCAGTAGCTTAGCAAGACGGTTTAAATGCCCCTTGGAAGAGACGTGCAGGTCGCAGTAGCTTAACAAGACTGTTTAAATGCCCCTTGGAAGAGCGGTGGAGGTCGCAGTAGCTTAACAAGACGGTTTAAATGCCACTTGGTTGAGACATGCAGGTCGCAGCAGCTTAACAAGACGGTTTAAATGCCCCTTGGAAGAGACGTGCAGGTCGAAGTAGCTTAACAAGATGGTTTAAATGCCGCTTGGAAGAGACATGCAGGACGCAGTAGCTTAACAAGACGGTTTAAATGCACCTTGGAAGAGCGGAGGAGATCGCAGTATCTTAACAAGATGGTTTAAATGCCCCTTGGAAGAGACGTGCAGGTCGTAGTAGCTTAACAAGATGGTTTAAATGCCCCTTGGAAGAGCGGTGGAGGTCGCAGTACCTTAACAAGACAGTTTAAATGCCCCTTGGAAGAGACATGCAGGTCGCAGCAGCTTATCAAGACGGTTTAAATGCCCCTTGGAAGAGACTTGCAGGTCGCAGTAGCTTAACAAGACGGTTTAAATGCCCCTTGGAAGAGACATGCAGGTTGCAGTAGCTTAACAAGACTGTTTAAATGCCTCTTGGAAAAGAGGTGGAGGTTACAGTAGCTTAACAGGATGGTTTAAATGCCCGTTGAATGAGACGTGCAGGTCACAGTAGCTTAACAAGACGGTTAAAATGCCCATTAGAAGAGCGGTGGCGGTAGCAGTAGCTTAACAAGACGGTTTAAATGCCCCTTGGAAGAGACTTGCAGGTCGCAGTAGCTTAACAAGATGGTTTAAATGCCCCTTGGAAGAGACATGCAGGTTGCAGTAGCTTAACAAGACGGTTTAAATGCCCCTTGGAAGAGACGTGCTGGTCGCAGTAGCTTAACAAGACGTTTTAAATGCCCCTTGGAAGAGACGTGCAGGTCGCAGTAGCTTAACAAGACGGTTAAAATGCCCCTTGGAAGAGCGGTGGCGGTAGCAGTAGCTTAACAAGACGGTTTAAATGCCTCTTGGAAGAGACGTGCAGGTCGCATTAGCTTAACAAGACGTTTTAAATGCCCCTTGGAAGAGACGTGCAGGTCGCAGAAGCTTAACAAGATGGTTTAAATGCCCCTTGGAAGAGACTTGGAGGTCGCAGTAGCTTAACAAGACGGTTTAAATGCCCCTTGCAAGAGACATGCAGGTCGCAGTAGCTTAACAAGACTGTTTAAATGCCCCTTAGAAGACACGTGCAGGTCGCAGTAGCTTAACAAGACGGTTTAAATGCCCCTTGGAAGAGACGTGCAGGTTGCAGTAGCTTAACAAGACAGTTTAAATGCCCCTTGGAAAAGAGGTGGAGGTTACAGTAGCTTAACAAGACGATTTAAATGCCCGTTGAAAGAGACCTGCAGGTCGCAGTAGCTTAACAAGAAGGTTCAAATGCCCTTGGAAGAGATGTGCAGGTCGCATTAGCTTAACAAGACGGTTTAAATGCCCCTTGGAAGAGACGTGCAGGTCGCAGAAGCTTAAAAAGATGGTTTAAATGCCCCTTGGAAGAGACGTGGAGGTCGCAGTAGCTTAACAAGATGGTTTAAATGCCCCTTGCAAGAGACATGCAGGTCGCAGTAGCTTAACAAGACGGTTGAAATGCCCCTTGGAAGAGCGGTGGCGGTAGCAGTAGCTTAACAAGACGCTTTATTTGCCCCTTGGAAGAGACGTGGAGGTCGCAGTAGCTTAACAAGATGGTTTAAATGCCCCTAGAAAGAGACTTGGAGGTCACAGTAGCTTAACAAGACCGTTTAAATGCCCCTTGGAAGAAACATACAGGTCGCAGCAGCTTAACAAGACGGTTTAAATGCCCCTTGGAAGAGACGTGCAGGTCGCAGTAGCTTAACAAGACCGTTTAAATGCCCCTTGGAAGAGACATGCAGGTCGCAGTAGCTTAACAAGACGGTTTAAATGCCCCTTGGAAGAGACGTGCAGGTTGCTGTAGCTTAACAACATGGTTTAAATGCCCCTTGGAAAAGAGGTGGAGGTGACAGTAGCTTAATAAGACGGTTTAAATGCCCGTTGAAAGAGACGTGCAGGTCGCAGTAGCTTAACAAGACGGTTAAAATGCCCCTTGGAAGAGAGGTGGCGGTAGCAGTAGCTTAACAAGACGGTTTAAATGCCCCTTGGAAGAGCGGTGGAGGTCGCAGTAGCTTAACAAGACGGTTTAAATGCCCCTTGGTTGAGAAATACAGGTCGCAGCAGCTTAAGAAGATGGTTTAAATGCCCCTTGGAAGAGACGTGCAGGTCGCAGTAGCTTAACAAAATCGTTTAAATGCCCCTTGGAAGAGACATGCAGGTCGCAGCAGCTTAACAAGACGGTTTAAATGCCCCTTGGAAGAGCGGAGGAGGTCGCAGTAGCTTAACTAGATGGTTTAAATGCCCCTTGGAAAAGACGTGCAAGTCACAGTAGCTTATCAAGACGGTTTAAATGTCCCTTGGAAGAGACATGCAGGTCACAGCAGCTTAACAAGACGGTTTAAATGCCCCTTGGAAGAGACTTGCAGGTCGCAGTAGCTTAACAAGACGGTTTAAATGCCCCTGGAAAAGACGTGCAAGTCGCCGTAGCTTAACAAAACGGTTTAAATGCCCCTTGGAAAAGTGGGGGAGGTTACAGTAGCTTAACAAGACGGTTTAAATGCCCCTTGGAAAAGACGTGCAAGTCACAGTAGCTTAACAAGACGGTTTAAATGCCCCTTGGAAGAGACGCGAAGGTCGCAGTAGCTTTTCAAGACGGTTTAAATGCCCCTTGGAAGAGACATGCAGGTCGCAGTAGCTTAACAAGACGGCTTACATGCCCCTTGGAAGAGCGGTGGCGGTCGCAGTAGCTTAACAAGACAGTTTAAATGCCCCTTGAAAGAGACATGCAGGTCGTAGAAGCTTAACAAGATGGATTAAATGCCCCTTGGAAGAGCAGTGGAGGTCGCATTAGCTTAACAAGACGGTTTAATTTCCCCTTGGTAGAGACGTGCAGGTCACAGTAGCTTAACAAGACGGTTAAAATGCCCTTTGGAAGAGACATGCAGGTCGCAGTAGCTTAACAAGACGGCTTACATGCCCCTTGGAAGAGCGGTGGCGGTCGCAGTAGCTTAACAAGACAGTTTAAATGCCCCTTGAAAGAGACGTGCAGGTCGCAGTAGCTTAACAAGATGGTTAAAATGCCCAATGTAAGTGCGGTGGCGATAGCAGTAGCTTAACAAGACATTTTAAATGCCCATTGGAAGAGAAGTACAGGTCGCAATAGCTTAACAAGACGGTTTAAATGCCCCTTGGAAGAGCGGTGGAGGTCGCAGTAGCTTAACAAGTCAGTTTAAATGCCCCTTGTAAGAGACGTGCAGGTCGCAGTAGCTTAACAAGACGGTTTAAATACCCCTTGGAAGAGACGTGCAGGTCGCAGTAGCTTAAAAAGACGGTTTAAATGCCCCTTGGAAGAGCTTTGGAGGTTTCAGTAGCTTAACAAGACAGTTTGAATGCCCCTTGGAAGAGACGTGGAGGTCGCAGTAGCTTAACAAGACGGTTTAAATGCCCCTTGGCAGAGCGGTGGAGGTCGCAGTAGCTTAACAATACACGTTAAATGCCCCTTGGAAGAGACATGCAGGTCGCAGTAGCTTAACAAGACTGTTTTAATGCCCTTTGGAAGAGACGTGCAGGTCACAAAAGCTTAACAAGACGGTTTAAATGCCCCTTGGAAGAGATGGACAGTTCGCAGTAGCTTAACAAGACGGTTTAAATGGCCCTTGGAAGAGACGTGCAGGTCGTAGAAGCTTAACAAGATGGATTAAATGCCCCTTGGAAGAGCAGTGGAGTTCGCATTAGCTTAACAAGACTGTTTAAATGCCCCTTGGTAGAGACGTGCAGGTCACAGTAGCTTAACAAGACGGTTAAAATGCCCTTTGGAAGAGTGGTGGAGGTCGCATTGGCTTAACAAGACGGTTTAAATGCCCTTTGTAAGAGATGAGCAGGTCGCAGTAGCTTAACAATATGGTTTAAAAGCCCCTTGGAAGAGCGGTGGAGGTCGCAGTAGCTTAACAAGTTAGTTTAAATGCCCCTTGGAAGAGACTTGCAGGTCGCAGTAGCTTAACAACACGGTGTAAATGCCCCTTGAAAGAGCGGTGGAGGTCGCAGTAGCTTAACAAGACAGTTTAAATGCCCCTTGGAAGAGAAGTGCAGGTCGCAGTAGCTTAATAAGACGGATTAAATGCCCCTTGGAAAAGACGTGCAGGTCGCAGTAGCTTAACAAGACGGTTTAAATTCCCCTTGGAAAAGACGTGCAGGTCACAGTAGCTTAACTAGATGGTTTAAATGCCTCTTGGAAAAGGCCTGCAGGTCGCAGTAGCTTAATAAGACGGTTTAAATGCCCCTTGGAAGAGGCTTGCAGGTCGCAGTAGCTTAACAAGATGGTTTAAATGCCCCTTGGAAGAGCAGTGAAGGTCGCAGTAGCTTAACAAGATGGTTTAAATGCACCTTGGAAGAGACATGCAGGTCACAGCAGCTTAACAAGACTGTTTAAATGCCCCTTGAAAGAGACGTGCAGGTTGCAGTAGCTTAACAAGACGGTTTAAATGCCCCTTGGTAGAGACATGCAGGTCGCAATAGCTTAACAAGACGGTTTAAACGCCCCTTGGAAGAGACGTGCAGGTCGCAGTAGCTTAACAAGACGGTTTAAATGCCCCTTGGAAAAGTGGTGGAGGTTACAGTAGCTTAACAAGACGGTTTAATTGCCCCTTGGAAGACACGTGCAAGTCGCAGTAGCTTAAAAAGACGGTTTAAATGCCCCTTGGAAGAGATGTGCAGGTCGCAATAGCTTAACAAGATGGTTTATATGCCCCTTGGAAGAAACGTGCAGGTCGCAGTAGCTTAACAAGACGGTTTAAATGCCCCTTGGAAGAGTGGTGAAGGTCGCAGTAACTTAACAAGACAGTTTGAATGCCCCTTGCAAGAGACTCGCAGGTCGCAGTAGCTTAACAACACAGTGTAAATGCCCCTTGAAAGAGCGGTGGAGGTCGCAGTAGCTTAACAAGACAGTTCAAATGCCCCTTGGAAGAGAAGTGCAGGTCGCAGTAGCTTAATAAGACGGATTAAATGCCCCTTGGAAAAGACGTGCAGGTCGCAGTAGGTTAACAAGACGGTTTTAATTCCCCTTGGAAAAGACGTGCAGGTCACAGTAGCTTAACTAGATGGTTTAAATGCCTCTTGGAAAAGGCCTGCAGGTCGCAGTAGCTTAATAAGACAGTTTAAATGCCCCTTGGAAGAGAAGTGCAGGTCGCAGTAGCTTAACAAGATGGTTTAAATGCCCCTTGGAAGAGCAGTGGAGGTCGCAGTAGCTTAACAAGATGGTTTAAATGCACCTTGGAAGAGACATGCAGGTCACAGCAGCTTAACAAGACTGTTTAAATGCCCCTTGAAAGAGACGTGCAGGTTGCAGTAGCTTAACAAGACGCTTTAAATGCCCCTTGGTAGAGACATGCAGGTCGCAATAGCTTAACAAGACGGTTTAAACGCCCCTTGGAAGAGACGTGCAGGTCGCAGTAGCTTAACAAGACGGTTTAAATGCCCCTTGGAAAAGTGGTGGAGGTTACAGTAGCTTAACAAGACGGTTTAAATGCCCGTTGGAAGACACGTGCAAGTCGCAGTAGCTTAAAAAGACGGTTTAAATGCCCCTTGGAAGAGATGTGCAGGTCGCAATAGCTTAACAAGATGGTTTATATGCCCCTTGGAAGAAACGTGCAGGTCGCAGTAGCTTAACAAGACGGTTTAAATGCACCTTGGAAGAGTGGTGGAGGTCGCAGTAGCTTAACAAGACAGTTTGAATGCCTCTTGGAAGAGACGTGCAGGTCGCAGTAGCTTAACAAGACGGTTTAAATGCCCCTTGGCAGAGCGGTGGAGGTCGCAGTAGCTTAACAATACAGTTTAAATGCCCCTTGGAAGAGACATGCAGCTCGCAGTAGCTTAACAAGACGGTTTAAATGCCCCTTGGAAGAGACGTGCAGGTCGCATTAGCTTAACAAGACGGTTTAAATGCCCCTTGGTAGAGACGTGCAGGTCACAGTAGCTTAACAAGACGGTTAAAATGCCCTTTGGAAGAGTGGTGGAGGTCGCAGTGGCTTAACAAGATGGTTTAAATGCCCCTTGTAAGAGATGTGCAGGTCGCAGTAGCTTAACAAGACAGATTAAATGCCCCTTGGAAGAGCAGTGGAGGTCGCATTAGCTTAACAAGACGGTTTAAATGCCCCTTGGTAGAGACGTGCAGGTCACAGTAGCTTAACAAGACGGTTAAAATGCCCTTTGGAAGAGTGGTGGAGGTTGCAGTAGCTTAACAAGACGGTTTAAATGCCCCTTGTAAGAGATGTGCAGGTCGCAGTAGCTTAACAAGATGGTTTCAATGCCCCTTGGAAGAGCGGTGGAGGTCGCAGTAGCTTAACAAGACGGTTTAAATGCCACTTGGAAGAGACATGCAGGTCGCAGCAGCTTAAAAAGACGGTTTAAATGCCCCTTGGAAGAGACGTGCAGGTCGCAGTAGCTTAACAAGACGGTTTAAATGCCCCTTGGAAGAGACGAGCAGGTCGCAGTAGCTAAACTAGACGGTTTAAATGCCCCTTGGAAAAGTGGTGGAGGTTACAGTAGCTTAACAAGCCGGTTTAAATGCCCCTTGGAAGAGATGAGCAGCTCGCAGTAGCTTAACTAGGCGGTTTAAATGCCCCTTGGAAAAGTGGTGGAGGTTACAGTAGCTTAACAAGATGGTTTAAATGCCCCTTGGAAGAGACTTGCAAGTCGCAGCAGCTTAAAAAGACGGTTTAAATGCGCCTTGGAAGAGACGTGCAGGTCGCAGTAGCATAACAAGACGGTTTAAATGCCCCTTGGTAGAGAAGAGCAGGTCGCAGTAGCTTAACAAGATGGTTTAAACGCCCCTTGGAAGAGCGGTGGAGGTCGCAGTAGCTTAACAAGTTAGTTTAAATGCCCCTTGGAAGAGATTTGCAGGTCGCATTAGCTAAACAACACGGTGTAAATGCCCCTTGAAAGAGCGGTGGAGGTCGCAGTAGCTTAACAAGACAGTTTAAATGCTCCTTGGAAGAGAAGTGCAGGTCGCAGTAGCTTAATAAGACGGATTAAATGCCCCTTGGAAAAGACGTGCAGGTCGCAGTAGCTTAACAAGACGGTTTAAATGCCCCTTGGAAAAGACGTGCAGGTCACAGTAGCTTAAATAGATGGTTTAAATGCCTCTTGGAAAAGGCGTGCAGGTCGCAGTAGCTTAATAAGATGGTTTAAATGCCCCTTGGAAGAGGCTTGCAGGTCGCAGTAGCTTAACAAGATGGTTTAAATGCCCCTTTGAAGAGCGGTGGAGGTCGCAGTAGCTTAACAAGATGGTTTAAATGTACCTTGGAAGAGACATGCAGGTCACAGCAGCTTAACAAGACTGTTTAAATGCCCCTTGAAAGAGACATGCAGGTGGCAGTAGCTTAACAAGACGGTTTAAATGCCCCTTGGTAGAGACATGCAGGTCGCAATAGCTTAACAAGACGGTTTAAACGCCCCTTGGAAGAGACGTGCAGGTCGCAGTAGCTTAACAAGACGGTTTAAATGCCCCTTGGAAAAGTGGTGGAGGTTACAGTAGCTTAACAAGATGGTTTAAATGCCCCTTGGAAGACACGTGCAAGTCGCAGTAGCTTAACAAGATGGTTTAAATGCCCCTTGGAAGAGATGTGCAGGTCACAGTAGCTTAACAAGACGGTTTATATGCCCCTTGGAAGAAACGTGCAGGTCGCAGTAGCTTAACAAGATGGTTTAAATGCCCCTTGGAAGAGTGGTGGAGTTCGCAGTAGCTTAACAAGACAGTTTAAATGCCCCTTGGAAGAGACGTGCAGGTCGCAGTAGCTTAACAAGACGATTTAAATGCCACTTGGAAGAGACGTGCAGGTCGCAGTAGCTTAAAAAGATGGTTTAAATGCCCCTTGGAACAGATGTGCAGGTCGCAGTAGCTTAACAAGATGGTTTAAATGCCCCTTGGAAGAGAGGTGGAGGTCGCAGTAGCTTAACAAGATGGTTTTAATGCCCCTTGGAAGAGACGTGCAGGTCGCCGTAGCTTAACAAGATGGTTTAAATGCCCCTTGCAAGAGACATGCAGGTAGCAGTAGCTTAACAAGACTGTTTAAATGCCCCTTGGAAGAGAAGTGCAGGTCGCAGTAGCTTAACAAGACGGTTTAAATGCCCCTTGGAAGAGACGTGCAGGTAGCAGTAGCTTAACAAGACGGTTTAAATGCCCCTTGGAAAAGAGGTGGAGGTTACAGTAGCTTAACAAGACGGTTTAAAAGCCCGTTGAAAGAGACCTGCAGGTCGCTGTAGCTTAACAAGACGGTTTAAATGCCCCTTGGAAAAGACGTGCAAGTCGCAGTAGCTTAACAAGACGGTTTAAATGCCCCTTGGAAGAGACGTGAAGGTCGCAGTAGCTTTTCAAGACGGTTTAAAAGCCCCTTGGAAGAGACATGCAGGTCGCAGTAGCTTAACAAGACGGTTTACATGCCCCTTGGAAGAGCGGTGGCGGTCGCAGTAGCTTAACAAGACAGTTTAAATGCCCCTTGAAAGAGACGTGCAGGTCGGAGTAGCTTAACAAGATGGTTAAAATGCCCATTGGAAGTGCGGTGGCGGTAGCAGTAGCTTAACAAGACATTTTAAATGCCCATTGGAAGAGAAGTGCAGGTCGCAATAGCTTAACAAGACGGTTTACATGCCCCTTGGAAGAGCGGTGGAGTTCGCAGTAGCTTAACAAGTCAGTTTAAATGCCCCTTGTAAGAGACGTGCAGGTCGCAGTAGCTTAACAAGATGGTTAAAATGCCCCTTGGAAGAGCGGTGGAGGTCGCATTAGCTTAACAAGACGGTTTAAATGCCCCTTGCAAAAGACGTGCAAGTCACAGTAGCTTAACAAGACGGTTTAAATGCCCCTTGCAAGAGACGTGCTGGTCGCAGTAGCTTATTAAGATGGTTTAAATGCCGCTTGGTAGAAACGTGCAGGTCACAGTAGCTTAAAAAGACGGTTTAAATGCCACTTGGAAGAGACGTGCAGGTCACAGTAGCTTAAGAAGACGGTTTAAATGTCCCTTGGAAGAGCGGTGGAGGTCGCAGTAGCATAACAAGACGGTTTAAATGCCCATTGGAAGAGACGTGCAGGTAGCAGAAGCTTATTAAGACGGTTTAAATGCCCCTTGGAAGAGACGTGCAGGATGCAGTATCTTAACAAGACGGTTTAAATGCCCCTTGGAAGAGACGTGCAGGTCGCAGTATCTTAACAAGACGGTTTAAATGCCCCTTGGAAGAGACGTGCAGGTCGCAGTAGCTTAACAAGACGGTTTAAATGCCCCTTGGAAGTGCGGTGGAGGTCGCAGTAGCTTAACAAGACGGTTTAAATGCCCCTTGGAAGAGACATGCAGGTCGCAGCACCTTAACATTACTGTTTAAATGCCCCTTGGAAGAGACGTGCAGGTCGCAGTAGCTTAACAAGACCGATTAAATGTCCCTTGGAAGAGACATGCAGGTCGCAGTAGCTTAACAAAGCTTTTTAAATGCCCCTTGGAAGAGACGTGCAGGTCGCAGTAGCTTAGCAAGACGGTTTAAATGACCCTTAGAAAAGTTGTGGAGGTTACAGTAGCTTAACAAGACGGTTTAAATGCCCCTTGGAAGAGACGTGCAAGTTGCAGTAGCTTAAAAAGACGGCTTAAATGCCCCTTGGAAGAGACATGCAGGTCGCAGTAGCTTAACAAGACGGTTTAAATGCCCCTTGGAAGAGACATGCAGGTCGCAGTAGCTTAAAAAGACGGTTTAAATGCCCATTGGAAGAGCGGTGGAGTTCGCAGTAGCTTAACAAGTCAGTTTAAATGCCCCTTGTAAGAGACGTGCAGGTCGCAGTAGCTTAAGAAGATGGTTAAAATGCCCCTTGGAAGAGCGGTGGAGGTCGCATTGGCTTAACAAGACGGTTTAAATGCCCCTTGCAAAAGACGTGCAAGTCACAGTAGCTTAACAAGACGGTTTAAATGCCCCTTGCAAGAGACGTGCAGGTCGCAGTAGCTTATTAAGATGGTTTAAATGCCGCTTGGTAGAAACGTGCAGGTCACAGTAGCTTAAAAAGACGGTTTAAATGCCACTTGGAAGACACGTGCAGGTCACAGTAGCTTAAGAAGACGGTTTAAATGCCCCTTGGAAGAGCGGTCGAGGTCGCAGTAGCATAACAAGACGGTTTAAATGCCCATTGGAAGAGACGTGCAGGTAGCAGAAGCTTATTAAGACGGTTTAAATGCCCCTTGGAAGAGACGTGCAGGACGCAGTAGCTTAACAAAACGGTTTAAATGCCCCTTGGAAGAGACGTGCAGGTCGCAGTAGCTTAACAAGACGGTTTAAATGCCCCTTGGAAGTGCGGTGGAGGTCGCAGTAGCTTAACAAGACGGTTTAAATGCCCCTTGGAAGAGACATGCAGGTCGCAGCAGCTTAACATTACTGTTTAATTGCACCTTGGAAGAGACGTGCAGGTCGCAGTAGCTTAACAAAGCATTTTAAATGCCCCTTGAAAGAGACGTGCAGGTCGCAGTAGCTTAGCAAGAAGGTTTAAATGCCCCTTAGAAAAGTTGTGGAGGTTACAGTAGCTTAACAAGTCGGTTTAAATGCCCCTTGGAAGAGACGTGCAGGTTGCAGTAGCTTAAAAAGACGGCTTAAATGCCCCTTGGAAGAGACGCGCAGGTCGCAGTAGCTTAACAAGACGGTTTAAATGCCCCTTGGAAGAGACATGCAGGTCGCAGTAGCTTAACAAGACAGTTTGAATGCCCCTTGGAAGAGACGTGCAGGTCGCAGTAGCTTAACAAGACGCTTTAAATGCCCCTTGGCAGAGCGGTGGAGTTCTCAGTAGCTTAACAATACAGTTTAAATGCCCCTTGGAAGAGACATGCAGGTCGCAGTAGCTTAACAAGACGGTTTTAATGCCCCTTGGAAGAGACGTGCAGGTCACAAAAGCTTAACAAGACGGTTTAAATGCCCCTTGGAAGAGACGTACAGTTCGCAGTAGCTTAACAAGACGGTTTAAAGGCCCCTTGGAAGAGACGTGCAGGTCGCAGAAGCTTAACAGGACAGATTAAATGCCCCTTGGAAGAGCAGTGGAGGTCGCATTTGCTTAACAAGACGGTTTAAATGCCCCTTGGTAGAGACGTGCAGGTCACAGTAGCTTAACAAGACGGTTAAAATGCACTTTGGAAGAGTGGTGGAGGTCGCAGTGGCTTAACAGGACGGTTTAAATGCCCCTTGTAAGAGATGTGCAGGTCGCAGTAGCTTAACAAGATGGTTTAAATGCCCCTTGGAAGAGCGGTGGAGGTCGCAGTAGCTTAAAAAGACGGTTTAAATGCCACTTGGAAGAGACATGCAGGTCGCAGCAGCTTAAAAAGACGGTTTAATTGCCCCTTGGCAGAGACGTGCAGGTCGCAGTGGCTTAACAAGACGGTTTAAATGCCCCTTGGAAGAGACGTGCAGGTCGCAGTAGCTTAACTAGACGGTTTAAATGCCCCTTGGAAAAGTGGTGGAGGTTACAGTAGCTTAGCAAGACGGTTTAAATGCCCCTTGGAAGAGACGTGCAAGTCGCAGTAGCTTAAAAAGACAGTTTAAATGCACATTGGAAGAGACGTGCAGGTCGCAGTAGCATAACAAGACGGTTTAAATGCCCCTTGGAAGAGACGTGCAGGTCGCAGTAGCTTAACTAGACGGTTTAAATGCCCCTTGGAAAAGTGGTGGAGGTTACAGTAGCTTAATAAGACGGATTAAATGCCCCTTGGAAAAGACGTGCAAGTCGCAGTAGCTTAACAAAACGGTTTAAATGCCCCTTGGAAAAGACGTGCAGGTCACAGTAGCTTAACTAGATGGTTTAAATGCCTCTTGGAAAAGGCGTGCAGGTCGCAGTAGCTTAATAAGACGGTTTAAATGCCCCTTCGAAGAGGCTTTACAGGTCGCAGTAGCTTAACAAGATGGTTTAAATGCCCCTTGGATGAGCGGTGGAGGTCGCAGTAGCTTAACAAGATGGTTTAAATGCACCTTGGAAGAGACATGCAGGTCACAGCAGCTTAACAGGACTGTTTAAATGCCCCTTGCAAGAGACGTGCAGGTTGCAGTAGCTTAACAAGACGGTTTAAATGCCCCTTGGTAGAGACATGCAGGTCTCAATAGCTTAACAAGACGGTTTAAACGCCCCTTGGAAGAGACGTGCAGGTCACAGTAGCTTAACAAGACTGTTTAAATGCCCCTTGGAAAAGTGATGGAGGTTACAGTAGCTTAACAAGACAGTTTAAATGCCCCTTGGAAGACACGTGCAAGTCGCAGTAGCTTGACAATACGGTTTAAATGCCCCTTGGAAGAGATGTGCAGGTCGCAGTAGCTTAACAAGATGGTTTACATGCCCCTTGGAAGAAACGTGCAGGTCGCAGTAGCTTAACAAGACGGTTTAAATGCCCCTTGGAAGAGTGGTGCAAGTTGCAGTAGCTTAAAAAGACGGCTTAAATGCCCCTTGGAAGAGACGCGCAGGTCGCAGTAGCTTAACAAGACGGTTTAAATGCCCCTTGGAAGAGACATGCAGGTCGCAGTAGCTTAACAAGACAGTTTGAATGCCCCTTGGAAGAGACGTGCAGGTCACAAAAGCTTAACAAGACGGTTTAAATGCCCCTTGGAAGAGACGTACAGTTCGCAGTATCTTAAAAAGGTGGTTTAAAGGCCCCTTGGAAGAGACGTGCAGGTCGCAGAAGCTTAACAAGACAGATTAAATGCCCCTTGGAAGAGCAGTGGAGGTCGCATTTGCTTAACAAGACGGTTTAAATGCCCCTTGGTAGAGACGTGCAGGTCACAGTAGCTTAACAAGACGGTTAAAATGCCCTTTGGAAGAGTGGTGGAGGTCGCAGTGGCTTAACAAGACGGTTTAAATGCAACTTGTAAGAGATGTGCAGGTCGCAGTAGCATAACAAGATGGTTTAAATGCCCCTTGGAAGAGCGGTGGAGGTCGCAGTAGCTTAACAAGATGGTTTATATGCCCCTTGGAAGAAACGTGCAGGTCGCAGTAGCTTAACAAGACGGTTTAAATGCCCCTTGGAAGAGTGGTGGAGGTCGCAGTAGCTTAATAAGACAGTTTAAATGCCCCTTGGAAGAGACGTGCAGGTCGCAGTAGCTTAATAAGACGGTTTAAATGCCCCTTGGAAGAGACGTGCAGGTCGCAGTAGCTTAACAAGACAGTTTAAATGCCCCTTGGAAGAGACGTGCAGGTCGCAGTAGCTTAACAAGACGGTTTAAATGCCCCTTGGAAGAGAGGTGGAGGTCGCAGTAGCTTAAAAAGACAGTTTAAATGCCCCATGGAAGAGAGGTGCAGGTCGCAGTAGCTTAATAAGACGGTTTAAATGCCACTTGGAAGAGACGTGCAGGTCGCAGTAGCTTAAAAAGATGGTTTAAATGTCCCTTGGAAGAGACGTGCAGGTCGCCGTAGCTTAACAAGAGGGTTTAAATGCCCCTTGCAAGAGACGTGCAGGTCGCAGTAGCTTAACAAGACGGTTTAAATGCCCCTTAGAAGAGGCTTGCAGGTCGCAGTAGCTTACCAAGACAGTTTAAATGCCCCTTGGAAGAGAAGTGCAGGTCACAGTAGCTTAAGAAGATGGTTTAAATGCCCCTTGGAAGAGCGGTGGAGGTCGCAGTAGCTTAACAAGACGATTTAAATGCCCATTGGAAAAGACGTGCAGGTAGCAGTAGCTTAACAAGATGGTTTAAATGCCCCTTGGTAGAGACGTGCAGGTCTCAGTAGCTTAACAAGACGGTTTAAATGCCCCTTGGAAGAGGCTTGCAGGTCGCTGTAGCTTACCAAGACGGTTTAAATGTCACTTGGAAGAGACGTGCAGGTCGCAGTAGCTTAACAAGACGGTTTAAATGCCCCTTGGAAGAGACATGCAGGTCGCAGTAGCTTAACAAGACAGTTTGAATGCCCCTTGGAAGAGACGTGCAGGTCGCAGTAGCTTAACAAGACGCTTTAAATGCCCCTTGGCAGAGCGGTGGAGTTCGCAGTAGCTTAACAATACAGTTTAAATGCCCCTTGAAAGAGACATGCAGGTCGCAGTAGCTTAACAAGACGGTTTTAATGCCCCTTGGAAGAGACGTGCAGGTCACAAAAGCTTAACAAGACGGTTTAAATGCCCCTTGGAAGAGACGTACAGTTCGCAGTAGCTTAACAAGATGGTTTAAAGGCCCCTTGGAAGAGACGTGCAGGTCGCAGTAGATTAACAAGACGGTTTAAATGCCCCTTGCAAGAGACGTGCAGGTGGCAGTAGCTTAACCAGAGGGTTTAAATGCCCCTTAGAATAGGCTTGCAGATCGCAGTAGCTTACCAAGACGGTTTAAATGCCCCTTGGAAGAGAAGTGCAGGTCGCAGTAGCTTAACAAGATGGGTTTAAATGCCCGTTGGAAGAGCGGTGGAGGTCGCAATAGCTTAACAAGATGGTTTAAATGCCCCTTGGAAAAGACCTGCAGGTCGCAATAGCTTAACAAGATGGTTTAAAAGCCCCTTTTTAGAGACGTGCAGGTCTCAGTAGCTTAACAAGACGGTTTAAATGCCCCTTGGAAGAGGCTTGCAGCTCGCTGTAGCTTACCAAGACGGTTTAAATGTCACTTGGAAAAGACGTGCAGGTCGCAGTAGCTTAACAAGACGGTTTAAATGCCCCTTGGAAGAGCGGTGTAGGTCGCAGCAGCTTAACAAGACGGTTTAAATGCCCCTTGGAAGAGACATGCAGGCAGCAGCAGCTTAACAAGCCTGTTTAAATTCACCTTTGAAGAGACGTGCAGGTCGCAGTAACTTAACAAGACGGTTTAAATGCCCCTTGGTAGAAACATGCAGGTCGCAGTAGCTTACCAAGACTGTTTAAGTGCCCCTTGGAAGAGACGTGCAGGTCGCAGTAGATTAACAAGACGGTTTAAATGCCCCTTGGAAGAGACGTGCAGATCGCAGTAGCTTAACAAGACGGTTTAAATGCCCCCTGCAAGAGACGAGCAGGTCGCAGTAGCTTAACAAGAGGGTTTAAATGCCCCTTAGAAGAGGCTTGCAGGACGCAGTAGCTTACCAACACGGTTTAAATGCCCCTTGGTGGAGAAGTGCAGGTCGCAGTAACTTAACAAGATGGTTTAAATGCCCCTTGGAAGAGCGGTGGAGGTCGCAGTAGCTTAACAAGATTGTTTAAATGCCCCTTGGAAAATACGTGAACGTCGCAGTAGCTTAACAAGATGGTTTAAATGCCCCTTGGAAAAGTGATGGAGGTTACAGTAGCTTAACAAGATGGTTTAAATGCCCCTTGGAAGAGACGTTCAAGTCGCAGTAGCTTAAAAAGACAGTTTAAATGCGCCTTGGAAGAGACGTGCAGGTCGCAGTAGCATAACAAGAAAGTTTAAATGCGCCTTTGAAGAGACGTGCAGGTCGCAGTGGCTTAACAAGACGGTTTAAATGCCCCTTGGAAGAGCGGTGGAGGTTGCAGTACCTTAACAAGACAGTTTAAATGCCCCTTGGAAGAGACATGCAGGACGCAGTAGCTTTATAAGACGGTTTAAATGACCCTTGAAAGAGACGTGCAGTTCGCAGTAGCTTAACAAGACGGTTTAAATGCCCCTTGGACGAGAAATGCAGGTCACAGTAGCTTAAAAAGACGGTTAAATGCCCCTTAGAAGAGACGTGCAGGTCGCAGTAGCTAAACAAGACGGTTAAAATGCCCCTTGGAAGAGCGGTGGAGGTCGCAGTAGCTTAACAAGACGGTTTAAATGCCCCTTGCAAGAGACGAGCAGGTCGCAGTAGCTTAATAAGACTGTTTAAATGCCCCTTGGTAGAAACGTGCAGGTCACAGTAGCTTAACAAGACGGTTTAAATGCCACTTGGAAGAGACGTGCAGGTCGCAGGAGCTTAAAAAGACGGTTTAAATGCCCCTTGGAAGAGCGGTGGAGGTCGCAGTAGCTTAACAAGACGGTTTAAATGCCGCTTGGAAGAGACATGCAGGTCGCAGCTGCTTAACAAGACGGTTTAAATGCCCCTTGAAAGAGACGTGCAGGTCGAAGTAGATTAACAAGACGGTTTTTAATGCCCCTTGGAAGAGACATCCAGGTCGCAGTAGCTTAACAAGACGATTTAAATGCCCCTTGGAAAAGACGTGCAAGTCGCAGTAGCTTAACAAGATGGTTTAAATTCCACTTATAAGAGACATGCAGGTCGCAGTAGCTTAACAAGATGGTTTAAATGCCCCTTGGAAGAGACGTGCTGGTCGCTGTAGCTAAACAAGACCATTTAAATGCCCCTTGGAAGAGACATGCAGGTCGCAGTAGCTTAACAAGATGGTTTAAATGTCCCTTGGAAGAGAAGTGCAGGTCGCAGTAGATTAACAAGACGTTTTAAATGCCCCTTGGAAAAGTGGTGGAGCTTACAGTAGCTTAACAAGACGGTTTAAATGCCCCTTGGAAAAGACTTGCAAGTCGCAGTAGCTTAACAAGACGGTTTAAATGCCCCTTGGAAGAGCGGTGGAGGTCGCAGTAGCTTAACAAGACGGTTTAAATGCCCCTTGCAAGAGACATGCAGGTTGCAGTAGCTTAACAAGACGGTTGAAAAGCCCCTTGGAAGAGACGTGCAGGTCGCAGTAGCTTAACAAGATTGCTTAAATGCCCCTTGGAAGAGCGGTTGAGGTCGCAGTAGCTTGACAAGACTGTTTAAATGCCCCTTGGAAGAGACATGCAGGTCGCAGCAGCTTAACAAGACGGTTTAAATGCCCCTTAGAAGAGATGTGCAGGTCGCAGTAGCTTAACAAGACAGTTTAAATGCCCCTTGGAAGAAACATGCAGGTCGCAGTAGCTTAACAAGATGGTTTAAATGACACTTGGAAAAGACTTGCATGTCGCAGTAGCTTAACAAGATGGTTTAAATGCCCCTTGGAAGAGACATGCAGGTCGCAGTAGCTTAACAAGATGGTTTAAAGGCTCCTTGGAAAAGACGAGCAGGTCGCAGTAGCTTAACAAGACGGTTTAAAGGCCCCTTGGAAGAGACGAGCAAGTCGCAGTAGCTTAACAAGACGGTTTAAATGTCCCTTGGAAAAGTGGTGGAGGTTACAATAGCTTAACAAGACGGATTAAATGCCCCTTGGAAGAGACGTGGAGGTCGCAGTAGCTTAACAAGACAGCTTAAATGCCCCTTGCAAGAGACATGCAGGTTGCAGTAGCTTAACAAGACGGTTGAGATGCCCCTTGGAAGAGCAGTGGCGGTAGCAGTAGCTTAATAAGAGGGTTTAAATGCCCCTTGGAAGAGACGTGCAGGTCGCAGTAGCTTAACAAGATGGTTTAAATGCCCCTTGGAAGAGCGGTGGAGTTCGCAGTAGCTTAACAAGACTGTTTAAATGCCCCTTGGAAGAGACATGCAGGTCGCAGCAGCTTAACAAGACAGTTTAAATGCCCCTTGGAAGAGATGTGCAGGTCGCAGTAGCTTAACAAGACAGTTTAAATGCCCCTTGGAAGAAACATGCAGGTCGCAGTAGTTGAACAAGACGGTTTAAATGCCCCTTGGAAGAGAAGTGCAGGTTGCAGTAGCTTAACAAGACGGTTTAAATGCCCCTTGGAAAAGAGGTGGAGGTTACAGTAGCTTAACAAGACGGTTTAAATGCCCGTTGAAAGAGGCGTGCAGGTCGCAGTAGCTTAACAAGACGGTTAAAATGCCCCTTGGAAGAGCGGTGGCGGTAGCAGTAGCTTAACAAGATGGTTTAAATGCCCCTTGGAAGAGACTTGCAGGTCACAGTAGCTTAGCAAGATGGTTTAAATGCCCCTTCGAAGAGACATGCAGGTCGCAGTAGCTTAACAAGACGGTTTAAATGCCCCTTGGAAGAGACGTGCAGGTCGCAGTAGCTTAACAAGACGTTTTAAATGCCCCTTGGAAGAGACATGCAGGTCGCAGCAGCTTATCAAGACAGTTTAAATGCCCCTTGGAAGAGACTTGCAGGTCACAGTAGCTTAACAAGACGGTTTAAATGCCCCTTGGAAAAGACGTGCAGGTTGCAGTAGCTTAACAAGACGGTTTAAATGCCCCTTGGAAAAGAGGTGGAGGTTACAATAGCTTAACAAAACGGTTTAAATGCCCATTGAAAGAGACGTGCAGGTCGCAGTAGCTTAACAAGACGGTTAAAATGCCCCTTGGAAGAGCGGTGGCGGTAGCAGTAGCTTAACAAGACGGTTTAAATGCCCCTTGGAAGAGACATGCAGGTCGCAGTAGCTTAACAAGACGGTTTAAATGCCCCTTGGAAGAGCAGTGGAGGTCGCAGTAGCTTAACAAGACGGTTTAAATGCCCCTTGGAAGAGACATGCAGGTCGCAGCTGCTTAACAAGACGGTTTAAATGCCCCTTGAAAGAGACGTGCAGGTCGAAGTAGCTTAACAAGACGGTTTTAAATGCCCCTTAGAAGAGACATCCAGGTCGCAGTAGCTTAACAAGACGGTTTAAATGCCCATTGGAAAAGTGGTGGAAGTTACAGTAGCTAAACAAGACGGTTTAAATGCCCCTTGGAAAAGACGTGCAAGTCGCAGTAGCTTAACAAGATGGTTTAAATTCCCCTTGGAAGGGACATGCAGGTCACAGCAGCTTATCAAGACGGTTTAAATGCCCCTTGGAAGAGACTTACAGGTCGCAGTAGCTTAACAAGACGTTTTAAATGCCCCTTGGAAGAGACATGCAGGTCGCAGCAGCTTATCAAGACGGTTTAAATGCCCCTTGGAAGAGACTTACAGGTCGCAGTAGCTTAACAAGACGGTTTAAATGCCACTTGGAAGAGAAGTGCAGATTGCAGTAGCTTAACAAGACGGTTTAAATGCCCCTTGGAAAAGACATGCAAGGCGCAGAAGCTTAACAAGACTGTATAAATGCCCGTTGAAAGAGACGTGCAGGTCGCAGTAGCTTAACAAGACGGTTAAAATGACCCTTGGAAGAGCGGTGGCAGTAGCAGTAGCTTAACAAGACTGTTTAAATGCCCCTTGGAAGAGACGTGCAGGTCGCAGTAGCTTAACAAGACGGTTTAAATGCCCCTGGGAAGAGCTGTGGAGGTTGCAGTAGCTTAACAAGACGGTTTAAATGCCCCTTGGTTGAGACATGCAGGTCGCAGAAGCTTAAGAAGAAGGTTTAAATGCCTCTTGAAAGAGCGGTGGAGGTCGCAGTAGCTTAACAAGACGGTTTAAATGCCCCTTGGAAGAGACATGCAGGTCGCAGCAGCTTATCAAGACTGTTTAAATGCCCCTTGGAAGAGACTTGCAGGTTGCAGTAGCTTAATAAGATGGTTTAAATGCCCATTGGAAGAGACGAGCAGGTCGCAGTAGCTTAACAAGAAGGTTTAAAGGCCCCTTGGAAGAGACAAGCAAGTCGCAGTAGCTTAACAAACGGTTTAAATGTCCCTTGGAAAAGTGGTGGAGGTTACAATAGCTTAACAAGATGGTTTCAATGCCCCTTGCAAGAGACAAGCAGGTTGCAGTAGCTTAACAAGACGGTTGAAATGCCCCTTGGAAGAGACGTGCAGGTCGCAGTAGCTTAACAAGATGTTTAAATGCCCCTTGGAAGAGCGGAGGAGTTCGCAGTAGCTTAACAAAACTGTTTAAATGCCCCTTGGAAGAGACATGCAGGTCGCAGCAGCTTAACAAGATGGTTTAAATGCCCCTTGGAAGAGATGTGCAGGTCGCAGTAGCTTAACAAGACAGTTTAAATGCCCCTTGGAAGAGACTTGCAGGTCACATTAGCTTAACAAGACGGTTTAAATGCCCCTTGGAAAAGACGTGCAGGTTGCAGTAGCTTAACAAGACGGTTTAAATGCCCCTTGGAAAAGAGGTGGAGGTTACAGTAGCTTAACAAGACGGTTTAAATGCCCATTGAAAGAGACGTGCAGGTCGCAGTAGCTTAACAAGACGATTTAAATGCCCCTTGGAAAAGACGTGCAAGTCGCAGTAGCTTAACAAGATGGTTTAAATTCCACTTATAAGAGACATGCAGGTCGCAGTAGCTTAACAAGATGGTTTAAATGCCCCTTGGAAGAGACGTGCTGGTCGCTGTAGCTAAACAAGACCATTTAAATGCCCCTTGGAAGAGACATGCAGGTCGCAGTAGCTTAACAAGATGGTTTAAATGTCCCTTGGAAGAGAAGTGCAGGTCGCAGTAGATTAACAAGACGTTTTAAATGCCCCTTGGAAAAGTGGTGGAGCTTACAGTAGCTTAACAAGACGGTTTAAATGCCCCTTGGAAAAGACTTGCAAGTCGCAGTAGCTTAACAAGACGGTTTAAATGCCCCTTGGAAGAGCGGTGGAGGTCGCAGTAGCTTAACAAGACGGTTTAAATGCCCCTTGCAAGAGACATGCAGGTTGCAGTAGCTTAACAAGACGGTTGAAAAGCCCCTTGGAAGAGACGTGCAGGTCGCAGTAGCTTAACAAGATTGCTTAAATGCCCCTTGGAAGAGCGGTTGAGGTCGCAGTAGCTTGACAAGACTGTTTAAATGCCCCTTGGAAGAGACATGCAGGTCGCAGCAGCTTAACAAGACGGTTTAAATGCCCCTTAGAAGAGATGTGCAGGTCGCAGTAGCTTAACAAGACAGTTTAAATGCCCCTTGGAAGAAACATGCAGGTCGCAGTAGCTTAACAAGATGGTTTAAATGACACTTGGAAAAGACTTGCATGTCGCAGTAGCTTAACAAGATGGTTTAAATGCCCCTTGGAAGAGACATGCAGGTCGCAGTAGCTTAACAAGATGGTTTAAAGGCTCCTTGGAAAAGACGAGCAGGTCGCAGTAGCTTAACAAGACGGTTTAAAGGCCCCTTGGAAGAGACGAGCAAGTCGCAGTAGCTTAACAAGACGGTTTAAATGTCCCTTGGAAAAGTAGTGGAGGTTACAATAGCTTAACAAGACGGATTAAATGCCCCTTGGAAGAGACGTGGAGGTCGCAGTAGCTTAACAAGACAGCTTAAATGCCCCTTGCAAGAGACATGCAGGTTGCAATAGCTTAACAAGACGGTTGAGATGCCCCTTGGAAGAGCAGTGGCGGTAGCAGTAGCTTAATAAGAGGGTTTAAATGCCCCTTGAAAGAGACGTGCAGGTCGCAGTAGCTTAACAAGATGGTTTAAATGCCCCTTGGAAGAGCGGTGGAGTTCGCAGTAGCTTAACAAGACTGTTTAAATGCCCCTTGGAAGAGACATGCAGGTCGCAGCAGCTTAACAAGACAGTTTAAATGCCCCTTGGAAGAGATGTGCAGGTCGCAGTAGCTTAACAAGACAGTTTAAATGCCCCTTGGAAGAAACATACAGGTCGCAGTAGTTGAACAAGATGGTTTAAATGCTCCTTGAAAGAGACGTGCAGGTCACAGTAGCTTAACAAGATGGTTTAAATGCCCCTTGGAAAAGTGGTGGAGGTTACAGTAGCTTAACAAAACTGATTAAATGCCCCTTGGAAACACGTGCAAATCGCAGTAGCTTAACAAGACGATTTAGATGCCCCTTGGAAGAGACGTACAGGTCGCAGTAGCTTAACAAGACGGTTTAAATGCCCCTTGGAAGAGAAGTGCAGGTTGCAGTAGCTTAACAAGACGGTTTAAATGCCCCTTGGAAAAGAGGTGGAGGTTACAGTAGCTTAACAAGACGGTTTAAATGCCCGTTGAAAGAGGCGTGCAGGTCGCAGTAGCTTAACAAGACGGTTAAAATGCCCCTTGGAAGAGCGGTGGCGGTAGCAGTAGCTTAACAAGATGGTTTAAATGCCCCTTGGAAGAGACTTGCAGGTCACAGTAGCTTAGCAAGATGGTTTAAATGCCCCTTCGAAGAGACATGCAGGTCGCAGTAGCTTAACAAGACGGTTTAAATGCCCCTTGGAAGAGACGTGCAGGTCGCAGTAGCTTAACAAGACGTTTTAAATGCCCCTTGGAAGAGACATGCAGGTCGCAGCAGCTTATCAAGACAGTTTAAATGCCCCTTGGAAGAGACTTGCAGGTCACAGTAGCTTAACAAGACGGTTTAAATGCCCCTTGGAAAAGACGTGCAGGTTGCAGTAGCTTAACAAGACGGTTTAAATGCCCCTTAGAAGAGATGTGCAGGTCGCAGTAGCTTAACAAGACAGTTTAAATGCCCCTTGGAAGAAACATGCAGGTCGCAGTAGCTTAACAAGATGGTTTAAATGACACTTGGAAAAGACTTGCATGTCGCAGTAGCTTAACAAGATGGTTTAAATGCCCCTTGGAAGAGACATGCAGGTCGCAGTAGCTTAACAAGATGGTTTAAAGGCTCCTTGGAAAAGACGAGCAGGTCGCAGTAGCTTAACAAGACGGTTTAAAGGCCCCTTGGAAGAGACGAGCAAGTCGCAGTAGCTTAACAAGACGGTTTAAATGTCCCTTGGAAAAGTGGTGGAGGTTACAATAGCTTAACAAGACGGATTAAATGCCCCTTGGAAGAGACGTGGAGGTCGCAGTAGCTTAACAAGACAGCTTAAATGCCCCTTGCAAGAGACATGCAGGTTGCAGTAGCTTAACAAGACGGTTGAGATGCCCCTTGGAAGAGCAGTGGCGGTAGCAGTAGCTTAATAAGAGGGTTTAAATGCCCCTTGGAAGAGACGTGCAGGTCGCAGTAGCTTAACAAGATGGTTTAAATGCCCCTTGGAAGAGCGGTGGAGTTCGCAGTAGCTTAACAAGACTGTTTAAATGCCCCTTGGAAGAGACATGCAGGTCGCAGCAGCTTAACAAGACAGTTTAAAAGCCCCTTGGAAGAGATGTGCAGGTCGCAGTAGCTTAACAAGACAGTTTAAATGCCCCTTGGAAGAAACATGCAGGTCGCAGTAGTTGAACAAGACGGTTTAAATGCCCCTTGGAAGAGAAGTGCAGGTTGCAGTAGCTTAACAAGACGGTTTAAATGCCCCTTGGAAAAGAGGTGGAGGTTACAGTAGCTTAACAAGACGGTTTAAATGCCCGTTGAAAGAGGCGTGCAGGTCGCAGTAGCTTAACAAGACGGTTAAAATGCCCCTTGGAAGAGCGGTGGCGGTAGCAGTAGCTTAACAAGATGGTTTAAATGCCCCTTGGAAGAGACTTGCAGGTCACAGTAGCTTAGCAAGATGGTTTAAATGCCCCTTCGAAGAGACATGCAGGTCGCAGTAGCTTAACAAGACGGTTTAAATGCCCCTTGGAAGAGACGTGCAGGTCGCAGTAGCTTAACAAGACGTTTTAAATGCCCCTTGGAAGAGACATGCAGGTCGCAGCAGCTTATCAAGACAGTTTAAATGCCCCTTGGAAGAGACTTGCAGGTCACAGTAGCTTAACAAGACGGTTTAAATGCCCCTTGGAAAAGACGTGCAGGTTGCAGTAGCTTAACAAGACGGTTTAAATGCCCCTTGGAAAAGAGGTGGAGGTTACAATAGCTTAACAAAACGGTTTAAATGCCCATTGAAAGAGACGTGCAGGTCGCAGTAGCTTAACAAGACGGTTAAAATGCCCCTTGGAAGAGCGGTGGCGGTAGCAGTAGCTTAACAAGACGGTTTAAATGCCCCTTGGAAGAGACATGCAGGTCGCAGTAGCTTAACAAGACGGTTTAAATGCCCCTTGGAAGAGCAGTGGAGGTCGCAGTAGCTTAACAAGACGGTTTAAATGCCCCTTGGAAGAGACATGCAGGTCGCAACTGCTTAACAAGACGGTTTAAATGCCCCTTGAAAGAGACGTGCAGGTCGAAGTAGCTTAACAAGACGGTTTTAAATGCCCCTTAGAAGAGACATCCAGGTCGCAGTAGCTTAACAAGACGGTTTAAATGCCCATTGGAAAAGTGGTGGAAGTTACAGTAGCTAAACAAGACGGTTTAAATGCCCCTTGGAAAAGACGTGCAAGTCGCAGTAGCTTAACAAGATGGTTTAAATTCCCCTTGGAAGGGACATGCAGGTCACAGCAGCTTATCAAGACGGTTTAAATGCCCCTTGGAAGAGACTTACAGGTCGCAGTAGCTTAACAAGACGTTTTAAATGCCCCTTGGAAGAGACATGCAGGTCGCAGCAGCTTATCAAGACGGTTTAAATGCCCCTTGGAAGAGACTTACAGGTCGCAGTAGCTTAACAAGACGGTTTAAATGCCACTTGGAAGAGAAGTGCAGATTGCAGTAGCTTAACAAGACGGTTTAAATGCCCCTTGGAAAAGACATGCAAGGCGCAGAAGCTTAACAAGACTGTATAAATGCCCGTTGAAAGAGACGTGCAGGTCGCAGTAGCTTAACAAGACGGTTAAAATGACCCTTGGAAGAGCGGTGGCAGTAGCAGTAGCTTAACAAGACTGTTTAAATGCCCCTTGGAAGAGACGTGCAGGTCGCAGTAGCTTAACAAGACGGTTTAAATGCCCCTGGGAAGAGCTGTGGAGGTTGCAGTAGCTTAACAAGACGGTTTAAATGCCCCTTGGTTGAGACATGCAGGTCGCAGAAGCTTAAGAAGAAGGTTTAAATGCCTCTTGAAAGAGCGGTGGAGGTCGCAGTAGCTTAACAAGACGGTTTAAATGCCCCTTGGAAGAGACTTGCAGGTTGCAGTAGCTTAACAAGATGGTTTAAATGCCCATTGGAAGAGACGAGCAGGTCGCAGTAGCTTAACAAGAAGGTTTAAAGGCCCCTTGGAAGAGACAAGCAAGTCGCAGTAGCTTAACAAACGGTTTAAATGTCCCTTGGAAAAGTGGTGGAGGTTACAATAGCTTAACAAGATGGTTTCAATGCCCCTTGCAAGAGACAAGCAGGTTGCAGTAGCTTAACAAGACGGTTGAAATGCCCCTTGGAAGAGCAGTGGCGGTAGCAGTAGCTTAACAAGAGGGTTTAAATGCCCCTTGGAAGAGACGTGCAGGTCGCAGTAGCTTAACAAGATGTTTAAATGCCCCTTGGAAGAGCGGAGGAGTTCGCAGTAGCTTAACAAAACTGTTTAAATGCCCCTTGGAAGAGACATGCAGGTCGCAGCAGCTTAACAAGATGGTTTAAATGCCCCTTGGAAGAGATGTGCAGGTCGCAGTAGCTTAACAAGACAGTTTAAATGCCCCTTGGAAGAGACTTGCAGGTCACAGTAGCTTAACAAGACGGTTTAAATGCCCCTTGGAAAAGAAGTGCAGGTTGCAGTAGCTTAACAAGACGGTTGAAAAGCCCCTTGGAAGAGACGTGCAGGTCGCAGTAGTTTAACAAGATTGCTTAAATGCCCCTTGGAAGAGCGGTTGAGGTCGCAGTAGCTTGACAAGACTGTTTAAATGCCCCTTGGAAGAGACATGCAGGTCGCAGCAGCTTAACAAGACGGTTTAAATGCCCCTTAGAAGAGATGTGCAGGTCGCAGTAGCTTAACAAGACAGTTTAAATGCCCCTTGGAAGAAACATGCAGGTCGCAGTAGCTTAACAAGATGGTTTAAATGACACTTGGAAAAGACTTGCATGTCGCAGTAGCTTAACAAGATGGTTTAAATGCCCCTTGGAAGAGACATGCAGGTCGCAGTAGCTTAACAAGATGGTTTAAAGGCTCCTTGGAAAAGACGAGCAGGTCGCAGTAGCTTAACAAGACGGTTTAAAGGCCCCTTGGAAGAGACGAGCAAGTCGCAGTAGCTTAACAAGACGGTTTAAATGTCCCTTGGAAAAGTGGTGGAGGTTACAATAGCTTAACAAGACGGATTAAATGCCCCTTGGAAGAGACGTGGAGGTCGCAGTAGCTTAACAAGACAGCTTAAATGCCCCTTGCAAGAGACATGCAGGTTGCAGTAGCTTAACAAGACGGTTGAGATGCCCCTTGGAAGAGCAGTGGCGGTAGCAGTAGCTTAATAAGAGGGTTTAAATGCCCCTTGGAAGAGACGTGCAGGTCGCAGTAGCTTAACAAGATGGTTTAAATGCCCCTTGGAAGAGCGGTGGAGTTCGCAGTAGCTTAACAAGACTGTTTAAATGCCCCTTGGAAGAGACATGCAGGTCGCAGCAGCTTAACAAGACAGTTTAAATGCACCTTGGAAGAGATGTGCAGGTCGCAGTAGCTTAACAAGACAGTTTAAATGCCCCTTGGAAGAAACATGCAGGTCGCAGTAGTTGAACAAGACGGTTTAAATGCCCCTTGGAAGAGAAGTGCAGGTTGCAGTAGCTTAACAAGACGGTTTAAATGCCCCTTGGAAAAGAGGTGGAGGTTACAGTAGCTTAACAAGATGGTTTAAATGCCCGTTGAAAGAGGCGTGCAGGTCGCAGTAGCTTAACAAGACGGTTAAAATGCCCCTTGGAAGAGCGGTGGCGGTAGCAGTAGCTTAACAAGATGGTTTAAATGCCCCTTGGAAGAGACTTGCAGGTCACAGTAGCTTAGCAAGATGGTTTAAATGCCCCTTCGAAGAGACATGCAGGTCGCAGTAGCTTAACAAGACGGTTTAAATGCCCCTTGGAAGAGACGTGCAGGTCGCAGTAGCTTAACAAGACGTTTTAAATGCCCCTTGGAAGAGACATGCAGGTCGCAGCAGCTTATCAAGACAGTTTAAATGCCCCTTGGAAGAGACTTGCAGGTCACAGTAGCTTAACAAGACGGTTTAAATGCCCCTTGGAAAAGACGTGCAGGTTGCAGTAGCTTAACAAGACGGTTTAAATGCCCCTTGGAAAAGAGGTGGAGGTTACAATAGCTTAACAAAACGGTTTAAATGCCCATTGAAAGAGACGTGCAGGTCGCAGTAGCTTAACAAGACGGTTAAAATGCCCCTTGGAAGAGCGGTGGCGGTAGCAGTAGCTTAACAAGACGGTTTAAATGCCCCTTGGAAGAGACATGCAGGTCGCAGTAGCTTAACAAGACGGTTTAAATGCCCCTTGGAAGAGCAGTGGAGGTCGCAGTAGCTTAACAAGACGGTTTAAATGCCCCTTGGAAGAGACATGCAGGTCGCAGCTGCTTAACAAGACGGTTTAAATGCCCCTTGAAAGAGACGTGCAGGTCGAAGTAGCTTAACAAGACGGTTTTAAATGCCCCTTAGAAGAGACATCCAGGTCGCAGTAGCTTAACAAGACGGTTTAAATGCCCATTGGAAAAGTGGTGGAAGTTACAGTAGCTAAACAAGACGGTTTAAATGCCCCTTGGAAAAGACGTGCAAGTCGCAGTAGCTTAACAAGATGGTTTAAATTCCCCTTGGAAGGGACATGCAGGTCACAGCAGCTTATCAAGACGGTTTAAATGCCCCTTGGAAGAGACTTACAGGTCGCAGTAGCTTAACAAGACGTTTTAAATGCCCCTTGGAAGAGACATGCAGGTCGCAGCAGCTTATCAAGACGGTTTAAATGCCCCTTGGAAGAGACTTACAGGTCGCAGTAGCTTAACAAGACGGTTTAAATGCCACTTGGAAGAGAAGTGCAGATTGCAGTAGCTTAACAAGACGGTTTAAATGCCCCTTGGAAAAGACATGCAAGGCGCAGAAGCTTAACAAGACTGTATAAATGCCCGTTGAAAGAGACGTGCAGGTCGCAGTAGCTTAACAAGACGGTTAAAATGACCCTTGGAAGAGCGGTGGCAGTAGCAGTAGCTTAACAAGACTGTTTAAATGCCCCTTGGAAGAGACGTGCAGGTCGCAGTAGCTTAACAAGACGGTTTAAATGCCCCTGGGAAGAGCTGTGGAGGTTGCAGTAGCTTAACAAGACGGTTTAAATGCCCCTTGGTTGAGACATGCAGGTCGCAGAAGCTTAAGAAGAAGGTTTAAATGCCTCTTGAAAGAGCGGTGGAGGTCGCAGTAGCTTAACAAGACGGTTTAAATGCCCCTTGGAAGAGACATGCAGGTCGCAGCAGCTTATCAAGACTGTTTAAATGCCCCTTGGAAGAGACTTGCAGGTTGCAGTAGCTTAATAAGATGGTTTAAATGCCCATTGGAAGAGACGAGCAGGTCGCAGTAGCTTAACAAGAAGGTTTAAAGGCCCCTTGGAAGAGACAAGCAAGTCGCAGTAGCTTAACAAACGGTTTAAATGTCCCTTGGAAAAGTGGTGGAGGTTACAATAGCTTAACAAGATGGTTTCAATGCCCCTTGCAAGAGACAAGCAGGTTGCAGTAGCTTAACAAGACGGTTGAAATGCCCCTTGGAAGAGACGTGCAGGTCGCAGTAGCTTAACAAGATGTTTAAATGCCCCTTGGAAGAGCGGAGGAGTTCGCAGTAGCTTAACAAAACTGTTTAAATGCCCCTTGGAAGAGACATGCAGGTCGCAGCAGCTTAACAAGATGGTTTAAATGCCCCTTGGAAGAGATGTGCAGGTCGCAGTAGCTTAACAAGACAGTTTAAATGCCCCTTGGAAGAGACTTGCAGGTCACATTAGCTTAACAAGACGGTTTAAATGCCCCTTGGAAAAGACGTGCAGGTTGCAGTAGCTTAACAAGACGGTTTAAATGCCCCTTGGAAAAGAGGTGGAGGTTACAGTAGCTTAACAAGACGGTTTAAATGCCCATTGAAAGAGACGTGCAGGTCGCAGTAGCTTAACAAGACGATTTAAATGCCCCTTGGAAAAGACGTGCAAGTCGCAGTAGCTTAACAAGATGGTTTAAATTCCACTTATAAGAGGCATGCAGGTCGCAGTAGCTTAACAAGATGGTTTAAATGCCCCTTGGAAGAGACGTGCTGGTCGCTGTAGCTAAACAAGACCATTTAAATGCCCCTTGGAAGAGACATGCAGGTCGCAGTAGCTTAACAAGATGGTTTAAATGTCCCTTGGAAGAGAAGTGCAGGTCGCAGTAGATTAACAAGACGTTTTAAATGCCCCTTGGAAAAGTGGTGGAGCTTACAGTAGCTTAACAAGACGGTTTAAATGCCCCTTGGAAAAGACTTGCAAGTCGCAGTAGCTTAACAAGACGGTTTAAATGCCCCTTGGAAGAGCGGTGGAGGTCGCAGTAGCTTAACAAGACGGTTTAAATGCCCCTTGCAAGAGACATGCAGGTTGCAGTAGCTTAACAAGACGGTTGAAAAGCCCCTTGGAAGAGACGTGCAGGTCGCAGTAGCTTAACAAGATTGCTTAAATGCCCCTTGGAAGAGCGGTTGAGGTCGCAGTAGCTTGACAAGACTGTTTAAATGCCCCTTGGAAGAGACATGCAGGTCGCAGCAGCTTAACAAGACGGTTTAAATGCCCCTTAGAAGAGATGTGCAGGTCGCAGTAGCTTAACAAGACAGTTTAAATGCCCCTTGGAAGAAACATGCAGGTCGCAGTAGCTTAACAAGATGGTTTAAATGACACTTGGAAAAGACTTGCATGTCGCAGTAGCTTAACAAGATGGTTTAAATGCCCCTTGGAAGAGACATGCAGGTCGCAGTAGCTTAACAAGATGGTTTAAAGGCTCCTTGGAAAAGACGAGCAGGTCGCAGTAGCTTAACAAGACGGTTTAAAGGCCCCTTGGAAGAGACGAGCAAGTCGCAGTAGCTTAACAAGACGGTTTAAATGTCCCTTGGAAAAGTAGTGGAGGTTACAATAGCTTAACAAGACGGATTAAATGCCCCTTGGAAGAGACGTGGAGGTCGCAGTAGCTTAACAAGACAGCTTAAATGCCCCTTGCAAGAGACATGCAGGTTGCAATAGCTTAACAAGACGGTTGAGATGCCCCTTGGAAGAGCAGTGGCGGTAGCAGTAGCTTAATAAGAGGGTTTAAATGCCCCTTGAAAGAGACGTGCAGGTCGCAGTAGCTTAACAAGATGGTTTAAATGCCCCTTGGAAGAGCGGTGGAGTTCGCAGTAGCTTAACAAGACTGTTTAAATGCCCCTTGGAAGAGACATGCAGGTCGCAGCAGCTTAACAAGACAGTTTAAATGCCCCTTGGAAGAGATGTGCAGGTCGCAGTAGCTTAACAAGACAGTTTAAATGCCCCTTGGAAGAAACATACAGGTCGCAGTAGTTGAACAAGATGGTTTAAATGCTCCTTGAAAGAGACGTGCAGGTCACAGTAGCTTAACAAGATGGTTTAAATGCCCCTTGGAAAAGTGGTGGAGGTTACAGTAGCTTAACAAAACTGATTAAATGCCCCTTGGAAACACGTGCAAATCGCAGTAGCTTAACAAGACGATTTAGATGCCCCTTGGAAGAGACGTACAGGTCGCAGTAGCTTAACAAGACGGTTTAAATGCCCCTTGGAAGAGAAGTGCAGGTTGCAGTAGCTTAACAAGACGGTTTAAATGCCCCTTGGAAAAGAGGTGGAGGTTACAGTAGCTTAACAAGACGGTTTAAATGCCCGTTGAAAGAGGCGTGCAGGTCGCAGTAGCTTAACAAGACGGTTAAAATGCCCCTTGGAAGAGCGGTGGCGGTAGCAGTAGCTTAACAAGATGGTTTAAATGCCCCTTGGAAGAGACTTGCAGGTCACAGTAGCTTAGCAAGATGGTTTAAATGCCCCTTCGAAGAGACATGCAGGTCGCAGTAGCTTAACAAGACGGTTTAAATGCCCCTTGGAAGAGACGTGCAGGTCGCAGTAGCTTAACAAGACGTTTTAAATGCCCCTTGGAAGAGACATGCAGGTCGCAGCAGCTTATCAAGACAGTTTAAATGCCCCTTGGAAGAGACTTGCAGGTCACAGTAGCTTAACAAGACGGTTTAAATGCCCCTTGGAAAAGACGTGCAGGTTGCAGTAGCTTAACAAGACGGTTTAAATGCCCCTTAGAAGAGATGTGCAGGTCGCAGTAGCTTAACAAGACAGTTTAAATGCCCCTTGGAAGAAACATGCAGGTCGCAGTAGCTTAACAAGATGGTTTAAATGACACTTGGAAAAGACTTGCATGTCGCAGTAGCTTAACAAGATGGTTTAAATGCCCCTTGGAAGAGACATGCAGGTCGCAGTAGCTTAACAAGATGGTTTAAAGGCTCCTTGGAAAAGACGAGCAGGTCGCAGTAGCTTAACAAGACGGTTTAAAGGCCCCTTGGAAGAGACGAGCAAGTCGCAGTAGCTTAACAAGACGGTTTAAATGTCCCTTGGAAAAGTGGTGGAGGTTACAATAGCTTAACAAGACGGATTAAATGCCCCTTGGAAGAGACGTGGAGGTCGCAGTAGCTTAACAAGACAGCTTAAATGCCCCTTGCAAGAGACATGCAGGTTGCAGTAGCTTAACAAGACGGTTGAGATGCCCCTTGGAAGAGCAGTGGCGGTAGCAGTAGCTTAATAAGAGGGTTTAAATGCCCCTTGGAAGAGACGTGCAGGTCGCAGTAGCTTAACAAGATGGTTTAAATGCCCCTTGGAAGAGCGGTGGAGTTCGCAGTAGCTTAACAAGACTGTTTAAATGCCCCTTGGAAGAGACATGCAGGTCGCAGCAGCTTAACAAGACAGTTTAAAAGCCCCTTGGAAGAGATGTGCAGGTCGCAGTAGCTTAACAAGACAGTTTAAATGCCCCTTGGAAGAAACATGCAGGTCGCAGTAGTTGAACAAGACGGTTTAAATGCCCCTTGGAAGAGAAGTGCAGGTTGCAGTAGCTTAACAAGACGGTTTAAATGCCCCTTGGAAAAGAGGTGGAGGTTACAGTAGCTTAACAAGACGGTTTAAATGCCCGTTGAAAGAGGCGTGCAGGTCGCAGTAGCTTAACAAGACGGTTAAAATGCCCCTTGGAAGAGCGGTGGCGGTAGCAGTAGCTTAACAAGATGGTTTAAATGCCCCTTGGAAGAGACTTGCAGGTCACAGTAGCTTAGCAAGATGGTTTAAATTCCCCTTCGAAGAGACATGCAGGTCGCAGTAGCTTAACAAGACGGTTTAAATGCCCCTTGGAAGAGACGTGCAGGTCGCAGTAGCTTAACAAGACGTTTTAAATGCCCCTTGGAAGAGACATGCAGGTCGCAGCAGCTTATCAAGACAGTTTAAATGCCCCTTGGAAGAGACTTGCAGGTCACAGTAGCTTAACAAGACGGTTTAAATGCCCCTTGGAAAAAACGTGCAGGTTGCAGTAGCTTAACAAGACGGTTTAAATGCCCCTTGGAAAAGAGGTGGAGGTTACAATAGCTTAACAAAACGGTTTAAATGCCCATTGAAAGAGACGTGCAGGTCGCAGTAGCTTAACAAGACGGTTAAAATGCCCCTTGGAAGAGCGGTGGCGGTAGCAGTAGCTTAACAAGACGGTTTAAATGCCCCTTGGAAGAGACATGCAGGTCGCAGTAGCTTAACAAGACGGTTTAAATGCCCCTTGGAAGAGCAGTGGAGGTCGCAGTAGCTTAACAAGACGGTTTAAATGCCCCTTGGAAGAGACATGCAGGTCGCAGCTGCTTAACAAGACGGTTTAAATGCCCCTTGAAAGAGACGTGCAGGTCGAAGTAGCTTAACAAGACGGTTTTAAATGCCCCTTAGAAGAGACATCCAGGTCGCAGTAGCTTAACAAGACGGTTTAAATGCCCATTGGAAAAGTGGTGGAAGTTACAGTAGCTAAACAAGACGGTTTAAATGCCCCTTGGAAAAGACGTGCAAGTCGCAGTAGCTTAACAAGATGGTTTAAATTCCCCTTGGAAGGGACATGCAGGTCACAGCAGCTTATCAAGACGGTTTAAATGCCCCTTGGAAGAGACTTACAGGTCGCAGTAGCTTAACAAGACGTTTTAAATGCCCCTTGGAAGAGACATGCAGGTCGCAGCAGCTTATCAAGACGGTTTAAATGCCCCTTGGAAGAGACTTACAGGTCGCAGTAGCTTAACAAGACGGTTTAAATGCCACTTGGAAGAGAAGTGCAGATTGCAGTAGCTTAACAAGACGGTTTAAATGCCCCTTGGAAAAGACATGCAAGGCGCAGAAGCTTAACAAGACTGTATAAATGCCCGTTGAAAGAGACGTGCAGGTCGCAGTAGCTTAACAAGACGGTTAAAATGACCCTTGGAAGAGCGGTGGCAGTAGCAGTAGCTTAACAAGACTGTTTAAATGCCCCTTGGAAGAGACGTGCAGGTCGCAGTAGCTTAACAAGACGGTTTAAATGCCCCTGGGAAGAGCTGTGGAGGTTGCAGTAGCTTAACAAGACGGTTTAAATGCCCCTTGGTTGAGACATGCAGGTCGCAGAAGCTTAAGAAGAAGGTTTAAATGCCTCTTGAAAGAGCGGTGGAGGTCGCAGTAGCTTAACAAGACGGTTTAAATGCCCCTTGGAAGAGACATGCAGGTCGCAGCAGCTTATCAAGACTGTTTAAATGCCCCTTGGAAGAGACTTGCAGGTTGCAGTAGCTTAACAAGATGGTTTAAATGCCCATTGGAAGAGACGAGCAGGTCGCAGTAGCTTAACAAGAAGGTTTAAAGGCCCCTTGGAAGAGACAAGCAAGTCGCAGTAGCTTAACAAACGGTTTAAATGTCCCTTGGAAAAGTGGTGGAGGTTACAATAGCTTAACAAGATGGTTTCAATGCCCCTTGCAAGAGACAAGCAGGTTGCAGTAGCTTAACAAGACGGTTGAAATGCCCCTTGGAAGAGCAGTGGCGGTAGCAGTAGCTTAACAAGAGGGTTTAAATGCCCCTTGGAAGAGACGTGCAGGTCGCAGTAGCTTAACAAGATGTTTAAATGCCCCTTGGAAGAGCGGAGGAGTTCGCAGTAGCTTAACAAAACTGTTTAAATGCCCCTTGGAAGAGACATGCAGGTCGCAGCAGCTTAACAAGATGGTTTAAATGCCCCTTGGAAGAGATGTGCAGGTCGCAGTAGCTTAACAAGACAGTTTAAATGCCCCTTGGAAGAGACTTGCAGGTCACAGTAGCTTAACAAGACGGTTTAAATGCCCCTTGGAAAAGAAGTGCAGGTTGCAGTAGCTTAACAAGACGGTTTAAATGCCCCTTGGAAAAGAGGTGGAGGTTACAGTAGCTTAACAAGACGGTTTAAATGCCCATTGAAAGAGACGTGCAGGTCGCAGTAGCTTAACAAGACGATTTAAATGCCCCTTGGAAAAGACGTGCAAGTCGCAGTAGCTTAACAAGATGGTTTAAATTCCACTTATAAGAGACATGCAGGTCGCAGTAGCTTAACAAGATGGTTTAAATGCCCCTTGGAAGAGACGTGCTGGTCGCTGTAGCTAAACAAGACCATTTAAATGCCCCTTGGAAGAGACATGCAGGTCGCAGTAGCTTAACAAGATGGTTTAAATGTCCCTTGGAAGAGAAGTGCAGGTCGCAGTAGATTAACAAGACGTTTTAAATGCCCCTTGGAAAAGTGGTGGAGCTTACAGTAGCTTAACAAGACGGTTTAAATGCCCCTTGGAAAAGACTTGCAAGTCGCAGTAGCTTAACAAGACGGTTTAAATGCCCCTTGGAAGAGCGGTGGAGGTCGCAGTAGCTTAACAAGACGGTTTAAATGCCCCTTGCAAGAGACATGCAGGTTGCAGTAGCTTAACAAGACGGTTGAAAAGCCCCTTGGAAGAGACGTGCAGGTCGCAGTAGCTTAACAAGATTGCTTAAATGCCCCTTGGAAGAGCGGTTGAGGTCGCAGTAGCTTGACAAGACTGTTTAAATGCCCCTTGGAAGAGACATGCAGGTCGCAGCAGCTTAACAAGACGGTTTAAATGCCCCTTAGAAGAGATGTGCAGGTCGCAGTAGCTTAACAAGACAGTTTAAATGCCCCTTGGAAGAAACATGCAGGTCGCAGTAGCTTAACAAGATGGTTTAAATGACACTTGGAAAAGACTTGCATGTCGCAGTAGCTTAACAAGATGGTTTAAATGCCCCTTGGAAGAGACATGCAGGTCGCAGTAGCTTAACAAGATGGTTTAAAGGCTCCTTGGAAAAGACGAGCAGGTCGCAGTAGCTTAACAAGACGGTTTAAAGGCCCCTTGGAAGAGACGAGCAAGTCGCAGTAGCTTAACAAGACGGTTTAAATGTCCCTTGGAAAAGTGGTGGAGGTTACAATAGCTTAACAAGACGGATTAAATGCCCCTTGGAAGAGACGTGGAGGTCGCAGTAGCTTAACAAGACAGCTTAAATGCCCCTTGCAAGAGACATGCAGGTTGCAGTAGCTTAACAAGACGGTTGAGATGCCCCTTGGAAGAGCAGTGGCGGTAGCAGTAGCTTAATAAGAGGGTTTAAATGCCCCTTGAAAGAGACGTGCAGGTCGCAGTAGCTTAACAAGATGGTTTAAATGCCCCTTGGAAGAGCGGTGGAGTTCGCAGTAGCTTAACAAGACTGTTTAAATGCCCCTTGGAAGAGACATGCAGGTCGCAGCAGCTTAACAAGACAGTTTAAATGCCCCTTGGAAGAGATGTGCAGGTCGCAGTAGCTTAACAAGACAGTTTAAATGCCCCTTGGAAGAAACATGCAGGTCGCAGTAGTTGAACAAGATGGTTTAAATGCTCCTTGAAAGAGACGTGCAGGTCACAGTAGCTTAACAAGATGGTTTAAATGCCCCTTGGAAAAGTGGTGGAGGTTACAGTAGCTTAACAAAACTGATTAAATGCCCCTTGGAAACACGTGCAATTCGCAGTAGCTTAACAAGACGATTTAGATGCCCCTTGGAAGAGACGTACAGGTCGCAGAAGCTTAACAAGACGGTTTAAATGCCCCTTGGAAGAGAAGTGCAGGTTGCAGTAGCTTAACAAGACGGTTTAAATGCCCCTTGGAAAAGAGGTGGAGGTTACAGTAGCTTAACAAGACGGTTTAAATGCCCGTTGAAAGAGGCGTGCAGGTCGCAGTAGCTTAACAAGACGGTTAAAATGCCCCTTGGAAGAGCGGTGGCGGTAGCAGTAGCTTAACAAGATGGTTTAAATGCCCCTTGGAAGAGACTTGCAGGTCACAGTAGCTTAGCAAGATGGTTTAAATGCCCCTTCGAAGAGACATGCAGGTCGCAGTAGCTTAACAAGACGGTTTAAATGCCCCTTGGAAGAGACGTGCAGGTCGCAGTAGCTTAACAAGACGTTTTAAATGCCCTTTGGAAGAGACATGCAGGTCGCAGCAGCTTATCAAGACAGTTTAAATGCCCCTTGGAAGAGACTTGCAGGTCACAGTAGCTTAACAAGACGGTTTAAATGCCCCTTGGAAAAGACGTGCAGGTTGCAGTAGCTTAACAAGACGGTTTAAATGCCCCTTGGAAAAGAGGTGGAGGTTACAATAGCTTAACAAAACGGTTTAAATGCCCATTGAAAGAGACGTGCAGGTCGCAGTAGCTTAACAAGACGGTTAAAATGCCCCTTGGAAGAGCGGTGGCGGTAGCAGTAGCTTAACAAGACGGTTTAAATGCCCCTTGGAAGAGACATGCAGGTCGCAGTAGCTTAACAAGACGGTTTAAATGCCCCTTGGAAGAGCAGTGGAGGTCGCAGTAGCTTAACAAGACGGTTTAAATGCCCCTTGGAAGAGACATGCAGGTCGCAGCTGCTTAACAAGACGGTTTAAATGCCCCTTGAAAGAGACGTGCAGGTCGAAGTAGCTTAACAAGACGGTTTTAAATGCCCCTTAGAAGAGACATCCAGGTCGCAGTAGCTTAACAAGACGGTTTAAATGCCCATTGGAAAAGTGGTGGAAGTTACAGTAGCTAAACAAGACGGTTTAAATGCCCCTTGGAAAAGACGTGCAAGTCGCAGTAGCTTAACAAGATGGTTTAAATTCCCCTTGGAAGGGACATGCAGGTCACAGCAGCTTATCAAGACGGTTTAAATGCCCCTTGGAAGAGACTTACAGGTCGCAGTAGCTTAACAAGACGTTTTAAATGCCCCTTGGAAGAAACATGCAGGTCGCAGCAGCTTATCAAGACGGTTTAAATGCCCCTTGGAAGAGACTTACAGGTCGCAGTAGCTTAACAAGACGGTTTAAATGCCACTTGGAAGAGAAGTGCAGATTGCAGTAGCTTAACAAGACGGTTTAAATGCCCCTTGGAAAAGACATGCAAGGCGCAGAAGCTTAACAAGACTGTATAAATGCCCGTTGAAAGAGACGTGCAGGTCGCAGTAGCTTAACAAGACGGTTAAAATGACCCTTGGAAGAGCGGTGGCAGTAGCAGTAGCTTAACAAGACTGTTTAAATGCCCCTTGGAAGAGACGTGCAGGTCGCAGTAGCTTAACAAGACGGTTTAAATGCCCCTGGGAAGAGCTGTGGAGGTTGCAGTAGCTTAACAAGACGGTTTAAATGCCCCTTGGTTGAGACATGCAGGTCGCAGAAGCTTAAGAAGAAGGTTTAAATGCCTCTTGAAAGAGCGGTGGAGGTCGCAGTAGCTTAACAAGACGGTATAAATGCCCCTTGGAAGAGACATGCAGGTCGCAGCAGCTTATCAAGACTGTTTAAATGCCCCTTGGAAGAGACTTGCAGGTTGCAGTAGCTTAACAACATGGTTTAAATGCCCATTGGAAGAGACGAGCAGGTCGCAGTAGCTTAACAAGAAGGTTTAAAGGCCCCTTGGAAGAGACAAGCAAGTCGCAGTAGCTTAACAAACGGTTTAAATGTCCCTTGGAAAAGTGGTGGAGGTTACAATAGCTTAACAAGATGGTTTCAATGCCCCTTGCAAGAGACAAGCAGGTTGCAGTAGCTTAACAAGACGGTTGAAATGCCCCTTGGAAGAGCAGTGGCGGTAGCAGTAGCTTAACAAGAGGGTTTAAATGCCCCTTGGAAGAGACGTGCAGGTCGCAGTAGCTTAACAAGATGTTTAAATGCCCCTTGGAAGAGCGGAGGAGTTCGCAGTAGCTTAACAAAACTGTTTAAATGCCCCTTGGAAGAGACATGCAGGTCGCAGCAGCTTAACAAGATGGTTTAAATGCCCCTTGGAAGAGATGTGCAGGTCGCAGTAGCTTAACAAGACAGTTTAAATGCCCCTTGGAAGAGACTT
The DNA here is from genome assembly GCF_046119375.1 of Phyllobates terribilis. Taxonomy (NCBI): domain Eukaryota; kingdom Metazoa; phylum Chordata; class Amphibia; order Anura; family Dendrobatidae; genus Phyllobates; species Phyllobates terribilis. The sequence goes on from NW_027362804.1 coordinate 8,001,051, forward strand.
GCAGGTCGCAGCTGCTTAACAAGACGGTTTAAATGCCCCTTGAAAGAGACGTGCAGGTCGAAGTAGCTTAACAAGACGGTTTTAAATGCCCCTTAGAAGAGACATCCAGGTCGCAGTAGCTTAACAAGACGGTTTAAATGCCCATTGGAAAAGTGGTGGAAGTTACAGTAGCTAAACAAGACGGTTTAAATGCCCCTTGGAAAAGACGTGCAAGTCGCAGTAGCTTAACAAGATGGTTTAAATTCCCCTTGGAAGGGACATGCAGGTCACAGCAGCTTATCAAGACGGTTTAAATGCCCCTTGGAAGAGACTTACAGGTCGCAGTAGCTTAACAAGACGTTTTAAATGCCCCTTGGAAGAGACATGCAGGTCGCAGCAGCTTATCAAGACGGTTTAAATGCCCCTTGGAAGAGACTTACAGGTCGCCGTAGCTTAACAAGACGGTTTAAATGACACTTGGAAGAGAAGTGCAGATTGCAGTAGCTTAACAAGACGGTTTAAATGCCCCTTGGAAAAGACATGCAAGGCGCAGAAGCTTAACAAGACTGTATAAATGCCCGTTGAAAGAGACGTGCAGGTCGCAGTAGCTTAACAAGACGGTTAAAATGACCCTTGGAAGAGCGGTGGCAGTAGCAGTAGCTTAACAAGACTGTTTAAATGCCCCTTGGAAGAGACGTGCAGGTCGCAGTAGCTTAACAAGACGGCTTAAATGCCCCTGGGAAGAGCTGTGGAGGTTGCAGTAGCTTAACAAGACGGTTTAAATGCCCCTTGGTTGAGACATGCAGCTCGCAGAAGCTTAAGAAGAAGGTTTAAACGCCTCTTGAAAGAGCGGTGGAGGTCGCAGTAGCTTAACAAGACGGTTTAAATGCCCCTTGGAAGAGACATGCAGGTCGCAGCAGCTTATCAAGACTGTTTAAATGCCCCTTGGAAGAGACTTGCAGGTTGCAGTAGCTTAACAAGATGGTTTAAATGCCCATTGGAAGAGACGAGCAGGTCGCAGTAGCTTAACAAGAAGGTTTAAAGGCCCCTTGGAAGAGACAAGCAAGTCGCAGTAGCTTAACAAACGGTTTAAATGTCCCTTGGAAAAGTGGTGGAGGTTACAATAGCTTAACAAGATGGTTTCAATGCCCCTTGCAAGAGACAAGCAGGTTGCAGTAGCTGAACAAGACGGTTGAAATGCCCCTTGGAAGAGCAGTGGCGGTAGCAGTAGCTTAACAAGAGGGTTTAAATGCCCCTTGGAAGAGACGTGCAGGTCGCAGTAGCTTAACAAGATGTTTAAATGCCCCTTGGAAGAGCGGAGGAGTTCGCAGTAGCTTAACAAAACTGTTTAAATGCCCCTTGGAAGAGACATGCAGGTCGCAGCAGCTTAACAAGATGGTTTAAATGCCCCTTGGAAGAGATGTGCAGGTCGCAGTAGCTTAACAAGACAGTTTAAATGCCCCTTGGAAGAGACTTGCAGGTCACAGTAGCTTAACAAGACGGTTTAAATGCCCTTTGGAAAAGACGTGCAGGTTGCAGTAGCTTAACAAGACGGTTTAAATGCCCCTTGGAAAAGAGGTGGAGGTTACAGTAGCTTAACAAGACGGTTTAAATGCCCATTGAAAGAGACGTGCAGGTCGCAGTAGCTTAACAAGACGGTTAAAATGCCCCTTGGAAGAGCGGTGGCGGTAGCAGTAGCTTAACAAGACGGTTTAAATGCCCCTTGGAAAAGAGGTGGAGGTTACAGTAGCTTAACAAGACGGTTTAAATGCCCGTTGAAAGAGACGTGCAGGTCGCAGTAGCTTAACAAGACGGTTAAAATGCCCCTTGGAAGAGCGGTGGCAGTAGCAGTTGCTTAACAAGACTGTTTAAATGCCCCTTGGAAGAGACTTGCAGGTCACAGTAGCTTAACCAGATGGTTTAAATGCCCCGTCGAAGAGACATGCAGGTCGCAGTAGCTTAACAAGACGGTTTAAATGCCCCTTGGAAGAGACTTGCAGGTCACAGTAGCTTAACCAGATGGTTTAAATGCCCCGTCGAAGAGACATGCAGGTCGCAGTAGCTTAACAAGACGGTTTAAATGCCCCTTGGAAGAGACATGCAGGTCGCAGTAGCTTAACAAGACGTTTTAAATGCCCCTTGGAAGAGACATGCAGGTCGCAGCAGCTTATCAAGACAGTTTAAATGCCCCTTGGAAGAGACTTGCAGGTCACAGTAGCTTAACAAGACGGTTTAAATGCCCCTTGGAAAAGACGTGCAGGTTGCAGTAGCTTAACAAGACGGTTTAAATGCCCCTTGGAAAAGAGGTGGAGGTTACAGTAGCTTAACAAGACGGTTTAAATGCCCATTGAAAGAGACGTGCAGGTCGCAGTAGCTTAACAAGACGGTTAAAATGCCCCTTGGAAGAGCGGTGGCGGTAGCAGTAGCTTAACAAGACTGTTTAAATGCCCCTTGGAAGAGACGTGCAGGTCACAGTAGCTTAACAAGACGGTTTAAATGCCCCTTGGAAGAGCGGTGGAGGTCGCAGTAGCTTAACAAGACGGTTTAAATGCCCCTTGGTTGAGACATGCAGGTCGCAGCAGCTTAACAAGAAGGTTTAAATGCCTCTTGGAAGAGCGGTGGAGGTCGCAGTAGCTTAACAAGACGGTTTAAATGCCCCTTGGAAGAGACATGCAGGTCGCAGCAGCTTATCAAGACGGTTTAAATGCCCCTTGGAAGAGACTTGCAGGTCGCAGTAGCTTAACAAGATGGTTTAAATGCCCCTTGGAAGAGACATGCAGGTCGCAGTAGCTTAATAAGACGGTTTAAAGGCTCCTTGGAAAAGACGAACAGGTCGCAGTAGCTTAACAAGACGGTTTAAAGGCCCCTTGGAAGAGACGAGCAAGTCGCAGTGGCTTAACAAGACGGCTTAAATGTCCCTTGGAAAAGTGGTGGAGGTTACAATAGCATAACAGGAAGGTTTAAATGCCCCTTGGAAGAGACGTGCAGGTCGCAGTAGCTTAACAAGAAGGTTTAAATGCCCCTTGGAAGAGATGTGCAGGTCGCAGTAGCTTAACAAGACGGTTTAAATGCACCTTGGAAGAGACGTGGAGGTCGCAGTTGCCTAACAAGACAGCTTACATGCCCCTTGCAAGAGACATGCAGGTTGCAGTAGCTTAACAAGACGGTTGAAATGCCCCTTGGAAGAGCAGTGGCGGTAGCAGTAGCTAAACAAGAGGGTTTAAATGCCCCTTGGAAGAGACGTGCAGGTCGCAGTAGCTTAACAAGACTGTTTAAATGCCCCTTGGAAGAGACATGCAGGTCGCAGTAGCTTAACAAGACGGTTTAAATGCCCCTTGGAAGAGATGTGCAGGTCGCAGTAGCTTAACAAGACAGTTTAAATGCCCCTTGGAAGAAACATGCAGGTCGCAGTAGTTGAACAAGATGGTTTAAATGCTCCTTGAAAGAGACGTGCAGGTCACAGTAGCTTAACAAGATGGTTTAAATGCCCCTTGGAAAAGTGGTGGAGGTTACAGTAGCTTAACAAAACTATTTAAATGCCCCTTGGGAAACACGTGCAATTCGCAGTAGCTTAACAAGATGGTTTAGATGCCCCTTGGAAGAGACGTGCAGGTCGCTGTAGCTTAACAAGTCAGTTTAAATGCCCCTTGAAAGAGACGCGCAGGTCGCAGTTGCTAAACAAGACGGTTAAAATGCCCCTTGGAAGAGCGGTGGAGGTCGCAGTAGCTTAACAAGACGGTTTAAATGCCCCTTGCAAGAGACGAGCAGGTCGCAGTAGCTTAATAAGACTGTTTAAATGCCCTTTGGTAGAAACGTCCAGGTCACAGTAGCTTAACAAGACGGTTTAAACGCCACTTGGAAGAGACGTGCAGGTCGCAGGAGCTTAAAAAGACGGTTTCAATGCCCCTTGGAAGAGCGGTGGAGGTCGCAGTAGCTTAACAAGAAGGTTTAAATGCCCCTTGGAAGAGACATGCAGGTCGCAGCTGCTTAACAAGACGGTTTAAATGCCCCTTGAAAGAGACGTGCAGGTCGAAGTAGCTTAACAAGACGGTTTTTAATGCCCCTTGGAAGAGACATCCAGGTCGCAGTAGCTTAACAAGACGGTTTAAATGCCCCTTGGAAAAGACGTGCAAGTCGCAGGAGCTTAACAAGATGGTTTAATTTCCCCTTGGAAGAGACATGCAGGTCGCAGCAGCCTATCAAGACGGTTTAAATGCCCCTTGGAAGAGACTTGCAAGTCGCAGTAGCTTAACAAGACGTTTTAAATGCCCCTTGGAAGAGACATGCAGGTCGCAGCAGCTTATCAAGACGGTTTTAATGCCCCTTGGAAGAGACTTACAGGTCGCAGTAGCTTAACAAGACGGTTTAAATGCCCCTTGGAAGAGAAGTGCAGGTTGCAGTAGCTTAACAAGACGGTTTAAATGCCCCTTGGAAAAGACGTGCAAGTCGCAGTAGCTTAACAAGATGGTTTAAATGCCCCTTGGAAGAGACATGCAGGTCGCAGTAGCTTAACAAGACGGTTTAAATGCCCCTTGGAAGAGCGGTAAAGGTCGCAGTAGCTTAACAAGACCGTTTAAATGCCCCTTGGAAAAGACGTGCAAGGCGCAGAAGCTTAACAAGACTGTATAAATGCCCGTTGAAAGAGACGTGCAGGTCGCAGTAGCTTAACAAGACGGTTAAAATGACCCTTGGAAGAGCGGTGGCAGTATCAGTAGCTTAACAAGACTGTTTAAATGCCCCTTGGAAGAGACGTGCAGGTCGCAGTAGCTTAACAAGGCGGTTTAAATGCCCCTTGGAAGAGCGGTGGAGGTTGCAGTAGCTTAACAAGACGGTTTAAATGCCCCTTGGTTGAGACATGCAGGTCGCAGCAGCTTAAGAAGAAGGTTTAAATGACTCTTGAAAGAGCGGTAGAGGTCGCAGTATCTGAACAAGACGGTTTAAATGCCCCTTGGAAGAGACATGCAGGTCGCAGCAGCTTATCAAGACGGTTTAAATGCCCCTTGGAAGAGACTTGCAGGTTGCAGTAGCTTAACAAGATGGTTTAAATGCCCCTTGGAAGAGACGAGCAGGTCGCAGTAGCTTAACAAGACAGTTTAAAGGCCCCTTGGAAGAGACGAGCAAGTCGCAGTAGCTTAACAAACGGTTTAAAGGTCCCTTGGAAAAGTGGTGGAGGTTACAATAGCTTAACAAGACGGTTTCAATGCCCCTTGGAAGAGACGTGCAGGTCACAGAAGCTTAACAAGACGGTTTAAATGCCCCTTGCAAGAGACAAGCAGGTTGCAGTAGCTTAACAAGACGGTTGAAATGCCCCTTGGAAGAGCAGTGGCGGTAGCAGTAGCTTAACAAGAGGGTTTAAATGCCCCTTGGAAGAGACGTGCAGGTCGCAGTAGCTTAACAACATGGTTTAAATGCCCCTTGGAAGAGCGGTGGAGTTCGCAGTAGCTTAACAAAACTGTTTAAATGCCCCTTGGAAGAGACATGCAGGACGCAGCAGCTTAACAAGACGGTTTAAATGCCCCTTGGAAGAGATGTGCAGGTCGCAGTAGCTTAACAAGACAGTTTAAATGCCCCTTGGAAGAAACATGCAGGTCGCAGAAGTTGAACAAGACGGTTTAAATGCTCCTTGAAAGAGACGTGCAGGTCACAGTAGCTTAACAAGATCGTTTAAATGCCCCATGGAAAAGTGGTTGAGGTTACAGTAGCTTAACAAAACTGTTTGAATGCCCCTTGGGAAACACGTGCAAGTCACAGTAGCTTAACAAGACGGTTTAGATGCCCCTTGGAAGAGACGTGCAGGTCGCAGTAGCTTAACAAGACGGTTTAAATGCCCCTTGGAAGAGCGATGGAGATCGCAGTAGCTTAAAAAGTCAGTTTAAATGCCCCTTGAAAGAGACGCGCAGGTCGCAGAACCTAAACAAGACGGTTAAAATGCCCCTTGGAAGAGCGGTGGAGGTCGCAGTAGCTTAACAAGACGGTTTAAATGCCCCTTGCAAGAGACGAGCAGGTCGCAGTAGCTTAATAAGACTGTTTAAATGCCCCTTGGTAGAAACGTGCAGGTCACAGTAGTTTAACAAGACGGTTTAAATGCCACTTGGAAGAGACGTGCAGGTCGCAGTATCTTAAAAAGTCGGTTTAAATGCACCTTGGAAGAGCGGTGGAGGTCGCAGTAGCTTAACAAGACGGTTTAAATGCCCCTTGGAAGAGACGTGCAGGTCGAAGTAGCTTAACAAGACGATTTTTAATGCCCCTTGGAAGAGACATCCAGGTCGCAGTAGCTTAACAAGACGGTTTAAATGCCCCTTGGTTGAGAAATACAGGTCGCAGCAGCTTAAGAAGATGGTTTAAATGCCCCTTGGAAGAGACGTGCAGGTCGCAGTAGCTTAACAAAATCGTTTAAATGCCCCTTGGAAGAGACATGCAGCTCGCAGCAGCTTAACAAGACGGTTTAAATGCCCCTTGGAAGAGCGGAGGAGGTCGCAGTAGCTTAACTAGATGGTTTAAATGCCCCTTGGAAAAGACGTGCAAGTCACAGTAGCTTATCAAGACGGTTTAAATGTCCCTTGGAAGAGACATGCAGGTCACAGCAGCTTAACAAGACGGTTTAAATGCCCCTTGGAAGAGACTTGCAGGTCGCAGTAGCTTAACAAGACGGTTTAAATGCCCCTGGAAAAGACGTGCAAGTCGCCGTAGCTTAACAAAACGGTTTAAATGCCCCTTGGAAAAGTGGGGGAGGTTACAGTAGCTTAACAAGACGGTTTAAATGCCCCTTGGAAAAGACGTGCAAGTCACAGTAGCTTAACAAGACGGTTTAAATGCCCCTTGGAAGAGACGCGAAGGTCGCAGTAGCTTTTCAAGACGGTTTAAATGCCCCTTGGAAGAGACATGCAGGTCGCAGTAGCTTAACAAGACGGCTTACATGCCCTTTGGAAGAGCGGTGGCGGTCGCAGTAGCTTAACAAAGACAGTTAAATGCCCCTTGAAAGAGACGTGCAGGTCGCAGTAGCTTAACAAGATGGTTAAAATGCCCATTGGAAGTGCGGTGGCGATAGCAGTAGCTTAACAAGACATTTTAAATGCCCATTGGAAGAGAAGTACAGGTCGCAATAGCTTAACAAGACGGTTTAAATGCCCCTTGGAAGAGCGCTGGAGGTCGCAGTAGCTTAACAAGTCAGTTTAAATGCCCCTTGTAAGAGACGTGCACGTCGCAGTAGCTTAACAAGACGGTTTAAATACCCCTTGGAAGAGACGTGCAGGTCGCAGTAGCTTAAAAAGACGGTTTAAATGCCCCTTGGAAGAGCTTTGGAGGTTTCAGTAGCTTAACAAGACAGTTTGAATGCCCCTTGGAAGAGACGTGCAGGTCGCAGTAGCTTAACAAGACGGTTTAAATGCCCCTTGGCAGAGCGGTGGAGGTCGCAGTAGCTTAACAATACACATTAAATGCCCCTTGGAAGAGACATGCAGGTCGCAGTAGCTTAACAAGACGGTTTTAATGCCCCTTGGAAGAGACGTGCAGGTCACAAAAGCTTAACAAGACGGTTTAAATGCCCCTTGGAAGAGATGTACAGTTCGCAGTAGCTTAACAAGACGGTTTAAATGCCCCTTGGAAGAGACATGCAGGTCGTAGAAGCTTAACAAGATGGATTAAATGCCCCTTGGAAGAGCAGTGGAGGTCGCATTAGCTTAACAAGACGGTTTAATTTCCCCTTGGTAGAGACGTGCAGGTCACAGTAGCTTAACAAGACGGTTAAAATGCCCTTTGGAAGAGACATGCAGGTCGCAGTAGCTTAACAAGACGGCTTACATGCCCCTTGGAAGAGCGGTGGCGGTCGCAGTAGCTTAACAAGACAGTTTAAATGCCCCTTGAAAGAGACGTGCAGGTCGCAGTAGCTTAACAAGATGGTTAAAATGCCCATTGTAAGTGCGGTGGCGATAGCAGTAGCTTAACAAGACATTTTAAATGCCCATTGGAAGAGAAGTACAGGTCGCAATAGCTTAACAAGACGGTTTAAATGCCCCTTGGAAGAGCGGTGGAGGTCGCAGTAGCTTAACAAGTCAGTTTAAATGCCCCTTGTAAGAGACGTGCAGGTCGCAGTAGCTTAACAAGACGGTTTAAATACCCCTTGGAAGAGACGTGCAGGTCGCAGTAGCTTAAAAAGACGGTTTAAATGCCCCTTGGAAGAGCTTTGGAGGTTTCAGTAGCTTAACAAGACAGTTTGAATGCCCCTTGGAAGAGACGTGGAGGTCGCAGTAGCTTAACAAGACGGTTTAAATGCCCCTTGGCAGAGCGGTGGAGGTCGCAGTAGCTTAACAATACACGTTAAATGCCCCTTGGAAGAGACATGCAGGTCGCAGTAGCTTAACAAGACTGTTTTAATGCCCCTTGGAAGAGACGTGCAGGTCACAAAAGCTTAACAAGACGGTTTAAATGCCCCTTGGAAGAGATGTACAGTTCGCAGTAGCTTAACAAGACGGTTTAAATGGCCCTTGGAAGAGACGTGCAGGTCGTAGAAGCTTAACAAGATGGATTAAATGCCCCTTGGAAGAGCAGTGGAGTTCGCATTAGCTTAACAAGACTGTTTAAATGCCCCTTGGTAGAGACGTGCAGGTCACAGTAGCTTAACAAGACGGTTAAAATGCCCTTTGGAAGAGTGGTGGAGGTCGCATTGGCTTAACAAGACGGTTTAAATGCCCTTTGTAAGAGATGAGCAGGTCGCAGTAGCTTAACAATATGGTTTAAAAGCCCCTTGGAAGAGCGGTGGAGGTCGCAGTAGCTTAACAAGTTAGTTTAAATGCCCCTTGGAAGAGACTTGCAGGTCGCAGTAGCTTAACAACACGGTGTAAATGCCCCTTGAAAGAGCGGTGGAGGTCGCAGTAGCTTAACAAGACAGTTTAAATGCCCCTTGGAAGAGAAGTGCAGGTCGCAGTAGCTTAATAAGACGGATTAAATGCCCCTTGGAAAAGACGTGCAGGTCGCAGTAGCTTAACAAGACGGTTTAAATTCCCCTTGGAAAAGACGTGCAGGTCACAGTAGCTTAACTAGATGGTTTAAATGCCTCTTGGAAAAGGCCTGCAGGTCGCAGTAGCTTAATAAGACGGTTTAAATGCCCCTTGGAAGAGGCTTGCAGGTCGCAGTAGCTTAACAAGATGGTTTAAATGCCCCTTGGAAGAGCAGTGAAGGTCGCAGTAGCTTAACAAGATGGTTTAAATGCACCTTGGAAGAGACATGCAGGTCACAGCAGCTTAACAAGACTGTTTAAATGCCCCTTGAAAGAGACGTGCAGGTTGCAGTAGCTTAACAAGACGGTTTAAATGCCCCTTGGTAGAGACATGCAGGTCGCAATAGCTTAACAAGACGGTTTAAACGCCCCTTGGAAGAGACGTGCAGGTCGCAGTAGCTTAACAAGACGGTTTAAATGCCCCTTGGAAAAGTGGTGGAGGTTACAGTAGCTTAACAAGACGGTTTAATTGCCCCTTGGAAGACACGTGCAAGTCGCAGTAGCTTAAAAAGACGGTTTAAATGCCCCTTGGAAGAGATGTGCAGGTCGCAATAGCTTAACAAGATGGTTTATATGCCCCTTGGAAGAAACGTGCAGGTCGCAGTAGCTTAACAAGACGGTTTAAATGCCCCTTGGAAGAGTGGTGAAGGTCGCAGTAACTTAACAAGACAGTTTGAATGCCACTTGCAAGAGACTCGCAGGTCGCAGTAGCTTAACAACACAGTGTAAATGCCCCTTGAAAGAGCGGTGGAGGTCGCAGTAGCTTAACAAGACAGTTTAAATGCCCCTTGGAAGAGAAGTGCAGGTCGCAGTAGTTTAACAAGACGGTTTTAATTCCCCTTGGAAAAGACGTGCAGGTCACAGTAGCTTAACTAGATGGTTTAAATGCCTCTTGGAAAAGGCCTGCAGGTCGCAGTAGCTTAATAAGACAGTTTAAATGCCCCTTGGAAGAGAAGTGCAGGTCGCAGTAGCTTAACAAGATGGTTTAAATGCCCCTTGGAAGAGCAGTGGAGGTCGCAGTAGCTTAACAAGATGGTTTAAATGCACCTTGGAAGAGACATGCAGGTCACAGCAGCTTAACAAGACTGTTTAAATGCCCCTTGAAAGAGACGTGCAGGTTGCAGTAGCTTAACAAGACGGTTTAAATGCCCCTTGGTAGAGACATGCAGGTCGCAATAGCTTAACAAGACGGTTTAAACGCCCCTTGGAAGAGACGTGCAGGTCGCAGTAGCTTAACAAGACGGTTTAAATGCCCCTTGGAAAAGTGGTGGAGGTTACAGTAGCTTAACAAGACGGTTTAAATGCCCGTTGGAAGACACGTGCAAGTCGCAGTAGCTTAAAAAGACGGTTTAAATGCCCCTTGGAAGAGATGTGCAGGTCGCAATAGCTTAACAAGATGGTTTATATGCCCCTTGGAAGAAACGTGCAGGTCGCAGTAGCTTAACAAGACGGTTTAAATGCACCTTGGAAGAGTGGTGGAGGTCGCAGTAGCTTAACAAGACAGTTTGAATGCCTCTTGGAAGAGACGTGCAGGTCGCAGTAGCTTAACAAGACGGTTTAAATGCCCCTTGGCAGAGCGGTGGAGGTCGCAGTAGCTTAACAATACAGTTTAAATGCCCCTTGGAAGAGACATGCAGCTCGCAGTAGCTTAACAAGACGGTTTAAATGCCCCTTGGAAGAGACGTGCAGGTCGCATTAGCTTAACAAGACGGTTTAAATGCCCCTTGGTAGAGACGTGCAGGTCACAGTAGCTTAACAAGACGGTTAAAATGCCCTTTGGAAGAGTGGTGGAGGTCGCAGTGGCTTAACAAGATGGTTTAAATGCCCCTTGTAAGAGATGTGCAGGTCGCAGTAGCTTAACAAGACAGATTAAATGCCCCTTGGAAGAGCAGTGGAGGTCGCATTAGCTTAAAAAGACGGTTTAAATGCCCCTTGGTAGAGACGTGCAGGTCACAGTAGCTTAACAAGACGGTTAAAATGCCCTTTGGAAGAGTGGTGGAGGTTGCAGTAGCTTAACAAGATGGTTTAAATGCCCCTTGTAAGAGATGTGCAGGTCGCAGTAGCTTAACAAGATGGTTTCAATGCCCCTTGGAAGAGCGGTGGAGGTCGCAGTAGCTTAACAAAACGGTTTAAATGCCACTTGGAAGAGACATGCAGGTCGCAGCAGCTTAAAAAGACGGTTTAAATGCCCCTTGGAAGAGACGTGCAGGTCGCAGTAGCTTAACAAGACGGTTTAAATGCCCCTTGGAAGAGACGAGCAGGTCGCAGTAGCTAAACTAGACGGTTTAAATGCCCCTTGGAAAAGTGGTGGAGGTTACAGTAGCTTAACAAGCCGGTTTAAATGCCCCTTGGAAGAGATGAGCAGCTCGCAGTAGCTTAACTAGGCGGTTTAAATGCCCCTTGGAAAAGTGGTGGAGGTTACAGTAGCTTAACAAGATGGTTTAAATGCCCCTTGGAAGAGACTTGCAAGTCGCAGCAGCTTAAAAAGACGGTTTAAATGCGCCTTGGAAGAGACGTGCAGGTCGCAGTAGCATAACAAGACGGTTTAAATGCCCCTTGGTAGAGAAGAGCAGGTCGCAGTAGCTTAACAAGATGGTTTAAACGCCCCTTGGAAGAGCGGTGGAGGTCGCAGTAGCTTAACAAGTTAGTTTAAATGCCCCTTGGAAGAGATTTGCAGGTCGCAGTAGCTAAACAACACGGTGTAAATGCCCCTTGAAAGAGCGGTGGAGGTCGCAGTAGCTTAACAAGACAGTTTAAATGCTCCTTGGAAGAGAAGTGCAGGTCGCAGTAGCTTAATAAGACGGATTAAATGCCCCTTGGAAAAGACGTGCAGGTCGCAGTAGCTTAACAAGACGGTTTAAATGCCCCTTGGAAAAGACGTGCAGGTCACAGTAGCTTAAATAGATGGTTTAAATGCCTCTTGGAAAAGGCGTGCAGGTCGCAGTAGCTTAATAAGATGGTTTAAATGCCCCTTGGAAGAGGCTTGCAGGTCGCAGTAGCTTAACAAGATGGTTTAAATGTACCTTGGAAGAGACATGCAGGTCACAGCAGCTTAACAAGACTGTTTAAATGCCCCTTGAAAGAGACATGCAGGTGGCAGTAGCTTAACAAGACGGTTTAAATGCCCCTTGGTAGAGACATGCAGGTCGCAATAGCTTAACAAGACGGTTTAAACGCCCCTTGGAAGAGACGTGCAGGTCGCAGTAGCTTAACAAGACGGTTTAAATGCCCCTTGGAAAAGTGGTGGAGGTTACAGTAGCTTAACAAGATGGTTTAAATGCCCCTTGGAAGACACGTGCAAGTCGCAGTAGCTTAACAAGATGGTTTAAATGCCCCTTGGAAGAGATGTGCAGGTCACAGTAGCTTAACAAGACGGTTTATATGCCCCTTGGAAGAAACGTGCAGGTCGCAGTAGCTTAACAAGATGGTTTAAATGCCCCTTGGAAGAGTGGTGGAGTTCGCAGTAGCTTAACAAGACAGTTTAAATGCCCCTTGGAAGAGACGCGCAGGTCGCAGTAGCTTAACAAGACGATTTAAATGCCACTTGGAAGAGACGTGCAGGTCGCAGTAGCTTAAAAAGATGGTTTAAATGCCCCTTGGAACAGATGTGCAGGTCGCAGTAGCTTAACAAGATGGTTTAAATGCCCCTTGGAAGAGAGGTGGAGGTCGCAGTAGCTTAACAAGATGGTTTTAATGCCCCTTGGAAGAGACGTGCAGGTCGCCGTAGCTTAACAAGATGGTTTAAATGCCCCTTGCAAGAGACATGCAGGTAGCAGTAGCTTAACAAGACTGTTTAAATGCCCCTTGGAAGAGAAGTGCAGGTCGCAGTAGCTTAACAAGACGGTTTAAATGCCCCTTGGAAGAGACGTGCAGGTAGCAGTAGCTTAACAAGACGGTTTAAATGCCCCTTGGAAAAGAGGTGGAGGTTACAGTAGCTTAACAAGACGGTTTAAAAGCCCGTTGAAAGAGACCTGCAGGTCGCTGTAGCTTAACAAGACGGTTTAAATGCCCCTTGGAAAAGACGTGCAAGTCGCAGTAGCTTAACAAGACGGTTTAAATGCCCCTTGGAAGAGACGTGAAGGTCGCAGTAGCTTTTCAAGACGGTTTAAAAGCCCCTTGGAAGAGACATGCAGGTCGCAGTAGCTTAACAAGACGGTTTACATGCCCCTTGGAAGAGCGGTAGCGGTCGCAGTAGCTTAACAAGACAGTTTAAATGCCCCTTGAAAGAGACGTGCAGGTCGGAGTAGCTTAACAAGATGGTTAAAATGCCCATTGGAAGTGCGGTGGCGGTAGCAGTAGCTTAACAAGACATTTTAAATGCCCATTGGAAGAGAAGTGCAGGTCGCAATAGCTTAACAAGACGGTTTACATGCCCCTTGGAAGAGCGGTGGAGTTCGCAGTAGCTTAACAAGTCAGTTTAAATGCCCCTTGTAAGAGACGTGCAGGTCGCAGTAGCTTAACAAGATGGTTAAAATGCCCCTTGGAAGAGCGGTGGAGGTCGCATTAGCTTAACAAGACGGTTTAAATGCCCCTTGCAAAAGACGTGCAAGTCACAGTAGCTTAACAAGACGGTTTAAATGCCCCTTGCAAGAGACGTGCTGGTCGCAGTAGCTTATTAAGATGGTTTAAATGCCGCTTGGTAGAAACGTGCAGGTCACAGTAGCTTAAAAAGACGGTTTAAATGCCACTTGGAAGAGACGTGCAGGTCACAGTAGCTTAAGAAGACGGTTTAAATGTCCCTTGGAAGAGCGGTGGAGGTCGCAGTAGCATAACAAGACGGTTTAAATGCCCATTGGAAGAGACGTGCAGGTAGCAGAAGCTTATTAAGACGGTTTAAATGCCCCTTGGAAGAGACGTGCAGGATGCAGTATCTTAACAAGACGGTTTAAATGCCCCTTGGAAGAGACGTGCAGGTCGCAGTATCTTAACAAGACGGTTTAAATGCCCCTTCGAAGAGACGTGCAGGTCGCAGTAGCTTAACAAGACGGTTTAAATGCCCCTTGGAAGTGCGGTGGAGGTCGCAGTAGCTTAACAAGACGGTTTAAATGCCCCTTGGAAGAGACATGCAGGTCGCAGCAGCTTAACATTACTGTTTAAATGCCCCTTGGAAGAGACGTGCAGGTTGCAGTAGCTTAACAAGACCGATTAAATGTCCCTTGGAAGAGACATGCAGGTCGCAGTAGCTTAACAAAGCTTTTTAAATGCCCCTTGGAAGAGACGTGCAGGTCGCAGTAGCTTAGCAAGACGGTTTAAATGACCCTTAGAAAAGTTGTGGAGGTTACAGTAGCTTAACAAGACGGTTTAAATGCCCCTTGGAAGAGACGTGCAAGTTGCAGTAGCTTAAAAAGACGGCTTAAATGCCCCTTGGAAGAGACATGCAGGTCGCAGTAGCTTAACAAGACGGTTTAAATGCCCCTTGGAAGAGACATGCAGGTCGCAGTAGCTTAAAAAGACGGTTTAAATGCCCATTGGAAGAGCGGTGGAGTTCGCAGTAGCTTAACAAGTTAGTTTAAATGCCCCTTGTAAGAGACGTGCAGGTCGCAGTAGCTTAAGAAGATGGTTAAAATGCCCCTTGGAAGAGCGGTGGAGGTCGCATTGGCTTAACAAGACGGTTTAAATGCCCCTTGCAAAAGACGTGCAAGTCACAGTAGCTTAACAAGACGGTTTAAATGCCCCTTGCAAGAGACGTGCAGGTCGCAGTAGCTTATTAAGATGGTTTAAATGCCGCTTGGTAGAAACGTGCAGGTCACAGTAGCTTAAAAAGACGGTTTAAATGCCACTTGGAAGACACGTGCAGGTCACAGTAGCTTAAGAAGACGGTTTAAATGCCCCTTGGAAGAGCGGTCGAGGTCGCAGTAGCATAACAAGACGGTTTAAATGCCCATTGGAAGAGACGTGCAGGTAGCAGAAGCTTATTAAGACGGTTTAAATGCCCCTTGGAAGAGACGTGCAGGACGCAGTAGCTTAACAAAACGGTTTAAATGCCCCTTGGAAGAGACGTGCAGGTCGCAGTAGCATAACAAGACGGTTTAAATGCCCCTTGGAAGTGCGGTGGAGGTCGCAGTAGCTTAACAAGACGGTTTAAATGCCCCTTGGAAGAGACATGCAGGTCGCAGCAGCTTAACATTACTGTTTAATTGCACCTTGGAAGAGACGTGCAGGTCGCAGTAGCTTAACAAAGCATTTTAAATGCCCCTTGAAAGAGACGTGCAGGTCGCAGTAGCTTAGCAAGAAGGTTTAAATGCCCCTTAGAAAAGTTGTGGAGGTTACAGTAGCTTAACAAGTCGGTTTAAATGCCCCTTGGAAGAGACGTGCAAGTTGCAGTAGCTTAAAAAGACGGCTTAAATGCCCCTTGGAAGAGACGCGCAGGTCGCAGTAGCTTAACAAGACGGTTTAAATGCCCCTTGGAAGAGACATGCAGGTCGCAGTAGCTTAACAAGACAGTTTGAATGCCCCTTGGAAGAGACGTGCAGGTCGCAGTAGCTTAACAAGACGCTTTAAATGCCCCTTGGCAGAGCGGTGGAGTTCTCAGTAGCTTAACAATACAGTTTAAATGCCCCTTGGAAGAGACATGCAGGTCGCAGTAGCTTAACAAGACGGTTTTAATGCCCCTTGGAAGAGACGTGCAGGTCACAAAAGCTTAACAAGACGGTTTAAATGCCCCTTGGAAGAGACGTACAGTTCGCAGTAGCTTAACAAGACGGTTTAAAGGCCCCTTGGAAGAGACGTGCAGGTCGCAGAAGCTTAACAAGACAGATTAAATGCCCCTTGGAAGAGCAGTGGAGGTCGCATTTGCTTAACAAGACGGTTTAAATGCCCCTTGGTAGAGACGTGCAGGTCACAGTAGCTTAACAAGACGGTTAAAATGCACTTTGGAAGAGTGGTGGAGGTCGCAGTGGCTTAACAGGACGGTTTAAATGCCCCTTGTAAGAGATGTGCAGGTCGCAGTAGCTTAACAAGATGGTTTAAATGCCCCTTGGAAGAGCGGTGGAGGTCGCAGTAGCTTAAAAAGACGGTTTAAATGCCACTTGGAAGAGACATGCAGGTCGCAGCAGCTTAAAAAGACGGTTTAATTGCCCCTTGGCAGAGACGTGCAGGTCGCAGTGGCTTAACAAGACGGTTTAAATGCCCCTTGGAGGAGACGTGCAGGTCGCAGTAGCTTAACTAGACGGTTTAAATGCCCCTTGGAAAAGTGGTGGAGGTTACAGTAGCTTAGCAAGATGGTTTAAATGCCCCTTGGAAGAGACGTGCAAGTCGCAGTAGCTTAAAAAGACAGTTTAAATGCACCTTGGAAGAGACGTGCAGGTCGCAGTAGCATAACAAGACGGTTTAAATGCCCCTTGGAAGAGACGTGCAGGTCGCAGTAGCTTAACTAGACGGTTTAAATGCCCCTTGGAAAAGTGGTGGAGGTTACAGTAGCTTAATAAGACGGATTAAATGCCCCTTGGAAAAGACGTGCAAGTCGCAGTAGCTTAACAAAACGGTTTAAATGCCCCTTGGAAAAGACGTGCAGGTCACAGTAGCTTAACTAGATGGTTTAAATGCCTCTTGGAAAAGGCGTGCAGGTCGCAGTAGCTTAATAAGACGGTTTAAATGCCCCTTCGAAGAGGCTTTACAGGTCGCAGTAGCTTAACAAGATGGTTTAAATGCCCCTTGGATGAGCGGTGGAGGTCGCAGTAGCTTAACAAGATGGTTTAAATGCACCTTGGAAGAGACATGCAGGTCACAGCAGCTTAACAGGACTGTTTAAATGCCCCTTGCAAGAGACGTGCAGGTTGCAGTAGCTTAACAAGACGGTTTAAATGCCCCTTGGTAGAGACATGCAGGTCTCAATAGCTTAACAAGACGGTTTAAACGCCCCTTGGAAGAGACGTGCAGGTCACAGTAGCTTAACAAGACTGTTTAAATGCCCCTTGGAAAAGTGATGGAGGTTACAGTAGCTTAACAAGACGGTTTAAATGCCCCTTGGAAGACACGTGCAAGTCGCAGTAGCTTGACAATACGGTTTAAATGCCCCTTGGAAGAGATGTGCAGGTCGCAGTAGCTTAACAAGACGGTTTATATGCCCCTTGGAAGAAACGTGCAGGTCGCAGTAGCTTAACAAGACGGTTTAAATGCCCCTTGGAAGAGTGGTGCAAGTTGCAGTAGCTTAAAAAGACGGCTTAAATGCCCCTTGGAAGAGACGCGCAGGTCGCAGTAGCTTAACAAGACGGTTTAAATGCCCCTTGGAAGAGACATGCAGGTCGCAGTAGCTTAACAAGACAGTTTGAATGCCCCTTGGAAGAGACGTGCAGGTCACAAAAGCTTAACAAGACGGTTTAAATGCCCCTTGGAAGAGACGTACAGTTCGCAGTAGCTTAAAAAGATGGTTTAAAGGCCCCTTGGAAGAGACGTGCAGGTCGCAGAAGCTTAACAAGACAGATTAAATGCCCCTTGGAAGAGCAGTGGAGGTCGCATTTGCTTAACAAGACGGTTTAAATGCCCCTTGGTAGAGACGTGCAGGTCACAGTAGCTTAACAAGACGGTTAAAATGCCCTTTGGAAGAGTGGTGGAGGTCGCAGTGGCTTAACAAGACGGTTTAAATGCAACTTGTAAGAGATGTGCAGGTCGCAGTAGCTTAACAAGATGGTTTAAATGCCCCTTGGAAGAGCGGTGGAGGTCGCAGTAGCTTAACAAGACGGTTTAAATGCCACTTGGAAGAGACATGCAGGTCGCAGCAGCTTAAAAAGACGGTTTAATTGCCCCTTGGCAGAGACCTGCAGGTCGCAGTGGCTTAACAAGATGGTTTAAATGCCCCTTGGAAGAGACGTGCAGGTCGCAGTAGCTTAACTAGACGGTTTAAATGCCCCTTGGAAAAGTGGTGGAGGTTACAGTAGCTTAATAAGACGGATTAAATGCCCCTTGGAAAAGACGTGCAAGTCGCAGTAGCTTAACAAAACGGTTTAAATGCCCCTTGGAAAAGACGTGCAGGTCACAGTAGCTTAACTAGATGGTTTAAATGCCTCTTGGAAAAGGCGTGCAGGTCGCAGTAGCTTATTAAGACGGTTTAAATGCCCCTTCGAAGAGGCTTTACAGGTCGCAGTAGCTTAACAAGATGGTTTAAATGCCCCTTGGATGAGCGGTGGAGGTCGCAGTAGCTTAACAAGATGGTTTAAATGCACCTTGGAAGAGACATGCAGGTCACAGCAGCTTAACAAGACTGTTTAAATGCCCCTTGCAAGAGACGTGCAGGTTGCAGTAGCTTAACAAGACGGTTTAAATGCCCCTTGGTAGAGACATGCAGGTCTCAATAGCTTAACAAGACGGTTTAAACGCCCCTTGGAAGAGACGTGCAGGTCGCAGTAGCTTAACAAGACTGTTTAAATGCCCCTTGGAAAAGTGGTGGAGGTTACAGTAGCTTAACAAGACGGTTTAAATGCCCCTTGGAAGACACGTGCAAGTCGCAGTAGCTTGACAAGACGGTTTAAATGCCCCTTGGAAGAGATGTGCAGGTCGCAGTAGCTTAACAAGACGGTTTATATGCCCCTTGGAAGAAACGTGCAGGTCGCAGTAGCTTAACAAGACGGTTTAAATGCCCCTTGGAAGAGTGGTGGAGGTCGCAGTAGCTTAATAAGACAGTTTAAATGCCCCTTGGAAGAGACGTGCAGGTCGCAGTAGCTTAATAAGACGGTTTAAATGCCACTTGGAAGAGACGTGCAGGTCGCAGTAGCTTAACAAGACAGTTTAAATGCCCCTTGGAAGAGACGTGCAGGTCGCAGTAGCTTAACAAGACGGTTTAAATGCCCCTTGGAAGAGAGGTGGAGGTCGCAGTAGCTTAAAAAGACAGTTTAAATGCCCCATGGAAGAGAGGTGCAGGTCGCAGTAGCTTAATAAGACGGTTTAAATGCCACTTGGAAGAGACGTGCAGGTCGCAGTAGCTTAAAAAGATGGTTTAAATGTCCCTTGGAAGAGACGTGCAGGTCGCCGTAGCTTAACAAGAGGGTTTAAATGCCCCTTGCAAGAGACGTGCAGGTCGCAGTAGCTTAACAAGATGGTTTAAATGCCCCTTAGAAGAGGCTTGCAGGTCGCAGTAGCTTACCAAGACAGTTTAAATGCCCCTTGGAAGAGAAGTGCAGGTCACAGTAGCTTAAGAAGATGGTTTAAATGCCCCTTGGAAGAGCGGTGGAGGTCGCAGTAGCTTAACAAGACGATTTAAATGCCCATTGGAAAAGACGTGCAGGTAGCAGTAGCTTAACAAGATGGTTTAAATGCCCCTTGGTAGAGACGTGCAGGTCTCAGTAGCTTAACAAGACGGTTTAAATGCCCCTTGGAAGAGGCTTGCAGGTCGCTGTAGCTTACCAAGACGGTTTAAATGTCACTTGGAAGAGACGTGCAGGTCGCAGTAGCTTAACAAGACGGTTTAAATGCCCCTTGGAAGAGACATGCAGGTCGCAGTAGCTTAACAAGACAGTTTGAATGCCCCTTGGAAGAGACGTGCAGGTCGCAGTAGCTTAACAAGACGCTTTAAATGCCCCTTGGCAGAGCGGTGGAGTTCGCAGTAGCTTAACAATACAGTTTAAATGCCCCTTGAAAGAGACATGCAGGTCGCAGTAGCTTAACAAGACGGTTTTAATGCCCCTTGGAAGAGACGTGCAGGTCACAAAAGCTTAACAAGACGGTTTAAATGCCCCTTGGAAGAGACGTACAGTTCGCAGTAGCTTAACAAGATGGTTTAAAGGCCCCTTGGAAGAGACGTGCAGGTCGCAGAAGCTTAACAAGACAGATTAAATGCCCCTTGGAAGAGCAGTGGAGGTCGCATTTGCTTAACAAGACGGTTTAAATGCCCCTTGGTAGAGACGTGCAGGTCACAGTAGCTTAACAAGACGGTTAAAATGCCCTTTGGAAGAGTGGTGGAGGTCGCAGTGGCTTAACAAGACGGTTTAAATGCCCCTTGTAAGAGATGTGCAGGTCGCAGTAGCTTAACAAGATGGTTTAAATGCCCCTTGGAACAGCGGTGGAGGTCGCAGTAGCTTAACAAGACGGTCAAATGCCACTTGGAAGAGACATGCAGGTCGCAGCAGCTTAAAAAGACGATTTAATTGCCCCTTGGCAGAGACGTGCAGGTCGCAGTGGCTTAACAAGACGGTTTAAATGCCCCTTGGAAGAGACGTGCAGGTCGCAGTAGCTTAACTAGACGGTTTAAATGCCCCTTGGAAAAGTGGTGGAGGTTACAGTAGCTTAATAAGACGGTTTAAATGCCCCTTGGAAGAGACGTGCAAGTCGCAGTAGCTTAAAAAGGCGGTTTAAATGCACCTTGGAAGAGACGTGCAGGTCGCAGTAGGATAACAAGACGGTTTAAATGCCCTTTGGAAGAGACGTGCAGGTCGCAGTAGCTTAACTAGACGGTTTAAATGCCCCTTGGAAAAGTGGTGGAGGTTACAGTAGCTTAATAAGACGGATTAAATGCCCCTTGGAAAAGACGTGCAAGTCGCAGTAGCTTAACAAAACGGTTTAAATGCCCCTTGGAAAAGACGTGCAGGTCACAGTAGCTTAACTAGATGGTTTAAATGCCTCTTGGAAAAGGCGTGCAGGTCGCAGTAGCTTAATAAGACGGTTTAAATGCCCCTTCGAAGAGGCTTTACAGGTCGCAGTAGCTTAACAAGATGGTTTAAATGCCCCTTGGATGAGCGGTGGAGGTCGCAGTAGCTTAACAAGATGGTTTAAATGAACCTTGGAAGAGACATGCAGGTCACAGCAGCTTAACAAGACTGTTTAAATGCCCCTTGCAAGAGACGTGCAGGTTGCAGTAGCTTAACAAGACGGTTTAAATGCCCCTTGGTAGAGACATGCAGGTCTCAATATCTTAACAAGACGGTTTAAACGCCCCTTGGAAGAGACGTGCAGGTCGCAGTAGCTTAACAAGACTGTTTAAATGCCCCTTGGAAAAGTGGTGGAGGCTACAGTAGCTTAACAAGATGGTTTAAATGCCCCTTGGAAGACACGTGCAAGTCGCAGTAGCTTGACAAGACGGTTTAAATGCCCCTTGGAAGAGATGTGCAGGTCGCAGTAGCTTAACAAGACGGTTTAAATGCCCCTTGGAAGAGACATGCAGGTCACAGCAACTTAACAAGACAGTTTAAATGCCCCTTGGAAGAGACGTGCAGGTTGCAGTAGCTTAACAAGACGGTTTAAATGCCCCTTGGTAGAGACGTGCAAGTCGCAGTAGCTTACCAAGACGGTTTAAATGTCCCTTGGAAGAGACGTGCAGGTCGCAGTAGATTAACAAGACGGTTTAAATGCCCCTTGCAAGAGACGTGCAGGTGGCAGTAGCTTAACCAGAGGGTTTAAATGCCCCTTAGAATAGGCTTGCAGATCGCAGTAGCTTACCAAGACGGTTTAAATGCCCCTTGGAAGAGAAGTGCAGGTCGCAGTAGCTTAACAAGATGGGTTTAAATGCCCCTTGGAAGAGCGGTGGAGGTCGCAATAGCTTAACAAGATGGTTTAAATGCCCCTTGGAAAAGACCTGCAGGTCGCAATAGCTTAACAAGATGGTTTAAATGCCCCTTTTTAGAGACGTGCAGGTCTCAGTAGCTTAACAAGACGGTTTAAATGCCCCTTGGAAGAGGCTTGCAGCTCGCTGTAGCTTACCAAGACGGTTTAAATGTCACTTGGAAAAGACGTGCAGGTCGCAGTAGCTTAACAAGACGGTTTAAATGCCCCTTGGAAGAGCGGTGTAGGTCGCAGCAGCTTAACAAGACGGTTTAAATGCCCCTTGGAAGAGACATGCAGGTAGCAGCAGCTTAACAAGCCTGTTTAAATTCACCTTTGAAGAGACGTGCAGGTCGCAGTAACTTAACAAGACGGTTTAAATGCCCCTTGGTAGAAACATGCAGGTCGCAGTAGCTTACCAAGACTGTTTAAGTGCCCCTTGGAAGAGACGTGCAGGTCGCAGTAGATTAACAAGACGGTTTAAATGCCCCTTGGAAGAGACGTGCAGATCGCAGTAGCTTAACAAGACGGTTTAAATGCCCCCTGCAAGAGACGAGCAGGTCGCAGTAGCTTAACAAGAGGGTTTAAATGCCCCTTAGAAGAGGCTTGCAGGACGCAGTAGCTTACCAACACGGTTTAAATGCCCCTTGGTGGAGAAGTGCAGGTCGCAGTAACTTAACAAGATGGTTTAAATGCCCCTTGGAAGAGCGGTGGAGGTCGCAGTAGCTTAACAAGATTGTTTAAATGCCCCTTGGAAAATACGTGAACGTCGCAGTAGCTTAACAAGATGGTTTAAATGCCCCTTGGAAAAGTGATGGAGGTTACAGTAGCTTAACAAGATGGTTTAAATGCCCCTTGGAAGAGACGTTCAAGTCGCAGTAGCTTAAAAAGACAGTTTAAATGCGCCTTGGAAGAGACGTGCAGGTCGCAGTAGCATAACAAGAAAGTTTAAATGCGCCTTTGAAGAGACGTGCAGGTCGCAGTGGCTTAACAAGACGGTTTAAATGCCCCTTGGAAGAGCGGTGGAGGTTGCAGTACCTTAACAAGACAGTTTAAATGCCCCTTGGAAGAGACATGCAGGACGCAGTAGCTTTATAAGACGGTTTAAATGACCCTTGAAAGAGACGTGCAGTTCGCAGTAGCTTAACAAGACGGTTTAAATGCCCCTTGGACGAGAAATGCAGGTCACAGTAGCTTAAAAAGACGGTTAAATGCCCCTTAGAAGAGACGTGCAGGTCGCAGTAGCTTAACAAGTGTGTTTAAATGCCCCTTGGAAGAGCGGTGGAGGTCGCAGTAGCTTAACAAGACGATTTAAATGCCCCTTTGAAGAGACATGCAGGTCACAGCAACTTAACTAGACAGTTTAAATGCCCCTTGGAAGAGACGTGCAGGTCGCAGTAGCTTAACAAGTGTGTTTAAATGCCCCTTGGTAGAGACGTGCAAGTCGCATTAGCTTACCAAGACGGTTTAAATGTCCCTTGGAAGAGACGTGCAGTTCGCAGTAGATTAACAAGACGGTTTAAATGCCCCTTGCAAGAGACGTGCAGGTCGCAGTAGCTTAACCAGAGGGTTTAAATGCCCCTTAGAATAGGCTTGCAGATCGCAGTAGCTTACCAAGACGGTTTAAATGCCCCTTGGAAGAGAAGTGCAGGTCGCAGTAGCTTAACAAGATGGGTTTAAATGCCCCTTGGAAGAGCGGTGGAGGTCGCAATAGCTTAACAAGATGGTTTAAATGCCCCTTGGAAAAGACCTGCAGGTCGCAGTAGCTTAACAAGATGGTTTAAATGCCCCTTGGAAGAGATGTGCAGGTAGCAGTAGCTTAACAAAGCCTTTTTAAATGCCCCTTGGAAAAGTGGTGCAGGTTACAGTTGCTTAACAAGACGGTTTAAATGCCCCTTGGAAGAGACGTTCAAGTCGCAGTAGCTTAAAAAGACTGTTTAAATGCGCCTTGGAAGAGACGTGTAGGTCGCAGTAGCTTAACAAGACGGTTTAAATGCCCCTTGGAAGAGACGAGCAGGTTGCAGTAGCTTAACAAAACGGTTTAAATGCCCCCTGGAAAAGAGGTGGAGGTCGCAGTAGCTTAACAAGACAGTTTAAATGCCACTTTGAAGAGACGTCCAGGTCGCAGTAGCTTAACAAGATGGTTTAAATGCCCCTTGGAAGAGCGGTGGAGGTCGCAGTAGCTTAACAAGACAGTTTAAATGCCCCTTGGAAGAGACATACAGGATGCAGTAGCTTAATAAGACGGTTTAAATGACCCTTGGAAGAGACGTGCAGGTCGCAGTAGCTTAACAAGACAGTTTAAATGCCCCTTGGAAGAGAAATGCAGGTCGCAGTAGCTTAAAAAGACAGTTTAAATGCTCCTTGGAAGAGACGTGCATGTCGAAGTAGCTTAACAAGACGGTTTACATGCCCCTTGGAAGAGACGTGCAGGTCGCATTAGCTTAACAAGTCGGTTTAAATGCTCCTTGGAAGAGCGGTGGAGGTCGCAGTAGCTTAACAAGATGGTTTAAATGCCCCTTGGAAGAGACATGCAGGTCACAGCAGCTTTGCAAGACTGTTTAAATGCCCCTTGGAAGAGACGTGCAGGTCACAGTAGCTTAACAAGACGGTTTAAATGCCCCTTGGAAGAGACGTGCAGGTCGCAGTAGCTTAACAAGACGGTTTAAATGCCCCTTGGAAAAGTGGTGGAGGTTACAGTAGCTTAACAAGACGGTTTAAATGCCCCTTGGAAGACACGTGCAAGTCGCAGTAGCTTAACAAGACGGCTTAAATGCCCCTTGAAAGAGACGTGCAGGTCGCAGTAGCTTAACAAGACGGTTTATATGCCCCTTGGAAGCGAAGTGCAGGTCGCAGTAGCTTAAAAAGACGGTTTAAATGCCCCTTGGAAGAGCGGTGGGGGTCGCAGTAGCTTAACAAGACAGTTTAAATGCCCCTTGGAAGAGACGTGCTGGTCGCAGTAGCTTAATAAGACGGTTTAAATGCCCATTGGAAGAGACGTGCAAGTCGCAGTAGCTTAATAAGACTGTTTAAATGCCCATTGGAAGAGACGTGCAGGTCGCAGTAGCTTAACAAGACAGTTTAAATGCCCCTTGGAAAAGACGTGCAGGTCGCAGTAGCTTAATAACACGGTTTAAATGCCCCTTGGAAGAGAGGTGGAAGTCGCAGTAGCTTAACAAGACAGTTTAAATGCCCCTTGGAAGAGACGTGCAGGTCGCAGTAGCTTAACAAGACAGTTTAAATGCCCCTTGGAAGAGACGAGCAGTTCACTGTAGCTTAACAAGACAGTTTAAATGCCTCTTGGAAAAGACGTGCAGGTTGCAGTAGCTTAATAAGACGGTTTAAATGGCCCTTGGAAGAGACGTGCAGGTCGCAGTAGCTTAACAAGATGGTATAAATGACCCTTGGAAGAGCGGTGGAGGTCGCAGTAGCTTAACAAGATGGTTTAAATGCCCCTTTGAAGGGACATGCAGGTCGCAATAGCTTATCAAGACGGTTTAAATGCCCCTTGGAAGAGACGTGCAGGTCGCAGAAGCTTAACAAGACGGTTTAAATGCCCCTTGGAAAAGTGGTGGAGGTTACAGTAGCTTAATAACACGGTTTAAATGCCCCATGGAAGAGACGTGCAGTTCGCAGTAGTTTAACAAGACGGTGTATATGCCCCTTGAAAGAGAAGTGCAGGTCGCAGTAGCTTAACAAGACGGTTTAAATGCCCCTTGGAAGAGCGGTGGAGGTCTCAGCAGCTTAACAAGACAGTTTAAATGCCCCTTGGAAGAGGCTTGCAGGTCGCAGTAGCTTACCAAGACAGTTTAAATGCCCCTTGGAAGAGACGTGCAGGTCGCAGTAGCTTAATAAGATGGTTTAAATGCCCCTTGGAAGAGACATGCAAGTCGCAGCAGCTTAATAAGACGGTTTAAATGCCCCTTGGAAGAGACGTGCAGGTCGCACTAGCTTAACAAGACGGTTTAAATGCCACTTGGAAAAGACGTGCAGTTCACTGTAGCTTAACAAGACGGTTTAGATGCCCCTTGGAAGAGACGTGCAGGTCGCAGAAGCTTAACAAGACGGTTTAAATGCCCCTTGGAAGAGCGGTGGAGGTCGCAGTAGCTTAACAAGATGGTTTAAATGCCCCTTGGAAGGGACATGCAGGTTACAGCAGCTTTACAAGACTGTTTAAATGCCCCTTGGAAGAGACGTGCAGGTCGCAGTAGCTAAACAAAATGGTTTAAATGCCCCTTGGTAGAGACATGCAGGTCGCAATAGCTTAATAACACGGTTTAAATGCCCCATGGAAGAGACGTGCAGTTCGCAGTAGCTTAACAAGACGGTTTATATGCCCCTTGGAAGAGAAGTGCAGGTCGCAGTAGTTTAACAAAACGGTTTAAATGCCCCTTGGAAGAGCGTTGGAGGTCGCAGCAGCTTAACAAGACAGTTTAAATGCCCCTTGGAAGAGGCTTGCAGGTCGCAGTAGCTTACCAAGACGGTTTAAATGGCCCTTGGAAGAGACGTGCAGGTCGCAGTAGCTTAACAAGATGGTTTAAATTCCCCTTGGAAGAGCGGTGGAGGTCGCAGTAGCTTAACAAGATGGTTTAAATACCCTTTGGAAGGGACATGCAGGTCACAGCAGCTTTACAAGACTGTTTAAATGCCCCTTGGAAGAGACATGCAGGTCGCAGTAGCTAAACAAGACGGTTTAAATTCCCCTTGGTAGAGACATGCAGGTCGCAATAGCTTAACAAGACGGTTTAAATGCCCCTTGGAAGAGACGTACAGGTCGCAGAAGCTTAACAAGACGGTTTAAATGCCCCTTGGAAGAGCGGTGGAGGTCGCAGTAGTTTAACAAGACGGTTTAAATTCCCCTTGGAAGAGCGGTGGAGGTCGCAGCAGTTTAACAAGACAGTTTAAATGCCCCTTGGAAGAGGCTTGCAGGTCGCAGTAGCTTACCAAGAAGGTTTAAATGGCCCTTGGAAGAGACGTGCAGGTCGCAGTAGCTTAACAAGATGGTTTAAATGCCTCTTGGAAGAGCGGTGGAGGTCGCAGTAGCTTAACAAGATGGTTTAAATGCCCTTTGGAAGAGACATGCAGGTCACAGCAGCTTTACAAGACTGTTTAAATGCCCCTTGGAAGAGACGTGCAGGTCGCAGTAGCTTAACAAGACAAATTAAATTCCTCTTGGTAGAGACATGCAGGTCGCATTAGCTTAACAAGACGGTTTAAATGCCCCTTGGAAGAGACATGCAGGTCGCAGTAGCTTAACAAGATGGTTTAAATGCCCCTTGGAAGAGACGTGCAGGTCGCTGTAGTTTAACAAGACAGTTTAAATGCCCCTTGCAAGAGACGTGCAATTCGCAGTAGCTTAACAAGACGGTTTAAAAGCCCCTTGGAAGAGCGGTGGAGGTCACAGTAGCTTAACAAGACTGTTTAAATGCCCATTGGAAAAGTGGTGGAGGTTACAGCAGCTTAACAAGACGGTTTAAATGCCCATTGGAAGACAAGTGCAAGTCGCAGTAGCTTAACAAGATGGTTTAAATGCCCCTTGGAAGAGAAGTGCAGGTCGCAGTAGCTTAACATGACGGTTTAAATGCCCCTTGGAAGAGCGGTGGTGGTCGCAGTAGCTTAACAAGACAGTTTAAATGCCCCTTTGAAGAGATGTGCAGGTCGCAGTAGCTTAACAAGACGGTTTAAATGCCCCTTGGAAGAGCGGTGGAGGTTGCAGTACCTTAAGAAGACAGTTTAAATGCCCCTTGGAAGAGACATGCAGGACGCAGTAGCTTTATAAGACGGTTTAAATGACCCTTGAAAGAGACGTGCAGTTCGCAGTAACTTAACAAGACGGTTTAAATGCCCCTTGGACGAGAAATGCAGGTCACAGTAGCTTAAAAAGACGGTTTAAATGCCCCTTAGAAGACACGTGCAGGTCGAAGTAGCTTAACAAGATGGTTTAAATGCCCCTTGGATGAGCGGTGGAGGTCGCAGTAGCTTAACAAGACGGTTTAAATGCCCCTTGGAAGAGACGTGCAGGTCACAGCAACTTAACAAGACAGTTTAAATGCCCCTTGGAAGAGACGTGCAGGTCGCAGTAGCTTAACAAGACGGTTTAAATACCCCTTGGTAGAGACGTGCAAGTCGCAGTAGCTTACCAAGACGGTTTAAATGTCCCTTGGAAGAGACGTGCAGGTCGCAGTAGAGTAACAAGACGGTTTAAATGCCCCTTGCAAGAGACGTGCAGGTCGCAGTAGCTTAACCAGAGGGTTTAAATGCCCATTAGAATAGGCTTGCAGATCGCAGTAGCTTACCAAGACGGTTTAAATGCCCCTTGGAAGAGAAGTGCAGGTCGCAGTAGCTTAACAAGATGGGTTTAAATGCCCCTTGGAAGAGCGGTGGAGGTCGCAATAGCTTAACAAGATGGTTTAAATGCCCCTTGGAAAAGACCTGCAGGTCGCTGTAGCTTACCAAGACGGTTTAAATGTCACTTGGAAGAGACGTGCAGGTCGCAGTAGCTTAACAAGACGGTTTAAATGCCCCTTGGAAGAGACATGCAGGTCGCAGCAGCTTAACAAGCCTGTTTAAATTCACCTTTGAAGAGACGTGCAGGTCGCAGTAACTTAACAAGACGGTTTAAATGCCCCTTGGTAGAGACATGCAGGTCGCAGTAGCTTACCAAGACTGTTTAAGTGCCCCTTGGAAGAGACGTGCAGGTCGCAGTAGATTAACAAAACGGTTTAAATGCCCCTTGGAAGAGACGTGCAGATCGCAGTAGCTTAACAAGACGGTTTAAATGCCCCCTGCAAGAGACGAGCAGGTCGCAGTAGCTTAACAAGAGGGTTTAAATGCCCCTTAGAAGAGGCTTGCAGGACGCAGTAGCTTACCAAGACGGTTTAAATGCCCCTTGGTGGAGAAGTGCAGGTCGCAGTAACTTAACAAGTTGGTTTAAATGCCCCTTGGAAGAGCGGTGGAGGTCGCAGTAGCTTAACAAGACTATTTAAATGCCCCTTGGAAAAGACGTGCACGTCGCAGTAGCTTAACAAGATGGTTTAAATGCCCCTTGGAAAAGTGATGGAGGTTACAGTAGCTTAACAAGATGGTTTAAATGCCCCTTGTAAGAGACGTTCAAGTCTCAGTAGCTTAAAAAGACAGTTTAAATGCGCCTTGGAAGAGACGTGCAGGTCGCAGTAGCATAACAAGACAGTTTAAATGCCCCTTTGAAGAGACGTGCAGATCGCAGTAGCTTAACAAGACGGTTTAAATGCCCCTTGGAAGAGCGGTGGAGGTCGCAGTAGCTTAACAAGACGGTTTAAATGCCCCTTGGAAGAGACATGCAGGTCACAGTAACTTAACAAGACAGTTTAAATGCCCCTTGGAAGAGACGTGCAGGTCGCAGTAGCTTAACAAGTATGTTTAAATGCCCCTTGGTAGAGACGTGCAAGTCGCATTAGCTTACCAAGACGGTTTAAATGTCCCTTGGAAGAGACGTGCAGGTCGCAGTAGATTAACAAGACGGTTTAAATGCCCCTTGGTAGAGACATGCAGGTCGCAGTAGCTTACCAAGACTGTTTAAGTGCCCCTTTGAAGAGACGTGCAGGTCGCAGTAGATTAACAAGACGGTTTAAATGCCCCTTGGAAGAGACGTGCAGATCGCAGTAGCTTAACAAGACGGTTTAAATGCCCCCTGCAAGAGACGAGCAGGTCGCAGTAGCTTAACAAGATGGTTTAAATGCCCCTTAGAAGAGGCTTGCAGGACGCAGTAGCTTACCAAGACGGTTTAAATGCCCCTTGGTGGAGAAGTGCAGGTCGCAGTAACTTAACAAGTTGGTTTAAATGCCCCTTGGAAGAGCGGTGGAGGTTGCAGTAGCTTAACAAGACTGTTTAAATGCCCCTTGGAAAAGACGTGCACGTCGCAGTAGCTTAACAAGATGGTTTAAATGCCCCTTGGAAAAGTGATGGAGGTTACAGTAGCTTAACAAGATGGTTTAAATGCCCCTTGTAAGAGACGTTCAAGTCTCAGTAGCTTAAAAAGACAGTTTAAATGCGCCTTGGAAGAGACGTGCAGGTCTCAGTAGCATAACAAGAGAGTTTAAATGCCCCTTTGAAGAGACGTGCAGGTCGCAGTAGCTTAACAAGACGGTTTAAATGCCCCTTGGAAGAGCGGTGGAGGTCGCAGTAGCTTAACAAGACGGTTTAAATGCCCCTTGGAAGAGACATGCAGGTCACAGCAACTTAACAAGACAGTTTAAATGCCCCTTGGAAGAGACGTGCAGGTCGCAGTAGCTTAACAAGTGTGTTTAAATGCCCCTTGGTAGAGACGTGCAAGTCGCATTAGCTTACCAAGACGGTTTAAATGTCCCTTGGAAGAGACGTGCAGGTCGCAGTAGATTAACAAGACGGTTTAAATGCCCCTTGCAAGAGACGTGCAGGTCGCAGTAGCTTAACCAGAGGGTTTAAATGCCCCTTAGAATAGGCTTGCAGATCGCAGTAGCTTACCAAGACGGTTTAAATGCCCCTTGGAAGAGAAGTGCAGGTCGCAGTAGCTTAACAAGATGGGTTTCAATGCCCCTTGGAAGAGCGGTGGAGGTCGCAATAGCTTAACAAGATGGTTTAAATGCCCCTTGGAAAAGATCTGCAGGTCGCAGTAGCTTAACAAGATGGTTTAAATGCCCCTTGGAAGAGATGTGCAGGTAGCAGTAGCTTAACAAAGCCTTTTTAAATGCCCCTTGGAAAAGTGGTGCAGGTTACAGTTGCTTAACAAGACGGTTTAAATGCCCCTTGGAAGAGACGTTCAAGTCGCAGTAGCTTAAAAAGACTGTTTAAATGCGCCTTGGAAGAGACGTGTAGGTCGCAGTAGCTTAACAAGACGGTTTAAATGCCCCTTGGAAGAGACGAGCAGGTTGCAGTAGCTTAACAAAACGGTTTAAATGCCCCCTGGAAAAGAGGTGGAGGTCGCAGTAGCTTAACAAGACAGTTTAAATGCCACTTTGAAGAGACGTCCAGGTCGCAGTAGCTTAACAAGATGGTTTAAATGCCCCTTGGAAGAGCGGTGGAGGTCGCAGTAGCTTAACAAGACAGTTTAAATGCCCCTTGGAAGAGACATACAGGATGCAGTAGCTTAATAAGACGGTTTAAATGACCCTTGGAAGAGACGTGCAGGTCGCAGTAGCTTAACAAGACAGTTTAAATGCCCCTTGGAAGAGAAATGCAGGTCGCAGTAGCTTAAAAAGACAGTTTAAATGCTCCTTGGAAGAGACGTGCATGTCGAAGTAGCTTAACAAGACGGTTTAAATGCCCCTTGGAAGAGACGTGCAGGTCACATTAGCTTAACAAGTCGGTTTAAATGCTCCTTGGAAGAGCGGTGGAGGTCGCAGTAGCTTAACAAGATGGTTTAAATGCCCCTTGGAAGAGACATGCAGGTCACAGCAGCTTTGCAAGACTGTTTAAATGCCCCTTGGAAGAGACGTGCAGGTCGCAGTAGCTTAACAAGACGGTTTAAATGCCCCTTGGAAGAGACGTGCAGGTCGCAGTAGCTTAACAAGACGGTTTAAATGCCCCTTGGAAGAGAAGTGCAGGTCGGAGTAGCTTAAAAAGATGGTTTAAATGCCCCTTGGAAGAGCGGTGGAGGTCGCAGTAGCTTAACAAGACAGTTTAAATGCTCCTTGGAAGAGACGTGCTGGTCGCAGTAGCTTAATTAAACGGTTTAAATGCCCATTGGAAGAGACGTGCAAGTCGCAGTAGCTTAATTAGACTGTTTAAATGCCCATTGGAAGAGACGTGCAGGTCGCAGTAGCTTAACAAGACAGTTTAAATGCCCCTTGGAAGAGACGTGCAGATCGCAGTAGCTTAACAACACGGTTTAAATGCCCCTTGGAAGAGAGGTGGAAGTCGCAGTAGCTTAACAAGACAGTTTAAATGCCCCTTGGAAGAGACGTGCAGGTCGCAGTAGCTTAACAAGACAGTTTAAATGCCCCTCGGAAGAGACGTGCAGTTCACTGTAGCTTAACAAGACGGTTTAAATGCCTCTTGGAAAAGACGTGCAGGTTGAAGTAGCTTAATAAGACGGTTTAAATGGCCCTTGGAAGAGACGTGTAGGTCGCAGTAGCTTAACAAGATGGTATAAATGCCCCTTGGAAGAGCGGTGGAGGTCGCAGTAACTTAACAAGATGGTTTAAATGCCCCTTTGAAGGGACATGCAGGTCGCAGTAGCTTACCAAGACAGTTTAAATGCCCCTTTGA
Organism: Phyllobates terribilis; assembly: GCF_046119375.1. Classification (NCBI taxonomy): domain Eukaryota; kingdom Metazoa; phylum Chordata; class Amphibia; order Anura; family Dendrobatidae; genus Phyllobates; species Phyllobates terribilis. Next base: position 8,032,717 of record NW_027362804.1, read on the forward strand.
AGAGACGTGCAGGTCGCAGTAGCTTAATAAGACGGTTTAAATGCCCCTTGGAAGAGACATGCAAGTCGCAGTAGCTTAATAAGACGGTTTAAATGCCCCTTGGAAGAGACGTGCAGGTCGCACTAGCTTAACAAGACGGTTTAAATGCCACTTGGAAAAGACGTGCAGTTCACTGTAGCTTAACAAGACGGTTTAAAAGCCCCTTGGAAGAGACGTGCAGGTCGCAGAAGCTTAACAAGACGGTTTAAATGCCCCTTGGAAGAGTGGTGGAGGTCGAAGTAGCCTAACAAGATGGTTTAAATGCCCCTTGGAAGGGACATGCAGGTCACAGCAGCTTTACAAGACTGTTTAAATGCCCCTTGGAAGAGACGTGCAGGTCGCAGTAGCTAAACAAAACGGTTTAAATGCCCCTTGGTAGAGAAATGCAGGTCGCAATAGCTTAATAACACGGTTTAAATGCCCCATGGAAGAGACGTGCAGTTCGCAGTAGCTTAACAAGACGGTTTATATGCCCCTTGGAAGAGAAGTGCAGGTCGCAGTAGTTTAACAAAACGGTTTAAATGCCCCTTGGAAGAGCGGTGGAGGTCGCAGCAGCTTAACAAGACAGTTTAAATGCCCCTTGGAAGAGGCTTGCAGGTCGCAGTAGCTTACCAAGACGGTTTAAATGGCCCTTGGAAGAGACGTGCAGGTCGCAGTAGCTTAACAAGATGGTTTAAATGCCCCTTGGAAGTGCGGTGGAGGTCGCAGTAGCTTAACAAGATGGTTTAAATACCCTTTGGAAGGGACATGCAGGTCACAGCAGCTTTACAAGACTGTTTAAATGCCCCTTGGAAGAGACATGCAGGTCGCAGTAGCTAAACAAGACGGTTTAAATTCCCCTTGGTAGAGATATGCAGGTCGCAATAGCTTAACAAGACGGTTTAAATGCCCCTTGGAAGAGACGTGCAGGTCGCAGAAACTTAACAAGACGGTTTAAATGTCCCTTGGAAGAGCGGTGGAGGTCACAGTAGTTTAACAAGACGGTTTAAATTCCCCTTGGAAGAGCGGTGGAGGTCGCAGCAGTTTAACAAGACAGTTTAAATGCCCCTTGGAAGAGACATGCAGGTCGCAGTAGCTTACCAAGAAGGTTTAAATGGCCCTTGCAAGAGACGTGCAGGTCGCAGCAGCTTAACAAGATGGCTTAAATGCCTCTTGGAAGAGCGGTGGAGGTCACAGTAGCTTAACAAGACGGTTTAAATGCCCTTTGGAAGAGACATGCAGGTCACAGCAGCTTTACAAGACTGTTTAAATGCCCCTTGGAAGAGACGTGCAGGTCACAGTAGCTTAACAAGACAGTTTAAATTCCCCTTGGTAGAGAAATGCAGGTCGCATTAGCTTAACAAGACGGTTTAAATGCCCCTTGGAAGAGACATGCAGGTCGCAGTAGCTTAACAAGATGGTTTAAATGCCCCTTGGAAGAGACGTGCAGGTCGCTGTAGCTTAACAAGACAGTTTAAATGCCCCTTGCAAGAGACGTGCAATTCGCAGTAGCTTAACAAGACGGTTTAAATACCCCTTGGAAGAGCGGTGGAGGTCGCAGTAGCTTAACAAGACTGTTTAAATGCCCATTGGAAAAGTGGTGAAGGTTACAGCAGCTTAACAAGACGGTTTAAATGCCCATTGGAAGAGACGTGCAAGTCGCAGTAGCTTAATAAGACGGTTTAAATGCCCATTGGAAGAGACGTGCAGGTCGCAGTAGCTTAACAAGACAGGTTAAATGCCCCTTGGAAGAGACGTGCAGGTCGCAGTAGCTTAACAAGACGGTTTAAATGCCCCTTGGAAGAGAGGTGGAGGTCGCAGCAGCTTAACAAGACAGTTTAAATGCCCCTTGGAAGAGACGTGCAGGTCGCAGTAGCTTAATAAGACGGTTTAAATGCCCCTTGGAAAAGACATGCAAGCCGCAGTAGCTTAATAAGACGGTTTAAATGCCCCTTGGAAGAGACGTGCAGGTCGCAGTAGCTTAACAAGACGGTTTAAATGCCATTTGGAAAAGACGTGCAGTTCACTGTAGCTTTACAAGACTGTTTAAATGCCCCTTGGTAGAGACATGCAGGTCGCAATAGCTTAACAAGACGGTTTAAATGCCATTTGGAAAAGACGTGCAGTTCACTGTAGCTTTACAAGACTGTTTAAATGCCCCTTGGAAGAGACGTGCAGGTCGCACAAGTTTAACAAGACGGTTTAAATGCCCCTTGGAAAAGTGGTGGATGTTACATTAGCTTAATAACACGGTTTATATGCCCCATGGAAGAGACGTGCAGTTCGCAGTAGCTTAACAAGATGGTTTAAATGCCCCTTGGAAGAGAAGTGAAGGTCGCAGTAGCTTAACAAGACAGTTTATATGCCCCTTGGAAGAGAAGTGCAGGTCGCAGTAGCTTAACAAGACGGTTTAAATGCCCCTTGGAAGAGCGGTGGAGGTCGCAGCAGCTTAACAAGACAGTTTAAATGCCCCTTGGAAGAGGCTTGCAGGTCGCAGTAGCTTACCAAGACAGTTTAAATGCCCCTTGGAAGAGACGTGCAGGTCGCAGTAGCTTAATAAGACTTTTTATATGCCCCTTGGAAGAGACATGCAAGTCGCAGTAGCTTAATAAGACGGTTTAAATGCCGCTTGGAAGAGACGTGCAGGTCGCAGTAGCTTAACAAGACGGTTTAAATGCCTCTTTGAAAAGACGAGCAGGTTGCAGTAGCTTAAGAAGACGGTTTAAATGGCCCTTGGAAGAGACGTGCAGGTCGCAGTAGCTTAACAAGATGGAATAAATGCCCCTTGGAAGAGCGGTGGAGGTCGCAGTAGCTTAACAAGATGGTTTAAATGCCCCTTGGAAGGGACATGCAGGTCACAGCAGCTTTACAAGACTGTTTAAATGCCCCTTGGAAGAGACGAGCAGGTCGCAGTAGCTAAACAAGACGGTTTAAATGCCCCTTGGAAGAGCGGTGGAGGTCGCAGCAGCTTAACAAGACAGTTTAAATGCCCCTTGGAAGAGGCTTGCAGGTCGCAGTAGCTTACCAAGACAGTTTAAATGCCCCTTGGAAGAGACGTGCAGGTCGCAGTAGCTTAATAAGACGGTTTAAATGCCGCTTGGAAGAGACGTGCAGGTCGCAGTAGCTTAACAAGACGGTTTAAATGCCTCTTTGAAAAGACGAGCAGGTTGCAGTAGCTTAAGAAGACGGTTTAAATGGCCCTTGGAAGAGACGTGCAGGTCGCAGTAGCTTAACAAGATGGAATAAATGCCCCTTGGAAGAGCGGTGGAGGTCGCAGTAGCTTAACAAGATGGTTTAAATGCCCCTTGGAAGGGACATGCAGGTCACAGCAGCTTTACAAGACTGTTTAAATGCCCCTTGGAAGAGACGAGCAGGTCGCAGTAGCTAAACAAGACGGTTTAAATGCCCCTTGGTAGAGACATGCAGGTCGCAATAGCTTAACAAGATGGTTTAAATGCCCCTTGGAAGAGACGTGCAGGTCGCAGTAGCTTAACAAGATGGTTTAAATGCCCCTTGGAAGAGCGGTGGATGTCGCAGTAGCTTAACAAGACAGTTTAAATGCCCCTTGGAAAAGTGGTGGAGGTTACAGTAGCTTAACAAGACGGTTTAAATGCCCCTTGGAGGACACGTGCAAGTCGCAGTAGCTTAACAAGACGGTTTAAATGCCCATTGGAAGAGACGTGCAGGTTGCAGTCGCTTAACAAGACGGTTTAAATGCCCCTTGGAAGAGACGTGCAGGTCGCAGTAGCTTAACAAGACGGTTTAAATGCCCCTTGGAAGAGAGGTTGAGGTCGCAGTAGCTTAACAAGACAGTTTAAATGCCCCTTGGAAGAGACGTGCAGGTCGCAGTAGCTTAATAAGACGGTTTAAATGCCCCTTGGAAGAGACGTGCAGGTCGCAGTAGCTTAAAAAGATGGTGTAAATGCCCCTTGGAAGAGACGTGCAGGACGCAGTAGCTTAACAAGAGGGTTTAAATGCCCCTTAGAAGAGGCTTGCAGGTCGCAGTAGCTTACCAAGACGGTTTAAATGCCCCTTGTAAGAGAATTGCAGGTCGCGGTAGCTTATCAAGATGGTTTAAATGCCACTTGGAAAAGCGGTGGAGGTCGCAGTAGCTTAACATGACGGTTTATATGCCCCTTGGAAAAGACGTGCAGGTCGCAGTAGCTTAACAAGACTGTTTAAATGCCCCTTGGAAGAGCGGTGGAGGTCGCAGTAGCTTAACAAGCCTGTATAAATGCCGCTTGGAAGAGACGTGCAGGTCGCAGTAGCTTAACAAGATGGTTTAAATGCCCCTTGGTAGAGACATGCAGGTCGCAGTAGCTTACCAAGACGGTTTAAATGCCCATTGGAAGAGACGTGCAGGTCGTAGTAGATTAACAAGATGGATTAAATGCCCCTTGGAAGAGACGTGCAGGTCGCAGTAGCTTAACAAGACGGTTTAAATGCCCCTTGCAAGAGACGTGCAGGTCGCAGGAGCTTAACAAGAGGGTTTAAATGCCCCTTAGAAGAGCGGTGGAGGTCGCAGTAGCTTAACAAGATGGTTTAAATGCCCCTTGGAAGGGACATGCAGGTCACAGCAGCTTTACAAGACTGTTTAAATGCCCCTTGGAAGATACGTGCAGGTCGCAGTAGCTAAACAAGACGGTTTAAATGCCCCTTGGTACAGACATGCAGGTCGCAATAACTTAATAACACGGTTTAAATGCCCCATGAAAGAGACGTGCAGTTCGCAGTAGCTTAACAAGACGGTTTATATGCAACTTGGAAGAGAAGTGCAGGTCGCAGTAGTTTAACAAGACGGTTTAAATGCCCCTTGGAAGAGCGGTGGAGGTCACAGCAGCTTAACAAGACAGTTTAAATGCCCCTTGGAAGAGGCTTGCAGGTCGCAGTAGCTTACCAAGAAGGTTTAAATGGCCCTTGGAAGAGACGTGCAGGTCGCAGTAGCTTAACAAGATGGTTTAAATGCCTATTGGAAGAGCGGTGGAGGTCGCAGTAGCTTAACAAGATGGTTTAAATGCCCTTTGGAAGAGACATGCAGGTCACAGCAGCTTTGCAAGACTGTTTAAATGCCCCTTGGAAGAGACGTGCAGGTCGCAGTAGCTTAACAAGACAGTTTAAATTCCCCTTGGTAGAGACATGCAGGTCGCATTAGCTTAACAAGACGGTTTAAATGCCCCTTGGAAAAGACATGCAGGTTGCAGTAGCTTAACAAGATGGTTTAAATGCCCCGTGGAAGAGACGTACAGGTCGCTGTAGCTTAACAAGACTGTTTAAATGCCCCTTGCAAGAGACGTGCAATTCGCAGTATCTTAACAAGACGGTTTAAATGCCCCTTGGAAGAGCGGTGGAGGTCGCAGTAGCTTAACAAGACAGTTTAAATGCCCCTTGGAAAAGTGGTGGAGGTTACAGTAGCTTAACAAGACGGTTTAAATGCCCCTTGGAAGAGACGTGCAGGTCGCAGAAGCTTAACAAGACAGTTTAAATGCCCCTTGGAAAAGACGTGCAGGTCGCAGTAGCTTAAAAAGACGGTTTAAATGCCCCTTGGAAGAGAGGAGGAGGTCGCAGTACCTTAACAAGATGGTTTAAATGGCCCTTGGAAGAGACGTGCAGGTCGCAGTAGCTTAACAAGACAGTTTAAATGCCCCTTGGAAGAGACGTGCAGGTCACAGTAGCTTAATAAGACGGTTTAAATGCCCCTTGGAGGAGACATGCAAGTCGCAGTAGCTTAATAAGATGGTTTAAATGCCCCTTGGAAGAGCGGTGGAGGACGCAGTAGCTTAACAAGATGGTTTAAATGCCCTTTGGAAGAGACATGCAGGTCACAACAGATTTACAAGACTGTTTAAATGCCCCTTGGAAGAGACGTGCAGGTCGCATTAGCTTAACAAGACGGTTTAAATGCCCCTTGGAAGAGACATGCAGGTCTCTGTAGCTTAACAAGATGGTTTAAATGCCCCTTGGAAGAGACGTGCAGGTCTCTGTAGCTTAACAAGACGGTTTAAATGCCCCTTGCAATAGACGTGCAATAAGCAGTAGCTTAACAAGACGGTTTAAATGCCCCTTGGAAGAGCGGTGGATGTCGCAGTAGCTTAACAAGACAGTTTAAATGCCCCTTGGAAAAGTGGTGGAGGTTACAGTAGCTTAAAAGACGGTTTAAATGCCCCTTGGAAGACACGTGCAAGTCGCAGTAGCTTAACAAGACAGTTTAAATGTATATTGGAAGAGACGTGCAGGTCGCAGTCGCTTAACAAGACGGTTTAAATGCCCCTTGGAAGAGACGTGCAGGTCGCAGTAGCTTAACAAGATGGTTTAAATGCCCCTTGGAAGAGAGGTGGAGGTCGCAGTAGCTTAACAAGACAGTTTAAATGCCCCTTGGAAGAGACGTGCAGGTCGCAGTAGCTTAATAAGACGGTTTAAATGCCCCTTGGAAGAGACGTGCAGGTCGCAGTAGCTTAACAAGATGGTGTAAATGCCCCTTGGAAGAGACGTGCAGGTCGCAGTAGCTTAACAATAGGGTTTAAATGCCCCTTAGAAGAGGCTTGCAGGTCGCAGTAGCTTACCAAGACGGTTTAAATGCCCCTTGGAATAGAAGTGCAGGTCGCGGTAACTTAACAAGATGGTTTAAATGCCACTTGGAAAAGCGGTGGAGGTCGCAGTAGCTTAACATGATGGTTTATATGCCCCTTGGAAAAGACGTGCAGGTCGCAGTAGCTTAACAAGACTGTTTAAATGCCCCTTGGAAGAGCGGTGGAGGTCGCAGTAGCTTAACAAGCCTGTATAAATGCCGCTTGGAAGAGATGTGCAGGTCGCAGTAGCTTAACAAGACGGTTTAAATGCCCCTTGGTAGAGACATGCAGGTCGCAGTAGCTTACCAAGACGGTTTAAATGCCCCTTGGAAGAGACATGCAGGTCGCAGTAGATTAACAAGATGGATTAAATGCCCCTTGGAAGAGACGAGCAGGTCGCAGTAGCTTAACAAGACGGTTTAAATGCCCCTTGCAAGAGACGTGCAGGTCGCAGGAGCTTAACAAGAGGGTTTAAATGCCCCTTAGAAAAGCGGTGGAGGTCGCAGTAGCTTAACAAGATGGTTTAAATGCCCCTTGGAAGAGACGTGCAGGTCGCAGTAGCTTTACAAGACTGTTTAAATGCCCCTTGGAAGAGACGTGCAGGTCGCAGTAGCTAAACAAGACGGTTTAAATGCCCCTTGGTAGAGACATGCAGGTCGCAATAGCTTAATAACACGGTTTAAATGCCCCATGGAAGAGACGTGCAGTTCGCAGTAGCTTAACAAGACGGTTTATATGCCCCTTGGAAGAGAAGTGCAGGTCGCAGTAGTTTAACAAGACGGTTTTAATGAACCTTGGAAGAGACGTGCAGGTCGCAGTAGCTTAACAAGATGGTTTAAATGCCCCTTGGAAGAGCGGTGGAGGTCGCAGTAGCTTAAAAAGATGGTGTAAATGCCCTTTGGAAGGGACATGCAGGTCACAGCAGCTTTACAAGACTGTTTAAATGCCCCTTGGAAGAGACATGCAGGTCGCAGTAGCTAAACAAGACGGTTTAAATGCCCCTTGGTAGAAACATGCAGGTCGCAATAGCTTAACAAGACGGTTTAAATGCCCCTTGGAAGAGACGTGCAGGTCGCAGAAGCTTAACAAGACGGTTTAAATGCCCCTTGGAAGAGCGGTGGAGGTCGCAGTAGCTTAACAAGATGGTTTAAATGCCACTTGGAAGAGACGTGCAGGTCGCAGTAGCTAAACAAGACGGTTTAAATGCCCCTTGGTAGAGACATGCAGGTCGCAATAGCTTAATAACACAGTTTAAATGCCCCATGGAAGAGACGTGCAGTTCGCAGTAGCTTAACAAGACGGTATATATGCCCCTTGGAAGAGAAGTGCAGGTCGCAGTAGTTTAAGAAGACGGTTTAAATGCCCCTTGGAAGAGCGGTGGAGGTCGCAGCAGCTTAACAAGACAGTTTAAATGCCCCTTGGAAGAGGCTTGCAGGTCGCAGTAGCTTACCAAGACGGTTTAAATGGCCCTTGAAAGAGACGTGCAGGTCGCAGTAGCTTAACAAGATGGTTTAAATGCCCCTTGGAAGAGCGGTGGAGGTCACAGTAGCTTAACAAGATGGTTTAAATGCCCTTTGGAAGAGACATGCAGGTCACAGCAGCTTTACAAGACTGTTTAAATGCACCTTGGAAGAGACATGCAGGTCGCAGTAGCTTAACAAGACAGTTTAAATTCCCCTTGGTAGAGACATGCAGGTCGCATTAGCTTAACAAGACGGTTTAAATGCCCCTTGGAAGAGACATGCAGGTCGCAGTAGCTTAACAAGATGGTTTAAATGCCCCTTGGAAGAGATGTGCAGGTCGCTGTAGCTTAACAAGACGGTTGAAATGCCCCTTGCAAGAGACGTGCAATTCGCAGTAGCTTAACAAGACGGTTTAAATGCCCCTTGGAAGAGCGGTGGAGGACGCAGTAGCTTAACAAGACAGTTTAAATGCCCCTTGGAAAAGTGGTGGAGGTTACAGTAGCTTAACAAGACGGTTTAAATGCCCCTTGGAAGACACGTGCAAGTCGCAGTAGCTTAACAAGACGGGTTTAAATGCCCCTTGGAAGAGACGTGGAGGTCGCAGTAGCTTAACCAGACGGTTTATATGCCCCTTGGAAGAGAAGTGCAGGTCGCAGTAGCTTAATAAGACGGTTTAAATGCCCATTGGAAGAGACGTGCAAGTCGCAGTAGCTTAATAAGATGGTTTAAATGCCCATTGGAAGAGACGTGCAAGTCGCAGTAGCTTAATAAGATGGTGTAAATGCCCATTGGAAGAGACGTGCAGGTCGCAGTAGCTTAACAAGACAGTTTAAATGCCCCTTGGAAGAGACATGCAGGTCGCAGCAGCTTAACAAGACAGTTTAAATGCCCCTTGGAAGAGGCTTGCAGGTCGCAGTAGCTTACCAAGACAGTTTAAATGCCCCTTGGAAGAGACGTGCAGGTCGCAGTAGCTTAATAAGACGGTTTAAATGCCCCTTGGAAGAGAGGTGCAGGTCGCAGTAGCTTAACAAGACGGTTTAAATGCCTCTTGGAAAAGACGAGCAGGTTGCAGTAGCTTAATAAGACGGTTTAAATGGCCCTTGGAAGAGACGTGCAGGTCACAGTAGCTTAACAAGATGGAATAAATGCCCCTTGGAAGAGCGGTGGAGGTCGCAGTAGCTTAACAAGATGGTTTAAATGCCCCTTGGAAGGGACATGCAGGTCACAGCAGCTTTACAAGACTGTTTAAATGCCCCTTGTAAGAGACGTGCAGGTCGCAGTAGCTAAACAAGACGGTTTAAATGCCCCTTGGTAGAGACATGCAGGTCGCAATAGCTTAACAAGACGGTTTAAATGCCCCTTGGAAGAGACGTGCAGGTCGCAGAAGCTTAACAAGACGGTTTAAATGCCCCTTGGAAGAGCGGTGGAGGTCGCAGTAGCTTAACAAGATGGTTTAAATGCCCCTTGGAAGGGACATGCAGGTCACAGCATCTTTACAAGACTGTTTAAATGCCCCTTGGAAGAGACGGGCAGGTCGCAGTAGCTAAACAAGACGGTTTAAATGCCCCTTGGTAGAGACATGCAGGTCGCAATAGCTTAATAACACGGTTTAAATGCCCCATGGAAGAGACGTGCAGTTCGCAGTAGCTTAACAAGACGGTTTATATGCCCCTTGGAAGAGAAGTGCAGGTCGCAGTAGTTTAACAAGACGGTTTAAATGCCCCTTGGAAGAGGCTTGCAGGTCGCAGTAGCTTACCAAGACGATTTAAATGGCCCTTGGAAGAGACGTGCAGGTCGCAGTAGCTTAACAAGATGGTTTAAATGCCCCTTGGAAGAGCGGTGGAGGTCGCAGTAGCTTAACAAGATGGTTTAAATGCCCTTTGGAAGAGACATGCAGCTCACAGCAGCTTTACAAGACTGTTTAAATGCCCCTTGGAAGAGACGTGCAGGTCGCAGTAGCTTAACAAGACAGTTTAAATTCCCCTTGGTAGAGACATGGAGGTCGCATTAGCTTAACAAGATGGTTTAAATGCCCCTTGGAAGAGACATGCAGGTCACAGTAGCTTAACAAGACGGTTTAAATGCCCCTTGCAATAGACGTGCAATTCGCAGTAGCTTAACAAGACGGTTTAAATGCCCCTTGGAAGAGCGGTGGATGTCGCAGTTGCTTAACAAGACAGTTTAACTGCCCCTTGGAAAAGTGGTGGAGGTTACAGTAGCTTAACAAGACGGTTTAACTGCCCCTTGGGAGACACGTGCAAGTCGCAGTAGCTTAACAAGACGGTTTAAATGCCCATTGGAAGAGACGTGCAGGTCGCAGTCGCTTAACAAGACGGTTTAAATGCCCCTTGGAAGAGACGTGCAGGTCGCAGTAGCTTAACAAGACGGTTTAAATGCCCCTTGGAAGAGAGGTGGAGGTCGCAGTAGCTTAACAAGACAGTTTAAATGCCCCTTGGAAGAGACGTGCAGGTCGCAGTAGCTTAATAAGACGGTTTAAATGCCCCTTGGAAGAGACGTGCAGGTCGCAGTAGCTTAACAAGATGGTTTAAATGCCCTTTGGAAGAGACATGCAGGTCACAGCAGCTTTAAAAGACTGTTTAAATGCCCCTTGGAAGAGACATGCAGGTCGCAGTAGCTTAACAAGACAGTTTAAATTCCCCTTGGTAGAGACATGCAGGTCGCATTACCTTAACAAGACGGTTTTAATGCCCCTTGGAAGAGACATGCAGGTCGCAGTAGCTTAACAAGATGGTTTAAATGCCCCTTGGAAGAGACGTGCAGGTCGCTGTAGCTTAACAAGATGGTTTAAATGCCCCTTGCAAGAGACGTGCAATTCGCAGTAGCTTAACAAGACGGTTTAAATGCCCCTTGGAAGAGCGGTGGAGGTCGCAGTAGCTTAACAAGACAGTTTAAATGCCCCTTGGAAAAGTGGTGGAGGTTACAGTAGCTTAACAAGACGGTTTCAATGCCCCTTGGAAGAGACGTGCAGGTCGCAGTAGCTTAACAAGACGGTTTAAATGCCCCTTGGAAGAGAGGTGGAGGTAGCAGTACCTTAACAAGACGGTTTAAATGGCCCTTGCAAGAGACGTGCAGGTCGCAGTAGCTTAACAAGACAGTTTAAATGCCCCTTGGAAGAGACGTGCAGGTCGCAGTAGCTTAATAAGACGGTTTAAATGCCCCTTGGAAGAGACATGCAAGTCGCAGTAGCTTAATAAGACGGTTTAAATGCCCCTTGGTAGAGACATGCAGGTCGCAATAGTTTAATAACACGGTTTAAATGCCCCATGGAAGAGACGTGCAGTTCGCAGTAGCTTAACAAGACGGTTTATATGCCCCTTGGAAGAGAAGTGCAGGTCGCAGTAATTTAACAAGACGGTTTAAATGCCCCTTGGAAGAGCGGTGGAGGTCGCAGCAGCTTAACAAGACAGTTTAAATGCCCCTTGGAAGAGGCTTGCAGGTCGCAGTAGCTTACCAAGACGGTTTAAATGGCCCTTGGAAGAGACGTGCAGGTCGCAGTAGCTTAACAAGATGGTTTAAATGCCCCTTGGAAGAGCGGTGGAGGTCGCAGTAGCTTAACAAGATGGTTTAAATGCCCTTTGGAAAAGACATGCAGGTCACAACAGCTTTACAAGACTGTTTAAATGCCCCTTGGAAGAGACGTGCAGGTCGCAGTAGCTTAACAAGACAGTTTAAATTCCCCTTGGTATAGACATGGAGGTCGCATTAGCTTAACAAGACGGTTTAAATGCCCCTTGGAAGATACATGCAGGTCGCAGTAGCTTAACAAGATGGTTTAAATGCCCCTTGGAAGAGACATGCAGGTAGCTGTAGCTTAACAAGACGGTTTAAATGCCCCTTGCAATAGACGTGCAATAAGCAGTAGCTTAACAAGACGGTTTAAATGCCCCTTGGAAAAGTGGTGGAGGTTACAGTAGCTTAACAAGACGGTTTAAATGCCCCTTGGAAGACACGTGCAAGTTGCAGTAGCTTAACAAGATGGTTTAAATGCCCATTGTAAGAGACGTGCAGGTCGCAGTCGCTTAACAAGATGGTTTAAATGCCCCTTGGAAGAGACGTGCAGGTCGCAGTAGCTTAACAAGACGGTTTAAATGCCCCTTGGAAGAGAGGTGGAGGTCGCAGTAGCTTAACAAGACAGTTTAAATGCCCCTTGGAAGAGACGTGCAGGTCGCAGTAGCTTAATAAGACGGTTTAAATGCCCCTTGGAAGAGACGTGCAGGTCGCAGTAGCTTAACAAGATGGTGTAAATGCCCCTTGGAAGAGACGTGCAGGTCGCAGTAGCTTAACAATACGGTTTAAATGCCCCTTGGAAGGGAGGTGGAGGTCGCAGTAGCTTAACAAGACGGTTTAAATGCCCCTTGGAAAAGGCTTGCAGGTCGCAGTAGCTTACCAAGACGGTTTAAATGGCCCTTGGAAGAGACGTGCAGGTCGCAGTAGCTTAACAAGATGGTTTAAATGCCCCTTGGAAGAGCGGTGGAGGTCGCAGTAGCTTAACAAGATGGTTTAAATGCCCTTTGGAAGGGACCTGCAGGTCACAGCAGCTTAACAAGACGGTTTAAATGCCCCTTGGAAGAGACGTGCAGGTCGCAGTAGCTAAACAAGACCGTTTAAATGCCCCTTGGTAGAGACATGCAGGTCGCAATAGCTTAATAACACGGTTTAAATGTCCCATGGAAGAGACGTGCAGTTCGCAGTAGCTTAACAAGACGGTTTAAATGCCTCTTGGAAGAGCGGTGGAGGTCGCAGTAGCTTAACAAGACAGTTTAAATGCCCCTTGGAAAAGTGGTGGAGGTTACAGTACCTTAACAAGATGGTTTAAATGCCCCTTGGAAGACACATGCAAGTCACAGTAGCTTAACAAGACGGTTTAAATGCCCCTTGGAAGAGACGTGCAGGTCGCAGTAGCTTAACCAGACGGTTTATATGCCCCTTGGAAGAGAAGTGCAGGTCGCAGTAGCTTAACAAGACGGTTTAAATGCCCCTTGGAAGAGCGGTGGTGGTCGCAGTAGCTTAACAAGACAGTTTAAAAGCCCCTTGGAAGAGACATGCTGGTCGCAGTAGCTTAATAAGACGGTTTAAATGCCCATTGGAAGAGACGTGCAAGTCGCAGTAGCTTAATAAGATGGTTTAAATGCCCCTTGGAACAGACGTGCAGGTCGCAGTAGCTTAACAAGACAGTTTAAATGCCCTTTGGAAGAGACGTGCAGGTCGCAGTAGCTTAATAAGACGGTTTAAATGCCCCTTGGAAGAGAGGTGAAGGTCGCAGTAGCTTAACAAGACAGTTTAAGTGCCCCTTGGAAGATACGTGCAGGTCGCAGTAGCTTAATAAGACGGTTTAAATGCCCCTTGGAAGAGACATGCAAGTCGCAGTAGCTTAATAAGAAGGTTTAAATGCCCCTTGGTAGAAACATGCAGGTCGCAATAGCTTAATAACACGGTTTAAATGCCCCATGGAAGAGACGTGCAGTTCGCAGCAGCCTAACAAGACGGTTTATATGCCCCTTGGAAGAAAAGTGCAGGTCGCAGTAGTTTAACAAGACGGTTTAAATGCCCCTTGGAAGAGCGGTGGAGGTTGCAGCAGCTTAACAAGACAGTTTAAATGCCCCTTGGAAGAGGCTTGCAGGTCGCAGTAGCTTACCAAGACGGTTTAAATGGCCCTTGGAAGAGACGTACAGGTCGCAGTAGCTTAACAAGATGGTTTAAATGCCCATTGGAAGAGCGGTGGAGGTCGCAGTAGCTTAACAAGATGGTTTAAATGCCCTTTGGAAGAGACATGCAGGTCACAGCAGCTTTACAAGACTGTTTAAGTGCCCCTTGGAAGAGACGTGCAGGTCGCAGTAGCTCAACAAGACAGTTTAAATTCCCCTTGGTAGAGACATGCAGGTCGCATTAGCTTAACAAGACGGTTTAAATGCCCCTTGGAAGAGACATGCAGGTCGCAGTAGCTTAACAAGACGGTTTAAATGCCCCTTGGAAGAGCGGTGGAGGTCGCAGTAGCTTAACAAGACAGTTTAAATGCCCCTTGGAAAAGTGGTGGAGGTTACAGTAGCTTAACAAGACGGTTTCAATGCCCCTTGGAAGAGACGTGCAGGTCGCAGAAGCTTAACAAGACAGTTTATATGCCCCTTGGAAGAGACGTGCAGGTCGCAGTAGCTTAACAAGACGGTTTAAATGCCCCTTGGAAGAGAGGTGGAGGTCGCAGTACCTTAACAAGACGGTTTAAATGGCCCTTGCAAGAGACGTGCAGGTCGCAGTAGCTTAACAAGACAGTTTAAATGCCCCTTGGAAGAGACGTGCAGGTCGCAGTAGCTTAATAAGACGGTTTAAATGCCCCTTGGAAGAGACATGCAAGTCGCAGTAGCTTAATAAGATGGTTTAAATGCCCCTTGGTAGAGACATGCAGGTCGCAATAGTTTAATAACACGGTTTTAATGCCCCATGGAAGAGACGTGCAGTTCGCAGTAGCTTAACAAGACGGTTTATATGCCCCTTGGAAGAGAAGTGCAGGTCGCAGTAATTTAGCAAGACGGTTTAAATGCCCCTTGGAAGAGCGGTGGAGGTCGCAGCAGCTTAACAAGACAGTTTAAATGCCCCTTGGAAGAGGCTTGCAGGTCGCAGTAGCTTACCAAGACGGTTTAAATGGCCCTTGGAAGAGACGTGCAGGTCGCAGTAGCTTAACAAGATGGTTTAAATGCCCCTTGGAAGAGCGGTGGAGGTCGCAGTAGCTTAACAAGATGGTTTAAATGCCCTTTGGAAAAGACATGCAGGTCACAACAGCTTTACAAGACTGTTTAAATGCCCCTTGGAAGAGACGTGCAGGTCGCAGTAGCTTAACAAGACAGTTTAAATTCCCCTTGGTATAGACATGGAGGTCGCATTAGCTTAACAAGACGGTTTAAATGCCCCTTGGAAGATACATGCAGGTCGCAGTAGCTTAACAAGATGGTTTAAATGCCCCTTGGAAGAGACATGCAGGTAGCTGTAGCTTAACAAGACGGTTTAAATGCCCCTTGCAATAGACGTGCAATAAGCAGTAGCTTAACAAGACGGTTTAAATGCCCCTTGGAAAAGTGGTGGAGGTTACAGTAGCTTAACAAGACGGTTTAAATGCCCCTTGGAAGACACGTGCAAGTTGCAGTAGCTTAACAAGACGGTTTAAATGCCCATTGTAAGAGACGTGCAGGTCGCAGTCGCTTAACAAGACGGTTTAAATGCCCCTTGGAAGAGACGTGCAGGTCGCAGTAGCTTAACAAGACGGTTTAAATGCCCCTTGGAAGAGAGGTGGAGGTCGCAGTAGCTTAACAAGACAGTTTAAATGCCCCTTGGAAGAGACGTGCAGGTCGCAGTAGCTTAATAAGACGGTTTAAATGCCCCTTGGAAGAGACGTGCAGGTCGCAGTAGCTTAACAAGATGGTGTAAATGCCCCTTGGAAGAGACGTGCAGGTCGCAGTAGCTTAACAATACGGTTTAAATGCCCCTTGGAAGGGAGGTGGAGGTCGCAGTAGCTTAACAAGACGGTTTAAATGCCCCTTGGAAAAGGCTTGCAGGTCGCAGTAGCTTACCAAGACGGTTTAAATGGCCCTTGGAAGAGACGTGCAGGTCGCAGTAGCTTAACAAGATGGTTTAAATGCCCCTTGGAAGAGCGGTGGAGGTCGCAGTAGCTTAACAAGATGGTTTAAATGCCCTTTGGAAGGGACCTGCAGGTCACAGCAGCTTAACAAGACGGTTTAAATGCCCCTTGGAAGAGACGTGCAGGTCGCAGTAGCTAAACAAGACCGTTTAAATGCCCCTTGGTAGAGACATGCAGGTCGCAATAGCTTAATAACACGGTTTAAATGTCCCATGGAAGAGACGTGCAGTTCGCAGTAGCTTAACAAGACGGTTTAAATGCCTCTTGGAAGAGCGGTGGAGGTCGCAGTAGCTTAACAAGACAGTTTAAATGCCCCTTGGAAAAGTGGTGGAGGTTACAGTACCTTAACAAGATGGTTTAAATGCCCCTTGGAAGACACATGCAAGTCACAGTAGCTTAACAAGACGGTTTAAATGCCCCTTGGAAGAGACGTGCAGGTCGCAGTAGCTTAACCAGACGGTTTATATGCCCCTTGGAAGAGAAGTGCAGGTCGCAGTAGCTTAACAAGACGGTTTAAATGCCCCTTGGAAGAGCGGTGGTGGTCGCAGTAGCTTAACAAGACAGTTTAAAAGCCCCTTGGAAGAGACATGCTGGTCGCAGTAGCTTAATAAGACGGTTTAAATGCCCATTGGAAGAGACGTGCAAGTCGCAGTAGCTTAATAAGATGGTTTAAATGCCCCTTGGAACAGACGTGCAGGTCGCAGTAGCTTAACAAGACAGTTTAAATGCCCTTTGGAAGAGACGTGCAGGTCGCAGTAGCTTAATAAGACGGTTTAAATGCCCCTTGGAAGAGAGGTGAAGGTCGCAGTAGCTTAACAAGACAGTTTAAGTGCCCCTTGGAAGATACGTGCAGGTCGCAGTAGCTTAATAAGACGGTTTAAATGCCCCTTGGAAGAGACATGCAAGTCGCAGTAGCTTAATAAGAAGGTTTAAATGCCCCTTGGTAGAAACATGCAGGTCGCAATAGCTTAATAACACGGTTTAAATGCCCCATGGAAGAGACGTGCAGTTCGCAGCAGCCTAACAAGACGGTTTATATGCCCCTTGGAAGAAAAGTGCAGGTCGCAGTAGTTTAACAAGACGGTTTAAATGCCCCTTGGAAGAGCGGTGGAGGTTGCAGCAGCTTAACAAGACAGTTTAAATGCCCCTTGGAAGAGGCTTGCAGGTCGCAGTAGCTTACCAAGACGGTTTAAATGGCCCTTGGAAGAGACGTACAGGTCGCAGTAGCTTAACAAGATGGTTTAAATGCCCATTGGAAGAGCGGTGGAGGTCGCAGTAGCTTAACAAGATGGTTTAAATGCCCTTTGGAAGAGACATGCAGGTCACAGCAGCTTTACAAGACTGTTTAAGTGCCCCTTGGAAGAGACGTGCAGGTCGCAGTAGCTCAACAAGACAGTTTAAATTCCCCTTGGTAGAGACATGCAGGTCGCATTAGCTTAACAAGACGGTTTAAATGCCCCTTGGAAGAGACATGCAGGTCGCAGTAGCTTAACAAGACGGTTTAAATGCCCCTTGGAAGAGCGGTGGAGGTCGCAGTAGCTTAACAAGACAGTTTAAATGCCCCTTGGAAAAGTGGTGGAGGTTACAGTAGCTTAACAAGACGGTTTCAATGCCCCTTGGAAGAGACGTGCAGGTCGCAGAAGCTTAACAAGACAGTTTATATGCCCCTTGGAAGAGACGTGCAGGTCGCAGTAGCTTAACAAGACGGTTTAAATGCCCCTTGGAAGAGAGGTGGAGGTCGCAGTACCTTAACAAGACGGTTTAAATGGCCCTTGCAAGAGACGTGCAGGTCGCAGTAGCTTAACAAGACAGTTTAAATGCCCCTTGGAAGAGACGTGCAGGTCGCAGTAGCTTAATAAGACGGTTTAAATGCCCCTTGGAAGAGACATGCAAGTCGCAGTAGCTTAATAAGATGGTTTAAATGCTCCTTGGTAGAGACATGCAGGTCGCAATAGTTTAATAACACGGTTTTAATGCCCCATGGAAGAGACGTGCAGTTCGCAGTAGCTTAACAAGACGGTTTATATGCCCCTTGGAAGAGAAGTGCAGGTCGCAGTAATTTAACAAGACGGTTTAAATGCCCCTTGGAAGAGCGGTGGAGGTCGCAGCAGCTTAACAAGACAGTTTAAATGCCCCTTGGAAGAGGCTTGCAGGTCGCAGTAGCTTACCAAGACGGTTTAAATGGCCCTTGGAAGAGACGTGCAGGTCGCAGTAGCTTAACAAGATGGTTTAAATGCCCCTTGGAAGAGCGGTGGAGGTCGCAGTAGCTTAACAAGATGGTTTAAATGCCCTTTGGAAAAGACATGCAGGTCACAACAGCTTTACAAGACTGTTTAAATGCCCCTTGGAAGAGACGTGCAGGTCGCAGTAGCTTAACAAGACAGTTTAAATTCCCCTTGGTATAGACATGGAGGTCGCATTAGCTTAACAAGACGGTTTAAATGCCCCTTGGAAGATACATGCAGGTCGCAGTAGCTTAACAAGATGGTTTAAATGCCCCTTGGAAGAGACATGCAGGTAGCTGTAGCTTAACAAGACGGTTTAAATGCCCCTTGCAATAGACGTGCAATAAGCAGTAGCTTAACAAGACGGTTTAAATGCCCCTTGGAAAAGTGGTGGAGGTTACAGTAGCTTAACAAGACGGTTTAAATGCCCCTTGGAAGACACGTGCAAGTTGCAGTAGCTTAACAAGACGGTTTAAATGCCCCTTGGAAGAGACGTGCAGGTCGCAGTAGCTTAACAAGACGGTTTAAATGCCCCTTGGAAGAGAGGTGGAGGTCGCAGTAGCTTAACAAGACAGTTTAAATGCCCCTTGGAAGAGACGTGCAGGTCGCAGTAGCTTAATAAGACGGTTTAAATGCCCCTTGGAAGAGACGTGCAGGTCGCAGTAGCTTAACAAGATGGTGTAAATGCCCCTTGGAAGAGACGTGCAGGTCGCAGTAGCTTAACAATACGGTTTAAATGCCCCTTGGAAGGGAGGTGGAGGTCGCAGTAGCTTAACAAGACGGTTTAAATGCCCCTTGGAAAAGGCTTGCAGGTCGCAGTAGCTTACCAAGACGGTTTAAATGGCCCTTGGAAGAGACGTGCAGGTCGCAGTAGCTTAACAAGATGGTTTAAATGCCCCTTGGAAGAGCGGTGGAGGTCGCAGTAGCTTAATAAGATGGTTTAAATGCCCTTTGGAAGGGACCTGCAGGTCACAGCAGCTTAACAAGACGGTTTAAATGCCCCTTGGAAGAGACGTGCAGGTCGCAGTAGCTAAACAAGACCGTTTAAATGCCCCTTGGTAGAGACATGCAGGTCGCAATAGCTTAATAACACGGTTTAAATGTCCCATGGAAGAGACGTGCAGTTCGCAGTAGCTTAACAAGACGGTTTAAATGCCTCTTGGAAGAGCGATGGAGGTCGCAGTAGCTTAACAAGACAGTTTAAATGCCCCTTGGAAAAGTGGTGGAGGTTACAGTACCTTAACAAGATGGTTTAAATGCCCCTTGGAAGACACGTGCAAGTCACAGTAGCTTAACAAGACGGTTTAAATGCCCCTTGGAAGAGACGTGCAGGTCGCAGTAGCTTAACCAGACGGTTTATATGCCCCTTGGAAGAGAAGTGCAGGTCGCAGTAGCTTAACAAGACGGTTTAAATGCCCCTTGGAAGAGCGGTGGTGGTCGCAGTAGCTTAACAAGACAGTTTAAAAGCCCCTTGGAAGAGACATGCTGGTCGCAGTAGCTTAATAATACGGTTTAAATGCCCATTGGAAGAGACGTGCAAGTCGCAGTAGCTTAATAAGATGGTTTAAATGCCCCTTGGAACAGACGTGCAGGTCGCAGTAGCTTAACAAGACAGTTTAAATGCCCCTTGGAAGAGACGTGCAGGTCGCAGTAGCTTAACAAGACGGTTTAAATGCCCCTTGGAAGAGAGGTGAAGGTCGCAGTAGCTTAACAAGACAGTTTAAGTGCCCCTTGGAAGATACGTGCAGGTCGCAGTAGCTTAATAAGACGGTTTAAATGCCCCTTGGAAGAGACATGCAAGTCGCAGTAGCTTAATAAGAAGGTTTAAATGCCCCTTGGTAGAAACATGCAGGTCGCAATAGCTTAATAACACGGTTTAAATGCCCCATGGAAGAGACGTGCAGTTCGCAGCAGCCTAATAAGACGGTTTATATGCCCCTTGGAAGAAAAGTGCAGGTCGCAGTAGTTTAACCAGACGGTTTAAATGCCCCTTGGAAGAGCGGTGGAGGTTGCAGCAGCTTAACAAGACAGTTTAAATGCCCCTTGGAAGAGGCTTGCAGGTCGCAGTAGCTTACCAAGACGGTTTAAATGGCCCTTGGAAGAGACGTGCAGGTCGCAGTAGCTTAACAAGATGGTTTAAATGCCCATTGGAAGAGCGGTGGAGGTCGCAGTAGCTTAACAAGATGGTTTAAATGCCCTTTGGAAGAGACATGCAGGTCACAGCAGCTTTACAAGACTGTTTAAATGCCCCTTGGAAGAGACGTGCAGGTCGCAGTAGCTCAACAAGACAGTTTAAATTCCCCTTGGTAGAGACATGCAGGTCGCATTAGCTTAACAAGACGGTTTAAATGCCCCTTGGAAGAGACATGCAGGTCGCAGTAGCTTAACAAGATGGTTTAAATGCCCCTTGGAAGAGACGTGCAGGTCGCTGTAGCTTAAGAAGACGGTTTAAATGCCCCTTGCAAGAGACGTGCAATTCGCAGTAGCTTAACAAGACGGTTTAAATGCCCCTTGGAAGAGCGGTGGAGGTCGCAGTAGCTTAACAAGACAGTTTAAATGCCCCTTGGAAAAGTGGTGGAGCTTACAGTAGCTTAACAAGACGGTTTAAATGCCCCTTGGAAGACACGTGCAAGTCGCAGTAGCTTAACAAGACGGTTTAAATGCCTCTTGGAAGAGACGTGCAGGTCGCAGTAGCTTAACAAGACGGTTTATATGCCCCTTGGAAGAGAAGTGCAGGTCGCAGTAGCTTAACAAGACGGTTTAAATGCCCCTTGGAAGAGCGCTGGCGGTCACAGTAGCTTAACAAGACAGTTTAAAAGCCCCTTGGAAGAGACGTGCTGGTCGCAGTAGCTTAATAAGACGGTTTAAATGCTCATTGGAAGAGACGTGCAAGTCGCAGTAGCTTAATAAGACGGTTTAAATGCCCATTGGAAGAGACGTGCAGGTCGCAGTAGCTTAAGAAGACGGTTTAAATGCCCCTTGGAAGAGAGGTGGAGGTCGCAGTAGCTTAACAAGACAGTTTAAATGCCCCCTGGAAGAGACGTGCAGGTCGCAGTAGCTTAATAAGACGGTTTAAATGCCCCTTGGAAGAGACATGCAAGTCGCAGTAGCTTAATAAGACGGTTTAAATGCCCCTTGGAAGATATGTGCAGGTCGCAGTATCTTAACAAGACGGTTTAAATGCCATTTGGAAAAGACGTGCATTTCACTGTAGCTTAAAAAGACGGTTTAAATGCCCCTTGGAAAAGACGTGCAGGTTGCAGTAGCTTAATAAGACGGTTTAAATGGCCCTTGGAAGAGACGTGCAGGTCGCAGTAGCTTAACAAGATGGTATAAATGCCCCTTGGAAGAGCGGTGGAGGTCGCAGTAGCTTAACAAGATGGTTTAAATGCCCCTTGGAAGGGACATGCAGGTCACAGCAGCTTTACAGGACTGTTTAAATGCCCCTTGGAAGAGACGTGCAGGTCGCAGAAGCTTAACAAGACGGTTTAAATGCCCCTTGGAAAAGTGGTGGAGGTTACCGTAGCTTAATAACACGGTTTAAATGCCCCATGGAAGAGACGTGCAGTTCGCAGTAGCTTAACAAGACGGTTTATATGCCCCTTGGAAGAGAAGTGCAGGTCGCAGTAGCTTAACAATAAGGTTGAAATGCCCCTTGGAAGAGCGGTGGAGGTCGCAGCAGCTTAACAAGACAGTTTAAATGCCCCTTGGAAGAGGCTTGCAGGTCGCAGTAGCTTACCAAGACAGTTTAAATGCCCCTTGGAAGAGACGTGCAGGTCGCAGTAGCTTAATAAGACGGTTTAAATGCCCCTTGGAAGAGACATGCAAGTCGCAGTAGCTTAATAAGACGGTTTAAATGCCCCTTGGAAGAGACATGCAGGTTGCAGTAGCTTAACAAGACGGTTTAAATGCCTCTTGGAAAAGACGTGCAGGTTGCAGTAGCTTAAAAAGACGGTTTAAATGGCCCATGGAAGAGACGTACAGGTCGCAGTAGCTTAACAAGATGGAATAAATGCCCCTTGGAAGAGCGGTGGAGGTCGCAGTAGCTTAACAAGATGGTTTAAATGCCCCTTGGAAGGGACATGCAGGTCACAGCAGCTTTACAAGACTGTTTAAATGCCCCTTGGAAGAGACGTGCAGGTCGCAGTAGCTAAACAAGACGGTTTTAATGCCCCTTGGTAGAGACATGCAGGTTGCAATAGCTTAACAAGATGGTTTAAATGCCCCTTGAAAGAGACGTTCAGGTCGCAGAAGCTTAACAAGACGGTTTAAATGCCCCTTGGAAGAGCGGTGGAGGTCGCAGTAGCTTAACAAGATGGTTTAAATGCCCCTTGGAAGGGACATGCAGGTCACAGCAGCTTTACAAGACTGTTTAAATGCCCCTTGGAAGAGACGTGCAGGTTGCAGTAGCTTAACAAGACGGTTTATATTCCCCTTGGAAGAGAAGTGCAGGTCGCAGTAGCTTAACAAGACGGTTTAAATGCCCCTTGGAAGAGGCTTGCAGGTCGCAGTAGCTTACCAAGATGGTTTAAATGGCCCTTGGAAGAGACGTGCAGGTCGCAGTAGCTTAACAAGATGGTTTAAATGCCCCTTGGAAGAGCGGTGGAGGTCGCAGTAGCTTAACAAGATGGTTTAGATGCCCTTTGGAAGAGACATGCAGGTCACAGCAGCTTTACAAGACTGGTTAAATGCCCCTTGGAAGAGACGTGCAGGTCGCAGTAGCTTAACAAGACAGTTTAAATTCCCCTTGGTAGAGACATGCAGGTCGCATTAGCTTAACAAGAAGGTTTAAATGCCCCTTATAAGAGACATGCAGGTCGCAGTAGCTTAACAAGATGGTTTAAATGCCCCTTGGAAGAGACGTGCAGGTCGCTGTAGCTTAACAAGACGGTTTAAATGCCCATTGCAATAGACGTGCAATTCGCAGTAGCTTAACAAGACAGTTTAAATGCCCCTTGGAAGAGCGGTGGAGGTAGCAGTAGCTTAACAAGACGGTTTAAATGCCCCTTGGAAAAGTGGTGGAGGTTACAGTAGCTTAACAAGACGGTTTAAATGCCCCTTGGAAGACACGTGCAAGTCGCAGTAGCTTAACAAGACGGTTTAAATGCCCCTTGGAAGAGACGTGATGGTCGCAGTAGCTTAACAAGACGGTTTATATGCCTCTTGGAAGAGAAGTGCAGGTCGCAGTAGCTTAACAAGATGGTTTAAATTCCCCTTGTAAGAGCGGTGGTGGTCGCAGTAGCTTAACAAGACAGTTTAAAAGCCCCTTGGAAGAGACGTGCAGGTCGCAGTAGCTTAATAAGACGGTTTAAATGCCCATTGGAAGAGACGTGCAGGTCGCAGTAGCTTAACAAGACGGTTTAAATGCCCCTTGGAAGAGACGTGCAGGTCGCAGTAGCTTAACAAGACGGTTTAAATGCCCCTTGGAAGAGAGGTGGAGGTCGCAGTAGCTTAACAAGACAGTTTAAATGCCCCTTGGAAGAGACGTGCAGGTCGCAGTAGCTTAATAAGACGGTTTAAATGCCCCTTGGAAGAGACGTGCAGGTCGCAGTAGCTTAACAAGATTGTGTAAATGCCCCTTGGAAGAGACGTGCAGGTCGCAGTAGCTTAACAAGAGGGTTTAAATGCCCCTTAGAAGAGGATTGCAGGTCGCAGTAGCTTACCAAGACGGTTTAAATGCCCCTTGGAAGAGAAGTGCAGGCCGCGGTAGCTTAACAAGATGGTTTAAATGCCACTTGGAAAAGCGGTGGAGGTCGCAGTAGCTTAACATGACGGTTTATATGCCCCTTGGAAAAGACGTGCAGGTAGCAGTAGCTTAACAAGACTGTTTAAATGCCCCTTGGAAGAGCGGTGGAGGTCGCAGTAGCTTAACAAGACTGTATAAATGCCGCTTGGAAGAGATGTGCAGGTCGCAGTAGCTTAACAAGACGGTTTGAATGCCCCTTGGTAGAGAGATGCAGGTCGCAGTAGCTTACCAAGATGGTTTAAATGCCCCTTGGAAGAGACGTGCAGGTCGCAGTAGATTAACAAAATGGATTAAATGCCCCTTGGAAGAGACGTGCAGGTCGCAGTAGCTTAACAAGACAGTTTAAATGCCCCTTGCAAGAGACGTGCAAGTCACAGTTGATTAACAAGAGGGTTTAAATGCCCCTTAGAAGAGGCTTGCAGGTCGCAGTAGCTTACCAAGACGGTTTAAATGCCCCTTGGAAGAGAAGTGCAGGTCGCAGTAGCTTAACAAAATGGTTTAAATGCCCCTTGGAAGAGCGGTGGAGGTCGCAGTAGCTTAACAAGATGGTTTAAATGCCCTTTGGAAAAGACATGCAGGTCACAACAGCTTTACAAGACTGTTTAAATGCCCCTTGGAAGAGACGTGCAGGTCGCAGTAGCTTAACAAGACAGTTTAAATTCCCCTTGGTATAGACATGGAGGTCGCATTAGCTTAACAAGACGGTTTAAATGCCCCTTGGAAGATACATGCAGGTCGCAGTAGCTTAACAAGATGGTTTAAATGCCCCTTGGAAGAGACATGCAGGTAGCTGTAGCTTAACAAGACGGTTTAAATGCCCCTTGCAATAGACGTGCAATAAGCAGTAGCTTAACAAGACGGTTTAAATGCCCCTTGGAAAAGTGGTGGAGGTTACAGTAGCTTAACAAGACGGTTTAAATGCCCCTTGGAAGACACGTGCAAGTTGCAGTAGCTTAACAAGACGGTTTAAATGCCCATTGTAAGAGACGTGCAGGTCGCAGTCGCTTAACAAGACGGTTTAAATGCCCCTTGGAAGAGACGTGCAGGTCGCAGTAGCTTAACAAGACGGTTTAAATGCCCCTTGGAAGAGAGGTGGAGGTCGCAGTAGCTTAACAAGACAGTTTAAATGCCCCTTGGAAGAGACGTGCAGGTCGCAGTAGCTTAATAAGACGGTTTAAATGCCCCTTGGAAGAGACGTGCAGGTCGCAGTAGCTTAACAAGATGGTGTAAATGCCCCTTGGAAGAGACGTGCAGGTCGCAGTAGCTTAACAATACGGTTTAAATGCCCCTTGGAAGGGAGGTGGAGGTCGCACTAGCTTAACAAGACGGTTTAAATGCCCCTTGGAAAAGGCTTGCAGGTCGCAGTAGCTTACCAAGACGGTTTAAATGGCCCTTGGAAGAGACGTGCAGGTCGCAGTAGCTTAACAAGATGGTTTAAATGCCCCTTGGAAGAGCGGTGGAGGTCGCAGTAGCTTAATAAGATGGTTTAAATGCCCTTTGGAAGGGACCTGCAGGTCACAGCAGCTTAACAAGACGGTTTAAATGCCCCTTGGAAGAGACGTGCAGGTCGCAGTAGCTAAACAAGACCGTTTAAATGCCCCTTGGTAGAGACATGCAGGTCGCAATAGCTTAATAACACGGTTTAAATGTCCCATGGAAGAGACGTGCAGTTCGCAGTAGCTTAACAAGACGGTTTAAATGCCTCTTGGAAGAGCGATGGAGGTCGCAGTAGCTTAACAAGACAGTTTAAATGCCCCTTGGAAAAGTGGTGGAGGTTACAGTACCTTAACAAGATGGTTTAAATGCCCCTTGGAAGACACGTGCAAGTCACAGTAGCTTAACAAGACGGTTTAAATGCCCCTTGGAAGAGACGTGCAGGTCGCAGTAGCTTAACCAGACGGTTTATATGCCCCTTGGAAGAGAAGTGCAGGTCGCAGTAGCTTAACAAGACGGTTTAAATGCCCCTTGGAAGAGCGGTGGTGGTCGCAGTAGCTTAACAAGACAGTTTAAAAGCCCCTTGGAAGAGACATGCTGGTCGCAGTAGCTTAATAATACGGTTTAAATGCCCATTGGAAGAGACGTGCAAGTCGCAGTAGCTTAATAAGATGGTTTAAATGCCCCTTGGAACAGACGTGCAGGTCGCAGTAGCTTAACAAGACAGTTTAAATGCCCCTTGGAAGAGACGTGCAGGTCGCAGTAGCTTAACAAGACGGTTTAAATGCCCCTTGGAAGAGAGGTGAAGGTCGCAGTAGCTTAACAAGACAGTTTAAGTGCCCCTTGGAAGATACGTGCAGGTCGCAGTAGCTTAATAAGACGGTTTAAATGCCCCTTGGAAGAGACATGCAAGTCGCAGTAGCTTAATAAGAAGGTTTAAATGCCCCTTGGTAGAAACATGCAGGTCGCAATAGCTTAATAACACGGTTTAAATGCCCCATGGAAGAGACGTGCAGTTCGCAGCAGCCTAATAAGACGGTTTATATGCCCCTTGGAAGAAAAGTGCAGGTCGCAGTAGTTTAACCAGACGGTTTAAATGCCCCTTGGAAGAGCGGTGGAGGTTGCAGCAGCTTAACAAGACAGTTTAAATGCCCCTTGGAAGAGGCTTGCAGGTCGCAGTAGCTTACCAAGACGGTTTAAATGGCCCTTGGAAGAGACGTGCAGGTCGCAGTAGCTTAACAAGATGGTTTAAATGCCCATTGGAAGAGCGGTGGAGGTCGCAGTAGCTTAACAAGATGGTTTAAATGCCCTTTGGAAGAGACATGCAGGTCACAGCAGCTTTACAAGACTGTTTAAATGCCCCTTGGAAGAGACGTGCAGGTCGCAGTAGCTCAACAAGACAGTTTAAATTCCCCTTGGTAGAGACATGCAGGTCGCATTAGCTTAACAAGACGGTTTAAATGCCCCTTGGAAGAGACATGCAGGTCGCAGTAGCTTAACAAGATGGTTTAAATGCCCCTTGGAAGAGACGTGCAGGTCGCTGTAGCTTAAGAAGACGGTTTAAATGCCCCTTGCAAGAGACGTGCAATTCGCAGTAGCTTAACAAGACGGTTTAAATGCCCCTTGGAAGAGCGGTGGAGGTCGCAGTAGCTTAACAAGACAGTTTAAATGCCCCTTGGAAAAGTGGTGGAGCTTACAGTAGCTTAACAAGACGGTTTAAATGCCCCTTGGAAGACACGTGCAAGTCGCAGTAGCTTAACAAGACGGTTTAAATGCCTCTTGGAAGAGACGTGCAGGTCGCAGTAGCTTAACAAGACGGTTTATATGCCCCTTGGAAGAGAAGTGCAGGTCGCAGTAGCTTAACAAGACGGTTTAAATGCCCCTTGGAAGAGCGCTGGCGGTCACAGTAGCTTAACAAGACAGTTTAAAAGCCCCTTGGAAGAGACGTGCTGGTCGCAGTAGCTTAATAAGACGGTTTAAATGCTCATTGGAAGAGACGTGCAAGTCGCAGTAGCTTAATAAGACGGTTTAAATGCCCATTGGAAGAGACGTGCAGGTCGCAGTAGCTTAAGAAGACGGTTTAAATGCCCCTTGGAAGAGAGGTGGAGGTCGCAGTAGCTTAACAAGACAGTTTAAATGCCCCCTGGAAGAGACGTGCAGGTCGCAGTAGCTTAATAAGACGGTTTAAATGCCCCTTGGAAGAGACATGCAAGTCGCAGTAGCTTAATAAGACGGTTTAAATGCCCCTTGGAAGATATGTGCAGGTCGCAGTATCTTAACAAGACGGTTTAAATGCCATTTGGAAAAGACGTGCATTTCACTGTAGCTTAAAAAGACGGTTTAAATGCCCCTTGGAAAAGACGTGCAGGTTGCAGTAGCTTAATAAGACGGTTTAAATGGCCCTTGGAAGAGACGTGCAGGTCGCAGTAGCTTAACAAGATGGTATAAATGCCCCTTGGAAGAGCGGTGGAGGTCGCAGTAGCTTAACAAGATGGTTTAAATGCCCCTTGGAAGGGACATGCAGGTCACAGCAGCTTTACAGGACTGTTTAAATGCCCCTTGGAAGAGACGTGCAGGTCGCAGAAGCTTAACAAGACGGTTTAAATGCCCCTTGGAAAAGTGGTGGAGGTTACCGTAGCTTAATAACACGGTTTAAATGCCCCATGGAAGAGACGTGCAGTTCGCAGTAGCTTAACAAGACGGTTTATATGCCCCTTGGAAGAGAAGTGCAGGTCGCAGTAGCTTAACAATAAGGTTGAAATGCCCCTTGGAAGAGCGGTGGAGGTCGCAGCAGCTTAACAAGACAGTTTAAATGCCCCTTGGAAGAGGCTTGCAGGTCGCAGTAGCTTACCAAGACAGTTTAAATGCCCCTTGGAAGAGACGTGCAGGTCGCAGTAGCTTAATAAGACGGTTTAAATGCCCCTTGGAAGAGACATGCAAGTCGCAGTAGCTTAATAAGACGGTTTAAATGCCCCTTGGAAGAGACATGCAGGTTGCAGTAGCTTAACAAGACGGTTTAAATGCCTCTTGGAAAAGACGTGCAGGTTGCAGTAGCTTAAAAAGACGGTTTAAATGGCCCATGGAAGAGACGTACAGGTCGCAGTAGCTTAACAAGATGGAATAAATGCCCCTTGGAAGAGCGGTGGAGGTCGCAGTAGCTTAACAAGATGGTTTAAATGCCCCTTGGAAGGGACATGCAGGTCACAGCAGCTTTACAAGACTGTTTAAATGCCCCTTGGAAGAGACGTGCAGGTCGCAGTAGCTAAACAAGACGGTTTTAATGCCCCTTGGTAGAGACATGCAGGTTGCAATAGCTTAACAAGATGGTTTAAATGCCCCTTGAAAGAGACGTTCAGGTCGCAGAAGCTTAACAAGACGGTTTAAATGCCCCTTGGAAGAGCGGTGGAGGTCGCAGTAGCTTAACAAGATGGTTTAAATGCCCCTTGGAAGGGACATGCAGGTCACAGCAGCTTTACAAGACTGTTTAAATGCCCCTTGGAAGAGACGTGCAGGTTGCAGTAGCTTAACAAGACGGTTTATATGCCCCTTGGAAGAGAAGTGCAGGTCGCAGTAGCTTAACAAGACGGTTTAAATTCCCCTTGGAAGAGGCTTGCAGGTCGCAGTAGCTTACCAAGATGGTTTAAATGGCCCTTGGAAGAGACGTGCAGGTCGCAGTAGCTTAACAAGATGGTTTAAATGCCCCTTGGAAGAGCGGTGGAGGTCGCAGTAGCTTAACAAGATGGTTTAGATGCCCTTTGGAAGAGACATGCAGGTCACAGCAGCTTTACAAGACTGGTTAAATGCCCCTTGGAAGAGACGTGCAGGTCGCAGTAGCTTAACAAGACAGTTTAAATTCCCCTTGGTAGAGACATGCAGGTCGCATTAGCTTAACAAGAAGGTTTAAATGCCCCTTGGAAGAGACATGCAGGTCGCAGTAGCTTAACAAGATGGTTTAAATGCCCCTTGGAAGAGACGTGCAGGTCGCTGTAGCTTAACAAGACGGTTTAAATGCCCATTGCAATAGACGTGCAATTCGCAGTAGCTTAACAAGACAGTTTAAATGCCCCTTGGAAGAGCGGTGGAGGTAGCAGTAGCTTAACAAGACGGTTTAAATGCCCCTTGGAAAAGTGGTGGAGGTTACAGTAGCTTAACAAGACGGTTTAAATGCCCCTTGGAAGACACGTGCAAGTCGCAGTAGCTTAACAAGACGGTTTAAATGCCCCTTGGAAGAGACGTGCAGGTCGCAGTAGCTTAACAAGACGGTTTATATGCCTCTTGGAAGAGAAGTGCAGGTCGCAGTAGCTTAACAAGATGGTTTAAATTCCCCTTGTAAGAGCGGTGGTGGTCGCAGTAGCTTAACAAGACAGTTTAAAAGCCCCTTGGAAGAGACGTGCAGGTCGCAGTAGCTTAATAAGACGGTTTAAATGCCCATTGGAAGAGACGTGCAGGTCGCAGTAGCTTAACAAGACGGTTTAAATGCCCCTTGGAAGAGACGTGCAGGTCGCAGTAGCTTAACAAGACGGTTTAAATGCCCCTTGGAAGAGAGGTGGAGGTCGCAGTAGCTTAACAAGACAGTTTAAATGCCCCTTGGAAGAGACGTGCAGGTCGCAGTAGCTTAATAAGACGGTTTAAATGCCCCTTGGAAGAGACGTGCAGGTCGCAGTAGCTTAACAAGATTGTGTAAATGCCCCTTGGAAGAGACGTGCAGGTCGCAGTAGCTTAACAAGAGGGTTTAAATGCCCCTTAGAAGAGGATTGCAGGTCGCAGTAGCTTACCAAGACGGTTTAAATGCCCCTTGGAAGAGAAGTGCAGGCCGCGGTAGCTTAACAAGATGGTTTAAATGCCACTTGGAAAAGCGGTGGAGGTCGCAGTAGCTTAACATGACGGTTTATATGCCCCTTGGAAAAGACGTGCAGGTAGCAGTAGCTTAACAAGACTGTTTAAATGCCCCTTGGAAGAGCGGTGGAGGTCGCAGTAGCTTAACAAGACTGTATAAATGCCGCTTGGAAGAGATGTGCAGGTCGCAGTAGCTTAACAAGACGGTTTGAATGCCCCTTGGTAGAGAGATGCAGGTCGCAGTAGCTTACCAAGATGGTTTAAATGCCCCTTGGAAGAGACGTGCAGGTCGCAGTAGATTAACAAAATGGATTAAATGCCCCTTGGAAGAGACGTGCAGGTCGCAGTAGCTTAACAAGACAGTTTAAATGCCCCTTGCAAGAGACGTGCAAGTCACAGTTGATTAACAAGAGGGTTTAAATGCCCCTTAGAAGAGGCTTGCAGGTCGCAGTAGCTTACCAAGACGGTTTAAATGCCCCTTGGAAGAGAAGTGCAGGTCGCAGTAGCTTAACAAAATGGTTTAAATGCCCCTTGGAAGAGCGGTGGAGGTCGCAGTAGCTTAACAAGACGGTTTATATGACCCTTGGAAGAGAAGTGCAGGTCGCAGTAGCTTAACAAGACGGTTTAAATGCCCCTTGGAAGACACGTGTAAGTCGCAGTAGCTTAACAAGACGGTTTAAATGCCCCTTGGAAGAGACGTGCAGGTCGCAGTAGCTTAACAAGTCGGTTTATATGCCCCTTGGAAGAGAAGTGCAGGTCGCAGTAGCTTAACAAGACGGTTTAAATGCCCCTTGGAAGAGCGGTGGTGGTCGCAGTAGCTTAACAAGACAGTTTAAAAGCCCCTTGGAAGAGGCGTGCAGGTCGCAGTAGCTTAATAAGACGGTTTAAATGCCCCTTGGTAGAGACATGCAGGTCGCAATAGCTTAACAAGATGGTTTAAATGCCCCTTGGAAGAGACGTGCAGGTCGCAGAAGCTTAACAAGACGGTTTAAATGCCCCTTGGAAGAGCGGTGGAGGTCGCAGTAGCTTAACAAGATGGTTTAAATGCCCCTTGGAAGGGACATGCACGTCACAGCAGCTTTACAAGACTGTTTAAATGCCCCTTGGAAGAGACGTGCAGGTTGCAGTAGCTAAACATGACGGTTTAAATGCCCCTTGGTAGAGACATGCAGGACGCAATAGCATAATAACACGGTTTAAATGCCCCATGGAAGAGACGTGCAGTTCGCAGTAGCTTAATAAGACGGTTTAAATGCCCCTTGGAAGAGACATGCAAGTCGCAGTAGCTTAATAAGACGGTTTAAATGCCCCTTGGAAGAGACGTGCAGGTTGCAGTAGCTTAACAAGACGGTTTAAATGCCTCTTGGAAAAGACGTGCAGGTTGCAGTAGCTTAATAAGACGGTTTAAATGGCCCTTGGAAGAGACGTACAGGTCGCAGTAGCTTAACAAGATGGAATAAATGCCCCTTGGCAGAGCGGTGGAGGTCGCAGTAGCTTAACAAGATGGTTTAAATGCCCCTTGGACGGGACATGCAGGTCACAGCAGCTTTACAAGACTGTTTAAATGCCCCTTGGAAGAGACGTGCAGGTCGCAGTACCTAAACAAGACGGTTTAAATGCCCCTTGGTAGAGACATGCAGGTCGCAGAAGCTTAATAACACGGTTTAAATGCCCCATGGAAGAGACGTGCAGTTCGCAGTAGCTTAACAAGACGGTTTATTTGCCCCTTGGAAGAGAAGTGCAGGTCGCAGTAGTTTAACAAGACGGTTTAAATGCCCCTTGGAAGAGGCTTGCAGGTCGCAGTAGCTTACCAAGACGGTTTAAATGGCCCTTGGAAGAGACGTGAAGGTCGCAGTAGCTTAACAAGATGGTTTAAATGCCCCTTGGAAGAGCGGTGGAGGTCGCAGTAGCTTAACAAGATGGTTTAAATGCCCTTTGGAAGAGACATGCAGGTCACATCATGTTTACAAGATTGTTTAAAAGCCCCTTGGAAGAGACGTGCAGGTCGCAGTAGCTTAACAAGACAGTTTAAATTCCCCTTGGTAGAGACATGCAGGTCGCATTAGCTTAACAAGACGGTTTAAATGCCCCTTGGAAGAGACATGCAGGTCGCAGTAGCTTAACAAGATGGTTTAAATGCCCCTTGGAAGAGACGTGCAGGTCGCTGTAGCTTAACAAGACAGTTTAAATGCCCCTTGGAAAAGTGGTGGAGGTTACAGTAGCTTAACAAGACGGTTTAAATGCCCCTTGGAAGACACGTGCAAGTCGCAGTAGCTTAACAAGACGGTTTAAATGCCCCTTGGAAGAGACGTGCAGGTCACAGTAGCTTAACAAGACGGTTTATATGCCCCTTGGAAGAGAAGTGCAGGTCGCAGTAGCTTAACAAGACGGTTTAAATGCCCCTTGGAAGAGCGGTGGTGGTCGCAGTAGCTTAAAAAGACAGTTTAAAAGCCCCTTGGAAGAGACGTGCTGGTCGCACTAGCTTAATAAAACGGTTTAAATGCCCCTTGGAAGAGACGTGCAGGTCGCAGTCGCTTAACAAGACGGTTTAAATGCCCCTTGGAAGAGACGTGCAGGTCGCAGTAGCTTAACAAGGCGGTTTAAATGCCCCTTGGAAGAGAGGTGGAGGTCACAGTAGCTTAACAAGACAGTTTAAATGCCCCTTGGAAGAGACGTGCAGGTCGCAGTAGCTTAATAAGATGGTGTAAATGCCCCTTGGAAGAGACGTGCAGGTCGCAGTAGCTTAACAAGACAGTTTAAATGCCCCTTAGAAGAGGCTTGCAGGTCGCAGTAGCTTACCAAGACGGTTTAAATGCCCCTTGGAAGAGAAGTGCAGGTCGCGGTAGCTTAACAAGATGGTTTAAATGCCACTTGGAAAAGCGGAGGAGGCCGCAGTAGCTTAACATGACGGTTTATATGCCCCTTGGAAAAGACGTGCAGGTCGCAGTAGCTTAACAAGACTTTAAATGCCCCTTGGAAGAGCGGTGGAGGTCGCAGTAGCTTAACAAGCCTGTATAAATGCCGCTTGGAAGAGACGTGCAGGTCGCAGTAGCTTAACAAGACGGTTTAAATGCCCCTTGGTAGAGACATGCAGGTCGCAATAGCTTACCAAGACAGTTTAAATGCCCCTTGGAAGAGACGTGCAGGTCGCAGTAGATTAACAAGATGGATTAAATGCCCCTTGGAAGAGACGTGCAGATCGCAGTAGCTTAACAAGACTTTTTAAATGCCCCTTGCAAGAGACGTGCAGGTCGCAGGAGCTTAACAAGAGGGTTTAAATGCCCCTTAGAAGAGGCTTGCAGGTCACAGTAGCTTACCAAGACGGTTTAAATGCCCCTTGGAAGAGAAGTGCAGGTCGCAGTAGCTTAACAAAATGGTTTAAATGCCCCTTGGAAGAGCGGTGGAGGTCGCAGTAGCTTAACAAGATGGTTTATATGCCCCTTGGAAGAGAAGTGCAGGTCGCAGTAGCTTAACAAGACGGTTTAAATGCCCCTTGGAAGAGCGGTGGAGGTCGCAGCAGCTTAACAAGACAGTTTAAATGCCCCTTGGAAGAGAAGTGCAGGTCGCAGTAGCTTAACAAAATGGTTTAAATGCCCCTTGGAAGAGCGGTGGAGGTCGCAGTAGCTTAACAAGATGGTTTATATGCCCCTTGGAAGAGAAGTGCAGGTCGCAGTAGCTTAACAAGATGGGTTAAGTGCCCCTTGTAAGAGCGTTGGAGGTCGCAGTAGCTTAACAAGATGGTTTAAATGCCCCTTGGAAGAGACATGCAGGTCACAGCAGCTTTACAAGACTGTTTAAATGCCCCTTGGAAGAGACGTTCAGGTCGCTATAGCTTAACAAGACGCTTTAAATGCCCCTTCGTAGAGATAGGCAGGTCGCAATAGCTTAACAAGGCGGTTTATATGCCCTTTGGAAGAGACGTGCTGGTTGCAGTAGCTTAACAAAACGGTTTAAATGCCCCTTGTAAGAGACGTGCAGGTCGCAGTAGCTTAACAAGATGGTTTAAATGCCCCTTGGAAGAGAGGTGGAGGTTGCAGTAGCTTAACAAGACAGTTTAAATGCCCTTGGAAGAGACGTGCAGGTCGTAGTAGCTTAACAAGACGGTTTAAATGCCCCTTGGAAGAGAGGAGGAGGTCGCAGTAGCTTAACAAGACAGTTTAAATGCCCCTTGGAAGAGACGTGCAGGTCGCAGTAGCTTAATAAGACGGTTTAAATGCCCCTTGGAAGAAACATGCAAGTCGCAGTAGTTTAATAAGATGGTTTAAATGCCCCTTGGAAGAGACGTGCAGGTTGCTGTACTTTAACAAGA
The DNA here is from genome assembly GCF_046119375.1 of Phyllobates terribilis. NCBI lineage: Eukaryota > Metazoa > Chordata > Amphibia > Anura > Dendrobatidae > Phyllobates > Phyllobates terribilis. Next base: position 8,066,962 of record NW_027362804.1, read on the forward strand.
CGGTTTAAATGCCAATTGGAAAAGACGTGCAGTTCACTGTAGCTTAACAAGATGGTTTAAATGCCTCTTGGAAAAGACGTGCAGGTTGCAGTAGCTTAATATGACGGTTTAAATGCCCCATGGAAGAGGCTTGCAGGTCGCAGTAGCTTACCAAGACGGTTTAAATGGCCCTTGGAAGAGACGTGCAGGTCGCAGTAGCTTAACAAGATGGTTTAAATGCCCCTTGGAAGAGCGGTGGAGTGCGCAGTAGCTTAACAAGATGGTTTAAATGCCCCTTGGAAGAGACATGCAGGTCACAGCAGCTTTACAAGACTGTTTAAATGCCCCTTGGAAGAGACGTGCAGGTCGCAGTAGCTAAATAAGACGGTTTAAATGCCCCTTGGTAGAGACATGCAGGTCGCAATAGCTTAACAAGACGGTTTAAATGCCCCTTGGAAGAGACGTGCAGGTCGCAGAAGCTTAACAAGAAGGTTTAAATGCCCCTTGGAAAAGTGGTGGAGGTTACAGTAGCTTAACAACACGGTTTAAATGCCCCATGGAAGAGACAAGCAGGTCGCAGTAGCTTAACAAGACGGTTTATATGCCCCTTGGAAGAGAAGTGCAGGTCGCAGTAGCTTAACAAGCCTGTTTAAATGCCCCTTGGAAGAGACGTGCAGGTCGCAGCAGCTTAACATGACGGTTTAAATGCCCCTTGGTAGAGACATGCAGGTCGCAGTAGCTTACCAAGACGGTTTAAATGCCCCTTGGAAGAGACGTGCAGGTCGCAGTAGATTAACAGGACGGTTTAAATGCCCCTTGGAAGAGACATGCAGGTCGCAGTAGCTTAACAAGACGGTTTAAATGCCCCTTGCAAGAGACGTGCAGGTCACAGTAGCTTAACAAGAGGGTTTAAATGCCCCTTAGAAGTGGCTTGCAGGTCGCAGTAGCTTAACAAGACGGTTTAAATGCCCCTTGGAAAAGACGTGCAGGTCGCAGTAGCTTAACAAGACGGTTTAAATGCCCCTTGGAAGAGCGGTGGAGGTAGCAGTAGCTTAACAAGACGGTTTAAATGCCCCTTGCAAGAGAAGTGCAGGTCACAGTTGCTTAACAAGAGGGTTTAAATGCCCCTTAGAAGAGGCTTGCAGGTCGCAGTAGCTTAACAAGAGGGTTTAAATGGCCCTTAGAAGAGGCTTGCAGGTAACAGTAGCTTACCAAGACGGGTTAAATGCCCCTTGGAAGAGTAGTGCAGGTCGCAGTAGCTTAACAAGATGGTTTAAATGCCTCTTGGAAAAGCGGTGGAGGTCGCAGTAGCTTAACAAGATGGTTTAAATGCCCCTTGGAAGAGATGTGCAGGTCGCAGTAGCTTAACAAGACAGTTTAAATGCCCCTTGGAAAAGTGGTGGAGGTTACAGTAGCTTAACAAGAAGGTTTAAATGCCCCTTGGAAGAGATGTTCAAGTCGCAGTAGCTTAAAAAGACAGTTTAAATGCGCCTTGGAAGAGACGTGCAGGTCGCAGTAGCATAACAAGACGGTTTAAATGCCCATTGGAAGAGACGAGCAGGTTGCAGTAGCTTATCAAGATGTTTTAAATGCCCACTGGAAAAGAGGTGGAGGTCGCAGTAGCTTAACAAAACAGTTTAAATGCCCCTTTGAAGGGACGTGCAGGTCGCAGTAGCTTAACAAGACGGTTTAAATGCCCCTTGGAAGAGAGGTGCAGTACGCAGTAGCTTAGCAAGACGGTTTAAATGCCCCTTGAAAGAGAAATGCAGGTCGCAGTAGCTTAACAAGACGGTTTAAATGCCCCTTGGAAGAGCGGTGGAGGTCGCAGTAGCTTAACAAGATGGTTTAAATGCCCCTTGGAAGAGACGTGCAGGTCGCAGCAGCTTAACAAGCCTGTTTAAATGCCCCTTGGCAGAGACATGCAGGTCGCAGTAGCTTAAAAAGACGGTTTAAATGCCCCTTGGTAGAGACATGCAGGTCGCAGTAGCTTACCAAGACGGTTTAAATGCCCCTTGGAAGAGACGTACAGGTCGCAGTAGATTAACCAGACTGTTTAAATGCCCCTTGGAAGAGACGTGCAGGTCGCAGTAGCTTAACAAGACGGTTTGAATGCCCCTTGCAAGAGACGCGCAGGTCTCAGTAGCTTAACCAGAGGGTTTAAATGCCCCTTAGAAGAGGCTTGGAGGTCGCAGTAGCTTACCAAGACGGTTTAAATGCCCCTTGGAAGAGAAGTGCAGGTCGCAGTAGCTTAACAAGATGGTTTAAATGCCCCTTGGAAGAGCGGTGGAGGTCTCAGTAGCATAAAAAGACGGTTTAAATGCCCCTTGGAAAAGACCTGCAGGACGCAGTAGCTTAACAAGATGGTTTAAATGCCCCTTTGAAGAGATGTGCAGGTCGCAGTAGCTTAACAAGACGGTTTAAATGCCCCTTGGAAGAGTGCTGCAGGTTACACTAGCTTAACAAGATGCTTTAAATGCCCCTTGAAAGAGACGTTCAAGTGGCAGTAGCTTAAAAAGACGGTTTAAATGCGCCTTGGAAGAGACTTGCAGGTCGCAGTAGCTTAACAAGACTTTTTAAATGCCCCTTGGAAGAGACATGCAGGACGCAGTAGCTTAATAAGACGGTTTAAATGACCCTTGGAAGAGACGTGCAGGTCGCAGTAGCTTAACAAGGCGGTTTAAATGTCACTTGGAAGAGAAATGCAGGTCGCAGTAGCTTAAAAAGAGGGTTTAAATGCCCCTTGGAAGAGACGTGCAGGTCGAAGTAGAGTAACAACACGGTTTAAATGCCCCTTGGAAGAGCGGTGGAGGTCGCAGTAGCTTAAAAAGACGGTTTAAATGCCGCTTGGAAGAGACGTGCAGGTCGCAGTAGCTTAACAAGATGGTTTAAAGGCCCTTGGTAGAAACGTGCAGGTCGCAGTAGCTTAACAAGACGGTTTAAATGCCCCTTGGAAGAGCGGTGGTGGTCGCAGTATCTTAACAAGACGGTTTAAATGCCCCTTGGAAGAGAAGTGCAGGTCGCAGTAGCTTAATAATGAGGTTTAAATGCCCCTTGGAAGAGACGTGCAGGTCGCAGTAACTTAACAAGACGGTTTAAATGCCCCTTGGAAGAGACGTGCAGGTCGCAGTAGCTTAACAAGACGGTTTAAATGCCCCTTGGAAGAGACGTGCAGGTCGCAATAGCTTAGTAAGACGGTTTAAATGCCTCTTGGAAGAGACATGCAGGTCGCAGCAGCTTAAAAAGAAGGTTTAAATGCCCCTTGGAAGAGATGTGCAGGTCGCAGTAGCTTCACAAAACAGTTTAAATGCCCCTTGGAAGAGACGTGCAGGTGGCATAGCTTAACAAGATGGTTTAAATGTCCCTTGCAAGAGACATGCAGGTCGCAGTAGCTTAACAAGACGGTTTAAATGCCCCTTGTAAGAAACGTGCAGGTTGCAGTAGCTTAACAAGACAATTTAAATGCCCCTTGGACAGACGTGTAGTTCACAGTAGCTTAACAAGACGGTTTAAATGCCCCTTGGAAGAGAGATGGAGGTTGCAGTAGCTTAACAAGACGGTTTAAATGCCCCTTGGATGAGACGTGCAGGTTGCAGCAGATTAACAAGATGGTATAAATGCCCATTGGAAGAGAAGTACAGGTCGCAGTAGCTTAACAAAATGGTTTAAATGCCCCTTGGAAGAGACGTGCAGGTCGCAGTAGCTTAACAAGATGGTTTAAATGCCCCATGGAAGAGACGTGCAGGTTGCAGTAGCTTAACAAGACGGTTTAAATGCCCCTTGGAAGAGACGTGCAGTTCGCAGTAGCTTAACAAGACTGTTTAAATGCCCCTTGGTAGAAACGTGCAGGTCACAGTAGCTTAACAAGACGGTTTAAATGCCACTTGGAAGAGACGTGCAGGTCGCAGTAGCTTAACAAGATGGTTTAAATGGCCCTTGGTAGAAACGTGCAGGTCACAGTAGCTTAACAAGACGGTTTAAATTCCCCTTGAAAGAGACGTGCAGTTCGCAGTAGCTTAACAAGACGGTTTAAATGCCCCTTGGAAGAGTGCTGCAGGTTACACTAGCTTAACAAGATGCTTTAAATGCCCCTTGGAAGAGACGTTCAAGTGGCAGTAGCTTAAAAAGACGGTTTAAATGCGCCTTGGAAGAGACTTGCAGGTCGCAGTAGCTTAACAAGATGGTTTAAATGCCCCTTTGAAGAGACAAGCAGGTTGCAGTAGCTTAACAAGACTTTTTAAATGCCCCTTGGAAGAGACATGCAGGACGCAGTAGCTTAATAAGACGGTTTAAATGACCCTTGGAAGAGACGTGCAGGTCGCAGTAGCTTAACAAGGCGGTTTAAATGCCACTTGGAAGAGAAATGCAGGTCGCAGTAGCTTAAAAAGAGGGTTTAAATGCCCCTTGGAAGAGACGTGCAGGTCGAAGTAGAGTAACAACACGGTTTAAATGCCCCTTGGAAGAGCGGTGGAGGTCGCAGTAGCTTAAAAAGACGGTTTAAATGCCGCTTGGAAGAGACGTGCAGGTCGCAGTAGCTTAACAAGATGGTTTAAAGGCCCTTGGCAGAAACGTGCAGGTCGCAGTAGCTTAACAAGACGGTTTAAATGCCCCTTGGAAGAGCGGTGGTGGTCGCAGTATCTTAACAAGACGGTTTAAATGCCCCTTGGAAGAGAAGTGCAGGTCGCAGTAGCTTAATAATGAGGTTTAAATGCCCCTTGGAAGAGACGTGCAGGTCGCAGTAACTTAACAAGACGGTTTAAATGCCCCTTGGAAGAGACGTGCAGGTCGCAGTAGCTTAACAAGACGGTTTAAATGCCCCTTGGAAGAGACGTGCAGGTCGCAATAGCTTAGTAAGACGGTTTAAATGCCTCTTGGAAGAGACATGCAGGTCGCAGCAGCTTAAAAAGAAGGTTTAAATGCCCCTTGGAAGAGATGTGCAGGTCGCAGTAGCTTCACAAAACAGTTTAAATGCCCCTTGGAAGAGACGTGCAGGTGGCATAGCTTAACAAGATGGTTTAAATGTCCCTTGCAAGAGACATGCAGGTCGCAGTAGCTTAACAAGACGGTTTAAATGCCCCTTGTAAGAAACGTGCAGGTTGCAGTAGCTTAACAAGACAATTTAAATGCCCCTTGGACAGACGTGTAGTTCACAGTAGCTTAACAAGACGGTTTAAATGCCCCTTGGAAGAGAGATGGAGGTTGCAGTAGCTTAACAAGACGGTTTAAATGCCCCTTGGATGAGACGTGCAGGTTGCAGCAGATTAACAAGATGGTATAAATGCCCATTGGAAGAGAAGTACAGGTCGCAGTAGCTTAACAAAATGGTTTAAATGCCCCTTGGAAGAGACGTGCAGGTCGCAGTAGCTTAACAAGATGGTTTAAATGCCCCATGGAAGAAACGTGCAGGTTGCAGTAGCTTAACAAGACGGTTTAAATGCCCCTTGGAAGAGACGTGCAGTTCGCAGTAGCTTAACAAGACTGTTTAAATGCCCCTTTGTAGAAACGTGCAGGTCACAGTAGCTTAACAAGACGGTTTAAATGCCACTTGGAAGAGACGTGCAGGTCGCAGTAGCTTAACAAGATGGTTTAAATGGCCCTTGGTAGAAACGTGCAGGTCACAGTAGCTTAACAAGACGGTTTAAATGCCACTTGGAAGAGACGTGCAGGTCGCAGTAGCTTAACAAGACGGTTTAAATGCCCATTGGAAGAGACGTGCAGGTCGCAGTAGCTTAAAAAGATGGTTTAAATGCCCCTTGAAAGAGCGATGGAGGTCGCAGTAGCTTAACAAGACAGTTTAAATTCCCCTTGAAAGAGACGTGCAGGTCGCAGTAGCTTAACAAGACGGTTTACATGCCCCTTGAAAGTGTGGTGGAGGTCACAGTAGCTTAACAAGACGGTTTAAATGTCCCTTGGAAGAGACATGCAGGTCGCAGTAGCTTAACAAAGCTTTTTAAATGCCCCTTGGAAGAGACGTGCAGGTCGCAGTAGCTTAACAAGATGGTTTAAATGCCCTTGGAAAAGTGGTGGAGGTTACAGTAGCTTAACAAGACGGTGTACATGCCCCTTGGAAGAGACGTGCAAGTCGCAGTAGTTTAACAAGACTGCTTAAATGCCCCTTGGAAGAGACGTGCAGTTCGCAGTAGCTTAAAAAGACGGTTTAAATGCCCCTTGGAAGATCGGTGGAGGTCGCAGCAGCTTAACAAACAGTTTAAATGCCCCTTGGAAGAGATATGCAGATCGCAGTAGCTTAACAAGACGGTTTAAATGCCCCTTGGCACCGACATGTAGGTCGCAGTAGGTTAACAAGATGGTTTAAATGCCCCTTGGAAGAGACGTGCAGATCGCAAAAGCTTAACAAGACGGTTTAAATGCCCCTTGGAAAAGACGTGCAGTTCGCAGTAGCTTAACAAGGTGGTTTAAATGCCCCTTGGAAGAGACGTGCAGGTCGCAGTAGCTTAACAAGACGGATTAAATGGCCCTTGGAAGAGCAGTGGAGGTCGCAGTAGCTTAACAAGACGGTTTAAATGCCTCTTGGTAGAGACGTGCAGGTCACAGTAGCTTAACAAGACGGTTAAAATGCCCTTTGGAAGAGCTGTGGAGGTCGCAGTAGCTTAACAAGATGGTTTAAATGCCCCTTGGAAGAGACGTGCAGGTCGCAGAAGCTTAACAAGACGGTTTAATTGCCCCTTGGAAGAGACGTGTATGTCACAGTAGATTAGCAAGACAGTTTAAATGCCTGTTGGTAGAGACTTGCAGGTCGCAGTAGCTAAACAAGATGGTTTAAATGCCCCTTGGAAGAGACGTGCAGGTCACAGTAGCTTAATAAGACAGTTTAGTTGCCCCTTGGAAGAGACGTGCAGGTCCCAGTTAGTGTTGAGCCACCCCCGTAGTGTTCGAGTTCGGTTCGGTTCGTCGAACACCCGTGTGTTCGCCGAACTGTTCGTCGAACTGTTCTTCGAACACCTTCGAACACCGTTAAAACCAATGGCAGGCAAACAAAAACACATAGAAACACATAGAAAACACCTTCAAAGGTGTCCAAAAGCTGACAAACTGCTCAGAAGACACAACTAACACATGGAAAAGTGACAAGTACATATAGTCATGCGAAAAGAAAAGAGGTGGAGGAGTAAAAGGAGGGGGAGACACAGATATAGGCATGTCATGCCCTTCTAAAATCCAAAAAGTGAGAAGCCGACACGGCCAGTCCGCTCCTGCCCGTGCCACCTCCGTGTCGCCGGGTTTGTGCCAGAGCCGCGGTGAACCCTGACGGCCAGCCCCCCTCTCCCAATACTGGTGCCTGTCCGCTGGTGGGTCAAGAGAGCCCCCCTGTGGTGGAGGCAGCTCTAAGCTTTTTAATTTAAATTGTCCCTCTAATTTGAATGAATACACTTTAAATCCATTTACAAGGATCTATTGGAGGGCAAGTCTCATGCCAGCAGCCGCGTAATTCCAGCTCCAGTAGCGTCCACTAAAGCTGCTGCAGTTAAAAAGCTTTTATAAGGATCGAGCTCGGCTGTCCACCGCAAGGCATCCTAGTGCCAGTCCCAGCCCCTATGCCTTGGGGTGCCTCCTGATGCTCTTCACTGAGTATCCCGTGGTCCCGAAGCATTTCCTTTGAAAAAATTAAGTGTCCAAACTACAGGTGGTGTAGCTTGCTTAACAGCCGGGATAATCCGCTGACTAGCAGACACTGCTACTAGGCACAAAGTATTTCCTGGGCTAGATGCAGTTAAAAATTTGTAAGTAGATACTCTCGTTGGATGCTGAGAAAGCATTCCATAGAGTCTCCTGGCACGCCATATATGATTCTCTTAAAAAGCTTGGGGTAGGGGTCTAGGGGACCCTTTTATAGCCAAAATCATGGCCCTGTATCACAATACGTCACCTAGGCTGAAGATAAATGGAACTGTAGCACCGAGGGCTCGGTTGCTACAGACGTATTGCACCTCACCCAGAGGTGTGATATCTCACTCTCAGATAAGGATGGAGTGTGGATCAGGACCCGACACCTGCATGCATTACACCACATTGCCGTGGGGCAGGGCGACCAATATGCCCCTGAGATGGGCACGACAGTCCCTGTCCCTGGCTGGAGTGGGGGGAGGGAACACTGAGGAAGGGGAACCCTGCAGTGCAGGAGCAGGGAGGAAGCAGTTCCTGGGTGCATTGAGAAGGGAGTATAAAAGGTGGGCACCATCTTAGTTCAGTGCAGAGAAGTCTGAGCAGAAGTGGCAGGGAGCAGGGGCTCTGCATGAGCTCTGCTCCGGAGGCGGGCCTAGTAACAGAGGCCCAGGCCTGCAAGAGGGAGAAGGAAGGAAGAGGAGCGGAGAAGGCTCCAGGAACGAGGAATGAAGGGATCCCAGGGGTGCGGACGGGCGAGTCGCCACCGCACGCCCGAATCCACCTGCGTGGAGGGGTCAGGCCAAAGGGGGAGACCGGTCCCCGAACTAGTGGAGGCAGGAAACGACCCTCAGCTAGAAACCGGAGGCTCTGACATTTTATGTGGCGCAGCCCCTTGCTCCACCCGCTAGGAAGGCACCACATATGGTCAGGGAAACTAGCGCCAAGTTTACCAAGAGGAGGCCCGAGGCAGCCGGACAGAAGTGTTGGTAAGAAAGGCCAGACAAAGGACACACAAAGGGGGTCCTGTGAAGCGCTCCAAAGTTATCTGGGAGTTGTCTGAGCCCCTCACCTGGTGAGCACAGTACGACGTGGGCAGCCGTTACCTGCAGACGTGGTCTGGATAATAAGAACTGTGAGTAAAGGCCCTGAACTGCATCACTGACTCCGTGTCGTTACTGCTGCTGCCCTGCACCATCACCCCCATCCTCCGCATACACTGCCCTGAGGCTATACTCCTCCCGTGGGGAGTTATGCTATGCTCTGCTGCACCCACAACACCAGCCTTAGCGGTCTGCCCTGTAGCGGCGGTTCACTCTGACCGCAATCCACGGGTGGCGTAGTCGGACATTTAAACATCAAAACCACATAAATAGTTCCGCCACTGGTTTGACCGCCCTGAGCCACGGAACCGGATCGCCGCCACGAAGACTACAACCACCAGCATCCACCAAAAAGGGTCCGGCTCCGGGTGTCCCAAGGCCCAGGGGGTGCGTCAGAACATTTTCATCACCTTTCACAATCACCAATGGGACAAGGCAGGGATGTCCTCTGTCCCCTCTCTTATACATCCTAGTGACGGAGCACCTGCTCTCATCAATTCGCCATAACCCCAATGTTAGGTGGATTGAGGTGGGAGGCACCGAGTACAAGTGCTCTCTATTTGCTGATGATGTCCTAGTATATATCACTCAATCACATATATCCATCCCTGCTGTTATGGCTGAAATAGATCACTTTGTTACATGGTAAAATTTTAAAATCAATGCAGCGAAGTCTGAGGCCCTCGATGTCTCCCTCCCTAAATCCATATAGGATTCCATCCAGTCCAACTTTCCCTTTGCCTGGCCCTCACAGGGTATCAAATACTTAGGAATTCCTATTCATAGAGACCTCTCCCATCTATGTTATCTTAATTTTGGGCCCTTTATTGAACAATTCCATACAGACCACGGTTGGCAAGTTAGAACTGTAAGATTCACTACGTGAACCACTGGTGTTTTGTGGAAAAGCACATGTACACCGCGTTCCAAATTATTATGCAAAAAGTGTTTAGGAGTGATAAGGGAAGAATTTGTTTGTTTGTCAGTTAAACTCATTGATGGTGATGTGTGTCAGGGCTCTTTATATCACTGTAAGCAATTGCAGACACCTGTGCTAATTAGTTTGGCAGGTGTGTCCAATGAAAGGCAAGACTACTTAAGAAGGCTCTCTCACATTATTAAGCAGCCTACATTTTCTGCCAAAATGGGAAAGAAAAAGGATGTGTCGGCTGCTGAGAAGCAACAAATTGTGGAGTGTTTAGGTCAAGGCATGACTACAATCAACATTGTGCGATGATCAGGATGAAGTGTCTTGGCAATCAAGAAGTATGTAGCTGATTCACAGTACACACGTGTGCGTGCTGATAAGGGCAAATTGAGGACTCTTTCCTACAGGCAATTACGTCAGGTTGAAAGAGCAGCGGCAAAAAAGCCTTGTCATAGCAGCAGACAAGTTTTTGAAGCTGCTTGTGCCTCCAACGTCCCCCGAACAACAAGATGCAGGGTCCTTCAGAGGTTTGCAGCTGTGCATACGCCATCCTGTCGACCTCCTCTATCCACTTCACACAAGCAGAAACGGCTCCAGTGGGCCAAACATTACATGAAGACTGATTTCAAAACTGTTTTGTTCACGTATGAGTGCCGTGCAGCGCTCGATGGTCCAGATGAATGGAGTGGAGGATGGCTGGTTGATGGACACCCCACGCAAACACGGCTACAGCGCCAACAAGGAGGAGGTGGAGTAATGTTTTGGGCTGGAATCATGGGGAGAGAGATTGTCGGCCCCTTTAGGATCTCTGAAGGCGCTAAAGATGAACTCCATAATGTATGTGGATTTTCTCAAACAGCACTTCCTGCCATGGTTCAAGAAGAAGAACCGTGTATTTCACAGCAAGATCATTTTTCTGCATGATAATGCACCATCTCATGCTGCACATAAAACATCTGCATCTCTGGCTGATATGGGCATAAAAAGGGACAAACTTATGGTGTGACCCCCATGCTCCCCTGACCTCTACCCCATTCAGAACCTTTGGAGCATCATTAAAAGGAGTGTCTATGATGGCGGGAGGCAGTTCACATCTAAGCACCAGCTCTGGGAGGGTATTCTGTCCTCATGCAAAACAATTGAAGCAGAAACCATCCAAAACCTGACAAATTCAATGGATGAGAGAGTTCAGAAGCTCCTTTCGAACAAGGGGTCCTATGTGAAAATGTAACATCACCTAGAATAAAGTTTTGAGTTGAAAACTGTTTGATTTCAGTTTCTAACAACCTGCTAATGCTTATAATTTCAAAAATGACCATTTTTTTGGTCTTTATTAAAATGAAAAGGTTGATCGAAAAGTTTGGGGGATCTAAGAGTGTGGCAACCCAGTAGTCATGATTACTTCGAATTCTGACAATATGAGGGTCATGCTGCAGGTAGTGCAGCAAGAAGGCACTTATGTGTCTTGCGCATCTCGGAGCCCCAAAATTATTTTCCGGCCTAGATGCAGCTAAAAATTATTTTTAATTTTAAATCTGGTGAAGCTTATTATAGATGGCCTAATAGGATCAGTGCTGCACACTGCTACAAAGCCCAAATTAATTTCCAGTCAAGATACAGATAAACATGATTAGTAATTTGAAAGCTTAAAACGGTTGGTAGGGTGATTTTAACCAATCATCAAGCTTTTACTCTCCCCAGGATGACACAGGGGTAGAAAAGTCGTTTCGGATCCATGATTTGTTCATCTTTATGAACGTGAGTCTGTCTACATTATCAGTGGAGAGCCGCGTGCGCTTATCTGTCAGCACACCACCAGCAGCGCTGAACACACGTTCAGACAGAACGCTGGCTGCGAGGCATGACAAGATCTCCAAGGCGTAAGTGGCTAGCTCCGGCCATTTATCCAGATTGGAAGCCCAAAAAGAGCAAGGGTCCAGTGACACAGTCGTGGCTTCAATGTTTACTTGGAGATACTCCTGTACCATCGTCTCTAGGCGTTGACTATGTGTCAGACTTCTTGTCTCCTGTGGCCTTGCAAAGGATGGGCTAAAAAAGTGGTGAAATGATTCCGCAAAATTGATGTTACCAGCAGATACTGTGGTTCTGTTACGGTTTGAGTGCTGAACACTTGACGGTCCCACGGTTGTCAAGTTGGAACTGTGAGATTCACTACGTGCACCACTGGTATTTTGTGGAAAAGCACATGTAAGATTCTGCAACAGTCTCTGCTGATACTCCTGCATGCGTGCATCCCTTTCTATGGCAGGAATAATTTCTGCAAATTTACTTTTGTACCGGGGATCTAACAGTGTGGCAACCCAGTAGTCAGGATTATTTCTAATTCTCACAATTCGAGGGTCATGTTGCAGGTAGTGCAGCAAGAAGGCACTCATGTGTGTTGCGCATCCAGGAGCACCAAGTCCCTGTTGTGTTGGTGGCGAGGTAACAATCATGCTTCCTTCCTCTGTCCTCTCCCCCCAACCTCGCACAACAGAAATGTGATCAAGGTCTCCCTCATCTGATGAGTCTTCCTGGGCTCCTGCACCTTCCTCACTAGTTTGGCTGCTACCATGCGCCCTGGTAAAATCATCTCCCCCACCCTCACATGCCTGCCGCCTTGGTGCTGCCGACCGTCTGGACCTTGCAGATGTTAGCCCTTCCGCATACAACTCCTCCTCCTCTACTTCCTCCACCTCCTCTTGTGCCACCACCTGACTCCGAATTCTGTTTAACATGTGCTCCAGCATGTAAATCACCGGAATAGTCATGCTGATAATGGCATCGTCAGCACTAAACATCTTCGTCGCCATTTCAAAACTGTGCAGAAGGGTGCATAGGTCCCTGATCTGAGACCACTCCTCCAGCGTGATTTGCCCCACCTCTGAATCTCGTTGGCCCAGGCTATACGTCAGAACGTATTGCACCAGGGCTTGTCGGTGCTGCCACAGTCGCTGCAACATGTGCAGAGTTGAATTCCACCTGGTAGGCACATCGCATTTTAGCCGGTGAAGTGGCAGGCCCAACGACTTCTGTAGAGATGTAAGTCGCTGAGCTGCGGGATGCGAACGGCGGAAGTGAGCACACAGCGACCGTGCCCTCTGCAGAAGGCCATCTAGTCTGGGATAGTGGGCTAAAAATTGCTGGACAACCAGGTTCAACACGTGAGCCATACAAGGCACGTGTGTGACATTGCCCCGGCGAAGGGCCGCACCCAGGTTTGCAGCATTGTCGCACACGACCTTCCCTGGTTTCAGGTCCAGTGGACACAACCATTCATGAAATTGGTTCTCCAGAGCTGACCACAACTCCTCAGCTGTGTGACTCACATTTCCCAGACATTTCAATGTAAAAACCGCCTGATGACGTTGAGCCCTACTGCCAGCATAGTAAGGAATTGTGCAGGATCCCTTCTGCGCAGTTAGAAAGCTTGTGGCATGACCAGACAGGCTTTGGGTGCAGGTGGAAGACCGAGAGGAGGTTGAGGAGGCAGAAGCAGTGGAGGAACTTTGACATAAAGAGGATTGACGCACAACTCGTGGGGACGGCAAGACTTGGACAGCAGCCCCTTGTCCTGCTGTCACCATAGTTACCCAGTGCCCAGTCAGCGACATGTAACGCCCCTGTCCATGCCTACTCGTCCAAGTGTCTGTGGTGAAATGCACCCTGTCACACACAGAGTTTCTCAAAGAAGCGGTGATGTTGTGTGCGACATGCTGGTTTGAGAAGTAGTGCCGACTGGGCATCTGGTACTGGGGCACTGCGACGGACATAAGGTCTCGAAAATCCTCTGTGTCCACCAGGCGGAAAGGCAGCATTTCTGTAGCCAAGAGCTTGCAGATGGTGAAATTCAACCTCTTAGCTTTCTCATGGCTAGGAGGAAATGGTCTTTTACTTGTCCACATCTGAGGGACCGAGGGCTGGCTATTGTGCTTAGACGGGGTTGATAAGGGTGTCCCCGGCAAACTGCCGGTCTGTGAGGAAGATGCAGGCGGACATGTTAGGTTGCCTTGATCCAAAGGTGGTGCTATCGATGTCGGACAGCGCTCAAGATCAGCTGGTGTTACCACCTCCAAAGAAAATGATGACCTGCCAATCACGCTGGCTGTTGCGGGTAAAGAGGTGGCAGGTCTGCGCCCCAAAACAGGTGTGACTGCTGTCCCCCCAGTCACAGAGGATGAAGAGGCCGCGGATGCACAAGATATGGCAGACGGTGGTTGGCCCGGCCGGCTAGGCCGCATTGTAGCACACTGAGCTTCCCACTGCAACTTATGCTTCATGTCCATGTTCCGGTTCATGCATGAAGTACTCAAACTATGTATTTTTTGGCCTCTACTTAGCTTTTGCTGACAAATGTTACAGATAACACGAGTTGGGTCATCTTTATCGATCTGAAAAAATGCCCAGGCTATGCAAGGCTTAGCACCCATGCGACCTGAAGAGCCACCACGACTTGTGGTGAGAGGCAGAGTTGTGTTTGAGGATGCAGTTGTTGACGTGCTTCCAGTACTACGTCTCTGTCCAGGAAGGCGCAACCTGACCTCGTCGTCACTAGCATCTTCCTCCACCTCCTCTGCTGACCTCATCTCTTGGCTGACTGTGGGTTGACAGTAAGTGGGATCTCCGACCTCATCATCATCACCCTGTGCGTTATCACACCCGTCGTCCTCAGAGCCAACCTGTTCCTGCCCTGACAAAAAACTAAAGTTGTCGCTCCAATCAGGTATTTGAGTCTTATCATCGTCTTCCTCATTGTCTCCACCAACAGGAGTTACAGTTTGGGAATGAGGGTCTACATTATGGTCAGAACCTTCTGCGTCTGGTCCTGGATCCGACTCATAAAGATTCTGGGCATCAGTGCAGATCATTTCCTCGTCTGGATTCACAGAAGCGCTGGAGTCGACCTCTGATTCCCAGGCTATAGTTTGAGTAAACAGCTCTGCAGACTCAACCATCTGTTCTACCTCATACTCAGACGGGCAGCTGGAGATTTGGGAGCTGTGAGGAAGCAAGTGCGATTTGGGTGACACCTTTGAGGACTGGAGTATTTGTGATGTTGAAGTTGATGTGGAGGAGAGCCCACTTAAAGGAGCACTTGATATCCGTTGAAGCACCTGCTGTTTTTGTGCCTCATCTGGAATTTGTAGCGATTGGCGTGGCCGTAAGAAAGGGATCTTATCACATTGTCCGCTAAAAGAAGTAGACATTTTAGTTTGGCTGGAAGATGGTCTTTCTTCTGCACCTACCCCACGGACACAACCTTTTTTCCCCTTCCCAACACGCCTATTCCCCTTTCCACCAGCAGCAGGCCTTTTTCCACTCATTTTGGTGGTTAACTAATTCACAACTCTGGAGTTGTTTGCACAAAAAAACAATGGATGGTAACCGAGCAGAGCTGAGTGGCCAAACTGTGGTATTAGGACAAAACTATTGGCTGGGTTAGATGCAGAAAAAAATTATTTTTAATTTGCAACCTGATGGAGGTCAGTATAGATGGACTAATAGACCAAGTCCCACACACCGCTAGAAGCCCAAATATTTTTTCAGAGCTAGATGCAGAAATTTTTTTTATTCAATTTGCAACCTGATGGAGGTCAGTATAGATGGACTAATAGACCAAGTCCCACACACTGCTAGAAGCCCAAATATTTTTTCAGAGCTAGATGCAGAAAAAAATTATTTTTAATTTGCAACCTGATGGAGGTCAGTATAGATGGACTAATAGACCAAGTCCCACACACCGCTAGAAGCCCAAATATTTTTTCAGAGCTAGATGCAGAAAAAAATTATTTTTAATTTGCAACCTGATGGAGGTCAGTATAGATGGACTAATAGACCAAGTCCCACACACTGCTAGAAGCCCAAATATTTTTTCAGAGCTAGATGCAGAAAAAAATTATTTTTAATTTGCAACCTGATGGAGGTCAGTATAGATGGACTAATAGACCAAGTCCCACACACCGCTAGAAGCCCAAATATTTTTTCAGAGCTAGATGCAGAAAAAAATTATATTCAATTTGCAACCTGCTGGAGGTCAGTATAGAAGGACTAATAGAACAAGTCCCACACACTGCTAGAAGCCCAAATATTTTTTCAGAGCTAAATGAAGAAAAAAATTATTTTTAATTTGCAACCTGATGGAGGTCAGTATAGATGGACTAATAGACCAAGTCCCACACACTGCTAGAAGCCCAAATATTTTTTCAGAGCTAGATGCAGAAAAAAATTATTTTTAATTTGCAACCTGATGGAGGTCAGTATAGATGGACTAATAGACCAAGTCCCACACACCGCTAGAAGCCCAAATATTTTTTCAGAGCTAGATGCAGAAAAAAATTATTTTTAATTTGCAACCTGATGGAGGTCAGTATAGATGGACTAATAGACCAATTCCCACACACCGCTAGAAGCCCAAATATTTTTTCAGAGCTAGATGCAGAAAATTTTTTTATTCAATTTGCAACCTGATGGAGGTCAGTATAGATGGACTAATAGACCAAGTCCCACACACTGCTAGAAGCCCAAATATTTTTTCAGAGCTAGATGCAGAAAAAAATTATTTTTAATTTGCAACCTGATGGAGGTCAGTATAGATGGACTAATAGACCAAGTTCCACACACCGCTAGAAGCCCAAATATTTTTTCAGAGCTAGATGCAGAAAAAAATTATATTCAATTTGCAACCTGTTGGAGGTCAGTATAGAAGGACTAATAGAACAAGTCCCACACACTGCTAGAAGCCCAAATATTTTTTCAGAGATAAATGAAGAAAAAAATTATTTTTAATTTGCAACCTGATGGAGGTCAGTATAGATGGACTAATAGACCAATTCCCACACACCGCTAGAAGCCCAAATATTTTTTCAGAGCTAGATGCAGAAAATTTTTTTATTCAATTTGCAACCTGATGGAGGTCAGTATAGATGGACTAATAGACCAAGTCCCACACACTGCTAGAAGCCCAAATATTTTTTCAGAGCTAGATGCAGAAAAAAATTATTTTTAATTTGCAACCTGATGGAGGTCAGTATAGATGGACTAATAGACCAAGTTCCACACACCGCTAGAAGCCCAAATATTTTTTCAGAGCTAGATGCAGAAAAAAATTATATTCAATTTGCAACCTGTTGGAGGTCAGTATAGAAGGACTAATAGAACAAGTCCCACACACTGCTAGAAGCCCAAATATTTTTTCAGAGATAAATGAAGAAAAAAATTATTTTTAATTTGCAACCTGATGGAGGTCAGTATAGATGGACTAATAGACCAAGTCCCACACACTGCTAGAAGCCCAAATATTTTTTCAGAGCTAGATGCAGAAAAAAATTATTTTTAATTTGCAACCTGATGGAGGTCAGTATAGATGGACTAATAGAATGATGCTATGCCCAAAAGATTTTACTTCACTAGGTGCAGTAAAAAAATTGGTATTCTATACACAGGTGGTATATCTTGCAACACAGATAGGCTACTCCACTGACTAACACACTCTGCAATAGGCCAAAAAGGATTAGCTTTGCTAGATTCAGCCAAATGCTGTGAAAAAAACTTGCACGGCACTGGCACAGACCTGCCTGGCAAAAACTGATAGGAACTGATGTAACCTAGTCCTGAAAAGGACTCCAATTACAATTAGTCTTTACTCCCACAATCTATCTATTTAAGAGCACAGACCTGCTTGATAAAAGTCGTAGGAAATGCTGTAACCTAGTCCTTAAAAGGACTGCAATCACAACTATTCCCTACTCCCAAGCTATCTGTATATTTGTGCGAAAATTGGCTTGAAATTAACAAGGTATAGCGCACACAGCAACAGCGGTGCCGTCTAACACGCAGCTGCAGCAGTGAGAAAATGGTGGCGACGGGGAAAATGGCTTGGTCTTATAGGGCAAGGACATGTGACATACACTGCCAATCACACATGCCCTTGCTTGTGTGAAAAAAAGCACTTCGCTCCGTGTGTGCGCTGCTGATAGGCTGACAGATTGCACCTCCCCACTGCAAATGCGGGAAAGAGAAAAAAAAATGGAGATCTTCATTGTTCCTGCAGAGATCCATCCCCTGACCCTCCCCCCGCCCCGCTGTACACTCAAACTGCGTATTAACATTAATTTTCATCATTACTGAGAAAAAATCCAGTTATGATTTTGGTGCACGAACAGTTATCGAAGATAACCTCGAACAGCCGAATTTTTCTCAAATTGTTCGTGTTCGCCGACCGGCTCGAACACCGCCCAAAACAGCTCGAATTTGAGATTGGCGAACAGTTCGAGTAGAACAACGCTCATCTCTAATCCCAGTAGCTTAACAAGATGGTTTAAATGCCCCTTTGAAAAGCTGTGGAGGTCGCAGTAGCTTAACAAGACGGTTAAAATGCCCCTTGGAAGAGACGTGCAGGTCGCAGTAGCTTAACAAAACGGTTTAAATTCCCCTTGCAAGAGACGTGCAGGTCGCAGTAGCTTAACAAGAAGGTTTAAATGCCCCTTGGAAGAAACGTGCAGGTCGCAGTAGCTTTACAAGACGGTTTAAATGCCCCTTGGAAGAGACGTGCAGGTCGCAGTAGCTTAAAAAGACGGTTTAAATGCCCATTGGAAGAGCGGTGGAGGTCGTAGTAGCTTAACAAAACGGATTTAATGCCCCTTGATAGAGACCTGCAGGTCGCAGCAGCTTAACAAGACGGTTTAAATACCCTTTGGTACAGTAGTGCAGGTCACAGTAGCTTAACAAGACGGTTTAAATGCCCCATGGAAGAGACGTGCAGGTCGCAGTAGCTTAACAAGGCGGTTTAAATGCCCCTTGGAAGAGCGATGGAGGTCGCAGTAGCTTAACAAGACGGTTTAAATGCCCCTTGGAATAGCGGTGGAGGTCGCAGTAGCTTAACAAGATGGTTTAAATGCCCCTTGGAAGAGACGTGCAGGTCCCAGTAGCTTAACAAGACGGTTTAAATGCCCCTTGAAAGAGACGTGCAGGTCGCAGTAGCTTAACAAGACGGTTTAAATGCCCCTTGGAAGAGACGTGCAGGTCGCAGTATCTTAACAAGACGGTTTAAATGCCCCTTGGAAGAGACGTGCAGGTCGCAGTAGCTTAACAAGACTGTTTAAATGCCCCTTGGAATAGCGGTGGAGGTCGCAGTAGCTTAACAAGATGGTTTAAATGCCCCTTGGAAGAGACGTGCAGGTCCCAGTAGCTTAACAAGACGGTTTAAATGCCCCTTGAAAGAGACGTGCAGGTCGCAGTAGCTTAACAAGACGGTTTAAATGCCCCTTGGAAGAGACGTGCAGGTCGCAGTATCTTAACAAGACGGTTTAAATGCCCCTTGGAAGAGACGTGCAGGTCGCAGTAGCTTAACAAGACTGTTTAAATACCCTTTGGTAGAGTAGTGCAGGTCACAGTAGCTTAACAAGACGGTTTAAATGCCCCTTGGAAGAGACGTGCAGGTCCCAGTAGCTTAACA
This sequence comes from Phyllobates terribilis, assembly GCF_046119375.1. NCBI lineage: Eukaryota > Metazoa > Chordata > Amphibia > Anura > Dendrobatidae > Phyllobates > Phyllobates terribilis. Next base: position 8,086,046 of record NW_027362804.1, read on the forward strand.
AGACGGTTTAAATGCCCCTTGGAAGAGACATGCAGGTCACAGTAGCTTAACAAGACGGTTTAAATGCCCCTTGGAATAGCGGTGGAGGTCGCAGTAGCTTAACAAGACGGTTTAAATGCCCATTGGAAGAGACGTGCAGGACCCAGTAGCTTAACAAGACGGTTTAAATGCCCCTTGGAAGAGACATGCAGGTCGCAGTAGCTTAACAAAAAGGAATAAATGCCCCTTGGTAAAGACCTGCAGGACGTAGCAGCTTAACAAGACGGTTTAAATGCCCCTTGGAAGAGACATGCAGGTCGCAGTAGATTAACAAGACTGTTTAAATGCCCCTTGCAAGAGACGTGCAGGTCGCAGTAGCTTAATGAGACGGTTTAAATGCCCCTTGGTAGAAACGTGCAGGTAACAGTAGCTTAACTAGACGGTTTAAATGCCACTTGGAAGAGACGTGCAGGTCGCAGTAGATTAACAAGACGGTTTAAATACCCCTTGGAAGAGCGGTGGAGGTCGCAGTAGCTTAACAAGACAGTTTAAATGCCCCTTGAAAAAGACGCGCAGGTCGCAGTAGCTTAACAAAACGGTTTAAATGCCCCTTGGAAGTGCGGTGGAGGTCGCAGTAGCTTAACAAGACGGTTTAAATGTCCCTTGGAAGAGACATGCAGGTCGCAGCAGCTTAACAAGACGCTTTAAATGCCCCTTTGAAGAGACTTGCAGGGAGCAGTAGCTTAACAAGACGGATTAAATGCCCCTTGGAAGAGACATGCAGGTAGCAGTAGCTTAACAAAGCTTATTAAATGCCCCTTGGAAGAGACGTGCAGGTCACAGTAGCTTAACAAGACGGTTTAAATGCCCCTTGGAAAAGTGGTGGAGGTTACAGTAGCTTAACAAGATGGTTTAAATGCCCCTTGAAGAGACGTACAAGTCGCAGTAACTTAACAAGACGGCTTAAATGCCCCTTGGAAGAGACGTGCAGATCGCAGTAGCTTAACAAGATGGTTTAAATGCCCCTTAGAAGAGACGTGCAGCACGCAGTAGCTTAAAAAGACGGTTTAAATGCCCCTTGGAAGAGCGGTGGAGTTGGCAATAGCTTAACAAGACAGTTTAAATGCCCCTTGGAAGAGACGTGCAGGTCGCAGTAGCTTAACAAGACGGTTTAAATGCCCCTTGGCAGAGCTGTGGAGGTCGCAGTAGCTTAACAAGACAGTTTAAATGCCCCTTGGAAGAGACGTGCAGTTCGCAAAAGCTTAACAAGACGGTTTAAATACCCCTTGGAAGAGTAGTGGAGGTCACAGTAGCTTAACAAAACGGTTAAAATGCCCTTTGGAAGAGCGGTGGAGGTCGCAGTAGCTTAACAAGATGGTTTAAATGAAACTTGGAAGAGACGTGCAGGTCGCAGTAGATTAACAAGAAAGTTTAAATGCCCCTTGGTGGAGACGTGCAGGTTGCAGTAGCAAAACAAGACGGTTTAAATGCCCCTTGGAAGAGACGTGCAGGTCACAGTAGCTTAATAAGACCGTTTAAATGCTCCTTGGAAGAGACGTGCAGGTCCCAGTAGCTTAAGAAGATGGTTTAAATACCCCTTTGAAAAGCGGTGGAGGTCGCAGTAGCTTAACAAGACGGTTTAAATGCCCTTTGGAAGAGACGTGCAGGTCGCAGTAACTTAACAAAACGGTTTAAATACCCCTTGCAAGAGACGTGCAGGTCGCAGTAGCTTAGCAAGACGGTTTAAATGTCCCTTGGAAGAAACGTGCAGGTCGCAGTAGCTTTTCAAGACGGTTTAAATGCCCCTTGGAAGAGACGTGCAGGTCGCAGTAGCTTAACAAGATGGTTTAAATGCCCCTTGGAAGAGCGGTGGATGTCGTAGTAGCTTAACAAAATGGATTAAATGCCCCTTGGTAGAGACCTGGAGGTCGCAGCAGCTTAACAAGACGGTTTAAATGCCCCTTGGAAGAGACGTGCAGGTGGCAGTAGCTTAGCAAGACTGTTTAAATGCCTGTTGGAAGAGACGTGCAGGTCGCAGTAGCTTAACAAGACGGTTTAAATGCCCCTTGGAAGAGACGTGCAGGTCGCAGTAGCTTAACAAGATGGTTTAAATGCCCCATGGAAGAGACGTGCAGGTCGCAGTAGCTTAACAAGTCAGTTTAAATGCCCCTTGGAAGAGCGGTGGACGTCGCAGTAGCTTAACAAGACGGTTTAAATGCCCCTTGCAAGAGACGTGCAGGTCGCGGTAGCTTAACAAGACCGTGTAAATGCCCCTTGGAAAAGCCGTGAAGGTCGCAGTAGATTAAAAAGATGGTTTAAATGCTCCTTGGAAGAGACGTGCAGGTCGCAGTAGCTTAACAAGACGGTTTAAATGCCCCTTGGAAGAGCGGTGGAGGTCGCAGTAGCTTAACAAGATGGTTTAAATACCCTTTGGTAGAGTAGTGCAGGTCACAGTAGCTTAACAAGACTGTTTAAATGACTCTTGGAAGAGCGGTGGAGGTCGCAGTAGCTTAACAAGACGGTTTAAATGCCCATTGGAAGAGACGTGCAGGTCACAGTAGCTTAAAAAGACGGTTTAAATGCCCCTTGGAAGAGACGTGCAGGTCGCAGTAGCTTAACAAGTCGGTTTAAATGCCCCTTGGAAGAGCGGTGGACGTCGCAGTAGCTTAACAAGACGGTTTAAATGCCCCTTGCAAGAGACGTGCAGGTCGCGGTAGCTTAACAAGACCGTGTAAATGCCCCTTGGAAAAGCCGTGAAGGTCGCAGTAGATTAAAAAGATGGTTTAAATGCTCCTTGGAAGAGACGTGCAGGTCGCAGTAGCTTAACAAGACGGTTTAAATGCCCCTTGGAAGAGCGGTGGAGGTCGCAGTAGCTTAACAAGATGGTTTAAATCCCCTTTGGTAGAGTAGTGCAGGTCACAGTAGCTTAACAAGACTGTTTAAATGACTCTTGGAAGAGCGGTGGAGGTCGCAGTAGCTTAACAAGACGGTTTAAATGCCCATTGGAAGAGACGTGCAGGTCACAGTAGCTTAAAAAGACGGTTTAAATGCCCCTTGGAAGAGCGGTGGAGGTCGCAGTAGCTTAACAAGACAGTTTAAATGCCCCTTGAAAGAGACGTGCAGGTCGCAGTAGCTTAACAAGACGGTTTAAATGCCCCTTGGAAGTGCGGTGGAGGTCGCAGTAGCTTAACAAGACGGTTTAAATGTCCCTTGGAAGAGACATGCAGGTCGCAGCAGCTTAACAAGACGGTTTAAATGCCCCTTGGAAGAGACGTGCAGGGCACAGTAGCTTAACAAGACGGATTAAATGCCCCTTGGAAGAGACATGCAGGTCGCAGTACCTTAACAAAACGGTTTAAATGCCCCTTGGAAAAGTGGTGGAGGTTACAGTAGCTTAACAAGATGGTTTAAATGCCCCTTGGAAGAGACGTGCATGTCGCAGTAGCTTAACAAGACGGCTTAAATGCCCCTTGGAAGAGACGTGCAGGTCGCAGTAGCATAACAAGATGGTTTAAATGCCCCTTGGAAGAGACGTGCAGTTCGCAGTAGGTTAAAAAGACGGTTTAAATGCCCCTTGGAAGAGCGTTGGAGGTCGCAGTAGCTTAACAAGACAGTTTAAATGCCCCTTGCAAGAGACGTGCAGGTCGCAGTAGCTTAACAAGACGGTTTAAATGCCCCTTGGCAGAGCAGTGGAGGTCGCAGTAGCTTAACAAGACAGTTTAAATGCCCCTTGGAAGAGACATGCACGTCACAGTAGCTTAACAAGATGGTTTAAATGCCCCTTGGTAGAGACGTGCAGTTCGCAGTAGCTTAACAAGACGGTTTAAATGCCCCTTGGAAGAGACGTGCAGGTCGCAGTAGCTTAACAAGACGGTTTAAATGCCCCTTGGAAGGTCGGTGGAGGTCGCAGTAGCTTAACAAGACGGTTTAAATGCCCCTTGCATGAGACATGCAGTTCGCAGTAGCTTAACAAGACGGTTTAAATGCGCCTTGGAAAAGCGGTGGAGGTCGCAGTAGATTAAAAAGATGGTTTAAATGCTCCTTGGAAGAGACGTGCAGGTCGCAGTAGCTTAACAAGACGGTTTAAATGCCCCTTGGAAGAGCGGTGGAGGTCGCAGCAGCTTAACACAATGGTTTAAATGCCCCTTGGAAGAGACGTGCAGGTCGCAGTAGCTTAACAAGACTGTTTAAATGCCCCTTGCAAGAGACGTGCAGGTCGCAGTAGCTTAATGAGACGGTTTAAATGTCCCTTGGTAGAAACGTGCAGGTCACTGTAGCTTAACAAGACGGTTGAAATGCCACTTGGAAGAGACGTGCACGTCGCAGTAGCTTAACAAGGCTGTCTAAATGCCCCTTGGAAGAGCGGTGGAGGTCGTAGTAGCTTAACAAAACGGTTTAAATGCCCATTGGAAGAGACGTGCAGGTCGCAGTAGCTTAACAAGACGGTTTAAATGCCCCTTGAAAGAGACGTGTAGTTCGCTGTTAGAGATGAGCGTTGTTCGACTCGAACTGTTCGCCAATCTCAAATTCAAGCTGTTTTGGGCGGATTTTGAGCCGTTCGGCGAACACGAACGATTTGAAAAAAATTCGGCTGTTCGAGGTTATGTTCGATAACTGTTCGTGCACCAAAATCATAACAGGATTTTTTTTTCAGTAATGATGAAAATTAATGTTAATACGCAGTTTGAGTGTACAGCGGGGCGGGGGGAGGGGCAGGGGATGGATCTCTGCAGGAATAATGAAGATCTCCATTTTTTTTTCTCTTTCCCGCATTTACAGTGGGGAGGTGCAGTCTGTCAGCCTATCAGCAGCGCACACACGGAGCGAAGTGCTTTTTTTCACACAAGCAAGGGCATGTGTCATTGGCAGTGTATGTCACATGTCCTTGCCCTATAAGACCCAGCCATTTTCCCCTTCGCCACCATTTTCTCACTGCTGCAGCTGCGTGTTAGACGGCACCACTGTTTTTTTCGCAGCATTTGGCTAAATCTAGCAAATCTATTCCTTTTTGGCCTATTGCAGAGTGTGTTAGTCAGTGGAGTAGCCTATCTGTGTTGCAAGCTACACCACCTGTGTATAGAATACCAATTTTTTTACTGTACCTAGTGAAGTAAAACCTTTTGGGCATAGCATCATTCTATTAGTCCATCTATACTGACCTCCATCAGGTTGCAAAGTGAATACAATTTTTTTCTGCATCTAGCTCTGAAAAAATATTTGGGCTTCTAGCAGTGTGTGGGACTTGTTCTATTAGTCCATCTATACTGACCTCCACCAGGTTGCAAATTGAATATAATTTTTTTCTGCATCTAGCTCTGAAAAAATATTTGGGCTTCTAGCAGTGTGTGGGACTTGTTCTATTAGTCCATCTATACTGACCTCCATCAGGTTGCAAATTAAAAATAATTTTTTTCTGCATCTAGCTCTGAAAAAATATTTGGGCTTCTAGCAGTGTGTGGGACTTGTTCTATTAGTCCATCTATGCTGACCTCCATCAGGTTGCAAATTAAAAATAATTTTTATCTGCATCTAGCTCTGAAAAAATATTTGGGCTTCTAGCAGTGTGTGGGACTTGTTCTACTAGTCCATCTATACTGACCTCCACCAGGTTGAAAACTGAATATAATTTTTTTCTGCATCTAGCTCTGAAAAAATATTTGGGCTTCTAGCAGTGTGTGGGACTTGTTCTATTAGTACATCTGTACTGACCTCCATCAGGTTGCAAATTGAATATAATTTTTTTCTGCATCTAGCTCTGAAAAAATATTTGGGCTTCTAGCAGTGTGTGGGACTTGTTCTATTAGTCCATCTATACTGACCTCCATCAGGTTGCAAATTAAAAATAATTTTTATCTGCATCTAGCTCTGAAAAAATATTTGGGCTTCTAGCAGTGTGTGAGACTTGGTCTATTAGTCCATCTATACTGACCTCCATCAGGTTGCAAATTAAAAATAATTTTTATCTGCATCTAGCTCTGAAAAAATATTTGGGCTTCTAGCAGTGTGTGGGACTTGTTCTATTAGTCCATCTATACTGACCTCCATCAGGTTGCAAATTAAAAATAATTTTTATCTGCATCTAGCTCTGAAAAAATATTTGGGCTTCTAGCAGTGTGTGGGACTTGTTCTATTAGTCCATCTATACTGACCCCCATCAGGTTGCAAATTCAATATAATTTTTTTCTGCATCTAGCTCTGAAAAAATATTTGGGCTTCTAGCAGTGTGTGGGACTTGGTCTATTAGTCCATCTCTACTGACCTCCACCAGGTTGCAAATTGAATATAATTTTTTTCTGCATCTAGCTCTGAAAAAATATTTGGGCTTCTAGCAGTGTGTGGGACTTGTTCTATTAGTCCATCTATACAGACCTCCATCAGGTTGCAAATTAAAAATAATTTTTATCTGCATCTAGCTCTGAAAAAATATTTGGGCTTCTAGCAGTGTGTGGGACTTGGTCTATTAGTCCATCTATACTGACCTCCACCAGGTTGCAAATTGAATATCATTTTTTTCTGCATCTAGCGCTAAAAAAATATTTGGGCTTCTAGCAGTGTGTGGGACTTGTTCTGTTAGTCCATCTATACTGACCTCCACCAGGTTGCAAATTTAATATAATTTTTTTCTGCATCTAGCTCTGAAAAAATATTTGGGCTTCTAGCAGTGTGTGGGATTTGGTCTATTAGTCCATCTATACTGACCTCCATCAGGTTGCAAATTAAAAATAATTTTTATCTGCATCTAGCTCTGAAAAAATATTTGGGCTTCTAGCCGTGTGTGGGACTTGTTCTATTAGTCCATCTATACTGACCTCCACCAGGTTGCAAATTGAATATAATTTTTTTCTGCATCTAGCTCTGAAAAAATATTTGGGCTTCTATCAGTGTGTGGGACTTGGTCTATTAGTCCATCTATACTGACCTCCATCAGGTTGCAAATTGAATATAATTTTTTTCTGCATCTAACCCAGCCAATAGTTTTGGCCTAATACCACAGTTTGGCCACTCAGCTCTGCTCGGTTCCCATCCATTGTTTTTTTGTGCAAACAACTCCAGAGTTATGAATTAGTTAACCACCAAAATGAGTGGAAAAAGGCCTGCTGCTGGTGGAAAGGGGAATAGGCATGTTGGGAAGGGGAAAAAGGTTGTGTCCATGGGGTAGGTGTTAAAGCAACAGTAACATCTGCAGAAGAAAGACCATCTTCCAGCCAAACTAAAATGTCTACTTCTTTAGCGGACAATGTGATAAGATCCCTTTCTTATGGCCACGCCAATCGCTACAAATTCCAGATGAGGCACAAAAACAGCAGGTGCTTCAACGGATATCAAGTGCTCCTTTAAGTGGGCTCTCCTCCACATCAACTTCAACATCACAAATACTCCAGTCCTCAGAGGTGTCACCCCAATCGCACTTGCTTCCTCACAGCTCCCAAATCTCCAGCTGCCCGTCTGAGTATGAGGTAGAACAGATGGTTGAGTCTGCAGAGCTGTTTACTCATACTATAGCCTGGGAATCAGAGGTCGGCTCCAGCGCTTCTGTGAATCCAGACGAGGAAATGATCTGCACTGATGCCCAGAATCTTTATGAGTCGGATCCAGCACCAGACGCAGAAGGTTCTGACCATAATGTAGACCCTCATTCCCAAACTGTAACTCCTGTTGGTGGAGACAATGAGGAAGACGATGATGAGACTCAAATACCTGATTGGAGCGACAACTTTAGTTTTTTGTCAGGGCAGGAACAGGTTGGCTCTGAGGACGACGGGTGTGATAACGCACAGGGTGATGATGATGAGGTTGGAGATCCCACTTACTGTCAACCCACAGTCAGCCAAGAGATGAGGTCAGCAGAGGAGGTGGAGGAGAATGCTAGTGACGACGAGGTCAGTTTGCGCCTTCCTGGACAGAGACGTAGTACTGGAAGCACGTCAACAACTGCATCCTCAAACACAACTCTGCCTCTCACCACAAGTCGTGGTGGCTCTTCAGGACGCATGGGTGCTAAGCCTTGCATAGCCTGGGCATTTTTTCAGATCGATAAAGATGACCCAACTCGTGTTATCTGTAACATTTCTCAGCAAAAGCTAAGTAGAGGCCAAAAAATACATAGTTTGAGTACTTCATGCATGAACCGGCACATGGACATGAAGCATAAGTTGCAGTGGGAAGCTCAGTGTGCTACAATGCGGCCTAGCCGGCCGGGCCAACCACCGTCTGCCACATCTTGTGCATCCGCGGCCTCTTCATCCTCTGTGACTGGGGGGACAGCAGTCACACCTGTTTTGGGACGCAGACCTGCCACCTCTTTACCCGCAACAGCCAGCGTGATTGGCAGGTCATCATTTTCTTTGGAGGTGGTAACACCAGCTGGTGTTGAGCGCTGTCCGACATCGATAGCACCACCTTTGGATCAAGGCAACCTAACATGTCCGCCTGCATCTTCCTCACAGACCGGCAGTTTGCCGGGGACAACCTTATCAACCCCGTCTAAGCACAACAGCCAGCCCTCGGTCCCTCAGATGTGGACAAGTAAAAGACCATTTCCTCCTAGCCATGAGAAAGCTAAGAGGTTGAATTTCACCATCTGCAAGCTCTTGGCTACAGAAATGCTGCCTTTCCGCCTGGTGGACACAGAGGATTTTCGAGACCTTATGTCCGTCGTAGTGCCCCAGTACCAGATGCCCAGTCGGCACTACTTCTCAAGGAAAGGTGTGCCTGCGCTCCACCAGCATGTCGCACACAACATCACCGCTTCTTTGAGAAACTCTGTGTATGACAGGGTGCATTTCACCACAGACACTTGGACGAGTAGGCATGGACAGGGGCGTTACATGTCGCTGACTGGGCACTGGGTAACTATGGTGACAGCAGGACAAGGGGTTGCTGTCCAAGTCTTGCCGTCCCCACGAGTTGTGCGTCAATCCTCTTTATCTCAAAGTTCCTCCACTGCTTCTGCCTCCTCAACCTCCTCTCGGTCCTCCACCTGCACCCAAAGCCTGTCTGGTCATGCCACAAGGTTTCTAACAGGGATCCTGCACACCTCATAGAATCATAGAATGGTAGAGTTGGAAGGGACCTCCTGGGTCATCTGGTCCAACCTCCTGCTCAAAGCAGGATTCACTAAATCATCTCAGACAGATGTCTGTCCAGCCTCTGTTTGAAGACGTCCATTGAAGGGGAACTCACCACCTCTCGTGGCAGCCTGTTCCACTCATTAATCACCCTAAATGTCAAAAAGTTTTTTCTAATATCTAATCTGTGTCTCCTCCCATTTAGTTTCATCCCATTGCTTCTAGTCTTTCCTTGTGCAAATGAGAATAAAGATGATCCTTCTACAATGTGACAGCCCTTGACATATTTGTAGACAGCTATTAAGTCTCCTCTCAGTCTTCTTTTTTGCAAGCTAAACATTTCCAAATCCTGCAACCGTTCCTCATAGGACATAGTTTGCAGACCAGTCACCATTCTGGTCACTCTTCTCTGAACTTGCTCCAGTTTGTCTATGTCTTTTTTAAAATGTGGTGCCCAAAACTGTACACAGTATTCCAGATGAGGTCTGACCAAAGAGGAGTAAAGACCGATAATGACTTCACGTGATCTAGACTGTATGCTTCTGTTAATACATCCCAGAATTGTATTTGCCTTTTTTGCTGCTGCATCACACTGTTGACTCATGTTCAGTCTATGATCTATTAGTATACCTAAGTCTTTTTCACATGTACTGTTGCTTAGCTCTATTCCTCCCATTCTGTATATGCTTTTTTCATTTTTATTGCCCAGATGTAGTACTTTGCATTTTTCCCTGTTAAAAACCATTCTGTTGTTTGCTGCTCCAGTTTATTTAGGTCTTTTTGAATCCCCTCTCTCTCTTTTCTAGTATTAGCTATCCCTCCTAGCTTTGTGTCATCAGCAAATTTAATCAGTTTACCCTCAATTCCTTCATCTAAATCATTGATAAAGATGTTGGACAATACAGGTCCCAGGACGGAGCCCTGTGGTACCCCACTTGAGACATTCATCCAGCTGGATGTGAAGCCATTTACAACCACCCTTTGAGTCCGATCACTAAGCCAGTTATGAATCCACCTAACAGTTGCCTGGTCCATTGCATACTTGGTCATTTTTTCAATAAGGATGGTGTGAGATACTTTGTCAAATGCTTTGCTGAAGTCAAGATATACTATATCTACAGCATTTCCCTGATCCACCCAGTCAGTGATTCTGTCATAGAAGGAAATTAAGTTAGTCTGACATGACTTGTTAGTTACAAACCCATGCTGACTCTGGTTAATCACTTCATTCTTATCCATGTACTTACATACATGTTGTTTAATAATTTGTTCAAAGATCTTTCCTGGTATAGAAGTCAGACTCACCGGCCTATAGTTGCCTGGGTCCACATAGTAAGGTCCTCCTTACTATGCTGGCAGTAGGGCTCAACGTCATCAGGCGGTTTTTACTTTGAAATGTCTGGGAAATGTGAGTCACACAGCTGAGGAGTTGTGGTCAGCTCTGGAGAACCAATTTCATGAATGGTTGTCTCCACTGGACCTGAAACCAGGGAAGGCCGTGTGTGACAATGCTGCAAACCTGGGTTCGGCCCTTCGCCGGGGCAATGTCACACACGTGCCTTGTATTGCTCATGTGTTGAACCTGGTTGTCCAGCAATTTTTAGCCCACTATCCCGGACTAGATGGCCTTCTGCAGAGGGCACGGTCGCTGTGTGCTCACTTCCGCCGTTCGCATCCCGCAGCTCAGCGACTTACATCTCTACAGAAGTCGTTGGGCCTGCCACTTCACCGGCTAAAATGCGATGTGCCTACCCGGTGGAATTCAACTCTGCACATGTTGCAGCGACTGTGGCAGCACCGACAAGCCCTGGTGCAATACGTTCTGACGTATAGCGTGGGCCAACGAGATCCAGAGGTGGGGCAAATCACGCTGGAGGAGTGGTCTCAGATCAGGGACCTATGCACCCTTCTGCACAGTTTTGAAATGGCGACGAAGATGTTTAGTGCTGACGATGCCATTATCAGCATGACTATTCCGGTGATTTACATGCTGGAGCACATGTTAAACAGAATTCGGAGTCAGGTGGTGGCACAAGAGGAGGTGGAGGAAGTAGAGGAGGAGGAGTTGTATGCGGAAGGGCTAACATCTGCAAGGTCCAGACGGTCGGCAGCACCAAGGCGGCAGGCATGTGAGGGTGGGGGAGATGGTTTTACCAGGGCGCATGGTAGCAGCCAAACTAGTGAGGAAGGTGCAGGAGCCCAGGAAGAAGTGGAGGACGAACTGATGGAAGACTCATCAGATGAGGGAGACCTTGATCACATTTCTGTTGTGCGAGGTTGGGGGGAGAGGACAGAGGAAGGAAGCATGATTGTTACCTCGCCACCAACACAACAGGGACTTGGTGCTCCTGGATGCACAAGACACATGAGTGCCTTCTTGCTGCACTACCTGCAACATGACCCTCGAATTGTGAGAATTAGAAATAATCCTGACTACTGGGTTGCCACACTGTTAGATCCCCGGTACAAAAGTAAATTTGCAGAAATTATTCCTGCCATAGAAAGGGATGCACGCATGCAGGAGTATCAGCAGAGACTGTTGCAGAATCTTAATGTGCTTTTCCACAAAACACCAGTGGTGCACGTAGTGAATCTCACAGTTCCAACTTGCCAACCATGGGACCGTCGAGTGTTCAGCACTCAAACCGTAACAGAAACACAGTATCAGCTGGTAACATCAATTTTGCGGAATCATTTCACCACTTTTTTAGCCCGTCCTTTGCAAGGCCACAGGAGACAAGAAGTCTGACACATAGTCAACGCCTTGAGACGATGGTACAGGAGTATCTCCAAGTAAACATTGAAGGCATGACTGTGTCACTGGACCCTTGCTCTTTTTGGGCTTCCAATCTGGATAAATGGCCGGAGCTAGCCACTTACGCCTTGGAGATCTTGTCATGCCCCGCAGCCAGCGTTCTGTCTGAACGTGTGTTCAGCGCTGCTGGTGGTGTGCTGACAGATAAGCGCACGCGGCTCTCCACTGATAATGTAGACAGACTCACGTTCATAAAGATGAACAAATCATGGATCCAAAATGACTTTTCTACCCCTGTGTCATCCTGGGGAGAGTAAAAGCTTGATGATTGGTTAAAATCACCTCACCAACCGTTTTAAGCTTTCAAATTACTAATCATGTTTATCTGTATCTTGGCTGGAAAATAATTTGGGCTTTGTAGCAGTGTGCAGTACTGATTCTATTAGGCCATCTATACTAAGCTCCACCAGATTTAAAATTACTAATCATGTTTATCTGTATCTTGGCTGGAAAATAATTTGGGCTTTGTAGCAGTGTGCAGTACTGATTCTATTAGGCCATCTATACTAAGCTCCACCAGATTTAAAATTACTAATCATGTTTATCTGTATCTTGGCTGGAAAATAATTTGGGCTTTGTAGCAATGTGCAGTACTGATTCTATTAGGCCATCTGTACTAAGCTCCACCAGCTTTCAAATTAATAATAATTTTTAGCTGCATCTAGCCCGGAAAATAATTTTGGGGCTCCGAGATGCGCAAGACACATAAGTGCCTTCTTGCTGCACTACCTGCAACATGACCCTCAGATTGTCAGAATTCGAAGTAATCCTGACTACTGGGTTGCCACACTCTTAGATCCCCCACACTCTTCGATCAACCTTTTCATTTTAATAAAGAGAAAAAAAAAGGTCATTTTTGAAATTATAAGCATTAGCAGGTTATTAGAAACCGAAATCAAACAGTTTTCAACTCAAAACTTTATTCTAGGCGATGTTACATTTGCACATAGGACCCCTTGTTCGAAAGGAGCTTCTGAACTCTCTCGTCCATTGAATTTGTCAGGTTTTGGATGGTTTCTGCTTCAATTGTTTTGCATGAGGACAGAATACCCTCCCAGAGCTGTTGCTTAGATGTGAACTGCCTCCCGCCATCATAGACACTCCTTTTGATGATGCTCCAGAGGTTCTGAATGGGGTAGAGGTCAGGGGAGCATGGGGGTCACACCATAAGTTTGTCCCCTTTTATGCCCATATCAGCCAGAGATGCAGATGTGTTATGTGCAGCATGAGACGGTGCATTATCATGCATGAAAATGATCTTGCTGTGGAATACACGGTTCTTCTTCATGAACCATGGCAGGAAGTGCTGTTTGAGAAACTCCACATACATTATGGAGTTCATCTTTACCCCTTCAGGGATCCTAAAGGGGCCGACAATCTCTCTCCCCATGATTCCAGCCCAAAACATTACTCCACCTCCTCCTTGTTGGCGCTGTAGCCGTGTTTGCGTGGGGTGTCCATCAACCAGCCATCCTCCACTCCATCCATCTGGACCATCGAGCGTTGCATGGCACTCATCCGTGAACAAAACAGTTTTGAAATCAATCTTCATGTATTGTTTGGCCCACTGGAGCCGTTTCTGCTTGTGTGCAGTGGATAGAGGAGGTCGACAGGATGGCGTACGCACAGCTGCAAACCTCTGAAGGACCCTGCATCTTGTTGTTCGGGGGACGTTGGAGGCACCAGCAGCTTCAAAAACTTGTCTGCTGCTATGACAAGGCTTTTTTGCCGCTGCTCTTTTAACCTGACGTAATTGCCTGTAGTAAAGAGTCCTCAATTTGCCCTTATCAGCACGCACACGTGTGTACTGTGAATCAGCTACATACTTCTTGATTGCCGAGACACTTCATCCTGATCATCGCACAATGTTGATTGTAGTCATGCCTTGACCTAAACACTGCACAATTTTTTGCTTCTCAGCAGCCGACACATCCTTTTTCTTTCCCACTTTGGCAGAAAATGTAGGCTGCTTAATAATGTGGGACAGCCTTCTTAAGTAGTCTTGCCTTTCATTGGACACACCTGCCAAACTAATTAGCACAGGTGTCTGCAATTGCTTACAGTGATATAAAGAGCCCTGACACACATCACCATCAATGAGTTTAACTGACAAACATACAAATTCTTCCCTTATCACCCCTAAACACTTTTTGCATAATAATTTGGAACACAGTGTACATGTGCTTTTCCACAAAACACTAGTGGTTCACATAGTGAATCTTACAGTTCTAACGTGCCTACCGTGGTCTGTATGGAGTTGTTCAATAAAGGGCCCAAAATTAAGATAACATAGATGGGAGAGGTCTCTATGAATAGGAATTCCTAAGTATTTGATACCCTGTGAGGGCCAGGCAAAGGGAAAGTTGGACTGGATGGAATCCTGTATGGATTTGGGGAGGGAGACATCGAGGGCCTCAGACTTCGCTGCATTGATTTTAAAATTTGACCATGTAACAAAGTGATCTATTTCAGCATAACAGCAGGGATGAATATATGTGATTGAGTGATATATACTAGGACATCATCAGCAAATAGAGAGCACTTGTACTCGGTGCCTCCCACCTCAATCCACCTAATATTGGGGTTATGGCAAATTGATGAGAGCAGGTGCTCCGTCACTAGGATGTATAAGAGAGGGGACAGAGGACATCCCTGCCTTGTCCCATTGGTGATTATGAAAGGTGATGAAAATGTTCTGATGCGCCCCCTGGGCCTTGGGACACCCAAAGCCGGACCCTTTTTGGTGGATGCTGGTGGTTGTAGTCTCCGTGGCGGCGACCCGGTTCCGTGGCTCAGCGCGGTCAAACCAGTGGCGGAACTATTTATGTGGTTTTGATGTTTAAACGTCCGACTACGCCACCCGTGGATTGCGGTCAGAGTGAACCGCCGCTGCAGGGCAGACCGCTGAGGCTGGTGTTGTGGGTGCAGCAGAGCGTAGCACAACTCCCCACGGGAGGAGTATAGCCTCAGGGCAGTGTATGCCGAGGATGGGGGTGATGGTGCAGGGCAGCAGCAGTAACGACACGGAGTCAGTGATGCAGTCCAGGGCCTTTACTCACAGTTCTTATTATGCAGACCACTTCTGCAGGTAACGGCTGCCCACGTCGTACTGTGCTCACCAGGTGAGAGGCTCAGACAACTCCCAGATAACTTTGGAGCGCTTCACAGGACCCCCTTTGTGTGTCCTTTGTCTGGCCTTTCTTACCAACCCTTCTGTCCGGCTGCCTCAGGCCTCCTCTTGGTAAACTTGGCGCCAGTTTCTCTGACCCTATGTGGTGCTTTCCTAGCGGGTGTAGCAAGGGGCTGTGCCACATAAAATGTCACAGCCTCCGGTTTCTAGCTGAGGGTCGTTTCCCGCCTCCACTAGTTTCGGGGACCGGTCTCCCCCTTTGGCCTGACCCCTCCACGCAGGTGGATTCGGGCGTGCGGTGGCGACTCGCCCGTCCGCACCCCTGGGATCCCTTCGTTTCTCGTTCCTGGAGCCTTCTCCGCTCCTCTTCCTTCCTTCTCCCTCTTCCAGGCCTGGGCCTCTGTTACTGTGTTACTCTGTTGCAGAGCCCCTGCTCCCTGTCACTTCTGCTCAGACTTCTCTGCACTGAACTAAGATGGTGCACACCTTTTATACTCCCTTCTCAATGCACCCAGGAACTGCTTCCTCCCTGCTCCTGCACTACAGGGTTCCCCTTCCTCAGTGTTCCCTCCTCCCACTCCAGCCAGGGACAGGGACAGTCGTGCCCATCTCAGGAGCATATTGGTCGCCCTGCCCCATGGCAATGTGGTGTAATGCATGCAGGTGTCGGGTCCTGATCCACACTCCATCCTTACCTGAGAGTGAGATATCACACCTCTGGGTGAGGTGCAATACCTCTGTAGCAACCGAGCCCTCAGGTTACTACAGTTCCATTTATCTTCAGCCTAGGTGACGTATTGCGATACAGGGCCGTGATTTTGGCTATAAAAGGGTCCCCTAGACCCCTACCCCAAGCTTTTTAAGAGAATAATATATGGCGTGCCAGGAGACTCTATGGAATGCTTTCTCAGCATCCAACGAGAGTATCTAATTACAAATTTTTAACTGCATCTAGCCCAGGAAATACTTTGTGCCTAGTAGCAGTGTCTGCTAGTCAGAGGATTATCCCGGCTGTTAAGCAAGCTACACCACCTGTAGTTTGGACACTTAATTTTTTCAAAGGAAATGCTTCGGGACCACGGGATACTCAGTGAAGAGCATCAGGAGGCTGGGACTGGCGGTAGGATGCCTTGCGGTCGACAGCCGAGCTCGATCCTTATAAAAGCTTTTTAACTGCAGCAGCTTTAGTGGACGCTACTGGAGCTGGAATTACGTAGCTGCTGGCATGAGACTTGCCCTCCAATAGATCCTTGTAAAAGGATTTAAAGTGTATTCATTCAAATTAGAGAGACAATTTAAATTAAAAAGCTTAGAGCTGCCTCCACCACAGGGGGGCTCGCTCGACCCACCAGCGGACAGGCACCAGTATTGGGAGAGGGGGGCTGGCCGTCAGGGTCCACCGCGGCTCTGGCACAATCCCGGCGACATGGAGGTGGCACGGGCAGGAACGGACTGGCCGTGTCGGCTTCTCACTTTTTGGATTTTAGAAGGGCATGACATGCCTATATCTGTGTCTCCCCCTCCTTTTACTCCTCCACCTCTTTTCTTTTCGCATGACTATATGTACTTGTCACTTTTCCATGTGTTAGTTATGTCTTCTGAGCAGTTTGTCAGCTTTTGGACACCTTTGACGGTCTTTTCTATGTGTTTCTATGTGTTTTTGTTTGCCTGCCATTGGTTTTAACGGTGTTCGAAGGTGATCGACGAACAGTTCGATGGACAGTTCGGCGAACACACGGGTGTTCGACGAACTGAACCGAACTCGAACACTACGGGGGTGGCTCAACACTAGTCGCAGTAGCTTAACAAGACGGTTTAAATGCCCCCAGGAAGTGCGGTGGAGGTTGCAGTAGCTTAAAAAGACGGTTTAAATGTCCCTTGGAAGAGATATGCAGGTCGCAGCGGCTTAACAAGACGGTTTAAATGCCCCTTGGAAGAGACGTGCAGGGCGCAGTAGCTTAACAAGACGGATTAAATGCCCCTTGGAAAAGACATGCAGGTCGCAGTAGCTTAACAAAGCTTTTTAAATGCCACTTGGAAGAGACGTGCAGGTCGCAGTAGCTTAACAAGACGGTTTAAATGCACCTTGGAAAAGTGGTGGAGGTTACAGTAGCTTAACAAGACGGTTTAAATGCCCCTTGGAACAGTCGCTCTTCCAAGGGGCATTTAAGCCGTCTTGTACTGCTTAACAAGACGGCTTAAATGCCCCTTGGAAGAGACGTGCAGTTCGCAGTAGCTTAAAAAGACGGTTTAAATGCCCCTTGGAAGAGCGGTGGAGGTCGCAGTAGCTTAACAAGACAGTTTAAATGCCCCTTGGAAGAGACATGCAGGTCGCAGTAGCTTAACAAGACGGTTTAAATGCCCCTTGGAAGAGACGTGCAGGTCGCAAAAGCTTAACAAGACGGTTTAAATGCCCCTTGGAAGAGACGTGCAGTTCGCAGTAGCTTATCAAGACGGTTTAAATGCCCCTTGGAAGAGACGTGCAGGTCGCAGTAGCTTAACAAGACGGATTAAATGGCCCTTGGAAGAGCAGTGGGGAGGTCGCAGAAGCTTAACAAGATGGTTTAAATGCCTCTTGGTAGAGACGTGCAGTTCACAGTAGCTTAACAAGATGGTTTAAATACCCTTTGGCAGAGCGGTGGAGGACGCAGTAGATTAACAAGATGGTTTAAATGCCCCTTGGAAGAGACGTGCAGGTCGGAGTAGCTTAACAAGATGGTTTAAATGCCCCTTTGAAAAGCAGTGGAGGTCGCAGTAGCTTAACAAGAAGGTTTAAATGCCCCTTGGAAGAGACGTGCAGGTGGCAGTAGCTTAACAAAACGGTTTAAATACCGCTTGGAAGAAACGTACAGGTCGCAGTAACTTTACAAGATGGTTTAAATGCCCCTTGGAAGAGACGTGCAGGTCGCAGTAGCTTAACAAGACGGTTTAAATGCCCCTTGGAAGAGAGGTGGAGGTCGTAGTAGCTTAACAAAATGGATTAAATGCCCTTTGATAGAGACCTGCATATCGCAGCAGCTTAACAAGACGGTTTAAATGCCCCTTGGAAGAGACGTGCAGGTCGCAGTAGATTAACAAGACTGTTTAAATGCCCGTTGGAAGAGACGTGCAGGTCTCAGTAGCTTAACAAGACGGTTTAAATGCCCCTTGGAAAAGCGGTGGAGGTCGCAGTAGATTAAAAAGATGGTTTAAATGCTACTTGGAAGAGACGTGCAGGTCGCAGTAGCTTAACAAGTCGGTTTAAATGCCCCTTGGAAGAGACGTGCAGGTCGCAGTAGCATAACAAAACGGTTTAAATATTCTTTGGTAGAGTAGTGCAGGTGACAGTAGCTTAACAAGACGGTTTAAATGCCCCTTGGAAGTGCCGTGCAGGTCACAGTAGCTTAACAAGACATTTTAAATGCCCCTTGGAAAAGCGGTGGAGGTCGCAGTAGATTAAAAAGATGGTTTAAATGCTCCTTGAAAGAGACGTGCAGGTCGCAGTAGCTTAACAAGAGGGTTTAAATGCCCCTTGCAAGAGCGGTGGAGGTCGAAGTAGCATAACAAGACGGTTTAAATGCCCCTTGGAAGAGGCGTGCAGGTCGCAGTAGCATAACCAAACGGTTTAAATATTCTTTGGTAGAGTAGTGCAGGTCACAGTAGCTTAACAAGACAGTTTAAATGCCCCTTGGAATAGCGGTGGAGGTCGCAGTAGCTTAACAAGACGGTTTAAATGCCCCTTGGAAGAGACGTGCAGGTCCCAGTAGCTTAACAAGACGGTTTAAATGCCCCTTGGAAGAGACGTGCAGGTCGCAGTAGCTTAACAAGACGGTTTAAATGCCCCTTGGAAGAGCGGTGGAGGTCGCAGTAGCTTAACAAGACGGTTTAAATGCCCCTTGGAAAAGCGGTGGAGGTCGCATAAGCTTAACAAGATCGTTTAAATGCCCCTTGGAAGAGACGTGCAGGTCGCAGTAGCTTAACAAGATGGTTTAAACACCCTTTGGTAGAGTAATGCAGGTCGCAGTAGCTTAACAAGACGGTTTAAATGCCCCTTTGAAAAGCGGTAGAGGTCGCAGTAGCTTAACAAGACGATTTAAATGCCCCTTGGAAGAGACGTGCAGGTCGCAGTAGCGTAACAAGACGGTTTAAATGCCCCTTGGAAGAGCGGTGGAGGTCGTAGTAGCTTAACAAAACGGATGAAATGCCCCTTGATACAGACCTGCAGATCGCAGCAGCTTAAGAAGACTGTTTAAATGCCCCTTGGAAAAGCGGTGGAGGTCGCAGTAGATTAAAAAGATGGTTTAAAAGCTCCTTGGAAGAGACGTGCAGGTCGCAGTAGCTTAACAAGAGGGTTTAAATGCCCCTTGGAAGAGCGGTGGAGGTCGCAGTAGCTTAAGAAGACGGTTTAAATGCCCCTTGGAAGAGACGTGCAGGTCGCAGTAGCATAACCAAACGGTTTAAATGTTCTTTGGTAGAGTAGTGCAGGTCAATGTAGCTTAACAAGACGGTTTAAATGCCCCTTGGAAGAGCGGTGGAGGTCGCAGTAGCTTAACAAGATGGTTTAAATGCCCCTTGGAAGAGACGTGCAGGTCCCAGTAGCTTAACAAGATGGTTTAATTGCCCCTTGGAAGAGACGAGCAGGTCGCAGTAGCTTAACAAGATGGTTTAAATGCCCCATGGAAGAGACGTGCAGGTCTCAGTAGCTTAACAAGACGGTTTAAATGGCCCTTGGAAGAGCGGTGGAGGTCGCAGTAGCTTAACAAGACGGTTTAAATGCCCCTTGGAATAGAGGTGCAGGTCGCAGTAGCTTAACAAGACGGTTTAAATGCCCCTTGGAAAAGAGGTGGAGGTCGCAGTAGATTAATAAGATGGTTTAATTGCCCCTTGGAAGAGACATGCAGGTCGCAGTAGCTTAACAAGACGGTTTAAATGCCTTTTGGAAGAACGGTGGAGGTCGCAGTAGCTTAACAAGACGGTTTAAATGCCCCTTGGAAGAGAAGTGCAGGTCGCAGTAGCTTAACAAGAAGGTTTAAATGCCACTTGGAAGAGCGATGGAGGTCGCAGTAGCTTAACAAGACAGTTTAAATGCCCCTTGGAAGAGATGTGCAGGTTGCAGTAGCTTAACAAGACGGTCTAAATGCCCCTTGGAAGAGCGGTGGAGGTCGCAGTAGCTTAACAAGACTGTTTAAATGCCCCTTGGAAAAGTGGTGGAGGTTACAGTAGCTTAAAAAGAAGGTTTAAATGCCCCTTGGAAGAGACGTGCAAGTCGCAGTAGCTTAACAAGACGGTTTAAATGCCCCTTGGAAGAGACGTGTAGGTCGCAGTAGCTTAACAAGATGGTTTATATGCCCCTTGGAAGAGACGTGCAGGTCGCAGTAGCTTAACAAGACGGTTTAAATGCCCTTTGGAAGAGCGGTGGAGGTCGCATTAGCTTAACAAGACAATTTTAATGCCCTTTGGAAGAGACATGCAGGTCACAGTAGCTTAATAAGACGGTGTAAATGCCCCTTGGAAGAGACGTGCAGGTCGCAGTAGCTTAGGAAGACGGGTTAAATGCCCCTTGGAAGAGACGTGCAGGTCGTAGTAGCTTAAAAAGACGGTTTAAATGCCACTTGGAAGAGAGGTGGAGGTCGCAGTAGCTTAATAAGACGGTTTGAATGCCCCTTGGAAGAGACGTGCAGGTCGCAGTAGCTTAACGAGATGGTTTAAATGCACCTTGGAAGAGGCTTGCAGGTCGCAGTAGCTTAACAAGACGGTTTAAATGGCACTTGGAACAGACGTGCTGGTCGCAGTAGAATAACAAGACGGTTTAAATGACCCTTGGAAGAGCGGTGGAGGTCGCAGTAGCTTACCAATACGGTTTAAATGCCCCTTGGAAGAGAAGTGCAGGTTGCAGTAGCTTAACAAGATGGTTTAAATGCCCCTTGGAAGAGACGTGCAGGTCGCAGTAGCTTAACAAGACGGTTTAATTGCCTCTTGGAAGTGGCTTGCAGGTCGCAGTAGCTTACCAAGACGGTTTAAATGGCACTTGGAACAGACGTGCAGGTAGCAGTAGCCTAACAAGATGGTTTAAATGCCCCTTGGAAGAGTGGTGGAGGCCGCAGTAGCTTAACAAGACGGTTTAAATGCCCCTTGGAAGAGACATGCAGGACGCAGCAGCTTAACAAGCCTGTTTAAATGTCCCTTGGAAGAGACGTGCAGGTCGCAGTAGCTTAACAAGACGGTTTAAATGCCCCTTGGTATAGACATGCAGGTCGCAGTAGCTTACCAAGACAGTTTAATTGCCCCTTGGAAGAGTCGTGCAGGTTGCAGTAGCTTAACAAGACGGTTTAAATGCCCCTTGCAAGAGACGTGCAGGTCGCAGTAGCTTAACAAGAAGGTTTAAATGCCCCTTAGAAGAGGCCTGCAGGTCGCAGTAGCTTACCATGACGGTTTAAATGCCCCTTGGAAGAGAAGTGCAGGTCGCAGTAGCTTAACAAGATGGTTTAAATGCACCTTCGAAGAGCGGTGGAGGTTGCAGTAGCTTAACAAGACGGTTTAAATGCCCCTTGCAAAACACGTGCAGGTCACAGTAGTTTAACAAGAAGGTTTAAATGCCCCTTGGAAGAGACGTGCAGGTTGCAGTAGCTTAACTAGACGGTTTAAATATCACTTGGAAGAGATATGCAGGTCGCAGTAGCTTAACAAGATGGATTAAATGCCCCTTGGAAGAGCGGTGGAGGTCGCAGTAGCTTAACAAGATGGTTTAAATGCCCCTTGGAAGAGACATGCAGGTCGCAGTAGCTTAACAAGCCTGTTTAAATGCCCCTTGGAAGAGACTTGCAGGTCGCAGTTGCTTAACAAGACGGTTTAAATGCCTCTTGGTAGAGACATGCAGATCGCAGTAGCTTACCAAGACGGTTTAAATACCCCTTGGAAGAGACGTGCAGGTCGCAGAAGCTTAACAACACGGTTTAAATGCCCCTTGGAAAAGACGTGCAGGTCGCAGTAGCTTAAGAAGACGGTTTAAATGCCCCTTACAAGAGACATGCAGGTCGCAGCAGCTTAACAAGATGGTTTAAATGCCCCTTAGAAGAGACATGCAGGTCTCAGTAGCTTAACAAGACGGTTTAAATGCCCCTTGGAAGAGACATGCAGGTCGCAGTAGCTTAACAAGACGGTTTAAATGCCCCTTACAAGAGACATGCAGGTCGCAGCAGCTTAACAAGAGGGTTTAAATGCCCCTTAGAATAGGCTTGCAGGTCGCAGTAGCTTACCAAAATGGTTTAAATGCCTCTTGGAAGAGAAGTGCAGGTCGCAGTAGCTTAACAAGAAGGTTTAAATGCCCCTTGGAAGAGCGGTGGAGGTCGCAGTAGCTTAACAAGACGGTTTAAATGCCCATTGGAAGAGACGTGCAGGTCGCTGTAGCTTAATAAGACTGTTTAAATGCCCCTTGGAAGAGACGTGCAGGTCCCAGTAGCTTAACAAGACGGTATAAATGCCCCATGGAAGAGCGGTGGAGGTCGCAGTAGCTTAACAAGACGGTTTAAATGCCCATTGGAAGAGACTTGCAGGTCGTAGTAGCTTAATAAGACTGTTTAAATGCCCCTTGGAAGAGACGTGCAGGTCGCAGTAACTTAACAAGACGGTTTAAATGCCCCTTGGAATAGACGTGCTGGTCGCAGTATCTTAAAAAGAAGGTTTAAATCTCCCTTGAAAGAGCGGTGGAGGTCGAAGTAGCTTAACAAGACAGTTTAAATGCCCCTTGAAAGAGACGTGCAGGTCGCAGTAGCTTAACAAGACGGTTTAAATGCACCTTGGAAGTGCGGTGGAGGTCGCAGTAGCTTAACAAGACTGTTTAAATGCCCCTTGGAAGAGACATGCATGTCGCAGCAGCTTAACAAGACAGTTTAAATGCCACTTGGAAGAGACGTGCAGGTCGCAGTAGCTTAAAAAGACGGTTTAAATGCCCCTTGGAACAGACATGCAGGACGCAGTAGCTTAACAAAGCTTTTTAAATGCCCCTTGGAAGAGACGTGCAGGTCGCAGTAGCTTAACAAGACGGTTTATATGCACCTTGGAAAAGGGGTGGAGGTTACAGTAGCTTAACAAGAAGGTTTAAAGGCCCCTTGGAAGAGGCTTGCAGGTCGCAGTAGCTTACCAAGATGGTTTAAATGGCCCTTGGAAGAGACGTGCAGGTCGCACTAGCTTAACAAGACGGTTTAAATGCCCCTTGGAAGAGCTGTGGAGGTCGCAGTAGCTTAACAAGCCTGTTTAAATGCCCCTTGGAAGAGACCTGCAGGTCGCAGTAGCTTAACAAAACGGTTTAAATGCCCCTTGGAAGAGACGTGCAGGTAGCAGTAGTTTAACAAGACAGTTTAAAAGCCCCTTGGAAGAGACGTGCAGGTCGCAGTAGCTTAATAAGTCGGTTTAAATGCCCCTTGGTAGAAACGTGCAGGTCAAGGTAGCTTAACAAGACGGTTTAAATGCTACTTGGAAGAGACGTGCAGGTCGCAGTAGCTTAACAAGACGGTTTAAATGCCCCTTGGAAGAGCGGTGGAGGTCGCGGTAGCTTAACAAGACGGTTTAAATGCCCCTTGGAAGAGACGTGCAGGTCGCAGTAGCTTAAAAAGACGGTTTAAATGCCCCTTGGAAGTGCGGTGGAGGTCGAAGTAGCTTAATAAAACGGTTTAAATGCCCCTTGGAAGAGACATGCAGGTCGCAGCAGCTTAACAAGACGATTTAAATGCCCCTTGGAAGAGACGTGCAGGTCGCAGTAGCTTAACAAGATGGTTTAAATGCCCCTTGGAAAAGTGGCGGAGGTTACAGAAGCTTAATAGGACTGTTTAAGGGCCCCTGGAAGAGACGTGCAAGTCGCAGTAGCTTAACAAGACGGCTTAAATGCGCCTTGGAAGAGCGGTGGAGGTCGCAGTAGCTTAACAAGACGGTTTAAATGACCTTGGAAGAGACGTACAGGTCGCAGTACCTTAACAAGACGGTTTAAATGCCCCTTGGCAGAGCTGTGGAGGTCGCAGTAGCTTAACAAGACAGTTTAAATGCCCCTTGGAAGAGACATGCAGGTCGCAGTAGCTTAACAAGACGGTTTAAATGCCCCTTGGAAGAGACGTGCAGGTCACAGAAGCTTTCAAGACTGTTTAAATGCCCCTTGGAAGAGAAGTTCAGTTCGCAGTAGCTTAACAAGACGGTTTAAATGCCCCTTGGAAGAGACGTCCAGGTCGCAGTAGCTTAACAAGACGGTTTAAATGCCCCTTGGAAAAGTGGTGGAGCTTGCAGTAGCTTAACAAGACTGTTTAAATGCCCCTTGGAAGAGACGTGCAAGTCACAGTAGCTTAACAAGACGGCTTAAATGCCCCTTGGAAGAGACATGCAGGTCGCAGTAGCTTAACAAGACGGTTTAAATGCCCCTTGGTAGAGACGTGCAGGTAACAGTAGCTTAACAAGACGGTTAAAATGCCCTTTGGAAGAGCGGTGGAGGTCGCAGTAGCTTAAAAAACGGTTTAAATGCCCCTTGGAAGAGCGGTGGAGGTCGCAGTAGCTTAACAAGGCAGCTTAAATGCCCCTTGGAAGAGACGTGAAGGTCGCAGTAGCTTAACACGACGGTTAAAATGCCCCTTGGAAGAGACGTGCAGGTCGCAAAAGCTTAACAAGACGGTTAAAATGCCCCTTGAAAGAGACGTGCAGTTCACAGTAGCTTAACAAGACGGTTTAAATGCCCCTTGGAAGAGACGTGCAGGTTGCAGAAGCTTAAATAGACGGTTTAAATGCCCCTTGGAAGAGACGTGCAGTTAACAGTAGCTTAACAAGACGGAATAAATGCCCCTTGGAAGAGCAGTGGAGGTCGCAGTAGTATAACAAGACGGTTTAAATGCCCCTTGGTAGAGACGTGCAGGTCACAGTAGCTTAACAAGATGGTTAAAATGCCGTTTGGAAGAGCGGTGGAGGTCGCAGTAGCTTAACAAGACGGTTTAAATGCCCCTTGGAACAGAAGTGTAGGTCGCAGTAGCTTAACAAGACGGTTTAAATGCCACTTGGAAGAGAAGTGCAGGTCGCAGTAGCTTAAGAAGAAGGTTTAAATGCCCCTTGGAAGAGCAGTGGAGGTTGCAGTAGCTTAACAAGACGGTTTAAATGCCGCTTGGAAGAGCGGTGGAGGTCGCAGTAGCTTAACAAGACAGTTTAAATGCCCCTTGGAAGAGAAGTGAAGGTCGCAGTAGCTTAACAAGACGGTTAAAATGCCCCTTGGAAGAGACTTGCAGGTCGCAGAAGCTTAACAAGACGGTTTAAATGCCCCTTGGAAGAGACGTGCAGTTCGCAGTAGCTTAACAAGACGTTTTAAATGCCCCTTGGAAGAGACGTGCAGGTCGCAGTAGCTTAACAAGACGGATTAAATGCCCCTTGGAAGAGCAGTGGAGGTCGCAGTAGCTTAACAAGATGGTTTAAATGCCCCTTGGTAGAGACGTGCAGGTCACAGAAGCTTAACAAGATGGTTAAAATGCCCTTTGGAAGAGCGGTGGAGGTCGCAGTAGCTTAACAAGACAGTTTAAATTCCCCTTGGAAGAGACGTGCAGGTCGCAGTAGCTTAACAAGACGGTTTAAATGCTCCTTTGAAGAGACGTGCAGGTCGCAGTAGCTTAACAAGATGGTTTAAATTCCCCTTGGAAGAGCGGCGGAGGTCGCAGTAGCTTAACAAGACAGTTTAAATACCCCTTGGAAGAGACGTGCAGGTCGTAGTAGCTTAACAAAACGGTTTATACGTCCCTTGGAAGAGACGTGCAGGTCGCAGTAGCTTAACAAGACGGTTTAAATGCCCCTTGGAAGAGAAATCCAGGTCGCAGTAGCTTAACAAGACGGTTTAAATGCCACTTGGAAGAGCGGTGGAGGTTGCAGTAGCTTAACAAGACAGTTTAAATGGCCCTTGGAAGAGATGTACAGGTCGCAGTAGCTTAATAAGAAGGTTTAAATGCCCCTTGGAAGAGACGTGCAGGTCGCAGTAGCTTAACAAGACGGTTTAAATGCCCCTTGGAAGAGACGTGCAGGTCGCAGTAGCTTCACAAGACAGTTTAAATCCCACTTGATAGAGACGTGCAAGTTGCAGTAGCTTAACAAGAGGGTTTAAATGCCCTGGGATTAGGCTTGCAGGTCGCAGTATCTTACCAAGACGGTTTAAATGCCTCTTGGAAGAGACGTGCAGGTCACAGTAGCTTAACAAGACGGTTTAAATGCCCCTTGGAAAATATGGTGGAGATTACAGTAGCTTAACAAGACGTTTTGAATGCCCCTTGGAAGTGACGTGCAAGTCGCAGTAGCTTAAAAAGACGGTTTAAATGCCCCTTGGAAAAGTGGTGGAGGTTACAGTAGCTTAACATGACCGTTTGAATGCCCCTTGGAAGAGAAGTGCAGGTCGCAGTAGCTTAAAAAGAAGGTTTAAATGTGCCTTGGAAGAGACGTTCAGGTCGCAGTAGCTTAACAAGACGGTTTAAATGCCCATTGGAAAAGCGGTGGATGTCACAGTAGCTTAACAAGACAGTTTAAATGCCCCTTGGAAGAGACGTGCATGTAGCAGTAGCTTAACAAGACGGATTAAATGCCCCTTGGAAGAGCAGTGGAGGTCGCAGTAGCTTAACAAGACTGTTTAAATGCCCCTTGGAAAAGTGGTGGAGGTTACAGTAGCTTAAAAAGAAGGTTTAAATGCCCCTTGGAAGAGACGTGCAAGTCGCAGTAGCTTAACAAGACGGTTTAAATGCCCCTTGGAAGAGACGTGTAGGTCGCAGTAGCTTAACAAGATGGTTTATATGCCCCTTGGAAGAGACGTGCAGGTCGCAGTAGCTTAACAAGACGGTTTAAATGCCCTTTGGAAGAGCGGTGGAGGTCGCATTAGCTTAACAAGACAATTTTAATGCCCTTTGGAAGAGACATGCAGGTCACAGTAGCTTAATAAGACGGTGTAAATGCCCCTTGGAAGAGACGTGCAGGTCGCAGTAGCTTAGGAAGACGGGTTAAATGCCCCTTGGAAGAGACGTGCAGGTCGCAGTAGCTTAAAAAGACGGTTTAAATGCCACTTGGAAGAGAGGTGGAGGTCGCAATAGCTTAATAAGACGGTTTGAATGCCCCTTGGAAGAGACGTGCAGGTCGCAGTAGCTTAACAAGATGGTTTAAATGCACCTTGGAAGAGGCTTGCAGGTCGCAGTAGCTTACCAAGACGGTTTAAATGGCACTTGGAACAGACGTGCTGGTCGCAGTAGAATAACAAGACGGTTTAAATGACCCTTGGAAGAGCGGTGGAGGTCGCAGTAGCTTACCAAGACGGTTTAAATGCCCCTTGGAAGAGAAGTGCAGGTTGCAGTAGCTTAACAAGATGGTTTAAATGCCCCTTGGAAGAGACGTGCAGGTCGCAGTAGCTTAACAAGACGGTTTAATTGCCTCTTGGAAGTGGCTTGCAGGTCGCAGTAGCTTACCAAGACGGTTTAAATGGCACTTGGAACAGACGTGCAGGTAGCAGTAGCCTAACAAGATGGTTTAAATGCCCCTTGGAAGAGTGGTGGAGGCCGCAGTAGCTTAACAAGACGGTTTAAATGCCCCTTGGAAGAGACATGCAGGACGCAGCAGCTTAACAAGCCTGTTTAAATGTCCCTTGGAAGAGACGTGCAGGTCGCAGTAGCTTAACAAGACGGTTTAAATGCCCCATGGTATAGACATGCAGGTCGCAGTAGCTTACCAAGACAGTTTAATTGCCCCTTGGAAGAGTCGTGCAGGTTGCAGTAGCTTAACAAGACGGTTTAAATGCCCCTTGCAAGAGACGTGCAGGTCGCAGTAGCTTAACAAGAAGGTTTAAATGCCCCTTAGAAGAGGCCTGCAGGTCGCAGTAGCTTACCATGACGGTTTAAATGCCACTTGGAAGAGAAGTGCAGGTCGCAGTAGCTTAACAACATGGTTTAAATGCACCTTCGAAGAGCGGTGGAGGTTGCAGTAGCTTAACAAGACGGTTTAAATGCCCCTTGCAAAACACGTGCAGGTCACAGTAGTTTAACAAGAAGGTTTAAATGCCCCTTGGAAGAGACGTGCAGGTTGCAGTAGCTTAACTAGACGGTTTAAATATCACTTGGAAGAGATATGCAGGTCGCAGTAGCTTAACAAGATGGTTTAAATGCCCCTTGGAAGAGCGGTGGAGGTCGCAGTAGCTTAACAAGATGGTTTAAATGCCCCTTGGAAGAGACATGCAGGTCGCAGTAGCTTAACAAGCCTGTTTAAATGCCCCTTGGAAGAGACGTGCAGGTCGCAGAAGCTTAACAACACGGTTTAAATGCCCCTTGGAAAAGACGTGCAGTTCGCAGTATCTTAAGAAGACGGTTTAAATGCCCCTTACAAGAGACATGCAGGTCGCAGCAGCTTAACAAGATGGTTTAAATGCCCCTTAGAAGAGACATGCAGGTCGCAGTAGCTTAACAAGATGGTTTAAATGCCCCTTGGAAGAGACATGCAGGTCGCAGTAGCTTAACAAGACGGTTTAAATGCCCCTTACAAGAGACATGCAGGTCGCAGCAGCTTAACAAGAGGGTTTAAATGCCCCTTAGAATAGGCTTGCAGGTCGCAGTAGCTTACCAAAATGGTTTAAATGCCTCTTGGAAGAGAAGTGCAGGTCGCAGTAGCTTAACAAGAAGGTTTAAATGCCCCTTGGAAGAGCGGTGGAGGTCGCAGTAGCTTAACAAGACGGTTTAAATGCCCATTGGAAGAGACGTGCAGGTCGCTGTAGCTTAATAAGACTGTTTAAATGCCCCTTGGAAGAGACGTGCAGGTCCCAGTAGCTTAACAAGACGGTATAAATGCCCCATGGAAGAGCGGTGGAGGTCGCAGTAGCTTAACAAGACGGTTTAAATGCCCATTGGAAGAGACTTGCAGGTCGTAGTAGCTTAATAAGACTGTTTAAATGCCCCTTGGAAGAGACGTGCAGGTCGCAGTAACTTAACAAGACGGTTTAAATGCCCCTTGGAATAGACGTGCTGGTCGCAGTATCTTAAAAAGAAGGTTTAAATCTCCCTTGAAAGAGCGGTGGAGGTCGAAGTAGCTTAACAAGACAGTTTAAATGCCCCTTGAAAGAGACGTGCAGGTCGCAGTAGCTTAACAAGACGGTTTAAATGCACCTTGGAAGTGCGGTGGAGGTCGCAGTAGCTTAACAAGACTGTTTAAATGCCCCTTGGAAGAGACATGCATGTCGCAGCAGCTTAACAAGACAGTTTAAATGCCACTTGGAAGAGACGTGCAGGTCGCAGTAGCTTAAAAAGACGGTTTAAATGCCCCTTGGAACAGACATGCAGGACGCAGTAGCTTAACAAAGCTTTTTAAATGCCCCTTGGAAGAGACGTGCAGGTCGCAGTAGCTTAACAAGACGGTTTATATGCACCTTGGAAAAGGGGTGGAGGTTACAGTAGCTTAACAAGAAGGTTTAAAGGCCCCTTGGAAGAGGCTTGCAGGTCGCAGTAGCTTACCAAGACGGTTTAAATGGCCCTTGGAAGAGACGTGCAGGTCGCACTAGCTTAACAAGACGGTTTAAATGCCCCTTGGAAGAGCTGTGGAGGTCGCAGTAGCTTAACAAGCCTGTTTAAATGCCCCTTGGAAGAGACCTGCAGGTCGCAGTAGCTTAACAAAACGGTTTAAATGCCCCTTGGAAGAGACGTGCAGGTAGCAGTAGTTTAACAAGACAGTTTAAAAGCCCCTTGGAAGAGACGTGCAGGTCGCAGTAGCTTAATAAGTCGGTTTAAATGCCCCTTGGTAGAAACGTGCAGGTCAAGGTAGCTTAACAAGACGGTTTAAATGCTACTTGGAAGAGACGTGCAGGTCGCAGTAGCTTAACAAGACGGTTTAAATGCCCCTTGGAAGAGCGGTGGAGGTCGCGGTAGCTTAACAAGACGGTTTAAATGCCCCTTGGAAGAGACGTGCAGGTCGCAGTAGCTTAAAAAGACGGTTTAAATGCCCCTTGGAAGTGCGGTGGAGGTCGAAGTAGCTTAATAAAACGGTTTAAATGCCCCTTGGAAGAGACGTGCAGGTCGCAGCAGCTTAACAAGACGATTTAAATGCCCCTTGGAAGAGACGTGCAGGTCGCAGTAGCTTAACAAGACGGTTTAAATGCCCCTTGGAAAAGTGGCGGAGGTTACAGAAGCTTAACAGGACTGTTTAAGGGCCCCTGGAAGAGACGTGCAAGTCGCAGTAGCTTAACAAGACGGCTTAAATGCGCCTTGGAAGAGCGGTGGAGGTCGCAGTAGCTTAACAAGACGGTTTAAATGACCTTGGAAGAGACGTACAGGTCGCAGTACCTTAACAAGACGGTTTAAATGCCCCTTGGAAGAGACGTGCAGGTCACAGAAGCTTTCAAGACTGTTTAAATGCCCCTTGGAAGAGAAGTTCAGTTCGCAGTAGCTTAACAAGACGGTTTAAATGCCCCTTGGAAGAGACGTCCAGGTCGCAGTAGCTTAACAAGACGGTTTAAATGCCGCTTGGAAAAGTGGTGGAGGTTTCAGTAGCTTAACAAGACTGTTTAAATGCCCCTTGGAAGAGACGTGCAAGTCACAGTAGCTTAACAAGACGGCTTAAATGCCCCTTGGAAGAGACATGCAGGTCGCAGTAGCTTAACAAGACGGTTTAAATGCCCCTTGGTAGAGACGTGCAGGTCACAGTAGCTTAACAAGACGGTTAAAATGCCCTTTGGAAGAGCGGTGGAGGTCGCAGTAGCTTAAAAAACGGTTTAAATGCCCCTTGGAAGAGCGGTGGAGGTCGCAGTAGCTTAACAAGGCAGCTTAAATGCCCCTTGGAAGAGACGTGAAGGTCGCAGTAGCTTAACACGACGGTTAAAATGCCCCTTGGAAGAGACGTGCAGGTCGCAAAAGCTTAACAAGACGGTTAAAATGCCCCTTGAAAGAGACGTGCAGTTCGCAGTAGCTTAACAAGACGGTTTAAATGCCCCTTGGAAGAGACGTGCAGGTTGCAGAAGCTTAAAAAGACGGTTTAAATGTCCCTTGGAAGAGACGTGCAGTTAACAGTAGCTTAACAAGACGGAATAAATGCCCCTTGGAAGAGCAGTGGAGGTCGCAGTAGTATAACAAGACGGTTTAAATGCCCCTTGGTAGAGACGTGCAGGTCACAGTAGCTTAACAAGATGGTTAAAATGCCGTTTGGAAGAGCGGTGGAGGTCGCAGTAGCTTAACAAGACGGTTTAAATGCCCCTTGGAACAGAAGTGTAGGTCGCAGTAGCTTAACAAGACGGTTTAAATGCCACTTGGAAGAGAAGTGCAGGTCGCAGTAGCTTAAGAAGAAGGTTTAAATGCCCCTTGGAAGAGCAGTGGAGGTTGCAGTAGCTTAACAAGACGGTTTAAATGCCGCTTGGAAGAGCGGTGGAGGTCGCAGTAGCTTAACAAGACAGTTTAAATGCCCCTTGGAAGAGAAGTGAAGGTCGCAGTAGCTTAACAAGACGGTTAAAATGCCCCTTGGAAGAGACTTGCAGGTCGCAGAAGCTTAACAAGACGGTTTAAATGCCCCTTGGAAGAGACGTGCAGTTCGCAGTAGCTTAACAAGACGGTTTAAATGCCCCTTGGAAGAGACGTGCAGGTCGCAGTAGCTTAACAAGACGGATTAAATGCCCCTTGGAAGAGCAGTGGAGGTCGCAGTAGCTTAACAAGATGGTTTAAATGCCCCTTGGTAGAGACGTGCAGGTCACAGAAGCTTAACAAGATGGTTAAAATGCCCTTTGGAAGAGCGGTGGAGGTCGCAGTAGCTTAACAAGACAGTTTAAATTCCCCTTGGAAGAGACGTGCAGGTCGCAGTAGCTTAACAAGACGGTTTAAATGCCCCTTTGAAGAGACGTGCAGGTCGCAGTAGCTTAACAAGATGGTTTAAATTCCCCTTGGAAGAGCGGCGGAGGTCGCAGTAGCTTAACAAGACAGTTTAAATACCCCTTGGAATAGACGTGCAGGTCGTAGTAGCTTAACAAAACGGTTTATACGTCCCTTGGAAGAGACGTGCAGGTCGCAGTAGCTTAACAAGACGGTTTAAATGCCCCTTGGAAGAGAAATCCAGGTCGCAGTAGCTTAACAAGACGGTTTAAATGCCACTTGGAAGAGCGGTGGAGGTTGCAGTAGCTTAACAAGACAGTTTAAATGGCCCTTGGAAGAGATGTACAGGTCGCAGTAGCTTAATAAGAAGGTTTAAATGCCCCTTGGAAGAGACGTGCAGGTCGCAGTAGCTTAACAAGACGGTTTAAATGCCCCTTGGAAGAGACGTGCAGGTCGCAGTAGCTTCACAAGACAGTTTAAATCCCACTTGGTAGAGACGTGCAAGTTGCAGTAGCTTAACAAGAGGGTTTAAATGCCCTGGGATTAGGCTTGCAGGTCGCAGTAGCTTACCAAGACGGTTTAAATGCCTCTTGGAAGAGACGTGCAGGTCACAGTAGCTTAACAAGACGGTTTAAATGCCCCTTGGAAAATATGGTGGAGATTACAGTAGCTTAACAAGACGTTTTGAATGCGCCTTGGAAGTGACGTGCAAGTCGCAGTAGCTTAAAAAGACGGTTTAAATGCCCCTTGGAAAAGTGGTGGAGGTTACAGTAGCTTAACATGACCGTTTGAATGCCCCTTGGAAGAGAAGTGCAGGTCGCAGTAGCTTAAAAAGAAGGTTTAAATGTGCCTTGGAAGAGACGTGCAGGTCGCAGTAGCTTAACAAGACGGTTTAAATGCCCATTGGAAAAGCGGTGGATGTCACAGTAGCTTAACAAGACAGTTTAAATGCCCCTTGGAAGAGACGTGCATGTAGCAGTAGCTTAACAAGACGGATTAAATGCCCGTTGGAAGAGCAGTGGAGGTCGCAGTAGCTTAACAAGACGGTTTAAATGCCCCTTGGTAGAGACCTGCAGGTCACAGTAGCTTAACAAGACTGTCTAAATGCCCCTTGGAAAAGTGGTGGAGGTTACAGTAACTTAACAAGACAGTTTAAATGCCCCTTGGAAGAGACGTGCAAGTGGCAGTAGTTTAAAAAGACGGTTTAAATGCACCTTGGAAAAGTGGTGGAGGTTACAGTAGCTTAACAAGATGGTTTAAATGCACCTTGGAAGAGACGTGCAAGTCTCAGTAGCTTAGCAATACGGTTTAAATGCCCCTTGCAAGAGACGTGCAGGTCGCAGTAGCTTAACAAGACGGTTTAAATGCCCCTTGGAAGAGCGGTGGAGGTCACAGTAACTTAACAAGACAGTTTAAAGGCCCCTTGGAAGAGATGTGCAGGTCACAGTAGTTTAATAAGAAGGTTTAAATGCCCCTTGAAAGAGACGTGCAGGTCGCAGTAGCTTAACAAGACAGTTTAAATGCCCCTTGGAAGAGACGTGCAGGTCGCAGTAGCTTAACAAGACGGTCTAAATGCCCCTTGGAAAAGTGGTGGAGGTTACAGTAACTTAACAAGACAGTTTAAATGCCCCTTGGAAGAGACGTGCAAGTGGCAGTAGTTTAAAAAGACGGTTTAAATGCGCCTTGGAAGAGACGTGCAGGTCGCACTAGCTTAAAAAGAGGGTTTAAATGCCCTTTGAAAGAGACGAGCATGTCGCAGTAGGTTAACAAGACGGTTTAAATGCCCCCTGGAAGAGAGGTGGAGGTCGCAGTAGCTTAACAAGACAGTTTAAATGCCCCTTTGAAGAGACATGCAGGTCGCATTAGCTTAACAAGACGGTTTAAATGCCCCTTGGAAAAGTGGTGGAGGTAACAGTAGCTTAACAAGACGGTTTAAATGCCCCTTGGAAGAGACGTGCAAGTCGCAGTAGCTTAGCAAGACGGTTTAAATGCCCCTTGCAAGAGACGTGCAGGTCGCAGTAGCTTAACAAGATTGTTTAAATGCCACTTGGAAGAGACGTGCAGGTCGCAGTAGCTTAACAAGACAGTTTAAGTGCCCCTTGGAAGAGACGTGCAGGTCGCAGTAGCTTAACAAGACAGTTTAAATACCCCTTGGAAGAGACGTGCAGGTCGTAGTAGCTTAACAAGACGGTTTAAATGCCCCTTGGAAGAGACGTGCAAGTCGAAGTAGCTTAGCAAGACGGTTTAAATGCCCCTTGCAAGAGACGTGCAGGTCGCAGTAGCTTAACAAGATTGTTTAAATGCCACTTGGAAGAGACGTGCAGGTCGCAGTAGCTTAACAAGACAGTTTAAATGCCCCTTGGAAGAGATGTGCAGGTCACATTAGTTTAATAAGAAGGTTTAAATGCCCCTTGAAAGAGAGTTGCAGGTCGCAGTAGCTTAACAAGACAGTTTAAATGCCCCTTGGAAGAGACGTGCAGGTCGCAGTAGCTTACCAAGACGGTCTAAATGCCCCTTGGAAGAGACGTGCAGGTCGCAGTAGCTTAACAAGACGGTTTAAATGCCCCTTGGAAGAGACGTGCAGGTCGCAGTAGCTTAACAAGACAGTTTAAATACCCCTTAGAAGAGACGTGCAGGTTGTAGTAGCTTAATAAGACTGTTTAAATGCCCTTTGGATGAGACGTGCAGGTCGCACTAGCTTAACAAGACGGTTTAAATGTCCCTTGGAAGAGCGGTGGAGGTCGCAGTAACTTAACAAGACAGTTTAAAGGCCCCTTGGAAAAGACGTGCAGGTCACAGTAGTTTAATAAGAAGGTTTAAATGCCCCTTGAAAGAGAGGTGCAGGTCGCAGTAGCTTAACAAGACATTTTAAATGCCCCTTGGAAGAGACGTGCAGGTCGCAGTAGCTTAACAAGACGGTCTAAATGCCCCTTGGAAAAGTGGTGGAGGTTACAGTAACTTAACAAGACGGTTTAAATCCCCCTTGGAAGAGACGTGCAAGTGGCAGTAGCTTAAAAAGACGGTTTAAATGCGCCTTGGAAGAGACGAGCAGGTCGCAGTAGGTTATCAAGACGGTTTAAATGCCCCCTGGAAGAGAGGTGGAGGTCGCAGTAGCTTAACAAGACAGTTTAAATGCCCCTTTGAAGAAACGTGCAGGTCGCAGTAGCTTAATAAGACGGTTTGAAGGCCCCTTGGAAGAGCTGTGGACGTCGCAGTAGCTTAACAAGTCAGTTTAAATGCCCCTTGGACGAGAAATGCAGGACGCAGCAGCATAATAAGACGGTTTAAATGCCCCTTGGTAGAGACGTGCAGGTCACAGTAGCTTAACAAGATGGTTAAAATGCCCTTTGGAAGAGCGGTGGAGGTCGCAGTAGCTTAAAAAACGGTTTAAATGCCCCTTTGAAGAGCGGTGGAGGTCGCAGTAGCTTAACAAGACGGTTTAAATGCCCCTTGGAAGAGACGTGCAGGTCGCAGTAGCTTAACAATACGGTTTAAATGCCCCTTGGAAGAGAAATGCAGGTCGCATTAGCTTAAAAAGACGGTTTAAATGCCCCTTGGAAGAGAAGTGCAGGTCTCAGTAGCTTAACAAGACGGTTTAAATGCCCCTTGGAAGAGCGGTGGAGGTAGCAGTAGCTTAAAAAGACAGTTTAAATGCCCCTTGGAAGAGACGTGCAGATCGCAGAAGCTTAACAAGACGGTTTAAACGCCCCTTGGTAGAGACATGCAAGTCGCAGTAGCTTAACAAGACGGTTTAAATGCCCCTTGGAAGAGCAGTGGTGGTCGCAGTAGCTTAACAAGACAGTTTAAATGCCCCTTGGAAGAGACGTGCAGGTCGCAGTAGATTAACAAGACGGTTTAAATGCCCCATGGAAGAGACGTGCAGTTTGCAGCAGCTTATCAAGACGGATTTAATGCCCCTTGGAAGAGCAGTGGAGGTTGCAATAGCTTAACAAGACAGTTTAAATACCCCTTGGAAGAGAAGATAAGGTCGCAGTAGCTTAACAAGACGGTTAAAATGCCCCTTGGAAGAGAAGTGCAGGTAGCAAAAGCTTAACAAGACGGTTTAAATGCCGCTTGGAAGAGACGTGCAGTTCGCAGTAGCTTAACAAGACGGTTTAAATGCCCCTTGGAAGAGACGTGCAGTTCGCAGTAGCTTAACAAGACGGATTAAATGCCCCTTGGAAGAGCAGTGGAGGTCGCAGTAGCTTAGCAAAACGGTTTAAATGCCCCTTGGTGGAGACGTGCAGGTCACAGAAGCTTAACAAGATGGTTAAAATGCCCTTTGGAAGAGCGGTGGAGATCGCAGTAACTTAACAAGACGGTTTAAATGCCCCTTGGAAGAGACGTGCAGGTTGCAGTAGCTTAAAAAGACGGTTTAAATGCCCCTTGGAAGAGACGTGCAAGTGGCAGTAGCTTAAAAAGATGGTTTAAATGCGCCTTGGAAAAGACGTGCAGGTTGCACTAGCTTAACAAGAGGGTTTAAATGCCCCTTGGAAGAGACGAGCAGGTCGCAGTAGGTTACCAAGATGGTTTAAATGCCCCCTGGAAGAGAGGTGGAGGTCGCAGTAGCTTAACAAGACAGTTTAAATGCCCCTTTGAAGAGACGTTCAGGTCGCAGTGGCTTAACAAGACGGTTTAAATCCCCCTTGGTAGAGCGGTGGACGTCGCAGTAGCTTAACAAGACAGTTTAAATGTCCCTTGGAAGAGACATGCAGGACGCAGTTGCTTAATAAGAAGGTTTAAATGACCCTTGGAAGAGACGTGCAGGTCGTACTAGCTTAATAAGACGGCTTAAATGTCCCTTCGAAGAGACATGCAGGTCGCAGTAGCTTAACAAGACGGTTTAAAAGCCCCTTGGAAGAGAAGTGCAGGTCGCAGTAGCTTAACAAGACGGTTTAAATGCCCCTTGGAAGAGATGTGCAGGTCACAGTAGCTTAATAAGAAGGTTTAAATGCCCCTTGAAAGAGACATGCAGGTCGCAGTAGCTTAACAAGACAGTTTAAATGCCCCTTGGTAGAGACGTGCAGGTCGCATTAGCTTAACAAGACGGTTTAAATGTGCCTTGGAAGAGAAGTGCAGGTCGCAGTAGCTTAACAAGACGGTTTAAATGCCCCTTGGAAAAGCGGTGGATGTCACAGTAGCTTAACAAGACAGTTTAAATGCCCCTTGGAAGAGACGTGCATGTAGCAGTAGCTTAACAAAACGGATTAAATGCCCCTTGGAAGAGCAGTGGAGGTCGCAGTAGCTTAACAAGACGGTTTAAATGCCCCTTGGTAGAGACGTGCAGGTCACAGTAGCTTAACAAGACGGTTAAAATGCCCTTTGGAAGAGCGGTGGAGGTCGCAGTAGCTTAAAGAGACGGTTTAAATGCCCCTTGGAAGAGCGGTGGAGGTCGCAGTAGCTTAACAAGACGGTTTAAATGCCCCTTGGAAGAGCAGTGGTGGTCGCAGTAGCTTAACAAGACAGTTTAAATGCCCCTTGGAAGAGACGTGCAGGTCGCAGTAGCTTAACAAGACGGTTTAAATGCCCCATGGAAGAGACGTGCAGTTTGCAGCAGCTTAACAAGACGGATTTAATGCCCCTTGGAAGAGCAGTGGAGGTTGCAGTAGCTTAACAAGACAGTTTAAATACCCCTTGGAAGAGAAGATAAGGTCGCAGTAGCTTAACAAGACGGTTAAAATGCCCCTTGGAAGAGACGTGCAGGTAGCAAAAGCTTAACAAGACGGTTTAAATGCCGCTTGGAAGAGACGTGCAGTTCGCAGTAGCTTAACAAGACGGTTTAAATGCCCCTTGGAAGAGACGTGCAGTTCGCAGTAGCTTAACAAGACGGATTAAATGCCCCTTGGAAGAGCAGTGGAGGTCGCAGTAGCTTAGCAAAACAGTTTAAATGCCCCTTGGTGGAGACGTGCAGGTCACAGAAGCTTAACAAGATGGTTAAAATGCCCTTTGGAAGAGCGGTGGAGATTGCAGTAACTTAACAAGACGGTTTAAATGCCCCTTGGAAGAGACGTGCAGGTTGCAGTAGCTTAAAAAGACGGTTTAAATGCCCCTTGGAAGAGACGTGCAAGTGGCAGTAGCTTAAAAAGACGGTTTAAATGCTCCTTGGAAAAGACGTGCAGGTTGCACTAGCTTAACAAGAGGTTTTAAATGCCCCTTGGAAGAGACGAGCAGGTCGCAGTAGGTTACCAAGATGGTTTAAATGCCCCCTGGAAGAGAGGTGGAGGTCGCAGTAGCTTAACAAGACAGTTTAAATGCCCCTTTGAAGAGACGTTCAGGTCGCAGTGGCTTAACAAGACGGTTTAAATCCCCCTTGGTAGAGCGGTGGAGGTCGCAGTAGCTTAACAAGACAGTTTAAATGCCCCTTGGAAGAGACATGCAGGACGCAGTTGCTTAATAAGAAGGTTTAAATGACCCTTGGAAGAGACGTGCAGGTCGTACTAGCTTAATAAGACGGCTTAAATGTCCCTTCGAAGAGACATGCAGGTCGCAGTAGCTTAACAAGACGGTTTAAATGCCCCTTGGAAGAGAAGTGCAGGTCGCAGTAGCTTAACAAGACGGTTTAAATGCCCCTTGGAAGAGATGTGCAGGTCACAGTAGCTTAATAAGAAGGTTTAAATGCCCCTTGAAAGAGACATGCAGGTCGCAGTAGCTTAACAAGACAGTTTAAATGCCCCTTGGTAGAGACGTGCAGGTCGCATTAGCTTAACAAGACGGTTTAAATGCCCCTTGGAAGAGATGTGCAGGTCGCAGTAGCTTAACAAGACTGTCTAAATGCCCCTTGGAAAAGTGGTGGAGGTTACAGTAACTTAACAAGACAGTTTAAATGCCCCTTGGAAGAGACGTTCAAGTGGCAGTAGTTTAAAAAGACGGTTTAAATGCGCCTTGGAAGAGACGTGCAGGTCGCACTAGCTTAACAAGAGGGTTTAAATGCCCCTTGGAAGAGACGTCCAGGTCGCAGTAGGTTAACAAGACGGTTTAAATGCCCCCTGGAAGAGAGGTGGAGGTCGCAGTAGCTTAACAAGACAGTTTAAATGCCCCTTTGAAGAGACGTGCAGGTCGCAGTAGCTTAACAAGATATATTAAAAGACCCCTTGGAAAAGTGGTGGAGGTTACAGTAGCTTAACAAGACGGTTTAAATGCCCCTTGGAAGAGACGTGCAAGTCGCAGTAGCTTAGCAATACGGTTTAAATGCCCCTTGCAAGAGACGTGCAGGTCGCAGTAGCTTAACAAGATTGTTTAAATGCCACTTGGAAGAGACGTCAGGTCGCAGTAGCTTAACAAGACAGTTTAAATGCCCCTTGGAAGAGACGTGCAGGTCGCAGCAGCTTAACAAGACGGTTTAAATGCCCCTTGGAAGAGACGTGCAGGTCGCACTAGCTTAACAAGACGGTTTAAATGCCCCTTGGAAGAGCGGTGGAGGTCGCAGTAACTTAACAAGGCAGTTTAAAGGCCCCTTGGAAGAGATGTGCAGGTCACAGTAGTTTAATAAGAAGGTTTAAATGCCCCTTGAAAGAGAGGTGCAGGTCGCAGTAGCTTAACAATACAGTTTAAATGCCCCTTGGAAGAGACATGCAGGTCGCAGTAGCTTAACAAGACGGTTTAAATGTCCCTTGGCAAACTGGTGGAGGTTACAGTAGCTTAACAAGACGGTTTTAATGCCCCTTGTAAGAGACGTGCAAGTCGCAGTAGCTTAACAAGACGGTTTAAATGCCCCTTGGAAGAGACGTGCAGGTCGCAGTAGCTTAACAAGACGGTTTAAATGCCCCTTTGAAGAGACGTGCAGGTCGCAGTAGCTTAACAAGATGGTTTAAATTCCCCTTGGAAGAGCAGTGGAGGCCGCAGTAGCTTAACAAGACAGTTTAAATACCCCTTGGAAGAGACGTGCAGGTCGTAGTAGCTTAACAAAACGGTTTATACGTCCCTTGGAAGAGATGTGAAGGTCGCAGTAGCTTAACAAGACGGTTTAAATGCCCCTTGGAAGAGAAGTCCAGGTCGCAGTAGCTTAACAAGACGGTTTAAATGCCACTTGGAAGAGCGGTGGAGGTTGCAGTAGCTTAACAAGACAGTTTAAATGACCCTTGGAAGACATGTGCAGGTCGCAGTAGCTTAATAAGAAGGTTTATATGCCCCTTGGAAGAGACGTGCAGGTCGCAGTAGCTTAACAAGATGGTTTAAATGCCCCTTGGAAGAGACGTGCAGGTCGCAGTAGCTTCACAAGACAGTTTAAATCCCACTTGGTAGAGACGTGCAAGTTGCAGTAGCTTAACAAGAGGGTTTAAATGCCCTGGGATTAGGCTTGCAGGTCGCAGTAGCTTACCAAGACGGTTTAAATGCCTCTTGGAAGAGACGTGCAGGTCAGAGTAGCTTAACAAGACGGTTCAAATGCCCCTTGGAAAAGTGGTGGAGGTTACAGTAGCTTAACAAGACGTTTTGAATGCCCCTTGGAAGTGACGTGCAAGTCGCAGTAGCTTAAAAAGACGGTTTAAATGCCCCTTGGAAAAGTGGTGTAGGTTACAGTAGCTTAACATGACCGTTTGAATGCCCCTTGGAAGACAAGTGCAGGTCGCAGTAGCTTAAAAAGACGGTTTAAATGTGCCTTGGAAGAGAAGTGCAGGTCGCAGTAGCTTAACAAGACGGTTTAAATGCCCCTTGGAAAAGTGGTGGATGTCACAGTAGCTTAACAAGACAGTTTAAATGCCCCTTGGAAGAGACGTGCATGTAGCAGTAGCTTAACAAAACGGATTAAATGCCCCTTGGAAGAGCAGTGGAGGTCGCAGTAGCTTAACAAGACGGTTTAAATGCCCCTTGGTAGAGACGTGCAGGTCACAGTAGCTTAACAAGACGGTTAAAATGCCCTTTGGAAGAGCGGTGGAGGTCGCAGTAGCTTAAAGAGACGGTTTAAATGCCCCTTGGAAGAGCGGTGGAGGTCGCAGTAGCTTAACAAGACAGCTTAAATGCCCCTTGGAAGAGACGGGAAGGTCGCAGTAGCTTAACAAGACTTTTTAAATGCCCCTTGGAAGAGACGTGCAGGTCGCAGAAGCTTAACAAGACGGTTTAAATGCCCCTTGGAAGAGACGTGCAGTTAGCAGTAGCTTAACAAGACGGATTAAATGCCCCTTGGAAGAGCAGTGGAGGTCGCAGTAGCTTAACAAGACGGTTTAAATGCCCCTTGGTAGAGACGTGCAGGTCACAGTATCTTAACAAGATGGTTAAAATGCCCTTTGGAAGAGCGGTGGAGGTCGCAGTAGCTTAACTAGACGGTTTAAATGCCCCTTGGAAGAGACGTGCAGGTCGCAGTAGCTTAAAAAGATGGTTTAAATACCCTTTGGTACAGTAGAGCAGGTCGCAGTAGCTTAACAAGACGGTTTAAATGCCCCTTGGAAGAGACATGCAGGTCGCAGCAGCTTAACAAGACGGTTTAAATGCCCCTTGGAAGAGACGTGCAGGTCGCAGTAGCTTAACAAGACGGTTTGAATGCCCCTTGGAAAAGTGGTGGAGGTTACAGTAGCTAAACAAGACGGTTTAAATGCCCCTTGGAAGAGACATGCAGGTCGCACTAGCTTAACAAGACGGTTTAAACGCCCCTTGGAAGAGCGGTGGAGGTCACAGTAACTTAACAAGACAGCTTAAAGGCCCCTTGGAAGAGATGTGCAGGTCACAGTAGCTTAACAAGACGGTCTAAATGCCCCTTGGAAAAGTGGTGGAGGTTACAGTAACTTAATAAGACAGTTTAAATGCCCCTTGGAAGAGACGTGCAAGTGGTAGTAGTTTAAAAAGATGGTTTAAATGTGCCTTGGAAGAGACGTGCAGGTCGCACTAGCTTAACAAGAGGGTTTAAATGCCCCTTGGAAGAGACGAGCAGGTCGCAGTAGGTTAACAAGACGGTTTAAATGCCCCCTGGAAGAGAGGTGGAGGTCGCAGTAGCTTAACAAGACAGTTTAAATGCCCCTTTGAAGAGACGTGCAGGTCGCAGTAGCTTAACAAGATGTATTAAAAGACCCCTTGGAAAAGTGGTGGAGGTTACAGTAGCTTAACAAGACGGTTTAAATGCCCCTTGGAAGAGACGTGCAAGTCGCAGTAGCTTAGCAAGACGGTTTAAATGCCCCTTGCAAGAGACGTGCAGGTCGCAGTAGCTTAACAAGATTGTTTAAATGCCACTTAGAAGAAACGTGCAGGTCGCAGTAGCTTAACAAGACAGTTTAAATGCCCCTTGGAAGAGACGTGCAGGTCGCAGTAGCTTAACAAGACAGTTTAAATACCCCTTGGAAGAGACGTGCAGGTCGTAGTAGCTTAATAAGACGGTTTAAATGCCCCTTGGAAGAGACGTGCAGGTCGCACTAGCTTAACAAGACGGTTTAAATGCCCCTTGGAAGAGCGGTGGAGGTCGCAGTAACTTAACAAGACAGTTTAAAGGCCCCTTGGAAGAGATGTGCAGGTCACAGTAGTTTAATAAGAAGGTTTAAATGCCCCTTGAAAAAGAGGTGCAGGTCCCTGTAGCTTAACAAGACAGTTTAAATGCCCCTTGGAAGAGACGTGCAGGTCGCAGTAGCTTAACAAGACGGTCTAAATGCCCCTTGGAAAAGTGGTGGAGGTTACAGTAACTTAACAAGACGGTTTAAATGCCCCTTGGAAGAGACGTGCAAGTCGCAGTAGCTTAGCAAGACGGTTTAAATGCCCCTTGGAAGAGACGTGCAGGTCGCAGTAGCTTAACAAGATGGTTTAAATGCCCCTTGGAAGAGACGTGCAGGTCGCAGTAGCTTAACAAGACGGTTTAAATGCCCCTTGGAAGAGACGTGCAGGAAGCAGTAGCTTAACAAGACAGTTTAAATACCCCTTGGAAGAGACGTGCAGGTCGTAGTAGCTTAATAAGACTGTTTAAATGTCCCTTGGAAGAGACGTGCAGGTCGCACTAGCTTAACAAGACGGTTTAAATGCCCCTTGGAAGAGCGGTGGAGGTCGCAGTAACTTAACAAGACAGTTTAAAGGCCCCTTGGAAGAGACGTGCAGGTCACAGTAGTTTAATAAGAAGGTTTAAATGCCCCTTGAAAGAGAGGTGCAGGTCGCAGTAGCTTAACAAGACATTTTAAATGCCCCTTGGAAGAGACGTGCAGGTCGCAGTAGCTTAACAAGACGGGCTAAATGCCCCTTGGAAGAGACGTGCAAGTGGCAGTAGCTTAAAAAGACGGTTTAAATGTGCCTTGGAAGAGACGAGCAGGTCGCAGTAGGTTATCAAGACGGTTTAAATGCCCCCTGGAAGAGAGGTGGAGTTCGCAGTAGCTTAACAAGACAGTTTAAATGCCCCTTTGAAGAGACGTGCAGGTCGCAGTAGCTTAATAAGACAGTTTAAAGGCCCCTTGGAAGAGCTGTGGACGTCGCAGTAGCTTAACAAGTCAGTTTAAATGCCCCTTGGAAGAGAAATGCAGGACGAAGTAGCATAATAAGAAGGTTTAAATGACCCTTGGAAGAGACGTGCAGGTCGCAGTAGCTTAACAATACGGTTTAAATGCCCCTTGAAAGAGAAATGCAGGTCGCATTAGCTTAAAAAGACGGATTAAATGCCCCTTGGAAGAGCAGTGGAGGTCGCAGTAGCTTAGCAAAACGGTTTAAATGCCCCTTGGTGGAGACGTGCAGGTCACAGAAGCTCAACAAGATGGTTAAAATGCCCTTTGGAAGAGCGGTGGAGATCGCAGTAACTTAACAAGACGGTTTAAATGCCCCTTGGAAGAGACGTTCAGGTTGCAGTAGCTTAACAAGACGGTTTAAATGCCCCTTGGAAGAGACGTGCAAGTGGCAGTAGCTTAAAAAGACGGTTTAAATGCGCCTTGGAAAAGACGTGCAGGTTGCACTAGCTTAACAAGAGGGTTTAAATGCCCCTTGGAAGAGATGAGCAGGTTGCAGTAGGTTACC
Source organism: Phyllobates terribilis (assembly GCF_046119375.1). Lineage (NCBI taxonomy): Eukaryota > Metazoa > Chordata > Amphibia > Anura > Dendrobatidae > Phyllobates > Phyllobates terribilis. The sequence goes on from NW_027362804.1 coordinate 8,129,741, forward strand.
AAGACGGTTTAAATGCCCCCTGGAAGAGAGGTGGAGGTCGCAGTAGCTTAACAAGACAGTTTTAATGCCCCTTTGAAGAGACGTTCAGGTCGCAGTGGCTTAAAAAGACGGTTTAAATCCCCCTTGGAAGAGCGGTGGAGGTCGCAGTAACTTAACAAGACAGTTTAAAGGCCCCTTGGAAGAGACGTGCAGGTCACAGTAGTTTAATAAGAAGGTTTAAATGCCCCTTGAAAGAGAGGTGCAGGTCGCAGTAGCTTAACAAGACATTTTAAATGCCCCTTGGAAGAGACGTGCAGGTCGCAGTAGCTTAACAAGACGGGCTAAATGCCCCTTGGAAGAGCAGTGGAGGTCGCAGTAGCTTAGCAAAAAGGTTTAAATGACCCTTGGAAGAGACGTGCAGGTCGTACTAGCTTAATAAGACGGCTTAAGTGTCCCTTCGAAGAGACGTGCAGGTCGCAGTAGCTTAACAAGACGGTTTAAATGCCCCTTGGAAGAGAAGTGCAGTTCGCAGTAGCTTAACAAGACTGTTTAAATGCCCCTTGGAAGAGATGTGCAGGTCACAGTAGCTTAATAAGAAGGTTTAAATGCCCCTTGAAAGAGACATACAGGTCGCAGTAGCTTAACAAGACAGTTTAAATGCCCCTTGGAAGAGACGTGCAGGTCGCATTAGCTTAACAAGACTGTTTAAATGCCCCTTGGAAAAGTGGTGGAGGTTACAGTAGCTTAACAAGACGGTTTAAATGCCCCTTGGAAGAGACGTGCAAGTGGCAGTAGCTTAAAAAGTCTGTTTAAATGCGCCTTGGAAAAGACGTGCAGGTCGCACTAGCTTAACAAGAGGGTTTAAATGCCCCTTGGAAGAGACGAGCAGGTCGCAGTAGGTTACCAAGACGTTTTAAATGCCCCCTGGAAGAGAGGTGGAGGTCGCAGTAGCTTAACAAGACAGTTTAAATGCCCTTTTGAAGAGACGTTCAGGTCGCAGTAGCTTAACAAGACTGTTTAAATGCCCCTTGGAAGAGACAAGCAGGACGCAGTAGCTTAATAAGAAGGTTTAAATGACCCTTGGAAGAGACGTGCAGGTCGCAGTAGCTTAAAAAGACGGTTTAAATGCCCCTTGGAAGAGAAATGCAGGTCGCATTAGCTTAAAAAGACGGTTTAAATGCCCCTTGGAAGAGACGTGCAGGTCTCAGTAGCTTAACAAGACGGTTTAAATGCCCCTTGGAAGAGCGGTGGAGGTCGCAGTAGCTTATAAAGACAGTTTAAATGCCCCTTGGAAGAGACGTGCAGGTCGCAGAAGCTTAACAAGATGGTTTAAACTCCCCTTGGTAGAGACGTGCAGGTCGCAGTAGCTTAACAAGACGGTTTAAATGCCAATTGGAAGAGCGGTCGTGGTCGCAGTAGCTTAACAAAACGGTTTAAATGCCCCTTGGAAGAGACGTGCAGGTCGCAGTAGCTTAATAAGAAGGTTTAAATGCCCCTTGGAAGAGACTTGCAGGTCGCAGTAGCTTAACAAGACGGTTTAAATGCCACTTGGAAGAGACATGCAGGTCGCAGTAGCTTAACAAGACGGTTTAAATGCCACTTGGAAGAGACGTGCAGGTCGCAGCAGCTTAACAAGACGGTTTAAATGCCCCTTGGAAGAGCGGTGGAGGTCGCAGTAGCTTAACAAGACGGTGTAAATGCCCCTTGGAAGAGACGTGCACGTCGCAGTAGCTTAAAAAGACAGTTTAAATGCCCCTTGGAAGTGCGGTGGAGGTCGAAGTAGCTTAACAAGATGGTTTAAATGCCCCTTGGAAGAGACATGCAGGTCGCAGCAGCTTAACAAGACGATTTAAATGCCCCTTTGAAGAGACATGCAGGTCGCAATAGCTTAACAAAGCTCTTTAAATGCCCCTTGGAAGAGACGTGCAGGTCGCAGTAGCTTAACAAGACGGTTTAAATGCCTCTTGGAAAAGTGGCGGAGGTTACAGTAGCTTAACAGGACGGTTCAAGGGCCCCTGGAAGAGATGTGCAAGTCGCAGTAGCTTAACAAGACGGCTTAAATGCGCCTTGGAAGAGCGGTGGAGGTCGCAGTAGCTTAACAAGACAGTTTTATTGCCCCTTGGAAGAGACGTGCAGGTCGCAGTACCTTACCAAGACGGTTTAAATGCCCCTTGGCAGAGCTGTGGAGTTCGCAGTAGCTTAACAAGACAGTTTAAATGCCCCTTGGAAGAGACATGCAGGTCGCAGTAGCTTAACAAGATGGTTTAAATGCCCCTTGCAAGAGACGTGCAGGTCACAGAAGCTTAGCAAGACGGTTTAAATGCCCCTTGGAAGAGCGGTGGAGGTCGCAGTAGCTTAACAAGGCAGCCTAAATGCCCCTTGGAAAGGTGGTGGAGGTTGCAGTAGCTTAACAAGACTGTTTAAATGCCCCTTGGAAGAGACGTGCAAGTCACAGTAGCTTAACAAGACGGCTTAAATGCCCCTTGGAAGAGAAGTGCAGGTCGCAGTAGCTTAACAAGACTGTTTAAATGCCCCATGGAAGAGCGGTGGAGGTCGCAGTAGCTTAAAAAACGGTTTAAATGCCCCATGGAAGAGCGGTGGAGGTCGCAGTAGCTTAACAAGGCAGCCTAAATGCCCCTTGGAAAGGTGGTGGAGGTTGCAGTAGCTTAACAAGACTGTTTAAATGCCCCTTGGAAGAGACGTGCAAGTCACAGTAGCTTAACAAGACGGCTTAAATGCCCCTTGGAAGAGAAGTGCAGGTCGCAGTAGCTTAACAAGACGGTTTAAATGCCCCTTGGTAGAGACGTGCAGGTCACAGTAGCTTAACAAGACGGTTAAAATGCCCTTTGGAAGAGCGGTGGAGGTCGCAGTAGCTTAAAAAACGGTTTAAATGCCCCATGGAAGAGCGGTGAAGGTCGCAGTAGCTTAACAAGGCAGCCTAAATGCCCCTTGGAAGAGACGTGAAGGTCGCAGTAGCTTAACACGACGGTTAAAATGCCCCTTGGAAGAGACGTGCAGGTCGCAAAAGCTTAACAAGACGGTTTAAATGCCCCTTGGAAGAGACGTGCAGTTAACAGTAGCTTAACAAGACGGATTAAATGCCCCTTGGAAGAGCAGTGGAGGTCGCAGTAGCTTAACAAGACGGTTTAAATGCCCCTTGGTAGAGACGTGCAGGTCACAGTAGCATAAAAAGATGGTTAAAATGCCCTTTGGAAGAGCGGTGGAGGTCTCAGTAGCTTAACAAGACGGGTTAAATGCCCCTTGGAAGAGCGGTGGAGGTCGCAGTAGCTTAACAAGATGGTTTAAATGCCCCTTGGAAGAGACGTGCAGGTCGCTGTAGCTTAACAAGACGGTTTAAATACCCTCTGGTAGAGTAGAGCAGGTCGCAGTAGCTTAACAAGACTGTTTAAATGCCCCTTGGTAGAGCGGTGGAGGTCGCAGTAGCTTAAGAAGACGGTTTAAATGCCACTTGGAAGAGACGTGCAGGTCGCAGCAGCTTAACAAGATGATTTAAATGCCCATTGGAAGAGACATGCAGGTCGCAGTAGCTTAACAAGATGGTTTAAATGCCCCTTGGAAAAGTGGTGGAGGTTACAGTAGCTTAACAAGACGGTTTAAATGCCCCTTGGAAGAGACGTGCAAGTAGCAGAAGCTTAACAAGACGGCTTAAATGCCCCGTGGAAGAGACGTGCAGGTCGCAGTAGCTTAACAAGACGGTTTAAATGCCCCTTGCCAGAGCGGTGGAGATCGCAGTAGCTTAACAAGACGGTTTAAATGCCCCTTGGAAGAGACGTACAGGTCGCAGTAGCTTAACAAGCCTGTTTAAATGCCCCTTGGAAGAGACGTGCAGGTAGCAGTAGCTTAACAAGACGGTTTAAATGCCTCTTGGAGGAGACGTGCAGATCGCAGTAGCTTAACAAGACGGTTTAAATGCTGCTTGCAAGAGACGTACAGGTCGCAGTAGCTTAATAAGTCGGTTTAAATGCCCCTTGGTAGAAACGTGCAGGTCACAGTAGCTTAACAGGACGGTTTAAATGCCCCTTGGAAGAGACGTGCAAGTCGCAGTAGCTTAGCAAGACGGTTTAAATGCCCCTTGGTAGAGACGTGCAGGTCACAGTAGCTTAACAAGACGGTTAAAATGCCCTTTGGAAGAGCGGTGGAGGTCGCAGTAGCTTAAAAAACGGTTTAAATGCCCCGTGGAAGAGCGGTGGAGGTCGCAGTAGGTTAACAAGGCAGCTTAAATGCCCCTTGGAAGAGACGTGAAGGTCGCAGTAGCTTAACACGACGGTTAAAATGCCCCTTGGAAGAGACGTGCAGGTCGCAAAAGCTTAACAAGACGGTTAAAATGCCCCTTGGAAGAGACGTGCAGTTCGCAGTAGCTTAACAAGACGGTTTAAATGCCCCTTGGAAGAGACGTGCAGGTCGCAGAAGCTTAAAAAGACGGTTTAAATGCCCCTTGGAAGAGACGTGCAGTTAACAGTAGCTTAACAAGACGGATTAAATGCCAATTGGAAGAGCAGTGGAGGTCGCAGTAGCTTAACAAGAAGGTTTAAATGCTCCTTGGTAGAGACGTGCAGGTCACAGTAGCTTAAAAAGATGGTTAAAATGCCCTTTGGAAGAGCGGTGGAGGTCGCAGTAGCTTAACAAGACGGTTTAAATGCCCCTTGGAAGAGCGGTGGAGGTCGCAGTAGCTTAACAAGATGGTTTAAATGCCCCTTGGAAGAGACGTGCAGGTCGCTGTAGCTTAACAAGACGGTTTAAATACCCTCTGGTAGAGTAGAGCAGGTCGCAGTAGCTTAACAAGACTGTTTAAATGCCCCTTGGTAGAGCGGTGGAGGTCGCAGTAGCTTAACAAGATGGTTTAAATGCCCCTTGTAAGAGACGACAAGGTCGCAGTAGCTTAACAAGACAGTTTAAATGCCCCTTTGAAGAGCGGTGAAGGTCGCAGTAGCTTAAGAAGATGGTTAAAATGCCCTTTGGAAGAGCGGTGGAGGTCGCAGTAGCTTAACAAGACGGTTTAAATGCCCCTTGGAAGAGCGGTGGAGGTCGCAGTAGCTTAACAAGATGGATTAAATGCCACTTGGAAGAGACGTGCAGGTCGCAGCAGCTTAACAAGATGATTTAAATGCCCATTGGAAGAGACATGCAGGTCGCAGTAGCTTAACAAGGTGGTTTAAATGCCCCTTGGAAGAGACGTGCAGGTCGCAGTAGCTTAACAAGATGGTTTAAATGCACCTTGGAAAAGTGGTGGAGGTTACAGTACCTTAACAAGACGGTTTAAGTGCCCCTTGGAAGAGACGTGCAAGTCGCAGTAGCTTAACAAGACGGCTTAAATGCCCCGTGGAAGAGACGTGCAGGTCGCAGTAGCTTAACAAGACGGTTTAAATGCCCCTTGCCAGAGCGGTGGAGATCGCAGTAGCTTAACAAGACGGTTTAAATGCCCCTTGGAAGAGACGTACAGGTCGCAGAAGCTTAACAAGCCTGTTTAAATGCCCCTTGGAAGAGACGTGCAGGTAGCAGTAGCTTAACAAGACGGTTTAAATGCCTCTTGGAGGAGACGTGCAGGTCGCAGTAGCTTAACAAGACGGTTCAAATGCCGCTTGCAAGAGACGTACAGGTCGCAGTAGCTTAATAAGTCAGTTTAAATGCCCCTTGGTAGAAACGTGCAGGTCACAGTAGCTTAACAAGACGGTTTAAATGCCACTTGGAAGAGACGTGCAGGTCGCAGTAGCTTAACAAGACGGTTTAAATGCCCCTTGGAAGAGCGGTGGAGGTCGCAGTAGCTTAACAAGACGGTTTAAATGCCCCTTGGAAGAGACGTGCAGGTCGAAGTAGCTTAAAAAGACGGTTTAAATGCCCCTTGGAAGTGCGGTGGAGGTCGAAGTAGCTTAACAAGATGGTTTAAATGCCCCTTGGAAGAGACATGCAGGTCGCAGCAGCTTAACCAGACGATTTAAATGCCCCTTGGAAGAGACATGCAGAACGTAATAGCTTAACTAAGCTCTTTAAATGCCCCTTGGAAGAGACGTGCAGGTCGCAGTAGCTTAACAAGACGGTTTAAATGCCCCTTGGAAAAGTGGCGGAGGTTACAGTAGCTTAGCAGGACGGTTTAAGGGCCCCTGGAAGAGACGTGCAAGTCGCAGTAGCTTAACAAGACGGCTTAAATGCGCCTTGGAAGAGCGGTGGAGGTCGCAGAAGCTTAACAAGACGGTTTAAATGCCACATGGAAGAACGGTGGAGGTCGCAGTAAATTAACAAGACAGTTTAAATGCCCCTTGGAAAAGTGGTGGAGGTTACAGTAGCTTAACAAGACGGTTTAAATGCCCCTTGGAAGAGACGTGCAAGTTGCAGTAGCTTAACAAGACGGTTTAAATGCCCCTTGGAAGAGACGTGCAGGTCGCAGTAGCTTAACAAGACGGTTTAAATGCCCCTTGGAAGAGACGTGCAGGTCGCAGTAGCTTAACAAGATAGTTTAAATTCCTCTTGGAAGAGCGCTGGAGGTCGCACTAGCTTAACAAGACAGTTTAAATGCCCCTTGGAAGAGACGTGCAGGTCGTAGTAGCTTAACAAGACGGTTTAAATGTCCCTTGGAAGAGACGTGCAGGTCGCAGTAGCTTTACAAGACGGTTTAAATGCCCCTTGGAAGAGAAGTGCAGGTCGCAGTAGCTAACAAGACGGTTTAAATGCCACTTGGAACAGCGGTGGAGGTCACAGTAGCTTAACAAGACAGTTTAAATGGCCCTTGGAAGAGATGTGCAGGTCGCAGTAGCTTAATAAGAAGGTTTAAATGCCCCTTGGAAGAGACGTGCAGGTCGCAGTAGCTTAACAAGACGGTTTAAATGCCCCTTGGAAGAGACGTGCAGGTCGCAGTAGCTTCACAATACAGTTTAAATCCCCCTTGGTAGAGACGTGCAGGTCGCAGTAGCTTCACAAGACAGTTTAAATCCCCCTTGGTAGAGACGTGCAGGTTGCAGTAGCTTAACAAGAGGATTTAAATGCCCCATGGAATAGGCTTGCAGGTCGCAGTAGCTTATCTAGAAGGTTTAAATGCCTCTTGGAAGAGACGTGCAAGTCACAGTAGCTTAACAAGACGGTTTAAATGCCCCTCGGAAAAGTGGTGGAGGTTACAGTAGCTTAACAAGATGGTTTAAATGGCCCTTGGAAGTGACATGCAAGTCGCAGTAGCTTAAAAAGACGGTTTAAATGCGCCTTGGAAGAGACATGCAGGTCGCAGTAGCTTAAAAAGATGCTTTAAATGTGCCTTGAAAGAGACGTGCAGGTCGCAGTAGCTTAACAAGACGGTTTAAATGCCCCTTGGAAGAGCGGTGGAGGTCACAATAGCTTAACAAGACAGTTTAAATGCCCCTTGGAAGAGAAGTGCAGGTAGCAGTAGCTTAACAAGACGATTTAAATGCCCCTTGGAAGAGCAGTGGAGGTCGTAGTAGCTTAACAAGACGGTTTAAATGCCCTTTTTAAGAGCGGTGGAGGTCGCAGTAGCTTAAAAAGACAGCTTAAATGCCCTTTGGAAGAGACGTGAAGGTCGCAGTAGCTTAACAAGATGGTTAAAATGCCCATTGGAAGAGACGTGCAGGTCGCAGAAGCTTAATAAGACAGTTTAAATGCCCCTTGGAAGAGAAGTGCAGTTCGCAGTAGCTTAACAAGATGGTTTAAATGCCCATTGGAAGAGACGTGCAAGTCGCAGAAGCTTAACAAGAAGGTTTAAATGCCCCTTGGAAGAGACGTGCAGTTCGCAGTAGCTTAACAAGACGGATTAAATGCCCCTTGGAAGAGCAGTGGAGGTCACAGTAGCTTAACAAGACGGTTTAAATGCCCCTTGGCAGAGACGTACAGGTTACAGTAGCTTAACAATATGGTTAAAATGCCCTTTGGAAGAGCGGTGGAGGTCGCAGTAGCTTAACAAGACGGCTTAAATGCCCCTTGGAAGAGACGTGTAGGTCGCAGTAGCTTAACAAGACGGTTTAAATGCCCCTTGTAAGAGCGGTGGAGGTCGCAGTAGCTTAACAAGACGGTTTAAATGCCCCTTGGAAGAGACGTGCAGGTCGCAGTAGCTTAACAAGACGGTTTAAATACCCTTTGGTAGAGTAGAGCAGGTCGCAGTAGCTTAACAAGACGGTATAAATGCCCCTTGGGAGAGACATGCAGGTCGCAGCAGCTTAACAAGATGGTTTAAATGCCCCCTGTAAGAGACGTGCAGGTCCAAGTAGCTTAACAAGACGGTTTAAATGCCCCTTGGAAGAAACGTGCAAGTCGCAGTAGCTTAACAAGACGGTTTAAATGCCCCTTGGAAAAGTGGTGGAGGTTACAGTAGCTAAACAAGAAGGTTTAAATGCCCCTTGGAAGAGACGTGCAAGTCGCAGTAGCTTAAAAAGACGGTTTAAATGCCCCTTGGAAGAGACATGCAGGTCGCAGTAGTTAACAAGACGGTTTAAATGCACCTTGGAAGAGAAGTGCAGGTCGCAGTAGCTTAACAAGACGGTTTAAATGCCACTTGGAAGAGCGGTGGAGGTCACAGTAGCTTAACAAGACAGTTTAAATGGCCCTTGTAAGACATGTGCAGGTCGCAGTAGTTTAATAAGAAGGTTTAAATGCCCCTTGGAAGAGACGTGCAGGTCGCAGTAGCTTAACAAGACGGTTTAAATGCCCCTTGGAAGAGACGTGCAGGTCGCAGTAGCTTCACAAGACAGTTTAAATCCCCCTTGATAGAGACGTGGAGGTTGCAGTAGCTTAACAAGAGGATTTAAATGCCCCATGGAATAGGCTTGCAGGTCACAGTAGCTTAACAAGACGGTTTAAATGCCCCTTGGAAGAAACGAGCAGGTCGCAGTAGCTTAACAAGAGGGTTTAAATGCCCTTGGAAGAGCGGTGGAGGTCACAATAGCTTAACAAGACAGTTTAAATGCCCCTTGGAAGAGAAGTGCAGGTAGCAGTAGCTTAACAAGATGGATTAAATGCCCCTTGGAAGAGCAGTGGAGGTCGTAGTAGCTTAACAAGACGGTTTAAATGCCCTTTGGAAGAGCGGTGGAGGTCGCAGTAGCTTAAAAAGACGGTTTAAATGCCCCTTGGAAGAGCGGTGGAGGTCGCAGTAGCTTAACAAGACAGCTTAAATGCCACTTAGAAGAGACGTGAAGGTCGCAGTAGCTTAACAAGACGGTTAAAATGCCCCTTGGAAGAGACATGCAGGTCGCAGAAGCTTAACAAGACGGTTTAAATGCCCCTTGGAAGAGACGTGCAAGTCGCAGAAGCTTAACAAGACGGTTTAAATGCCCCTTGGAAGAGACGTGCAGTTCGCAGTAGCTTAACAAGATAGTTTAAATGCCCCGTGGAAGAGACGTGCAAGTCGCAGTAGCTTAACAAGACGGTTTAAATGCCCCTTGGAAGAGACGTGCAAGTCGCAGTAACTTAACAAGACGGTTTAAATGCCCCTTGGAAGAGAAGTGCAGTTCGCAGTAGCTTAACAAGACGGTTTAAATGCCCCTTGGAAGAGACGTGCAAGTCGCAGAAGCTTAACAAGACGGTTTAAATGCCCTTTGGAAGAGACGTGCAGTTCGCAGTAGCTTAACAAGACGGATTAAATGCCCCTTGGAAGAGCAGTGGAGGTCGCAGTAGCTTAACAAGACGGTTTAAATGCCCCTTGGTAGAGCGGTGGAGGTCGCAGTAGCTTAACAAGACGGTTTAAATGCCCCTTGGAAGAGACATGCAGGTCGCAGCAGCTTAACAAGAGGGATTAAATGCCCCTTGGAAGAGACGTGCAGGTCCCAGTAGCTTAACAAGACGGTTTAAATGCCCCGTGGAAGAGACATGCAGGTCGCAGTATTTTAACCAGACGGTTTAAATGCCCCTTGGAAAAGTGGTGGAGGTTACAGTAGCTATGTTAGAACCTTGCTGTTAGGTTTTTTTTCCTTTGCTGGTCACATGACCTTGTTGGCCTATTTAATCCTGCTCCGCCCTTCTGGCTTTGCTGGACTTCATTGTATATCTACTTTCTAGCTTGCCTGTGCTCTGTATCTAACTCTGTTAGTTTGCTTGGTCTACGGACCTCTATGTTCTATCTATTTTGTTTGTTCTTCTGTCTGCTACTATTTCTGTTAGGAGGTGTCCCATATTCCTCCCAGTCCTTAGTACTTGTAGGGATTCCCTCCCCACATCTATAGGTCTCCGTACAGACTAGATTAGGACTTTAGCAGGTCTGATCGCAGGATCAGGTTCCCTGTTGCATCGTAGGGATTCAGCTGAGTCTTATAGTAGGGACAGATCTCCTCTCTTTCCTTAGCTTTGGTAGCAGAACATAACAGTAAGTCCAGCCTGCAAATTCTCTAAGGAAAGATTTTTTTTGTTCCATCATGGTGTCGGTTCAGGATTTGGCTAAACACCTGCAGGGACTCTCTCTGGAAGTGGCCGAGCTCCATCAGCACGTGAGTAACTGTCCTGGAGCATATTTCTTGGAGCCTAAGGTATGTTTGCCGGATTTATTTTTTGGTGAACATCGAGAATTTTTTTCATTTAAAAATGCTTGCTTATTGTATTTTCGTTTGAGACCCAAGTCCTTTGGGGATGAATCCCAGCGCGTAGGGTTCATAATGTCACTTTTGCGCAAAGAGCCTCAGGAGTGGGCCTTTTCTTTGCAACCTAGTGATACATGCTTCAGATCAGTGGATAGTTTTTTTTCTGCTTTAGGACTATTATATGATGATCCTGACCGTGTCGCATCAGCTGAGACTGAGTTGAGACGTTTAAAACAGGGATCAGGTAATGTAGAAAAATATTGTACACATTTCCGTCGTTGGTCCACTCAAACAGGGTGGAACGACTCTGCTCTGAAAAGTCTATTTCTTGCTGGGCTCAGTGAAAGGGTTAAAGACCTGCTAATTGCTTATCCTACACCTGAGGATTTGCAACAGGCTATGCAATTAGCTATACGGGTGGATAGAAGACTGCGTGCTAGGGTTAATGAGAGCAAATCCTCTGCTATGTCAGTTTCTGGTTATGAGAATGTGTGTACTAACAGTGGTGAACCGATGGAGATTGGATCGGTGGCACCTCGCTCTCAAGAAAAAGATCGTCGTTTTTCGGAAGGCTTGTGTTTCTATTGCGGGAAATCTGGTCATTTGATTAAAGGCTGTGAGCTTCGTATAAAGAAAAAAAAAAAAATGGTCAGTCACGCCCGTATTGCCTGTTTAAATTCCAAGGGTATATTTTTAGCTGCTTCCACGATTGCTCAGGAAAAATTAATGGAATTTCGGGTGTTTGTTGATTGCGGGTCTACACTGAATGTAATTGATGGGGGATTCGTGGAAAAACTCAATTTAAAACCTGAACCTTTATCATCCCCCATTGCTGTGGTTTCTGTGGATGGCTCCCCTTTGAAGAATATTACTCTCAAGGTCAGTGAATTTCCTCTCACTATTAATGGTGTTCACCATGAGAAATTGGATTTGGTAGTGTTGAATAACTTGCCTTCTCCAGTAATATTGGGTTTGCCCTGGTTAAAATTTCACAATCCTGTACTGGATTGGTCTACCAGTGAAATTAAATCCTGGAGCCATAAATGTTATGACAAGTGTTGTAACGGGCGTATTGCAGCTTTGGATAGGGGAGAATTGCCTGTTCCTATTCAGGATTTTTGGAGAGTTTTTTCTGAGAAGGAATCGCAGGTTTTGCCTCCCCATAGAGACTATGATTGTTCTATTGAATTTGTCCCTGGAGCGACTCTTCCTAAAAGTCGTTTATTTAACCTTACTATTCCTGAGAGGAAGGCTTTGGAGGAATACATACAGACAAGTTTGGCCGCCGGTCACATTAGGCCCTCTAAGTCTCCTGTGGCGGTTGGATTTTTTTTTGTAAAAAAAAAGGACGGCGGTTTACGTCCTTGTCTGGATTTCCGTGAGATTAACAAAATTACGGTACGCAATCCTTACCCACTGCCATTGATTCCTGATCTGTTTAACCAGTTATTGGGGGCCAAGTGGTTCTCTAAAATTGACCTTAAGGGGGCATACAATCTGTTGCGCATGAAGGAGGGTGATGAATGGAAGACTGCTTTTAACACTCCTGTGGGTCATTTTGAGAATCTGGTTATGCCTTTTGGTCTTACTAATGCTCCTGCATTTTTTCAGAATCTGATTAATGACATCCTTAGACCTTTGATTGGTAAAAATGTGGTTGTGTATTTGGATGACATTTTGATTTATTCGTCAGATCTGGAGTCTCATTGGCGGAGCGTGCGTGAGGTATTACAGTTATTAATGGACAATTCGCTTTTTGCTAAGCTCGAGAAATGTGAGTTCGCTGTACAGAGAATTAGTTTTTTGGGCTACATTATCTCCAGCAAAGGTTTTGAGATGGATCCGGTTAAGGTTCAGGCTGTGCAGGAATGGCCTAGGCCTATTGGTTTGAAATCGATACAGAGGTTTTTGGGTTTCGCCAATTACTATAGAAAATTCATAAAAAAATTTTCTAGTATTGTCAAACCTCTGACTGATCTCACCAGGAAAGGTGCTGATGCGGTTCAGTGGTCTTCTGAGGCCATTGAAGCTTTTGTGTATCTCAAGGAGAGGTTCACCTCTGCTCCCATCCTTATGCAGCCTGATGTTACTAGGCCGTTTTTGGTTGAGGTTGATGCTTCCTCTGTGGGGGTTGGCGCAGTATTGTCTCAGGATAACGGGGATGGATTACATCCCTGTGCCTTTTTTTCCAAAAAATTTTCGGAGACTGAATTGAATTACGATATTGGTAATCGGGAATTATTGGCTATTAAACTCGCATTTGAACACTGGTGCCACTTCTTGGAAGGTGCGGAATTTCCCGTTCAGGTTCTTACGGATCATAAAAATCTGATATATCTTGATGCTGCCAAGCGCCTGAATGCCCGTCAGGCTAGGTGGGCACTGTTTTTCTCGCGGTTTAATTTCTCCGTTACTTACATCCCTGGTACTAAGAATGTTAAGGCGGATGCCTTGTCTCGCAGTTTTTCTCCCATAGTCGGTGCTGAGAAAGAGGAAAACATTTTACAAGAAGGTGTTGTGATAGCTGCTTTAGACTCCGTTTTGGAAGATGAGATTCTAAAAGCTCAGGAGAATGCCCCATCTAACACCCCTCATGGGAGGTTGTTTGTGCCTGGGACCTTTAGGAGAGATTTGTTTGTTGAGTGTCACGAATCTCGGTTGGCAGGTCATCCCGGAATCTCTGAGACCAAGAGACTGGTGGGTCGCAGTTTTTGGTGGCCTGGATGGCAGAAGGAAGTCATTAAGTGGGTGCGCCAATGTACTATATGTGCTAGATCCAAGTCCTCACATACTCCTGCTGCGGGGTTGCTTTGTCCTTTGGAGGTCCCCAGTGCTCCTTGGACACATTTGGCTATGGACTTTATAACTGACCTTCCCCCCTCTGAGGGTTTTACTGTCATCTGGGTGGTCGTGGACCGTTTTAGCAAGATGTGTCACTTGGTTCCCTTCGTCAAACTGCCCTGCGCTAAAACTCTCGCTAAGGCCTTTGTCAAGGAAATTGTCAGACTTCATGGCGTTCCTACTGACATTGTTTCTGATAGGGGTCCTCAGTTCGTGGCTCGTTTTTGGCGTGCCTTTTGTGACAGGTTGGGAATTCATTTGTCGTTTTCGTCCGGATACCATCCTGAATCTAATGGCCAGACAGAAAGGAAAAACCAGGATGTTGAGCAGTTCTTGCGTTGTTTTGTGGCAGACAATCAAGAGGGGTGGTCTGAGTTTCTGCCACTTGCCGAATTTGCTCTGAACAATCATACATCTTCTTCTGCTGGTTGTTCGCCTTTTTTTTGTTGTTCTGGGAGACATCCGTCGTTTGGGTCGTTCTCCAAGTTGGGATCTGCCGTGCCTGAGGAGGAGAATTTTTCCGGTGATTTGGAAAGAGTTTGGACGGATGTGCGTGGTAATCTTCAGGAGGCCAACAGAAAATCTAAAGACTACTTTGATAGGAAACGACAGGAGGTTTTGTTCGCTGTTGGTGACATGGTTTGGTTGTCCTCTAGGAATCTGCGGTTGAGGATTCCTTCTAAGAAATTGGGTCCCAAGTTTGTAGGGCCCTTTAAGGTGCTTCAGGTTGTCAACCAATCTGCTGTTAGGTTGGAGGTTCCTACCTCCTGGAGAATTAATCCGGTCTTTCATGTCTCTCTGTTAAAAAAAGCTGTCGTGTCGGATGGTGACGCCTCTGCCTCTGTTCCTCCGGTGGTGGAGGACGGGGAATATGAAATTTCTCGCATCCTTGACTCTAGGCGGTATAGAGGTAGTTTGCAGTATCTTGTGGCCTGGAAAGGTTTCGGACCCGAGGATAACTCTTGGGTGAGGTCAGATGATGTTTCCGCGTCCAGACTTATCAGAGCGTTTCACAGGAGATTTCCTGATAAGCCTGGTCCTAGGGGATCCGGAGGATCCTCTTAGAAGGGGGGGTACTGTTAGAACCTTGCTGTTAGGTTTTTTTTCCTTTGCTGGTCACATGACCTTGTTGGCCTATTTAATCCTGCTCCGCCCTTCTGGCTTTGCTGGACTTCATTGTATATCTACTTTCTAGCTTGCCTGTGCTCTGTATCTAACTCTGTTAGTTTGCTTGGTCTACGGACCTCTATGTTCTATCTATTTTGTTTGTTCTTCTGTCTGCTACTATTTCTGTTAGGAGGTGTCCCATATTCCTCCCAGTCCTTAGTACTTGTAGGGATTCCCTCCCCACATCTATAGGTCTCCGTACAGACTAGATTAGGACTTTAGCAGGTCTGATCGCAGGATCAGGTTCCCTGTTACATCGTAGGGATTCAGCTGAGTCTTATAGTAGGGACAGATCTCCTCTCTTTCCTTAGCTTTGGTAGCAGAACATAACAAGCTAAACAAGAAGGTTTAAATGCCCCTTGGATGAGACGTGCAAGTCGCAGTAGCTTAATAAGACGGTTTAAATACCCCTTGGAAGAGACATGCAGGTCGCAGTAGCTTAACAAGACGGTTTAAATGCCACATGGAAGAAACATGCAGGTCGCAGTAGCTTAAAAGGACGGTTTAAATGCCCCTTGGAAGAGACATGCAGGTCTCAGTAGCTTAACAAGACGGTTTAAATGCCCCTTGGAAAAGTGGTGGAGGTTACAGTAGCTTAACAAGACGGTTTAAATGCCCCTTGGAAGAGACGTGCAAGTCGCAGTAGCTTAAGAAGATGGTTTAAATGCCCCTTGGAAGAGACGTGCAGGTCCCAGTAGCTTAACAAGATGGTTTAAATGCCCCTTGGAAGAGACGTGAAGGTCGCAGTAGCTTAACAAGATGGTTTAAATTCCCCTTGGAAGAGCGGTGGAGGTCCCTGTAGCTTAACAAGACAGTTTAATTACCCCTTGGAAGAGACGTGCAGGTCGTAGTAGCTTAACAAGACGGTTTAAATGCCCCTTGGAAGAGAAGTGCAGGTCGCAGTAGCTTAACAAGACGGTTTAAATGCCACATGGAAGAGCGGTGGAGGTCGCAGTAAATTAACAAGACAGTTTAAATGCCCCTTGGAAAAGTGGTGGAGGTTACAGTAGCTTAACAAGACGGTTTAAATGCCCCTTGGAAGAGACGTGCAGATCGCAGTAGCTTAAGAAGATGGTTTAAATGCCCCTTGGAAGAGTCGTGCGGGTCGCAGTAGCTTAACAAGATGGTTTAAATGCCCCTTGGAAGAGACGTGAACGTCGCAGTAGCTTAACAAGATGGTTTAAATTCCCCTTGGAAGAGCGGTGGAGGTCCCTGTAGCTTAACAAGACAGTTTAAATACCCCTTGGAAGAGACGTGCAGGTCGTAGTAGCTTAACAAGACGGTTTAAATGCCCCTTGGAAGAGAAGTGCAGGTCGCAGTAGCTTAACAAGACGGTTTAAATGCCACATGGAAGAGCGGTGGAGGTCGCAGTAAATTAACAAGACAGTTTAAATGCCCCTTGGAAAAGTGGTGGAGGTTACAGTAGCTTAACAAGACGTTTTAAATGCCCCTTGGAAGAGACGTGCAAGTTGCAGTAGCTTAACAAGACGGTTTAAATGCCCCTTGGAAGAGACGTGCAGGTCGCAGTAGCTTAACAAGACGGTTTAAATGCCCCTTGGAAGAGACGTGTAGGTCGAAGTAGCTTATCAAGATAGTTTAAATTCCCCTTGGAAGAGCGATGGAGGTCGCAGTAGCTTAACAAGACAGTTTAAATACCCCTTGGAAGAGACGTGCAGGTCGTAGTAGCTTAACAAGACGGTTTAAATGTCCCTTGGAAGAGACGTGCAGGTCGCAGTAGCTTAAAAAGATGGTTTAAATGCCCCTTGGAAGAGAAGTGCAAGTTGCAGTAGCTTAACAAGACGGTTTAAATGCCAGTTGGAAGAGCGGTGGAGGTCACAGTAGCTTAACAAGACAGTTTAAATGGCCCTTGGAAGAGATGTGCAGGTCGCAGTACCTTAATAAGAAGGTTTAAATGCCCCTTGGAAGAGCCGTGCAGGTCGCAGTAGATTAACAAGACGGTTTAAATGCCCCTTGGAAGAGACGTGCAGGTCGCAGTAGCTTCACAAGACAGTTTAAATCCCCCTTGGTAGAGATGTGCAGGTTGCAGTAGCTTAACAAGAGCATTTAAATGCCCCATGGAATAGGCTTGCAGGTCGCAGTAGCTTACCAAGACGGTTTAAATGCCTCTTTGGAAGAGACGTGCAGGTCACAGTAGCTTAACAAGACGGTTTAAATGCCCCTCGGAAAAGTGGTGGAGGTTACAGTAGCTTAACAAGACGGTTTCAATGCCCCTTGGAAGTGACGTGAAAGTCGCAGTAGCTTAAAAAGACGGTTTAAATGCGCCTTGGAAGAGAGATGCAGGTCGCAGTAGCTTAAATAGACGGTTTAAATGTGCCTTGGAAGAGACGTGCAGGTTGCAGTAGCTTAACAAGACAGTTTAAATGCCCCTTGGAAGAGACGAGCAGGTTGCAGTAGCTTAACAAGACGGTTTAATTGCCCCTTGGAAGAGCGGTGAAGGTCACAATAGCTTAACAAGACAGTTTAAATGCCCCTTGGAAGAGAAGTGCAGGTAGCAGTAGCTTAACAAGACGGATTAAATGCCCCTTGGAAGAGCAGTGGAAGTCGTAGTAGCTTAACAAGAGGCTTTAAATGCACTTTGGAAGAGCGGTGGAGGTTGCAGTAGCTTAAAAAAACGGTTTAAATGCCCCTTGGAAGAGCGGTGGAGGTCGCAGTAGCTTAACAAGACAGCTTAAATGCCCCTTGGAAGAGACGTGAAGGTCGCAGTAGCTTAACAAGACGTTTAAAATGCCCCTTGGAAGAGACGTGCCGGTCACAGAAGCTTAACAAGACGGTTTAAATGCCCCTTGGAAGAGAAGTGCAGTTCGCAGTAGCTTAACAAGACAGTTTAAATGCCCCTTGGAAGAGACGTGCAGGTAGCAGTAGCTTAACAAGACGGTTTAAATGCCCCTTGGAAGAGACGTGCAGGTCGCAGTAGCTTAAGAAGACGTTTAAATACCCTTTGGTTGAGTAGAGCAGGTCGCAGTAGCTTAACAAGACGGTTTAAATGCCCCTTGGAAAAGTGGTGGAGGTTACAGCAGCTAAACAAGAAGGTGTAAATGCCCCTTGGAAGAGACTTGCAAGTCGTAGTAGCTTAAGAAGACGGTTTAAATGACCCCTTGGAAGAGACGTGCAGGTCGCAGTAACTTAAAAAGACAGTTTAAATGCCCCTTGGAAGAGACATGCAGGTCGCAGTAGCTTAACAAGACTGTTTAAATGCCCCTTGGAAAAGTGGTGGAGGTTACAGTAGCTTAACAAGATGGTTTAAATGCCCCTTGGAAGAGAAGTGCAAGTCGCAGTAGCTTAACAAGATGGTTTAAATGCCCCTTGGAAGAGACGTGCAGGTCGCAGTAGCTTAACAAGACGGTTTAAATGCCCCATAGACGAGATGTGCAGGTCGCAGTAGCTTAAGAAGATGGTTTAAATTCCCCTTGGAAGAGCGCTGGAGGTTGAAGTAGCTTAACAAGAAATTTTAAATACACCTTGCAAGAGACATGCAGGTCGTAGTAGCTTAACAAGACGGTTTAAATGCCCCTTGGAAGAGAAGTGCAGGTCGCAGTAGCTTAACAAGACGGTTTAAATGCCACTTGGAAGAGCGGTGGAGGTCACTGTAGCTTAACAAGACAGTTTAAATGGCCCTTGGAAGAGATGTGCAGGTCGCAGTAGTTTAATAAGAAGGTTTAAATGCCCCTTGGAAGAGACGTGCAGGTCGCAGTAGCTTAGCAAGACGGTTTAAATGCCCCTTGGAAGAGACATGCAGGTCTCAGTAGCTTAACAAGACGGTTTAAATGCCCCTTGGAAAAGTGGTGGAGGTTACAGTAGCTTAACAAGACGGTTTAAATGCCCCTTGGAAGAGACGTGCAAGTCGCAGTAGCTTAAGAAGATGGTTTAAATGCCCCTTGGAAGAGACGTGCAGGTCGCAGTAGCTTAACAAGATGGTTTAAATGCCCCTTGGAAGAGACGTGAAGGTCGCAGTAGCTTAACAAGATGGTTTAAATTCCCCTTGGAAGAGCGGTGGAGGTCCCTGTAGCTTAACAAGACAGTTTAAATACCCCTTGGAAGAGACGTGCAGGTCGTAGTAGCTTAACAAGACGGTTTAAATGCCCCTTGGAAGAGAAGTGCAGGTCGCAGTAGCTTAACAAGACGGTTTAAATGCCACATGGAAGAGCGGTGGAGGTCGCAGTAAATTAACAAGACAGTTTAAATGCCCCTTGGAAAAGTGGTGGAGGTTACAGTAGCTTAACAAGACGGTTTAAATGCCCCTTGGAAGAGACGTGCAAGTCGCAGTAGCTTAAGAAGATGGTTTAAATGCCCCTTGGAAGAGTCGTGCAGGTTGCAGTAGCTTAACAAGATGGTTTAAATGCCCCTTGGAAGAGACGTGAACGTCGCAGTAGCTTAACAAGATGGTTTAAATTCCCCTTGGAAGAGAGGTGGAGGTCCCTGTAGCTTAACAAGACAGTTTAAATACCCCTTGGAAGAGACGTGAAGGTCGTAGTAGCTTAACAAGACGGTTTAAATGCCCCTTGGAAGAGAAGTGCAAGTCGCAGTAGCTTAACAAGACGGTTTAAATGCCACATGGAAGAGCGGAGGAGGTCGCAGTAAATTAACAAGACAGTTTAAATGCCCCTTGGAAAAGTGGTGGAGGTTACAGTAGCTTAACAAGACGTTTTAAATGCCCCTTGGAAGAGACGTGCAAGTTGCAGTAGCTTAACAAGACGGTTTAAATGCCCCTTGGAAGAGACGTGCAGGTCGCAGTAGCTTAACAAGACGGTTTAAATGCCCCTTGGAAGAGACGTGCAGGTCGAAGTAGCTTATCAAGATAGTTTAAATTCCCCTTGGAAGAGCGCTGGAGGTCGCAGTAGCTTAACAAGACAGTTTAAATACCCCTTGGAAGAGACGTGCAGGTCGTAGTAGCTTAACAAGACGGTTTAAATGTCCCTTGGAAGAGACGTGCAGGTCGCAGTAGCTTAACAAGATGGTTTAAATGCCCCTTGGAAGAGAAGTGCAAGTTGCAGTAGCTTAACAAGACGGTTTAAATGCCAGTTGGAAGAGCGGTGGAGGTCCCAGTAGCTTAACAAGACAGTTTAAATGGCCCTTGGAAGAGATGTGCAGGTCGCAGTACCTTAATAAGAAGGTTTAAATGCCCCTTGGAAGAGCCGTGCAGGTCGCAGTAGATTAACAAGACGGTTTAAATGCCCCTTGGAAGAGACGTGCAGGTCGCAGTAGCTTCACAAGACAGTTTAAATCCCCCTTGGTAGAGATGTGCAGGTTGCAGTAGCTTAACAAGAGCATTTAAATGCCCCATGGAATAGGCTTGCAGGTGGCAGTAGCTTACCAAGACGGTTTAAATGCCTCTTGCAAGAGACGTGCAGGTCACAGTAGCTTAACAAGACGGTTTAAATGCCCCTCAGAAAAGTGGTGGAGGTTACAGTAGCTTAACAAGACGGTTTCAATGCCCCTTGGAAGTGACGTGAAAGTCGCAGTAGCTTAAAAAGACGGTTTAAATGCGCCTTGGAAGAGACATGCAGGTCGCAGTAGCTTAAATAGACGGTTTAAATGTGCCTTGGAAGAGACGTGCAGGTTGCAGTAGCTCAACAAGACAGTTTAAATGCCCCTTGGAAGAGACGTGCAGGTTGCAGTAGCTTAACAAGACGGTTTAATTGCCCCTTGGAAGAGCGGTGAAGGTCACAATAGCTTAACAAGACAGTTTAAATGCCCCTTGGAAGAGAAGTGCAGGTAGCAGTAGCTTAACAAGACGGATTAAATGCCCCTTGGAAGAGCAGTGGAAGTCGTAGTAGCTTAACAAGAGGCTTTAAATGCCCTTTGGAAGAGCGGTGGAGGTTGCAGTAGCTTAAAAAAACGGTTTAAATGCCCCTTGGAAGAGCGGTGGAGGTCGCAGTAGCTTAACAAGACAGCTTAAATGCCCCGTGGAAGAGACGTGAAGGTCGCAGTAGCTTAACAAGACGTTTAAAATGCCCCTTGGAAGAGACGTGCCGGTCACAGAAGCTTAACAAGACGGTTTAAATGCCCCTTGGAAGAGAAGTGCAGTTCGCAGTAGCTTAACAAGACAGTTTAAATGCCCCTTGGAAGAGACGTGCAGGTAGCAGTAGCTTAACAAGACGGTTTAAATGCCCCTTGGAAGAGACGTGCAGGTCGCAGTAGCTTAACAAGACGTTTAAATACCCTTTGGTTGAGTAGAGCAGGTCGCAGTAGCTTAACAAGACGGTTTAAATGCCCCTTGGAAAAGTGGTGGAGGTTACAGCAGCTGAACAAGAAGGTGTAAATGCCCCTTGGAAGAGACTTGCAAGTCGTAGTAGCTTAACAAGACGGTTTAAATGACCCCTTGGAAGAGACGTGCAGGTCGCAGTAACTTAAAAAGACAGTTTAAATGCCCCTTGGAAGAGACATGCAGGTCGCAGTAGCTTAACAAGACTGTTTAAATGCCCCTTGGAAAAGTGGTGGAGGTTACAGTAGCTTAACAAGATGGTTTAAATGCCCCTTGGAAGAGAAGTGCAAGTCGCAGTAGCTTAACAAGATGGTTTAAATGCCCCTTGGAAGAGACGTGCAGGTCGCAGTAGCTTAACAAGACGGTTTAAATGCCCCATAGACGAGATGTGCAGGTCGCAGTAGCTTAACAAGATGGTTTAAATTCCCCTTGGAAGAGCGCTGGAGGTTGAAGTAGCTTAACAAGACATTTTAAATACACCTTGCAAGAGACATGCAGGTCGTAGTAGCTTAACAAGACGGTTTAAATGCCCCTTGGAAGAGAAGTGCAGGTCGCAGTAGCTTAACAAGACGGTTTAAATGCCACTTGGAAGAGCGGTGGAGGTCACTGTAGCTTAACAAGACAGTTTAAATGGCCCTTGGAAGAGATGTGCAGGTCGCAGTAGTTTAATAAGAAGGTTTAAATGCCCCTTGGAAGAGACGTGCAGGTCGCAGTAGCTTAGCAAGACGGTTTAAATGCCCCTTGGAAGAGACGTGCAGGTCGCAGTAGCTTCACAAGACAGTTTAAATTCCCCTTGATCGAGACGTGGAGGTTGCAGCAGCTTAACAAGAGGATTTAAATGCCCCATGGAATAGGCTTGCAGGTCACAGTAGCTTAACAAGACGGTTTAAATGCCCCTCGGAAAAGTGGTGGAGGTTACAGTAACTTAACGAGACGGTTTAAATGCCCCTTGGAAGTGACGTGCAAGTCGCAGTAGCTTAAAAAGACGGTTTAAATGTGCCTTGGAGGAGACGTGCAGGTCGCAGTAGCTTAACAAGACGGTTTAAATGCCCCTTGGAAGAAACAAGCAGGTCGCTGTAGCTTAACAAGAGGGTTTAAATGCCCTTGGAAGAGCGGTGGAGGTCACAATAGCTTAACAAGACAGTTTAAATGCCCCTTGGAAGAGAAGTGCAGGTAGCAGTAGCTTAACAAGACGGATTAAATGCCCCTTGGAAGAGCAGTGGAGGTCGTAGTAGCTTAACAAGACGGTTTAACTGCCCTTTGGAAGAGCGGTGGAGGTCGCAGTAGCTTAAAAAGACAGTTTAAATGCCCCTTGGAAGAGCGGTGGAGGTCGCAGTAGCTTAACAAGACAGCATAAATGCCACTTGGAAGAGACGTGAAGGTCGCAGTAGCTTAACAAGACGGTTAAAATGGCCCTTGGAAGAGACGTGCAGGTCGCAGAAGCTTAACAAGACGGTTTAAATGCCCCTTGGAAGAGACGTGCAAGTCGCAGAAGCTTAGCAAGACGGTTTAAATGCCCCTTGGAAGAGACGTGCAGTTCGCAGTAGCTTAACAAGACGGTTTAAATGCCCCTTGGAAGAGACGTGCAAGTCGCAGAAGCTTAACAAGACGGTTTAAATGCCCCTTGGAAGAGACATGCAGTTCGCAGTAGCTTAACAAGACGGTTTAAATGCCCCTTGGAAGAGACGTGCAAGTCGCAGAAGCTTAACAAGACTGTTTAAATGCCCCTTGGAAGAGACGTGCAGTTCGCAGTAGCTTAACAAGACGGATTAAATGCCCCTTGGAAGAGCAGTGGAGGTCGCAGTAGTTTAACAAGACGGTTTAAATGCCCCTTGGTAGAGCGGTGGAGGTGGCAGGAGCTTAACAAGACGGTTTAAATGCCCCTTGGAAGAGACATGCAGGTCGCAGCAGCTTAAAAAGACGGTTTAAATGCCCTTGGAAGAGACGTGCAGGTCCCAGTAGCTTAACAAGACGGTTTAAATGCCCCTTGGAAGAGACATGCAGGTCGCAGTAGCTTAACCAGACGGTTTAAATGCCCCTTGGAAAAGTGGTGGAGGTTACAGTTGCTAAACAAGAAGGTTTAAATGCCCCTTGGAAGAGACGTGCAAGTCGCAGTAGCTTAACAAGACGGTTTAAATACCCCTTGGAAGAGACATGCAGGTCGCAGTAACTTAACAAGACGGTTTAAGTGCCACATGGAAGAAACATGCAGGTCGCAGTAGCTTAAAAGGACGGTTTAAATGCCCCTTGGAAGAGACATGCAGGTCGCAGAAGCTTAACAAGACGGTTTAAATGCCCCTTGGAAAAGTGGTGGAGGTTACAGTAGCTTAACAAGACGGTTTAAATGCCCCTTGGAAGAGACGTGCAAGTCGCAGTAGCTTATCAAGATGGTTTAAATGCCCCTTGGAAGAGACATGCAGGTCGCAGTAGCTTAACAAGATGGTTTAAATGCCCCTTGGAAGAGACGTTAAGGTCGCAGTAGCTTAACAAGAAGGTTTAAATTCCCCTTGGAAGAGCGGTGGAGGTCGCAGTAGCTTAACAAGACAGTTTAAATACCCCTTGGAAGAGACGTGCAGGTCGTAGTAGCTTAATAAGACGGTTTAAATGCCCCTTGGAAGAGAAGTGTAGGTCGCAGTAGCTTAACAAGACGGTTTAAATGCCACATGGAAGAGCGGTGTAGGTCGCAGTAAATTAACAAGACAGTTTAAATGCCCCTTGGAAAAGTGGTGGAGGTTACAGTAGCTTAACAAGATGGTTTAAATGCCCCTTGGAAGAGAAGTGCAAGTCGCAGTAGCTTAACAAGATGGTTTAAATGCCCCTTGGAAGAGACGTGCAGGTCGCAGTAGCTTAACAAGACGGTTTAAATGCCCCATAGACGAGATGTGCAGGTCGCAGTAGCTTAACAAGATGGTTTAAATTCCCCTTGGAAGAGCGCTGGAGGTTGAAGTAGCTTAACAAGACATTTTAAATACACCTTGCAAGAGACATGCAGGTCGTAGTAGCTTAACAAGACGGTTTAAATGCCCCTTGGAAGAGAAGTGCAGGTCGCAGTAGCTTAACAAGACGGTTTAAATGCCACTTGGAAGAGCGGTGGAGGTCACTGTAGCTTAACAAGACAGTTTAAATGGCCCTTGGAAGAGATGTGCAGGTCGCAGTAGTTTAATAAGAAGGTTTAAATGCCCCTTGGAAGAGACGTGCAGGTCGCAGTAGCTTAGCAAGACGGTTTAAATGCCCCTTGGAAGAGACGTGCAGGTCGCAGTAGCTTCACAAGACAGTTTAAATTCCCCTTGATCGAGACGTGGAGGTTGCAGCAGCTTAACAAGAGGATTTAAATGCCCCATGGAATAGGCTTGCAGGTCACAGTAGCTTAACAAGACGGTTTAAATGCCCCTCGGAAAAGTGGTGGAGGTTACAGTAACTTAACAAGACGGTTTAAATGCCCCTTGGAAGTGACGTGCAAGTCGCAGTAGCTTAAAAAGACGGTTTAAATGTGCCTTGGAGGAGACGTGCAGGTCGCAGTAGCTTAACAAGACGGTTTAAATGCCCCTTGGAAGAAACGAGCAGGTCGCTGTAGCTTAACAAGAGGGTTTAAATGCCCTTGGAAGAGCGGTGGAGGTCACAATAGCTTAACAAGACAGTTTAAATGCCCCTTGGAAGAGAAGTGCAGGTAGCAGTAGCTTAACAAGACGGATTAAATGCCCCTTGGAAGAGCAGTGGAGGTCGTAGTAGCTTAACAAGATGGTTTAACTGCCCTTTGAAAGAGCGGTGGAGGTCGCAGTAGCTTAAAAAGACGGTTTAAATGCCCCTTGGAAGAGCGGTGGAGGTCGCAGTAGCTTAACAAGACAGCTTAAATGCCACTTGGAAGAGACGTGAAGGTCGCAGTAGCTTAACAAGACGGTTAAAATGGCCCTTGGAAGAGACGTGAAGGTCGCAGAAGCTTAACAAGACGGTTTAAATGCCCCTTGGAAGAGACGTGCAAGTCGCAGAAGCTTAGCAAGACGGTTTAAATGCCCCTTGGAAGAGACGTGCAGTTCGCAGTAGCTTAACAAGACGGTTTAAATGCCCCTTGGAAGAGACGTGCAAGTCGCAGAAGCTTAACAAGACGGTTTAAATGCCCCTTGGAAGAGACATGCAGTTCGCAGTAGCTTAACAAGACGGTTTAAATGCCCCTTGGAAGAGACGTGCAAGTCGCAGAAGCTTAACAAGACTGTTTAAATGCCCCTTGGAAGAGACGTGCAGTTCGCAGTAGCTTAACAAGACGGATTAAATGCCCCTTGGAAGAGCAGTGGAGGTCGCAGTAGTTTAACAAGACGGTTTAAATGCCCCTTGGTAGAGCGGTGGAGGTGGCAGGAGCTTAACAAGACGGTTTAAATGCCCCTTGGAAGAGACATGCAGGTCGCAGCAGCTTAAAAAGACGGTTTAAATGCCCTTGGAAGAGACGTGCAGGTCCCAGTAGCTTAACAAGACGGTTTAAATGCCCCTTGGAAGAGACATGCAGGTCGCAGTAGCTTAACCAGACGGTTTAAATGCCCCTTGGAAAAGTGGTGGAGGTTACAGTAGCTAAACAAGAAGGTTTAAATGCCCCTTGGAAGAGACGTGCAAGTCGGAGTAGCTTAACAAGACGGTTTAAATACCCCTTGGAAGAGACATGCAGGTCGCAGTAGCTTAACAAGACGGTTTAAGTGCCACATGGAAGAAACATGCAGGTCGCAGTAGCTTAAAAGGACGGTTTAAATGCCCCTTGGAAGAGACATGCATGTCGTAGAAGCTTAACAAGACGGTTTAAATGCCCCTTGGAAAAGTGGTGGAGGTTACAGTTGCTTCACAAGACGGTTTAAATGTCCCTTGGAAGAGACGTGCAAGTCGCAGTAGCTTATCAAGATGGTTTAAATGCCCCTTGGAAGAGACGTGCAGGTCGCAGTAGCTTAACAAGATGGTTTAAATGCCCCTTGGAAGAGACGTTAAGGTCGCAGTAGCTTAACAAGAAGGTTTAAATTCCCCTTGGAAGAGCGGTGGAGGTCGCAGTAGCTTAACAAGACAGTTTAAATACCCCTTGGAAGAGACGTGCAGGTCGTAGTAGCTTAATAAGACGGTTTAAATTCCCCTTGGAAGAGAAGTGTAGGTCGCAGTAGCTTAACAAGACGGTTTAAATGCCACATGGAAGAGCGGTGTAGGTCGCAGTAAATTAACAAGACAGTTTAAATGCCCCTTGGAAAAGTGGTGGAGGTTACAGTAGCTTAACAAGAAGGTTTAAATTCCCCTTGGAAGAGCGCTGGAGGTCGCAGTAGCATAACAAGACAGTTTAAATACTCCTTGGAAGAGACGTGCAGGTCGCAGTAGCTTAACAAGATGGTTTAAATGCCCCTTGGAAGAGAAGTGCAAGTTGCAGTAGCTTAACAAGACGGTTTAAATGCCACTTGGAAGAGCGGTGGAGGTCACAGTAGCTTAACAAGACAGTTTAAATGACCCTTGGAGAGATGTGCAGGTCGCAGTAGCTTAATAAGAAGGTTTAAATGCCCCTTGGAAGAGCCGTGCAGGTCGCAGTAGATTAACAAGACGGTTTAAATGCCCCTTGGAAGAGACGTGCAGGTCGCAGTAGCTTCACAAGACAGTTTAAATCCCCCTTGGTAGAGACGTGCAGGCTGCAGTATCTTAACAAGAGCATTTAAATGCCCCATGGAATAGGCTTGCAGGTCGCAGTAGCTTACCAAGACGGTTTAAATGCCTCTTGGAAGAGACGTGCAGGTCACAGTAGCTTAACAAGACGGTTTAAATGCCCCTCGGAAAAGTGGTGGAGGTTACAGTAGCTTAACAAGACGGTTTCAATGCCCCTTGGAAGTGACGTGAAAGTCGCAGTAGCTTAAAAAGACGGTTTAAATGCGCCTTGGAAGAGACATGCAGGTCGCAGTAGCTTAAATAGACGGTTTAAATGTGCCTTGGAAGAGACGTGCAGGTTGCAGTAGCTTAACAAGACGGTTTAAATGCCCTTGGAAGAGACGAGCAGGTTGCAGTAGCTTAACAAGACGGTGTAAATGCCCCTTGGAAGAGCGGTGAAGGTCACAATAGCTTAACAAGACAGTTTAAATGCCCCTTGGAAGAGAAGTGCAGGTAGCAGTAGCTTAACAAGACGGATTAAATGCCCCTTGGAAGAGCAGTGGAAGTCGTAGTAGCTTAACAAGACGCTTTAAATGCCCTTTGGAAGAGCGGTGGAGGTCGCAGTAGCTTAAAAAAATGGTTTAAATGCCCCTTGGAAGAGCGGTGGAGGTCGCAGTAGCTTAACAAGACAGCTTAAATGCCCCTTGGAAGAGAAGTGAAGGTCGCAGTAGCTGAACAAGACGGTTAAAATGCCCCTTGGAAGAGACGTGCCGGTCGCAGAAGCTTAACAAGACGGTTTAAATGCCCCTTGGAAGAGAAGTGCAGTTCGCAGTAGCTTAACAAGACAGTTTAAATGCCCCTTGGAAGAGACGTGCAGGTAGCAGTAGCTTAATAACACGGTTTAAATGCCCCTTGGAAGAGCGGTGGAGGTCGCAGTAGCTTAACAAGACGGTTTAAATGCTCCTTGGAAGAGACGTGCAGGTCGCAGTAGCTTAACAAGACTGTTTAAATACCCTTTGGTTGAGTAGAGCAGGTCGCAGTAGCTTAACAAGATGGTTTAAATGCCCCTTGGAAAAGTGGTGGAGGTTATAGCAGCTAAACAAAAAGGTGTAAATGCCCCTTGGAAGAGACTTGCAAGTCGTAGTAGCTTAACAAGACGGTTTAAATGACCCCTTGGAAGAGACGTGCAGGTCGCAGTAGCTTAAAAAGTCGGTTTAAATGCCCCTTGGAAGAGACATGCAGGTCGCAGTAGCTTAACAAGACTGTTTAAATGCCCCTTGGAAAAGTGGTGGAGGTTACAGTAGCTTAACAAGATGGTTTAAATGCCCCTTGGAAGAGAAGTGCAAGTCGCAGTAGCTTAACAAGATGGTTTAAATGCCCCTTGGAAGAGACGTGCAGGTCGCAGTAGCTTAACAAGACGGTTTAAATGCCCATAGACGAGATGTGCAGGTCGCAGTAGCTTAACAAGATGGTTTAAATTCCCCTTGGAAGAGCGCTGGAGGTTGCAGTAGCTTAACAAGACATTTTAAATACACCTTGGAAGAGACGTGCAGGTCATAGTAGCTTAACAAGATGGTTTAAATGTCCCTTGGAAGAGACGTGCAGGTCGCAGTAGCTTAACAAGATGGTTTAAATGCCCCTTGGAAGAGAAGTGCAGGTCGCAGTAGCTTAACAGGACGGTTTAAATGCCACTTGGAAGAGCGGTGGAGGTCACAGTAGCTTAACAAGACGGTTTAAATGCCCATAGACGAGATGTGCAGGTCGCAGTAGCTTAACAAGATGGTTTAAATTCCCCTTGGAAGAGCGCTGGAGGTTGCAGTAGCTTAACAAGACATTTTAAATACACCTTGGAAGAGACGTGCAGGTCATAGTAGCTTAACAAGATGGTTTAAATGTCCCTTGGAAGAGATGTGTAGGTCGCAGTAGTTTAATAAGAAGGTTTAAATGCCCCTTGGAAGAGACGTGCAGGTCGCAGTAGCTTAGCAAGACGGTTTAAATGTCCCTTGATAGAGACGTGGAGGTTGCAGTAGCTTCACAAGACAGTTTAAATCCCCCTTGATAGAGACGTGCAGGTCGCAGTAGCTTCACAAGACAGTTTAAATCCCCCTTGATAGAGACGTGGAGGTTGCAGTAGCTTAACAAGAGGATTTAAATGCCCCATGGAATAGGCTTGCAGGTCACAGTAGCTTAACAAGACGGTTTAAATGCCCCTCGGAAAAGTGGTGGAGGTTACAGTAACTTAACAAGACGGTTTAAATGCCCCTTGGAAGTGACGTGCAAGTCGCAGTAGCTTAAAAAGACGGTTTAAATGCGCCTTGGAAGAGACATGCAGGTCGCAGTAGCTTAAAAAGACGGTTTAAATGTGCCTTGCAGGAGACGTGCAGGTCGCAGTAGCTTAACAAGACGGTTTAAATGCCCCTTGGAAGAAACGAGCAGGTCGCAGTAGCTTAACAAGATTGTTTAAATGCCCTTGGAAGAGCGGTGGAGGTCACAATAGCTTAACAAGATAGTTTAAATGCCCCTTGGAAGAGAAGTGCAGGTAGCAGTAGCTTAACAAGACGGATTAAATGCCCCTTGGAAGACCAGTGGAGGTCGTAGTAGCTTAACAAGACGGTTTAAATGCCCTTTGGAAGAGCGGTGGAGGTCGCAGTAGCTGAAAAAGACGGTTTAAATGTCCCTTGGAAGAGCGTTGGAGGTCGCAGTAGCTTAACAAGACAGCTTAAATGCCACTTGGAAGAGACGTGAAGGTCGCAGTAGCTTAACAAGACGGTTAAAATGGCCCTTGGAAGAGACGTGCAGGTCGCAGAAGCTTAACAAGACGGTTTAAATGCCCCTTGGAAGAGACGTGCAAGTCGCAGAAGCTTAACAAGACGGTTTAAATGCCCCTTGGAAGAGACGTGCAGTTCGCAGTAGCTTAACAAGACGGTTTAAATGCCCCTTGGAAGAGACGTGGAAGTCGCAGAAGCTTAACAAGACGGTTTAAATGCCCCTTGGAAGAGAAGTGCATTTCGCAGTAGCTTAACAAGACAGTTTAAATGCCCCTTGGAAGAGACGTGCAAGTCGCAGAAGCTTAACAAGACTGTTTAAATGCAGATTGGAAGAGACGTGCAGTTCGCAGTAGCTTAACAAGACGGATTAAATGCCCCTTGGAAGAGCAGTGGAGGTCGCAGTAGCTTAACAAGACGGTTTAAATGCCCCTTGGTAGAGCGGTGGAGGTGGCAGTAGCTTAACAAGACGGTTTAAATGCCCCTTGGAAGAGACATGCAGGTCGCAGCAGCTTAACAAGACGGTTTAAATGCCCCTTGGAAGAGACATGCAGGTCGCAGTAGCTTAACCAGACGGTTTAAATGCCCCTTGGAAAAGTGGTGGAGGTTACAGTAGCTAAACAAGAAGGTTTAAATGCCCCTTGGAAGAGACGTGCAAGTCGCGGTAGCTTAACAAGACGGTTTAAATACCCCTTGGAAGAGACTTGCAGGTCGCAGTAGCTTAACAAGACGGTTTAAATCCCCCTTGATAGAGACGTGGAGGTTGCAGTAGCTTAACAAGAGGATTTAAATGCCCCATGGAATAGGCTTGCAGGTCACAGTAGCTTAACAAGACGGTTTAAATGCCCCTCGGAAAAGTGGTGGAGGTTACAGTAACTTAACAAGACGGTTTAAATGCCCCTTGGAAGTGACGTGCAAGTCGCAGTAGCTTAAAAAGACGGTTTAAATGCGCCTTGGAAGAGACATGCAGGTCGCAGTAGCTTAAAAAGACGGTTTAAATGTGCCTTGGAGGAGACGTGCAGGTCGCAGTAGCTTAACAAGACGGTTTAAATGCCCCTTGGAAGAAACGAGCAGGTCGCAGTAGCTTAACAAGATTGTTTAAATGCCCTTGGAAGAGCGGTGGAGGTCACAATAGCTTAACAAGATAGTTTAAATGCCCCTTGGAAGAGAAGTGCAGGTAGCAGTAGCTTAACAAGACGGATTAAATGCCCCTTGGAAGACCAGTGGAGGTCGTAGTAGCTTAACAAGACGGTTTAAATGCCCTTTGGAAGAGCGGTGGAGGTCGCAGTAGCTGAAAAAGACGGTTTAAATGTCCCTTGGAAGAGCGTTGGAGGTCGCAGTAGCTTAACAAGACAGCTTAAATGCCACTTGGAAGAGACGTGAAGGTCGCAGTAGCTTAACAAGACGGTTAAAATGGCCCTTGGAAGAGACGTGCAGGTCGCAGAAGCTTAACAAGACGGTTTAAATGCCCCTTGGAAGAGACGTGCAAGTCGCAGAAGCTTAACAAGACGGTTTAAATGCCCCTTGGAAGAGACGTGCAGTTCGCAGTAGCTTAACAAGACGGTTTAAATGCCCCTTGGAAGAGACGTGGAAGTCGCAGAAGCTTAACAAGACGGTTTAAATGCCCCTTGGAAGAGAAGTGCATTTCGCAGTAGCTTAACAAGACAGTTTAAATGCCCCTTGGAAGAGACGTGCAAGTCGCAGAAGCTTAACAAGACTGTTTAAATGCAGATTGGAAGAGACGTGCAGTTCGCAGTAGCTTAACAAGACGGATTAAATGCCCCTTGGAAGAGCAGTGGAGGTCGCAGTAGCTTAACAAGACGGTTTAAATGCCCCTTGGTAGAGCGGTGGAGGTGGCAGTAGCTTAACAAGACGGTTTAAATGCCCCTTGGAAGAGACATGCAGGTCGCAGCAGCTTAACAAGACGGTTTAAATGCCCCTTGGAAGAGACATGCAGGTCGCAGTAGCTTAACCAGACGGTTTAAATGCCCCTTGGAAAAGTGGTGGAGGTTACAGTAGCTAAACAAGAAGGTTTAAATGCCCCTTGGAAGAGACGTGCAAGTCGCGGTAGCTTAACAAGACGGTTTAAATACCCCTTGGAAGAGACTTGCAGGTCGCAGTAGCTTAACAAGACGGTTTAAATGCCACATGGAAGAAACATGCAGGTCGCAGTAGCTTAAAAGGACGGTTTAAATGCCCCTTGGAAGAGACATGCAGGTCGCAGTAGCTTAACAAGACGGTTTAAATGCCCCTTGGAAAAGTGGTGGAGGTTACAGTAGCTTAAAAAGACGGTTTAAATGCCCCTTGGAAGAGACGTGCAAGTCGCTGTAGCTTAACAAGATGGTTTAAATGCCCCTTGGAAGAGACGTGAAGGTCGCAGTAGCTTAACAAGATGGTTTAAATTCCCCTTGGAAGAGCGGTGGAGGTCGCAGTAGCTTAACAAGACAGTTTAAATACCCCTTGGAAGAGACGTGCAGGTCGTAGTAGCTTAACAAGACGGTTTAAATGCCCCTTGGAAGAGAAGTGCAGGTCGCAGTAGCTTAACAAGACGGTTTAAATGCCACATGGAAGAGCGGTGGGGGTCGCAGTAAATTAACAAGACAGTTTGAATGCCCCTTGGAAAAGTGGTGGAGGTTACAGTAGCTTAACAAGACGGTTTAAATGCCCCTTGGAAGAGACGTGCAAGTTGCAGTAGCTTAACAAGACGGTTTAAATGCCCCTTGGAAGAGACGTGCAGGTCGCAGTAGCTTAACAAGACGGTTTAAATGCCCCTTGGAAGAGACGTGCAGGTCGAAGTTGCTTAACAAGATAGTTTAAATTCCCCTTGGAAGAGCGCTGGAGGTCGCAGTAGCTTAACAAGACAGTTTAAATACTCCTTGGAAGAGACGTGAAGGTCGTAGTAGCTTAAGAAGACGGTTTAAATGTCCCTTGGAAGAGACGTGCAGGTCGCAGTAGCTTAACAAGATGGTTTAAATGTCCCTTGGAAGAGAAGTGCAAGTTGCAGTAGCTTAACAAGACGGTTTAAATGCCACTTGGAAGAGCGGTGGAGGTCACAGTAGCTTAACAAGACAGTTTAAATGGCCCTTGGAGAGATGTGCAGGACGCAGTAGCTTAATAAGAAGGTTTAAATGCCCCTTGGAAGAGCCGTGCAGGTCGCAGTAGATTAACAAGACAGTTTAAATGCCCCTTGGAAGAGACGTGCAGGTCGCAGTAGCTTCACAAGACAGTTTAAATCCCCCTTGGTAGAGACGTGCAGGTTGCATTAGCTTAACAAGAGCATTTAAATTCCCCCATGGAATAGGCTTGCAGGTCGCAGTAGCTTACCAAGACGGTTTAAACGCCTCTTGGAAGAGACGTGCAGGTCACAGTAGCTTAACAAGACGGTTTAAATGCCCCTTGGAAGTGACGTGAAAGTCGCAGTAGCTTAAAAAGACGGTTTAAATGCGCCTTGGAAGAGACATGCAGGTCGCAGTAGCTTAAATAGACGGTTTAAATGTGCCTTGGAAGAGACGTGCAGGTTGCAGTAGCTTAAATAGACGGTTTAAATGTGCCTTGGAAGAGACATGCAGGTCGCAGTAGCTTAAAAAGACGGTTTAAATGTGCCTTGGAAGAGACGTGCAGGTTGCAGTAGCTTAACAAGACGGTTTAAATGCCCCTTGGAAGAGACGAGCAGGTTGCAGTAGCTTAACAAGACGGTTTAAATGCCCCTTGGAAGAGCGGTGAAGGTCACAATAGCTTAACAAGACAGTTTAAATGCCCCTTGGAAGAGAAGTGCAGGTAGCAGTAGCTTAACAAGACGGATTAAATGCCCCTTGGAAGAGCAGTGGAAGTCGTTGTAGCTTAACAAGCCGCTTTAAATGCCCTTTGGAAGAGCGGTGGAGGTCGCAGTAGCTTAAAAAAACGGTTTAAATGCCCCTTGGAAGAGCGGTGGAGGTCACAGTAGCTTAACAAGACAGCTTAAATGCCCCTTGGAAGAGACGTGAAGGTCGCAGTAGCTTAACAAGACGGTTAAAATGCCCCTTGGAAGAGACGTGCCGGTCGCAGAAGCTTAACAAGACGGTTTTAATGCCGCTTGGAAGAGAAGATCAGTTCGCAGTAGCTTAACAAGACAGTTTAAATGCCCCTTGGAAGAGACGTGCAAGTCGCAGAAGCTTAACAAGACGGTTTAAATGCCCCTTGGAAGAGACGTGCAGTTCGCAGTAGCTTAACAAGACGGATTAAATGCCACTTGGCAGAGACGTGCAGGTCACAGTAGCTTAACAAGATGGTTAAAATGCCCTTTGGAAGAGCGGTGGAGGTCGCAGTAGCTTAACAAGACGGAATAAATGCCCCTTGGAAGAGCGGTGGA
The DNA here is from genome assembly GCF_046119375.1 of Phyllobates terribilis. Taxonomy (NCBI): domain Eukaryota; kingdom Metazoa; phylum Chordata; class Amphibia; order Anura; family Dendrobatidae; genus Phyllobates; species Phyllobates terribilis. The sequence goes on from NW_027362804.1 coordinate 8,163,182, forward strand.
GGTTGCAGTAGCTTAACAAGACGGTTTAAATGCCCCTTGGAAGAGACGTGCAGGTCGCAGTAGCTTAACAAGACGGTTTAAATACTCTTTGGTAGAGTAGAGCAGGTCGCAGTAGCTTAATAAGACTGTTAAAAAGCCCCTTGGTAGAGCGGTGGAGGTCACAGTAGCTTAACAAGATGGTTTAAATGCCCCTTGGAAGAGACATGCAGGTCCCAATAGCTTAACAAGACGGATTAAATGCCCCTTGGAAGAGACGTGCAGGTCGCAGTAGCTTAACAAGACGGTTTGAATGACCCTTGGAAAAGTGGTGGAGGTTACAGTAGCTAAACAAGAAGGTTTAAATGCCCCTTGGAAGAGACGTGCAAGTCGCAGTAGCTTAACAAGACGGTTTAAATGCCCCTTGGAAGAGACGTGCAGGTCGCAGTAGCTTAAAAAGATGGTTTAAATGCCCCTTGGAAGAGACATGCAGGTCACAGTAGCTTAACAAGATGGTTTAAATGCCCCTTGGAAAAGTGGTGGAGGTTACAGTAGCTTAACAAGACGTTTTAAATGCCCCTTGGGAGAGACGTGCAGGTCGCAGTAGCTTAACAATACGGTTTAAATGCCCCTTGGAAGAGCGGTGGAGGTCGCAGTAGCTTAACAAGATGGTTTAAATGCCCCTTGGAAGAGACGTGCAGGTCGCAGTAGCTTAACAAGATGGTTTAAATGCCCCTTGGAAGAGACGTGAAGGTCGCAGTAGCTTAACAAGATGGTTTAAATTCCCCTTGGAAGAGAGGTGAAGGTCCCTGTAGCTTAACAAGACAGTTTAAATACCCCTTGGAAGAGACGTGCAGGTCGTAGTAGCTTAACAAGACGGTTTAAATGCCCCTTGGAAGAGAAGTGCAGGTCGCAGTAGCTTAACAAGACGGTTTAAATGCCACATGGAAGAGCGGTGGAGGTCGCAGTAAATTAACAAGACAGTTTAAATGCCCCTTGGAAAATTGGTGGAGGTTACAGTAGCTTAACAAGACCGTTTAAATGCCCCTTGGAAGAGACGTGCAAGTTGCAGTAGCTTAACAAGACGGTTTAAATGCCCCTTGGAAGAGACGTGCAGGTCGCAGTAGCTTAACAAGACGGTTTAAATGCCCCTTGGAAGAGACGTGCAGGTCGAAGTAGCTTAACAAGATAGTTTAAATTCCCCTTGGAAGAGCGCTGGAGGTCGCAGTAGCTTAACAAGACAGTTTAAATACCCCTTGGAAGAGACGTGCAGGTCGTAGTAGCTTAACAAGATGGTTTAAATGTCCCTTGGAAGAGACGTGCAGGTCGCAGTAGCTTAACAAGACGGTTTAAATGCCCCTTGGAAGAGAAGTGGAAGTTGCAGTAGCTTAACAAGACGGTTTAAATGCCACTTGGAAGAGCGGTGGAGGTCACAGTAGCTTAACAAGACAGTTTAAATGGCCCTTGGAAGAGATGTGCAGGTCGCAGTAGCTTAATAAGAAGGTTTAAATTCCCTTTGGAAGAGCCGTGCAGGTCGCAGTAGATTAACTAGAAAGTTTAAATGCCCCTTGGAAGAGACGTGCAGGTCGCAGTAGCTTCACAAGACAGTTTAAATCCCCCTTGGTAGAGACGTGCAGGTTGCAGTAGCTTAACAAGAGCATTTAAATGCCCCATGGAATGGGCTTGCAGGTCGCAGTAGCTTACCAAGACGGTTTAAATGCCTCTTGGAAGAGACGTGCAGGTCACAGTAGCTTAACAAGACGGTATAAATGCCCCTCGGAAAAGTGGTGCAGGTTACAGTAGCTTAACAAGACGGTTTCAATGCCCCTTGGAAGTGACGTGAAAGTCGCAGTAGCTTAAAAAGACGGTTTAAATGCACCTTGGAAGAGACATGCAGGTCGCAGTAGCTTAAATAGACGGTTTAAATGTGCCTTGGAAGAGACGTGCAGGTTGCAGTAGCTTAACAAGACAGTTTAAATGCCCCTTGGAAGAGACGAGCAGGTTGCAGTAGCTTAACAAGACGGTTTAAATGCCCCTTGGAAGAGCGGTGAAGGTCACAATAGCTTAACAAGACAGTTTAAATGCCCCTAGGAAGAGAAGTGCAGGTATCAGTAGCTTAACAAGACGGATTAAATGCCCCTTGGAAGAGCAGTGGAAGTCGTAGCAGCTTAACAAGACGCTTTAAATGCCCTTTGGAACAGCGGTGGAGGTCGCAGTAGCTTAAAAAGACGGTTTAAATGCCCCTTGGAAGAGCGGTGGAGGTCGCAGTAGCTTAACAAGACAGCTTAAATGCCCCTTGGAAGAGACGTGAAGGTCGCAGTAGCTTAACAAGACGGTTAAAATGCCCCTTGGAAGAGACGTGCCGGTCGCAGAAGATTAACAAGACGGTTTAAATACCCCTTGGAAGAGAAGTGCAGTTCGCAGTAGCTTAACAAGACGGTTTAAATGCCTCTTGGAAGAGACGTGCAAGTCGCAGAAGCTTAACAAAACGGTTTAAATGCCCCTTGGAAGAGACGTGTAGTTCGCAGTAGCTTAACAAGACGGATTAAATGCCCCTTGGCAGAGACGTGCAGGTCACAGTAGCTTAACAAGATGGTTAAAATGCCCTTTGGAAGAGCGGTGGAGGTCGCAGTAGCTTAACAAGACGGTTTAAATGCCCCTTGGAAGAGATCTGCAGATCGCAGTAGCTTAACAAGACGGTTTAAATGCCCCTTGGAAGAGCGGTGGAGGTCGCAGTAGCTTAACAAGACGGTTTAAATGCCCCTTGGAAGAGACGTGCAGGTCGCAGTAGCTTAACAAGACGGTTTAAATACCCTTTGGTAGAGTAGAGCAGGTCGCAGTAGCTTAATAAGACGGTTTAAATGCCCCTTGGTAGAGCGGTGGAGGTCACAGTAGCTTAACAAGATGGTTTAAATGCCCCTTGGAAGAGACATGCAGGTCGCAGCAGCTTAACAAGCTGGTTTAAATGCCCCTTGGAAGAGACGTGCAGGTCCCACTAGCTTAACAAGACGGATTAAATGCCCCTTGGAAGAGACATGCAGGTCGCAGTAGCTTAACAAGACGGTTTAAATGCCCCTTGGAAAAGTGGTGGAGGTTACAGTAGCTAAACAAGAAGGTTTAAATGCCCCTTGGAAGAGAAGTGCAAGTCGCAGTAGCTTAACAAGATGGTTTAAATGCCCCTTGCAAGAGACGTGGAGGTCGCAGTAGCTTAAAAAGATGGTTTAAATGCCCCTTGGAAGAGACGTGCAGGACGCAGTAGCTTAACAAGACGGTTTAAATGCCCCTTGGAAGAGCGGTGGAGGTCGCAGTAGCTTAACAAGATGGTTTAAATGCCCCTTGGAAGAGCGGTGGTGGTCGCAGTAGCTTAAAAAGACGGTTTACATGCTCCTTGGAAGAGACATGCAGGTCGCAATAGCTTAACAAGATGGTTTAAATTCCCCTTGGAAGAGACGTGCAGGTCGCAGTAGCTTAACAAGACGGTTTAAATGCCCCTTGGAAGAGACGTACATGTCGCAGTAGCTTAATAAGACGGTTTAAATCCCTTTTGGAAGAGACATGCAGGTCGCAGCAGCTTAACAAGACGATATAAATGCCCCTTGGAAGAGACATGCAGGTAGCAGTAGCTTAACAAAACGGTTTAAATGCCCCTTGGAAGAGACGTGCAGGTCGCAGTAGCTTAACTAGACGGTCTAAATGCCCCTTGCAAGAGACATGCAGGTCGCATTAGCTTAACATGACGATTTAAATGCCCCTTGGAAGAAACGTGCAGGTCGCAGTAGCTTAAAAAGACTGTTTAAATGTCCCTTGTAAAAGACGATAAGGTCGCAGTAGCTTAACAAGACGTTTTAAATGCCCCTTGGAAGAGCGATGGAGGTCGCAGTAGCTTAACAAGATGGTTTAAATGCCCCTTGGAAGAGACACGCTGGACGCAGTAGCTTAATAAGAAGGTTTAAATGACCCTTGGAAGAGACGTGCAGGTCGCAGTAGCTTAACAAGACAGTTTAAATGCCCCTTGGAAGAGAAATGCTGGTCGTATTAGCTTAAAAAGACGGTTTAAATGCCCCTTGGAAGAGACGTGCAGGTCTCAGTAGCATAACAAGACTGTTTAAAAGCCCCTTGGAAGAGCGGTGGAGATCGCAGTAGCTTAAAAAGACGGTTTAAATGCCCCTTGGAAGAGACGTGCAGGTCGCAGTAGCTTAACAAGATGGTTTAAATGCCCCTTGGAAGAGCGGTGGTGGTCGCAGTAGCTTAACAAGACGGTTTACATGGTGCTTGGAAGAGACGTGCAGGTCGCAGTAGCTTAATAAGAAGGTTTAAATGCCCCTTGGAAGAGACATGTAGGACGCAGTAGCTTAACAAGACGGTTTAAATGCCCTTTGGAAGAGACGTGCAGGTCGCAGTAGCTTAACAAAACCGTTTAAATGCCCCTTGGAAGAGACGTGCAGTTCGCAGTAGCTTAACAAGACGGTTTAAATGCCCCTTGGAAGAGACGTGCTGGTCGCAGTAGCTTAACAAGATAGTTTAAATTCCCCTTGAAAGAGCGCTGGAGGTCGCAGTAGCTTAACAAGACAGTTTAAATACCCCTTGGAAGAGACGTGCAGGTCGTAGTAGCTTAACAAGATGGTTTAAATGTCCCTTGGAAGAGACGTGCAGGTCGCAGTAGCTTAACAAGACGGTTTAAATGCCCCTTGGAAGAGAAGTCAAGTTGCAGTAGCTTAACAAAACGGTTTAAATGCCACTTGGAAGAGCGGTGGAGGTCACAGTAGCTTAACAAGACAGTTTAAATGGCCCTTGGAAGAGATGTGCAGGTCGCAGTAGCTTAATAAGAAGGTTTAAATGCCCCTTGGAAGAGCCGTGCAGGTCGCAGTAGATTAACAAGACGGTTTAAATGCCCCTTGGAAGATACGTGCAGGTCACAGTAGCTTCACAAGACAGTTTAAATCCCCCTTGGTAGAGATGTGCAGGTTGCAGTAGCTTAACAAGAGCATTTAAATGCCCCATGGAATAGGCTTGCTGGTCGCAGTAGCTTACCAAGACGGTTTAAATGCCTCTTGGATGAGACGTGCAGGTCACAGTAGCTTAACAAGACGGTTTAAATGCCCCTCGGAAAAGTGGTGGAGGTTACAGTAGCTTAACAAGACGGTTTCAATGCCCCTTGGAAGTGACGTGCAAGTCGCAGTAGCTTAAAAAGACGGTTTAAATGCGCCTTGGAAGAGACATGCAGGTCGCAGTAGCTTAAATAGAGGGTTTAAATGTGCCTTGGAAGAGACGTGCAGGTCGCAGTAGCTTAACAAGACGGTTTAAATGCCCCTTGGAAGAGACGTGCAGGTCGCAGTAGCTTAACAAGATGGTTTAAATGCCCCTTAGAAGAGACGTGCAGGTCGCAGTAGCTTAACAAGATGGTTTAAATGCCCCTTGGAAGAGACGTGAAGGTCGCAGTAGCTTAACAAGATGGTTTAAATTCCCCTTGGAAGAGACGTGAAGGTCGCAGTAGCTTAACAAGATGGTTTAAATTCCCCTTGGAAGAGCGGTGATGATCTCTGTAGCCTAACAAGACAGTTTAAATACCCCTTGGAAGAGACGTGCAGGTCGTAGTAGCTTAACAAGACGGTTTAAATGCCCCTTGGAAGAGAAGTTCAGGTCGCAGTAGCTTAACAAGACGGTTTAAATGCCACATGGAAGAGCGGTGGAGGTCGCAGTAAATTAACAAGACAGTTTAAATGCCCCTTGGAAAAGTGGTGGAGGTTACAGTAGCTTAACAAGACGGTTTAAATGCCCCTTGGAAGAGACGTGCAAGTTGCAGTAGCTTAACAAGACGGTTTAAATGCCCCTTGGAAGAGACGTGCAGGTCGCAGTAGCTTTACAAGACGGTTTAAATACCCTTTGGTAGAGTAGAGCAGGTCGCAGTAGCTTAATAAGACGGTTTAAATGCCCCTTGGTAGAGCGGTGGAGGTCACAGTAGCTTAACAAGATGGTTTAAATACCCCTTGGAAGAGACATGCAGGTCGCAGCAGCTTAACAAGCTGGTTTAAATGCCCCTTGGAAGAGACGTGTAGGTCCCACTAGCTTAACAAGACGGATTAAATGCCCCTTGGAAGAGACATGCAGGTCGCAGTAGCTTAACAAGACGGTTTAAATGCCCCTTGGAAAAGTGGTGGAGGTTACAGTAGCTAAACAAGAAGGTTTAAATGCCCCTTGGAAGAGAAGTGCAAGTCGCAGTAGCTTAACAAGATGGTTTAAATGCCCCTTGGAAGAGACGTGGAGGTCGCAGTAGCTTAAAAAGATGGTTTAAATGCCCCTTGGAAGTGACATGCAGGTCGCAGTAGCTTAACAAGACGTTTTAAATGCCCCTTGGAAGAGACGTGCAGGACGCAGTAGCTTAACAAGACGGTTTAAATGCCCCTTGGAAGAGCGGTGGTGGTCGCAGTAGCTTAACAAGATGGTTTAAATGCCCCTTGGAAGAGCGGTGGTGGTCGCAGTAGCTTAAAAAGACGGTTTACATGCTCCTTGGAAGAGACATGCAGGTCGCAATAGCTTAACAAGACGGTTTAAATTCCCCTTGGAAGAGAGGTGCAGGTCGCAGTAGCTTAACAAGACGGTTTAAATGCCCCTTGGAAGAGACGTGCAGGTCGCAGTAGCTTAATAAGACGGTTTAAATCCCTTTTGGAAGAGACATGCAGGTCGCAGCAGCTTAACAAGACGCTTTAAATGCCCCTTGGAAGAGACATGCAGGTCGCAGTAGCTTAACAAAACGGTTTAAATGCCCCTTGGAAGAGACGTGCAGGTCGCAGTAGCTTAACTAGACGGTTTAAATGCCCCTTGCAAGAGACATGCAGGTCGCATTAGCTTAACATGACGATTTAAATGCCCCTTGGAAGAAACGTGCAGGTCGCAGTAGCTTAAAAAGACCGTTTAAATGCCCCTTGTAAAAGACGATAAGGTCGCAGTAGCTTAACAAGACGTTTTAAATGCCCCTTGGAAGAGCGATGGAGGTCGCAGTAGCTTAACAAGATGGTTTAAATGCCCCTTGGAAGAGACACGCTGGACGCAGTAGCTTAATAAGAAGGTTTAAATGACCCTTGGAAGAGACGTGCAGGTCGCAGTATCTTAACAAGACGGTTTAAATGCCCCTTGGAAGAGAAATGCTGGTCGTATTAGCTTAAAAAGACGGTTTAAATGCCCCTTGGAAGAGACGTGCAGGTCTCAGTAGCATAACAAGACTGTTTAAAAGCCCCTTGGAAGAGACATGCAGGTCGCATTAGCTTAACATGACGATTTAAATGCCCCTTGGAAGAAACGTGCAGGTCGCAGTAGCTTAAAAAGACCGTTTAAATGCCCCTTGTAAAAGACGATAAGGTCGCAGTAGCTTAACAAGACGTTTTAAATGCCCCTTGGAAGAGCGATGGAGGTCGCAGTAGCTTAACAAGATGGTTTAAATGCCCCTTGGAAGAGACACGCTGGACGCAGTAGCTTAATAAGAAGGTTTAAATGACCCTTGGAAGAGACGTGCAGGTCGCAGTATCTTAACAAGACGGTTTAAATGCCCCTTGGAAGAGAAATGCTGGTCGTATTAGCTTAAAAAGACGGTTTAAATGCCCCTTGGAAGAGACGTGCAGGTCTCAGTAGCATAACAAGACTGTTTAAAAGCCCCTTGGAAGAGCGGTGGAGATCGCAGTAGCTTAAAAAGACGGTTTAAATGCCCCTTGGAAGAGACGTGCAGGTCGCAGTAGCTTAACAAGACGGTTTAAATGCCCCTTGGAAGAGCGGTGGTGGTCGCAGTAGCTTAACAAGACGGTTTACATGCTCCTTGGAAGAGACGTGCAGGTCGCAGTAGCTTAATAAGAAGGTCTAAATGCCCCTTGGAAGAGACATGCAGGTCGCAGTAGCTTAACAAGACGGTTTAAATGCCCTTTGGAAGAGACGTGCAGGTCACAGTAGCTTAGCAAGACGGTTTAAATGCCCCTTGGAAGAGACGTGCAGGTCGCAGTAGCTTAACAAGACGGTTTAAATGCCCCTTGGAAGAGACGTGCTGGTCGCAGCAGCTTAACAAGATAGTTTAAATTCCCCTTGAAAGAGCGCTGGAGGTCGCAGTAGCTTAACAAGACAGTTTAAATACCCCTTGGAAGAGACGTGCAGGTCGTAGTAGCTTAACAAGACGGTTTAAATGTCCCTTGGAAGAGACGTGCAGGTCGCAGTAGCTTAACAAGACGGTTTAAATGCCCCTTGGAAGAGAAGTCAAGTTGCAGTAGCTTAACGAGACGGTTTAAATGCCACTTGGAAGAGCGGTGGAGGTCACAGTAGCTTAACAAGACAGTTTAAATGGCCCTTGGAAGAGATGTGCAGGTCGCAGTAGCTTAATAAGAAGGTTTAAATGCCCCTTGGAAGAGCCGTGCAGGTCGCAGTAGATTAACAAGACGGTTTAAATGCCCCTTGGAAGATACGTGCAGGTCACAGTAGCTTCACAAGACAGTTTAAATCCCCCTTGGTAGAGATGTGCAGGTTGCAGTAGCTTAACAAGACCATTTAAATGCCCCATGGAATAGGCTTGCTGGTCGCAGTAGCTTACCAAGACGGTTTAAATGCCTCTTGGATGAGACGTGCAGGTCACAGTAGCTTAACAAGACGGTTTAAATTCCCCTTGGAAGAGACGTGCAGGTCGCAGTAGCTTAACAAGACGGTTTAAATGCCCCTTGGAAGAGACGTGTAGGTCGCAGTAGCTTAATAAGACGGTTTAAATCCCTTTTGGAAGAGACATGCAGGTCGCAGCAGCTTAACAAGACGCTTTAAATGCCCCTTGGAAGAGACATGCAGGTCGCAGTAGCTTAACATGACGATTTAAATGCCCCTTGGAAGAAACATGCAGGTCGTAGTAGCTTAACAAGACGGTTTAAATGCCCCTTGGAAGAGAAGTGCAGGTCGCAGTAGCTTAACAAGACGGTTTAAATGCCACATGGAAGAGCGGTGGAGGTCGCAGTAAATTAACAAGACAGTTTAAATGCCCCTTGGAAAAGTGGTGGAGGTTACAGTAGCTTAACAAGACGGTTTAAATGCCCCTTGGAAGAGACGTGCAAGTTGCAGTAGCTTAACAAGACGGTTTAAATGCCCCTTGGAAGAGACGTGCAGGTCGCAGTAGCTTAACAAGACGGTTTAAATGCCCCTTGGAAGAGACGTGCAGGTCGAAGTAGCTTAACAAGATAGTTTAAATTCCCCTTGGAAGAGCGATGGAGGTCGCAGTAGCTTAACAAGACAGTTTAAATACCCCTTGGAAGAGACGTGCAGGTCGTAGTAGCTTAACAAGATGGTTTAAATGTCCCTTGGAAGAGACGTGCAGGTCGCAGTAGCTTAACAAGACGGTTTAAATGCCCCTAGGAAGAGAAGTGGAAGTTGCAGTAGCTTAACAAGACGGTTTAAAAGCCACTTGGAAGAGCGGTGGAGGTCACAGTAGCTTAACAAGACAGTTTAAATGGCCCTTGGAAGAGATGTGCAGGTCGCAGTAGCTTAAATAGACGGTTTAAATGTGCCTTGGAAGAGACGTGCAGGTTGCAGTAGCTCAACAAGACAGTTTAAATGCCCCTTGGAAGAGACGTGCAGGTTGCAGTAGCTTAACAAGACAGTTTAAATGCCCCTTGGAAGAGACGAGCAGGCTGCAGTAGCTTAACAAGATGGTTTAAATGCCCCTTGGAAGAGCGGTGAAGGTCACAATAGCTTAACAAGACAGTTTAAATGCCCCTTGGAAGAGAAGTGCAGGTAGCAGTAGCTTAACAAGACGGATTAAATGCCCCTTGGAAGAGCAATGGAAGTCATAGTAGCTTAACAAGATGCTTTAAATGCCCTTTGGAACAGCGGTGGAGGTCGCAGTAGCTTAAAAAAACGGTTTAAATGCCCCTTGGAAGAGCGGTGGAGGTCGCAGTAGCTTAACAAGACAGCTTAAATGCCCCTTGGAAGAGACGTGAAGGTCGCAGTAGCTTAACAAGACGGTTAAAATGCCCCTTGGAAGAGACGTGCCGGTCGCAGAAGATTAACAAGACGGTTTAAATGCCCCTTGGAAGAGAAGTGCAGTTCGCAGTAGCTTAACAAGACAGTTTAAATGCCCCTTGGAAGAGACGTGCAAGTCGCAGAAGCTTAACAAGACGGTTTAAATGCCCCTTGGAAGAGACGTGCAGTTCGCAATAGCTTAACAAGACGGATTAAATGCCCCTTGGCAGAGACGTGCAGGTCACAGTAGCTTAACAAGATGGTTAAAATGCCCTTTGGAAGAGCGGTGGAGGTCGCAGTAGCTTAACAAGACGGTTTAAATGCCCCTTGGAAGAGACGTGCAGATCGCAGTAGCTTAACAAGATGGTTTAAATGCCCCTTGGAAGAGCGGTGGAGGTCGCAGTAGCTTAACAAGACGGTTTAAATGCCCCTTGGAAGAGACGTGCAGGTCGCAGTAGCTTAACAAGACGGTTTAAATACCCTTTGGTAGAGTAGAGCAGGTCGCAGTAGCTTAATAAGACGGTTTAAATGCCCCTTGGTAGAGCGGTGGAGGTCACAGTAGCTTAACAAGATGGTTTAAATGCCCCTTGGAAGAGACATGCAGGTCGCAGCAGCTTAACAAGATGATTTAAATGCCCCTTGGAAGAGACGTGCAGGTCCCACTAGCCTAACAAGACAGATTAAATGCCCCTTGGAAGAGACATGCAGGTCGCAGTAGCTTAACAAGACGGTTTAAATTCCCCTTGGAAAAGTGGTGGAGGTTACAGTAGCTAAACAAGAAGGTTTAAATGCCCCTTGGAAGAGACGTGCAAGTCGCAGTAGCTTAACAAGACGGTTTAAATGCCCCTTGGAAGAGACGTGGAGGTCGCAGTAGCTTAAAAAGATGGTTTAAATGCCCCTTGGAAGAGACATGCAGGTCGCAGTAGCTTAACAAGACGGTTTAAATGCCCCTTGGAAAAGTGGTGGAGGTTACAGTAGCTTAACAAGATGTTTTAAATGCCCCTTGGAAGAGACGTGCAGGTCGCAGTAGCTTAACAAGACGGTTTAAATGCCCCTTGGAAGAGCGGTGGTGGTCGCAGTAGCTTAAAAAGACGGTTTACATGCTCCTTGGAAGAGACGTGGACGTCACAGTAGCTTAATAAGAAGGTTTAAATGCCCTTGTAAGAGACATGCAGGTCGCAGTAGCTTAACAAGACGGTTTAAATTCCCCTTGGAAGAGACGTGCAGGTCGCAGTAGCTTAACAAGACGGTTTAAAAGCCCCTTGGTAGAGACGTGTAGGTCGCAGTAGCTTAATAAGACGGTTTAAATCCCTTTTGGAAGAGACATGCAGGTCGCAGCAGCTTAACAAGACGCTTTAAATGCCACATGGAAGAGCGGTGGAGGTCGCAGTAAATTAACAAGACAGTTTAAATGCCCCTTGGAAAAGTGGTGGAGGTTACATTAGCTTAACAAGACGGTTTAAATGCCCCTTGGAAGAGACGTGCACGTTGCAGTAGCTTAACAAGACGGTTTAAATGCCCCTTGGAAGAGACGTGCAGGTCGCAGTAGCTTAACAAGACGGTTTAAATGCCAATTGGAAGAGACGTGCAGGTCGAAGTAGTTTAACAAGATAGTTTAAATTCCCCTTGGAAGAGCGATGGAGGTCGCAGTAGCTTAAAAAGACAGTTTAAATACCCCTTGGAAGAGACGTGCAGGTCGTAGTAGCTTAACAAGATGGTTTAAATGTCCCTTGGAAGAGACGTGCAGGTCGCAGTAGCTTAACAAGACGGTTTAAATGCCCCTTGGAAGAGACGTGGAGGTCGCAGTAGCTTAAAAAGATGGTTTAAATGCCCCTTGGAAGAGACATGCAGGTCGCAGTAGCTTAACAAGACAGTTTAAATGCCCCTTGGAAAAGTGGTGGAGGTTACAGTAGCTTAACAAGATGTTTTAAATGCCCCTTGGAAGAGACGTGCAGGTCGCAGTAGCTTAACAAGACGGTTTAAATGCCCCTTGGAAGAGCGGTGGAGGTCGCAGTAGCTTAACAAGATGGTTTAAATGCCCCTTGGAAGAGCGGTGGTGGTCGCAGTAGCTTAAAAAGACGGTTTACATGCTCCTTGGAAGAGACGTGCACGTCACAGTACCTTAATAAGAAGGTTTAAATGCCCTTGGAAGAGACATGCAGGTCGCAGTAGCTTAACAAGACGGTTTAAATTCCCCTTGGAAGAGACGTGCAGGTCGCAGTAGCTTAACAAGACGGTTTAAAAGCCCCTTGGTAGAGACGTGTAGGTCGCAGTAGCTTAATAAGACGGTTTAAATCCCTTTTGGAAGAGACATGCAGGTCGCAGCAGCTTAACAAGACGCTTTAAATGCCACATGGAAGAGCGGTGGAGGTCGCAGTAAATTAACAAGACAATTTAAATGCCCCTTGGAAAAGTGGTGGAGGTTACAGTAGCTTAACAAGACGGTTTAAATGCCCCTTGGAAGAGACGTGCAAGTTGCAGTAGCTTAACAAGACGGTTTAAATGCCCCTTGGAAGAGACGTGCAGGTCGCAGTAGCTTAACAAGTCGGTTTAAATGCCCCTTGGAAGAGACGTGCAGGTCGAAGTAGCTTAACAAGATAGTTTAAATTCCCCTTGGAAGAGTGATGGAGGTCGCAGTAGCTTAAAAAGACAGTTTAAATACCCCTTGGAAGAGACGTGCAGGTCGTAGTAGCTTAACAAGATGGTTTAAATGTCCCTTGGAAGAGACGTGCAGGTCGCAGTAGCTTAACAAGACGGTTTAAATGCCCCTTGGAAGAGAAGTGGAAGTTGCAGTAGCTTAACAAGACGGTTTAAAAGCCACTTGGAAGAGCGGTGGAGGTCGCAGTAGCTTAACAAGACAGTTTAAATGGCCCTTGGAAGAGATGTGCAGGTCGCAGTAGCTTAATAAGAAGGTTTAAATGCCCTTTGGAAGAGCCGTGCAGGTCGCAGTAGATTAACTAGAAAGTTTAAATGCCCCTTGGAAGAGACGTGCAGGTCGCAGTAACTTCACAAGACAGTTTAAATCCCCCTTGGTAGAGATGTGCAGGTTGCAGTAGCTTAACAAGAGCATTTAAATGCCCCATGGAATAGACTTGCAGGTCGCAGTAGCTTACCAAGACGGTTTAAATGCCTCTTGGAAGAGAGGTGCAGGTCACAGTAGCTTAACAAGACGGTATAAATGCCCCTCGGAAAAGTGGTGCAGGTTACAGTAGCTTAACAAGACGGTTTCAATGCCCTTTGGAAGTGACGTGAAAGTCGCAGTAGCTTAAAAAGACGGTTTAAATCGCCTTGGAAGAGACATGCAGGTCGCAGTAGCTTAAATAGACGGTTTAAATGTGCCTTGGAAGAGACGTGCAGGTTGCAGTAGCTTAACAAGACAGTTTAAATGCCCCTTGGAAGAGACGAGCAGGTTGCAGTAGCTTAACAAGACGATTTAAATGCCCCTTGGAAGAGCGGTGAAGGTCACAATAGCTTAACAAGACAGTTTAAATGCCCCTTGGAAGAGAAGTGCAGGTAGCAGTAGCTTAACAAGACGGATTAAATGACCCTTGGAAGAGCAGTGGAAATCGTAGTAGCTTAACAAGACGCTTTAAATGCCCTTTGGAACAGCGGTGGAGGTCGCAGTAGCTTAAAAAAACGGTTTAAATGCCCCTTGGAAGAGCGGAGGAGGTCGCAGTAGCTTAACAAGACGGGTAAAATGCCCCTTGGAAGAGACGTGCCGGTCGCAGAAGATTAACAAGACGGTTTAAATGCCCCATGGAAGAGAAGTGCAGTTCGCAGTAGCTTAACAAGACTTTTTAAATGCCCCTTGGAAGAGAAGTGCAAGTCGCAGAAGCTTAACAAGACGGTTTAAATGCCCCTTGGAAGAGCGGAGGAGGTCGCAGTAGCTTAACAAGACGGGTAAAATGCCCCTTGGAAGAGACGTGCCGGTCGCAGAAGATTAACAAGATGGTTTAAATGCCCCTTGGAAGAGACGTGCAGTTCGCAGTAGCTTAACAAGACGGATTAAATGCCCCTTGGCAGAGACGTGCAGGTCACAGTAGCTTAACAAGATGGTTAAAATGCCCTTTGGAAGAGCGGTGGAGGTCGCAGTAGCTTAAAAAGACGGTTTAAATGCCCCTTGGAAGAGACGTGCAGATCGCAGTAGCTTAACAAGACGGTTTAAATGCCCCTTGGAAGAGCGGTGGAGGTCGCAGTAGCTTAACAAGACGGTTTAAATGCCCCTTGGAAGAGACGTGCAGGTCGCAGTAGCTTAACAAGACGTTTTAAATACCCTTTGGTAGAGTAGAGCAGGTCGCAGTAGCTTAATAAGACGGTTTTAATGCCCCTTGGTAGAGCGGTGGAGGTCAAAGTAGCTTAACAAGATGGTTTAAATGCCCCTTGGAAGAGACATGCAGGTCGCAGCAGCTTAACAAGATGATTTAAATGCCCCTTGGAAGAGACGTGCAGGTCCCACTAGCTTAACAAGACAGATTAAATGCCCCTTGGAAGAGACATGCAGGTCGCAGTAGCTTAACAAGACGGTTTAAATGCCCCTTGGAAAAGTGGTGGAGGTTACAGTAGCTAAACAAGAAGGTTTAAATGCCCCTTGGAAGAGACGAGCAAGTCGCAGTAGCTTAACAAGACGGTTTAAATGCCCCTTGGAAGAGACGTGGAGGTCGCAGTAGCTTAGAAAGATGGTTTAAATGCCCCTTGGAAGAGACATGCAGGTCGCAGTAGCTTAACAAGACGGTTTAAATGCCCCTTGGAAAAGTGGTGGAGGTTACAGTAGCTTAACAAGACGTTTTAAATGCCCCTTGGAAGAGACGTGCAGGTCGCAGTAGCTTAACAAGACGGTTTAAATGCCCCTTGGAAGAGCGGTGGAGGTCGCAGTAGCTTAACAAGATGGTTTAAATGCCCCTTGGAAGAGCGGTGGTGGTCGCAATAGCTTAAAAAGACGGTTTACATGCTCCTTGGAAGAGACGTGCAGGTCACAGTAGCTTAATAAGAAGGTTTAAATGCCCCTTGGAAGAGACGTGCAGGTCTCAGTAGCATAACAAGACTGTTTAAAAGCCCCTTGGAAGAGCGGTGGAGGTCGCAGTAGCTTAAATAGACGGTTTAAATGCCCCTTGGAAGAGACGTGCAGGTCGCAGTAGCTTAACAAGACGGTTTAAATGCCTCTTGGAAGAGCGGTGGTGGTCGCAGTAGCTTAACAGGACGGTTTACATGCTCCTTGGAAGAGACGTGCAGGTCGCAGTAGCTTAATAAGAAGGTTTAAATGCCCCTTGGAAGAGACATGCAGGTCGCAGTAGCTTAACAAGACGGTTTAAATGCCCTTTGGAAGAGACGTGCAGGTCGCAGTAGCTTAACAAGACGGTTTAAATGCCCCTTGGAAGAGACGTGCTGGTCGCAGTAGCTTAACAAGATAGTTTAAATTCCCCTTGGAAGAGCGCTGGAGGTCGCAGTAGCTTAACAAGACAGTTTAAATACCCCTTGGAAGAGACGTGCAGGTCGCAGTAGCTTCACAAGACAGTTTAAATCCCCCTTGGTAGAGACGTGCAGGTTGCAGTAGCTTAACAAGAGCATTTAAATGCCCCATGGAATAGGCTTGCAGGTCGCAGTAGCTTACCAAGACGGTTTAAATGCCTCTTGGATGAGACGTGCAGGTCACAGTAGCTTAACAAGACGGTTTAAATGCCCCTCGGAAAAGTGGTGGAGGTTACAGTAGCTTAACAAGACGGTTTAAATGCCCCTTGGAAGAGAAGTCAAGTTGCAGTAGCTTAACAAGACGGTTTAAATGCCACTTGGAAGAGCGGTGGAGGTCACAGTAGCTTAACAAGACAGTTTAAATGGCCCTTGGAAGAGATGTGCAGGTCGCAGTAGCTTAATAAGAAGGTTTAAATGCCCCTTGGAAGAGCCGTGAAGGTCGCAGTAGATTAACAAGACGGTTTAAATGCCCCTTGGAAGAGACGTGCAGGTCGCAGTAGCTTCACAAGACAGTTTAAATCCCCCTTGGTAGAGACGTGCAGGTTGCAGTAGCTTAACAAGAGCATTTAAATGCCCCATGGAATAGGCTTGCAGGTCGCAGTAGCTTACCAAGACGGTTTAAATGCCTCTTGGATGAGACGTGCAGGTCACAGTAGCTTAACAAGACGGTTTAAATGCCCCTCGGAAAAGTGGTGGAGGTTACAGTAGCTTAACAAGACGGTTTCAATGCCCCTTGGAAGTGACGTGCAAGTCGCAGTAGCTTAAAAAGACGGTTTAAATGCGCCTTGGAAGAGACATGCAGGTCGCAGTAGCTTAAATAGATGGTTTAAATGTGCCTTGGAAGAGACGTGCAGGTCACAGTAGCTTAACAAGACGGTTTAAATGCCCCTTGGAAGAGACGAGCAGGTTGCAGTAGCTTAACAAGACGGTTTAAATGTCCCTTGGAAGAGCGGTGGAGGTCACAATAGCTTAACAAGACTATATAAATGCCCCTTGGAAGAGAAGTGCAGGTCGCAGTAGCTTAACAAGACGGATTAAATGCCCCTTGGAAGAGCAGTGGAAGTCGTAGTAGCTTAACAAGACGCTTTAAATGCCCTTTGGAAGAGCGATGGAGGTCGCAGTAGCTTAACAAGACAGCTTAAATGCCCCTTGGAAGAGACGTGAAGGTCGCAGTAGCTTAACAAGACGGTTAAAATGTCCCTTGGAAGAGACGTGCCGGTCGCAGAAGCTTAACAAGACGGTTTAAATGCCCCTTGGAAGAGAAGTGCAGTTCGCAGTAGCTTAACAAGACAGTTTAAATGCCCCTTGGAAGAGACGTGCAAGTCGCAGAAGTTTAACAAGACGGTTTAAATGCCCCTTGGAAGAGACGTGTGTAGCACCCCGAGGACTCGGCTGCTACAGGGGTATTGCACCTCGAACCAGAGTTGTGGTATTCCACTCCCGGGTAAGGATGGAGTGTGGGACTGAGCTCAGCAAGCTGCATGCACTACACTCATCCCATTTCCGGGGGACAGAACAACGGTACTCCCACCAGCTAGATGTGCAGGTACGACAGCGTCTGTCCCTGGCTGGAGTGGGAGGGGGGGAGGAACATCCCAGTAGTGTAGGAGCAGACAGGGGAGGGACTCTGGGCATAGGTAGGAGCCCATTGGTTGCATTGTCACCAGGGCTCGGGTGTCAGAGGGAGTATATAAGGTGGGCACCATCTTTAGACAGGGTTCAGTTCAGTCTGAGTAGAAGCTGAGGGAGAGTTCAGCCAGAGAGGGCTGACAGGGAGCTGTGGCTCCGGCTGGGCCCAGCTCCAGAGCCAGGCCTGGAGAGAAGGCCTGAAGCAGAGAGAGAGAGAGAAGGAAGAAACAGAAACACCAAGAAAGGCCCAGAGACGCAAGAGCAGAGGGAACCCTGAGATCCCACGAGAGAACAAGTTAACGGGTGAAGGGTTGGCAGAAAAGGGTACCGGATCCCAAACTGGTAGAGGCTAATCATCCTTAGCCAGGAACCGGAGGTCGTGGTCAAGTTTTGGCACGACCCCTCACCACATCCACCAGGAAGGCACGCCACATAGGGTCAAGGAAACCGGAGAGAGGTTCTACCCCCATAAGGCCCGAGGAAGCCGGACAAAGGTGGGTCCCTGGTGGGGACGGCCAGTAGGAAGGAAGAGAGGGGAGCTCAGGACCACGCTCTGGAACTGCCCGGGAGTTTGCCGAGTCCCGCACCTGGTGGACGCAGCACGGCTCGGGTGGTCACTCTTGGCCGAAGTGACCGGAGCAACACCTGTGAGTAAAAGCCTTGAAACTGCACCACACGTCTCTGAGCTTCCTTGCTGCACCATCACTACCACTATCATCCACATCTGCTGCCCTGAGGCCATACCCCTCCCGTTGGGGGTTATACCATCTACGCTGCACAACCATATCACCGGTCTCAGCGGTCTGCCCTGCAGCGGCGGCCTCATAGCCGCAATCAACGGGTGGCGTAGTCGAACACCGTACCATCTTCTGCTAAAGACTGCCACTCAGTTTGACTCCCTGGGCACGGACCGGGTCACCACCACGAGACTACTACCCCCAACAGATCCGGCTCCGGGTAAGCCCTCGCGCGCGCAACGCTACTCAGCACAGGCCCAGGGGTGCGTCAACTTTGGCGTAGTCGGCAGGATTACGTGCCCGCAACCACCGGGTACTGCGTGCCTGAAGAGAAGTTCACAATTACCTCAAAAAGGAGTCTCCCGCCAATTCCGGAGGGTTCCCGCCATCGGACACCGTCCGGAGTCGTTTCCCGCCGTTTGCCCGCCATCTGTAGCCTTTGCCCGCCATCCTCGAAGTTTCCCGCCATCCGGCGCCATCTTCTGCCTTCTTCCCGCCATCCGTGGAGTTTTCCCGCCATCAGGAGACAATTCCCGCCATCTGGGACAGTTTCCCGCCCTGGCAGAGTGGACGCCATTATGGGCGTGCCAGAGGGTGGCAAGAGACCACCTCCCATCGTCGGCGTGGTCCCAGAAGAGCGCCAAAAGCGGGCACCGCCCCCACCAGCAGAGACTGCAGTGATGAAAATGTCCATCAGCGTGGGAGGGTTGCCCCTGAAGCTGACAGTCACCAAGTTGCCCTGGGGCCACTCCCAAGGGGGGCGGATAGAGAACAAAGAGGAGAAGATGGGTGTGGCCTGGAGGAGTCTGGAGAGATCGCACCCGGAGATGGAGGAAGAGGCGAGCGGCGCCGACCCCGTGGTCCGGAGCCTGCTGCAGGCTGCCACCCCAGAAGGCCTGGTGGAGATCCTTGCACAGCTCCCCAGAGATCGGGAGCGTGCACATACCGCGCTGGAGGCTTTGGCCCGGAAGATGGCCCGAGTACAGCAAGAAGCACTAGCCGAGTGGAGAAGGGAGATGGCCCAGCAGGCTGGAACCCGCCAGCCGAGGACGCCACCCGCAACGTGGAGCGTGTCTGCCCCTGAGGATGGTGCAGGACGGACGAAGGCCGGAGACGACGCCGTGGAGGGAGCCGCAGGGATGGAAGCAGGTAATGGGGACGTCATCACCCCGTGCCCAGTAGTCGTAAGCCTGCCCCAGCTCCCCGTCGCAGAGCCCGAAGTCCCCCTCACCGCGCCCGTTGCCGCACCGCCACTGTTTCCAACAAGGCCTCAAGCGACAGGAGCCGCGGCCGCGCCTCGTTCCGCGCCATGCCCCTGGATCCTGAGCGCGGCAAAGGAGGAAGTGCCACCGGCCTGGTCGCAAGGCCGAGTGCCCCCGGGCGCCGCGGTCTCCATAGCACCCTCTATCTCCACAGTGCCGCCGGCCTGGTCGCAAGGCCGAGTACCTCCGGGCGCCGCAGTCCCCGCAGCGTCCTTCTCCCGGCAGGTGCCATACTTGGACCCAGAAAGGATGCCTCCGGCCTGGACGCAAGGCCCATTACTTCCGGGCGCCGCTGCCCCTACAGCACCCTCTACCTCCACCGTGCCACCCCTGGGTGAAGATCTGTATGCGCAACATACTTGCCCGGATGGGCAGCCCTTTGTGTGGCCCCCGGAGTACATTAACCCCCGACTCCGGAAGGAAAGGACCCTGTGTGAGCCCCTGATCCCGGCACCGGCGCCCGCCAAAATTGTCCCGCTCCCGTTGGAGGAAGCCCAATTCGAATGGGACCCCACCGGTGAGGACCTCATGGGGTTCACCAAGGAGACCCGGGCAGCCGCAGCCCGGCGTGAGGAGTGCTGCCGTCATCAGCTAGAGGTCTTCGAGAGAGAACGGCGAGAGAGAAGGACCCGCGAGGAGCAGCTGCAGGTCCAAAGCGCGGAGCAGAAACGCCGGACCCGACGAAACCGCCGTGCGGCCCACGGTCCCCGCGCCACCGGGACTGTAATAAAGTTCCAGCTGGAGCATGGCTGGGGCTTTATCCGGGATCACCGAACCCCCGGCGACGTCTTTGTCACCCGCAGGGATGTCGAGAGCCACCTGCCGGAGGGACACCGCGGACGTAACCTCTACCCGGGTGACGAGGTCACCTTCACCCGGCATCAGTGTGCCAAAGGACCCTACGCCCTCCACGTGCACCGGCTGACTGAGGAGGAGTTGCAGTGTGAGGAAGACCAAGAGGACCCGGACGGGTCTGAAGACTACCCTCAGGAGGAGACAAGGAGAGGACACCGCTGCTGAAGGGAAGTAGCATAAACTGAAACTGTATATAGTTACCCGTCAGGGTACTTGTCATGCTGCTAATTAGAGTGTGGTCCCCGTTGGGACTAGTGTGGAACTGTTAAAGAACTGTTTCCTGTGTGCCCCTATCCCTAACCAGGCTGAGGACTGTGAGCAGCCATTCCCTTATTCCCCACTGGCCGAGGACTGAGAGCGGCCATACCCTGTAAATAGTTGCGCTTCTTAAGGCGCCCCCTACTGGTTTTATAGAGGAACTGTTTTTCTATTACAGAATTAGTGACTGTTGCACTTTACCTGGTCACAAGTTGCACGGTGGCCAGGGATCAAGGACGTACTAGTCAAGAATGTTTTATATGAAAAGGTTTATATTATGCTAAAAGAGTTAATATTATTTTATAATGTGTCCGTAACGTTTTATACCAGTAACATGCTAAGAGAAAAGTACCTCCCATAAAGGGATAAGTTAAAAGTTGATATATTTTATATGTAAGTGCACTTTAAAAAATTTTGTATGTTTTGTTTTATTCTTTTACAGCCCGAGGACGTGCTGTGATTTACCAGGGGGGAATGTAGCACCCCGAGGACTCGGCTGCTACAGGGGTATTGCACCTCGAACCAGAGGTGTGGTATTCCACTCCCGGGTAAGGATGGAGTGTGGGACTGAGCTCAGCAAGCTGCGTGCACTACACTCATCCCATTTCCGGGGGACAGAACAACGGTACTCCCACCAGCTAGATGTGCAGGTACGACAGCGTCTGTCCCTGGCTGGAGTGGGAGGGGGGGAGGAACATCCCAGTAGTGTAGGAGCAGACAGGGGAGGGACTCTGGGTATAGGTAGGAGCCCATTGGTTGCATTGTCACCAGGGCTCGGGTGTCAGAGGGAGTATATAAGGTGGGCACCATCTTTAGACAGGGTTCAGTTCAGTCTGAGGAGAAGCTGAGGGAGAGTTCAGCCAGAGAGGGCTGACAGGGAGCTGTGGCTCCGGCTGGGCCCAGCTCCAGAGCCAGGCCTGGAGAGAAGGCCTGAAGCAGAGAGAGAGAGAGAAGGAAGAAACAGAAACACCAAGAAAGGCCCAGAGACACAAGAGCAGAGGGAACCCTGAGATCCCACGAGAGAACAAGTTAACGGGTGAAGGGTTGGCAGAAAAGGGTACCGGATCCCAAACTGGTAGAGGCTAATCATCCTTAGCCAGGAACCGGAGGTCGTGGTCAAGTTTTGGCACGACCCCTCACCACATCCACCAGGAAGGCACGCCACATAGGGTCAGGGAAACCGGAGAGAGGTTCTACCCCCATAAGGCCCGAGGAAGCCGGACAAAGGTGGGTCCCTGGTGGGGACGGCCAGTAGGAAGGAAGAGAGGGGAGCTCAGGACCACGCTCTGGAACTGCCCGGGAGTTGGCCGAGTCCCGCACCTGGTGGACGCAGCACGGCTCGGGTGGTCACTCTTGGCCGAAGTGACCGGAGCAACACCTGTGAGTAAAAGCCTTGAAACTGCACCACTTGTCTCTGAGCTTCCTTGCTGCACCATCACTACCACCATCATCCACATCTGCTGCCCTGAGGCCATACCCCTCCCATTGGGGGTTATACCATCTACGCTGCACAACGATATCACCGGCCTCAGCGGTCTGCCCTGCAGCGGCGGCCTCATAGCCGCAATCAACGGGTGGCGTAGTCGAACACCGTACCATCTTCTGCTAAAGACTGCCACTCAGTTTGACTCCCTGGGCACGGACCGGGTCACCGCCACGAGACTACTACCCCCAACAGATCCGGCTCCGGGTAGGCCCTCGCGCGCGCAACGCTACTCAGCACAGGCCCAGGGGTGCGTCACGTGCAGTTCGCAGTAGCTTAACAACACGGGTTAAATGACCCTTGGAAGAGCAGTGGAGGTCGCAGTAGCTTAACAAGACGGTTTAAATGCCCCTTGGCAGAGACGTGGAGGTCTCAGTAGCTTAACAAGATGGTTAAAATGCCATTTGGAAGAGCGGTGGAGGTCGCAGTAGCTTAACAAGACGGTTTAAATGCCCCTTGGAAGAGACGTGCAGATCGCAGTAGCTTAACAAGACGGTTTAAATGCCCCTTGGAAGAGCGGTGGAGGTCGCAGTAGCGTAACAAGACGGTTTAAATGCCCCTTGGAAGAGACGTGCAGGTCGCAGTAGCTTAACAAGACGGTTTAAATACCCTTTGGTAGAGTAGAGCAGGTCGCAGTAGCTTAAGAAGACGGATTAAATGCCCCTTGGAAGAGACATGCAGGTCGCAGTAGCTTAACAAGACTGTTTAAATGCCCCTTGGAAAAGTGGTGGAGGTTACAGTAGCTAAACAAGAAGGTTTAAATACCCCTTGGAAGAGACGTGCAAGTCGAAGTAGCTTAAGAAGACGGTTTAAATGCCCCTTGGAAGAGACGTGCAGGTCGCAGTAGCTTAAAAAGATGGTTTAAATGCCCCTTGGAGGAGACATGCAGGTCGCAGTAGCTTAACAAGACGGTTTAAATGCCCCTTGGAAAAGTGGTGGAGGTTACAGTAGCTTAACAAGTCGGTTTAAATGCCCCTTGGAAAAGACGTGCAGGTCGCAGTAGCTTAACAAGACGGTTTAAATGCCCCTTCGAAGAGCGGTGGAGGTCGCAGTAGCTTAACAAGACGGTTTAAATGCCCCTTGGAAGAGCGGTGGTGGTCGCAGTAGCTTAACAAGATGGTTTAAATGTTCCTTGGAAGAGACGTGCAGGTCGCAGTAGCTTAATAAGAAGGTTTAAATGCTCCTTGGAAGAGACATGCAGGTCGCAGAAGCTTAACAAGACGGTTTAAATTCCCCTTGGAAGAGACGTGCAGGTCCCAGTAGGTTAACAAGACGGTTTAAATGCCACTTGGAAGAGACGTGCAGGTCGCAGCAGCTTAACAAGACGCTTTAAGTGCCCCTTGGAAGAGACGTGCAGGTCGCAGTAGCTTAACAAAACGGTTTAAATGCCTCTTGGAAGAGACGTGCAGGTCGCAGTAGCTTAACAAGACGGTTTAAATGCCCCTTGCAAGAGACATGCAGGTCGCAGTAGCTTAACATGACGATTTAAATGGCCCTTGGAAGAAACGTGCAGGTCGCAGTAGCTTAACAAGACCGTTTAAATGCCCCTTGTAAAAGACGATAAGGTCGCTGTAGCTTAACAAGACGTTTTAAATGCCCCTTGGAAGAGCGGTGGAGGTCGCAGTAGCTTAACAAGATGGTTTAAATGCCCCTTGGAAGAGACACGCAGGACGCAGTAGCTTAATAAGAAGGTTTAAATGACCCTTGGTAGAGACGTGCAGGTCGCAGTAGCTTAACAAGACGGTTTAAATGCCCCTTGGAAGAGACGTGCAGGTCGCAGTAGCTTAACAAGACGGTTTAAATGCCCCTTGGAAGAGACGTGCAGATCGAAGTAGCTTAACAAGATAGTTTAAATTCCCCTTGGAAGAGCGCTGGAGGTCGCAGTAGCTTAACAAGACAGTTTAAATACCCCTTGGAAGAGACGTGCAGGTCATAGTAGCTTAACAAGACGGTTTAAATGTCCCTTGGAAGAGACGTGCAGGTCGCAGTAGCTTAACAAGACGGTTTAAATGCCCCTTGGAAGAGAAGTGCAAGTTGCAGTAGCTTAACAAGACGGTTTAAATGCCACTTGGAAGAGCGGTGGAGGTCACAGTAGCTTAACAAGACAGTTTAAATGGCCCTTGGAAGAGATGTGCAGGTCGCAGTAGATTAACTAGATGGTTTAAATGCCCCTTGGAAGAGACGTGCAGGTCGCAGTAGCTTCACAAGACAGTTTAAATCCCCCTTGGTAGAGACGTGCAGGTTGCAGTAGCTTAACAAGAGCATTTAAATGCCCCATGGAATAGGCTTGCAGGTCGCAGTAGCTTACCAAGACGGTTTAAATGCCTCTTGGAAGAGACATGCAGGTCACAGTAGCTTAACAAGACGGTTTAAATGCCCCTCGGAAAAGTGGTGGAGGTTACAGTAGCTTAACAAGACGGTTTCAATGCCCCTTGGAAGTGACGTGAAAGTCGCAGTAGCTTAAAAAGACGGTTTAAATGAGCCTTGGAAGAGACATGCAGGTCGCAGTAGCTTAAATAGACGGTTTAAATGTGCCTTGGAAGAGACGTGCAGGTTGCAGTAGCTTAACAAGACGGTTTAAATGCCCCTTGGAAGAGACAAGCAGGTTGCAGTAGCTTAACAAGACGGTTTAAATGCTCCTTGGAAGAGCGGTGAAGGTCACAATAGCTTAACAAGACAGTTTAAATGCCCCTTGGAAGAGAAGTGCAGGTAGCAGTAGCTTAACAAGACGGATTAAATGCCCCTTGGAAGAGCAGTGGAAGTCGTAGTAGCTTAACAAGACGCTTTAAATGCCCTTTGGAAGAGCGGTGGAGGTCGCAGTAGCTTAAAAAAACGGTTGAAATGCCCCTTGGAAGAGCGGTGGAGGTCTCAGTAGCTTAACAAGACAGCTTAAATGCCCCTTGGAAGAGACGTGAAGGTCGCAGTAGCTTAACAAGACGGTTATAATGCCCCTTGGAAGAGACGTGCCGGTCGCAGAAGCTTAACAAGACGGTTTAAATGCCCTTGGAAGAGAAGTGCAGTTCGCAGTAGCTTAACAAGACAGTTTAAATGCCCCTTGGAAGAGACGTGCAAGTCGCAGAAGCTTAACAAGACGGTTTAAATGCCCCTTGGAAGAGACGTGCAGTTCGCAGTAGCTTGACAAGACGGATTAAATGCCCCTTGGCAGAGACGTGCAGGTCACAGTAGCTTAACAAGATGGTTAAAATGCCCTTTGGAAGAGCGGTGGAGGTCGCAGTAGCTTAACAAGACGGTTTAAATGCCCCTTGGAAGAGACGTGCACGTCGCAGTAGCTTAAAAAGACGGTTTAAATACCTTTGGTAGAGTAGAGCAGGTCGCAGTAGCTTAATAAGACGGTTTAAATGCCCCTTGGTAGAGCGGTGGAGGTCAAAGTAGCTTAACAAGATGGTTTAAATGCCCCTTGGAAGAGACATGCAGGTCGCAGCAGCTTAACAAGATGGTTTAAATGCCCCTTGGAAGAGACGTGCCGGTCCCACTAGCTTAACAAGACGGATTAAATGCCCCTTGGAAGAGACATGCAGGTCGCAGTAGCTTAACAAGACGGTTTAAATGCCCCTTGGAAAAGTGGTGGAGGTTACAGTAGCTAAACTAGAAGGTTTAAATGCCCCTTGGAAGAGACGTGCAAGTCGCAGTAGCTTAACAAGACAATTTAAATGCCCCTTGGAAGAGACGTGCAGGTCGCAGTAGCTTAAAAAGATGGTTTAAATGCCCCTTGGAAGAGACATGCAGGTCGCAGTAGCTTCACAAGACAGTTTAAATCCCCCTTGGTAGAGACGTGCAGGTTGCAGTAGCTTAACAAGAGCATTTAAATGCCCCATGGAATAGGCTTGCAGGTCGCAGTAGCTTACCAAGACGGTTTAAATGCCTCTTGGAAGAGACATGCAGGTCACAGTAGCTTAACAAGACGGTTTAAATGCCCCTCGGAAAAGTGGTGGAGGTTACAGTAGCTTAACAAGACGGTTTAAATGGCCCTTGGAAGAGATGTGCAGGTCGCAGTAGATTAACTAGATGGTTTAAATGCCCCTTGGAAGAGACGTGCAGGTCGCAGTAGCTTCACAAGACAGTTTAAATCCCCCTTGGTAGAGACGTGCAGGTTGCAGTAGCTTAACAAGAGCATTTAAATGCCCCATGGAATAGGCTTGCAGGTCGCAGTAGCTTACCAAGACGGTTTAAATGCCTCTTGGAAGAGACATGCAGGTCACAGTAGCTTAACAAGACGGTTTAAATGCCCCTCGGAAAAGTGGTGGAGGTTACAGTAGCTTAACAAGACGGTTTCAATGCCCCTTGGAAGTGACGTGAAAGTCGCAGTAGCTTAAAAAGACGGTTTAAATGAGCCTTGGAAGAGACATGCAGGTCGCAGTAGCTTAAATAGACGGTTTAAATGTGCCTTGGAAGAGACGTGCAGGTTGCAGTAGCTTAACAAGACGGTTTAAATGCCCCTTGGAAGAGACAAGCAGGTTGCAGTAGCTTAACAAGACGGTTTAAATGCTCCTTGGAAGAGCGGTGAAGGTCACAATAGCTTAACAAGACAGTTTAAATGCCCCTTGGAAGAGAAGTGCAGGTAGCAGTAGCTTAACAAGACGGATTAAATGCCCCTTGGAAGAGCAGTGGAAGTCGTAGTAGCTTAACAAGACGCTTTAAATGCCCTTTGGAAGAGCGGTGGAGGTCGCAGTAGCTTAAAAAAACGGTTGAAATGCCCCTTGGAAGAGCGGTGGAGGTCTCAGTAGCTTAACAAGACAGCTTAAATGCCCCTTGGAAGAGACGTGAAGGTCGCAGTAGCTTAACAAGACGGTTATAATGCCCCTTGGAAGAGACGTGCCGGTCGCAGAAGCTTAACAAGACGGTTTAAATGCCCTTGGAAGAGAAGTGCAGTTCGCAGTAGCTTAACAAGACAGTTTAAATGCCCCTTGGAAGAGACGTGCAAGTCGCAGAAGCTTAACAAGACGGTTTAAATGCCCCTTGGAAGAGACGTGCAGTTCGCAGTAGCTTGACAAGACGGATTAAATGCCCCTTGGCAGAGACGTGCAGGTCACAGTAGCTTAACAAGATGGTTAAAATGCCCTTTGGAAGAGCGGTGGAGGTCGCAGTAGCTTAACAAGACGGTTTAAATGCCCCTTGGAAGAGACGTGCACGTCGCAGTAGCTTAAAAAGACGGTTTAAATACCTTTGGTAGAGTAGAGCAGGTCGCAGTAGTTTAATAAGACGGTTTAAATGCCCCTTGGTAGAGCGGTGGAGGTCAAAGTAGCTTAACAAGATGGTTTAAATGCCCCTTGGAAGAGACATGCAGGTCGCAGCAGCTTAACAAGATGGTTTAAATGCCCCTTGGAAGAGACGTGCCGGTCCCACTAGCTTAACAAGACGGATTAAATGCCCCTTGGAAGAGACATGCAGGTCGCAGTAGCTTAACAAGACGGTTTAAATGCCCCTTGGAAAAGTGGTGGAGGTTACAGTAGCTAAACTAGAAGGTTTAAATGCCCCTTGGAAGAGACGTGCAAGTCGCAGTAGCTTAACAAGACAATTTAAATGCCCCTTGGAAGAGACGTGCAGGTCGCAGTAGCTTAAAAAGATGGTTTAAATGCCCCTTGGAAGAGACATGCAGGTCGCAGTAGCTTAACAAGATGGTTTAAAGGCCCCTTGGAAAAGTGGTGGAGGTTACAGTAGCTTAACAAGACGGTTTAAATGCCCCTTGGAAGAGCGGTGGAGGTCGCAGTAGCTAAACAAGACGGTTTAAATGCCCCTTGGAAGAGCGGTGGTGGTCGCAGTAGCTTAACAAGACGGTTTATATGCTCCTTGGATGAGACGTGCAGGTCGCAGTAGCTTAATAAGAAGGTTTAAATGCTCCTTGGAAGAGACATGCAGTTCGCAGTAGCTTAACAAGACGGTTTAAATTCCCCTTGGAAGAGACGTGCAGGTCGCAGTAGCTTAACAAGACGGTTTAAATGCCCCTTGGAAGAGACGTGAATGTCGCAGTAGCTTAATAAGACGGTTTAAATCCCTTTTGGAAGAGACATGCAGGTCGCAGCAGCTTAACAAGACGCTTTAAATGCCCCTTGGAAGAGACGTGCAGGTCGCAGTAGCTTAACAAAACGGTTTAAATGCCCCTTGGAAGAGACGTGCAGGTCGCAGTAGCTTAACAAGACGGTTTAAATGCCCCTTGCAAGAGACGTGCAGGTCGCAGTAGCTTAACAAAATGGTTTAAATGCCCCTTGGAAGAGACGTGCAGGTCGCAGTAGCTTAACATGACGATTTAAATGCCCCTTGGAAGAAACGTGCAGGTCGCAGTAGCTTAACAAGACCGTTTAAATGCCCCTTGTAAAAGACGATAAGGTCGCTGTAGCTTAACAAGACGTTTTAAATGCCCCTTGAAAGAGCGGTGGAGGTCGCAGTAGCTTAACAAGATGGTTTAAATGCCCCTTGGAAGAGACACGCAGGACGCAGTAGCTTAATAAGAAGGTTTAAATGACCCTTGGAAGAGACGTGCAGGTCGCAGTAGCTTAACAAGACGGTTTAAATGCCCCTTGGAAGAGAACTGCTGATCGCATTAGCTTAAAAAGACGGTTTAAATGCCCCTTGGAAGAGACTTGCAGGTCTCAGTAGCATAACAAGACTGTTTAAAAGCCCCTTGGAAGAGCGGTGGAGGTCGCAGTAGCTTAAAAAGACGGTTTAAATGCCCCTTGGAAGAGACGTGCAGGTCGCAGAAGCTTAACAAGATGGTTTAAACGCCCCTTGGTAGAGATGTGCAGGTCGCAGTAGCTTAACAATACGGTTTAAATGCCCCTTGGAAGAGCGGTGGTGGTCGCAGTAGCTTAACAAGACGGTTTACATGCTCCTTGGAAGAGACGTGCAGGTCGCAGTAGCTTAATAAGAAGGTTTAAATGCCCCTTGGAAGAAACATGCAGGTCGCAGTAGCTTAACAAGACGGTTTAAATGCCCTTTGGAAGAGACGTGCATGTCGCAGTAGCTTAACAAGATAGTTTAAATTCCCCTTGGAAGAGCGCTGGAGGTCGCAGTAGCTTCACAAGACAGTTTAAATACCCCTTGGAAAAGACGTGCAGGTCGTAGTAGCTTAACAAGACGGTTTAAATGTCCCTTGGAAGAGACGTGCAGGTCGCAGTAGATTAACAAGACGGTTTAAATGCCCCTTGGAAGAGACCTGCAGGTCGCAGTAGCTTCACAAGACAGTTTAAATCCCCCTTGGTAGAGACGTGCAGGTTGCAGTAGCTTAACAAGAGCATTTAAATGCCCCATGGAATAGGCTTGCAGGTCGCAATAGCTTACCAAGACGGTTTAAATGCCTCTTGGAAGAGACGTGCAGGTCACAGTAGCTTAACAAGATGGTTTAAATGCCCCTCGGAAGCGACGTGCAAGTCGCAGTAGCTTAAAAAGACGGTTTAAATGCGCCTTGGAAGAGACATGCAGGTCGCAGTAGCTTAAATAGACGGTTTAAATGTTCCTTGGAAGAGACGTGCAGGTCGCAGTAGCTTAACAAGACGGTTTAAATGCCCCTTGGAAGAGACGAGCAGGTTGCAGCAGCTTAACAAGACGGTTTAAATGCCCCTTGGAAGAGCGGTGGAGGTCACAGTAGCTTAACAAGACAGTTTAAATGGCCCTTGGAAGAGACGTGCAAGTCGCAGTAGCTTAACAAGACGGTTTAAATGGCCCTTGGAAGAGATGTGCAGGTCGCAGTAGCTTAATAAGAAGGTTTAAATGCCCCTTGGAAGAGCCGTGCAGGTCGCAGTAGATGAAGAAGACGGTTTAAATGCCCCTTGGAAGAGACGTGCAGGTCGCAGTAGCTTCACAAGACAGTTTAAATCCCCCTTGGTAGAGACGTGCAGGTTGCAGTAGCTTAACAAGAGCATTTAAATGCCCCATGGAATAGGCTTGCAGGTCGCAGTAGCTTACCAAGACGGTTTAAATGCCTCTTGGAAGAGCGGTGGAGGTCGCAGTAGCTTAAAAAGACGGTTTAAATGCCCCTTGGAAGAGACGTGCAGGTCACAGAAGCTTAACAAGATGGTTTAAACGCCCCTTGGTAGAGACGTGCAGGTCGCAGTAGCTTAACAATACGGTTTAAATGCCCCTTGGAAGAGCGGTGGTGGTCGCAGTAGCTTAACAAGACGGTTTACATGCTCCTTGGAAGAGACGTGCAGGTCGCAGTAGCTTAATAAGAAGGTTTAAATGCCCCTTGGAAGAAACATGCAGGTCGCAGTAGCTTAACAAGACGGTTTAAATGCCCTTTGGAAGAGACGTGCATGTCGCAGTAGCTTAACAAGACGGTTTAAATGCCCCTTGGAAGAGACGTGCAGGTCGCAGTAGCTTAACAAGACGGTTTAAATGTCCCTTGGAAGAGACGTGCAGGTCGCAGTAGCTTAACAAGATAGTTTAAATTCCCCTTGGAAGAGCGCTGGAGGTCGCAGTAGCTTAACAAGACAGTTTAAATACCCCTTGGAAGAGACGTGCAGGTCGTAGTAGCTTAACAAGACGGTTTAAATGTCCCTTGGAAGAGATGTGCAAGTCGCAATAGCTTAACAAGACGCTTTAAATGCCCCTTGGAAGAGAAGTGCAAGTTGCAGTAGCTTAACAAGACGGTTTAAATGCCACTTGGAAGAGCGGTGGAGGTCACAGTAGCTTAACAAGACAGTTTAAATGGCCCTTGGAAGAGATGTGCAGGTCGCAGTAGCTTAATAAGAAGGTTTAAATGCCCCTTGGAAGAGCCGTGCAGGTCGCAGTAGATTAACAAGACGGTTTAAATGCCCCTTGGAAGAGACCTGCAGGTCGCAGTAGCTTCACAAGACAGTTTAAATCCCCCTTGGTAGAGACGTGCAGGTTGCAGTAGCTTAACAAGAGCATTTAAATGCCCCATGGAATAGGCTTGCAGGTCGCAGTAGCTTACCAAGACGGTTTAAATGCCTCTTGGAAGAGACGTGCAGGTCACAGTAGCTTAACAAGACGGTTTAAATGCCCCTCGGAAAAGTGGTGGAGGTTACAGTAGCTTAACAAGACGGTTTCAATGCCCCTTGGAAGCGACGTGCAAGTCGCAGTAGCTTAAAAAGACGGTTTAAATGCGCCTTGGAAGAGACATGCAGGTCACAGTAGCTTAAATAGACGGTTTAAATGTGCCTTGGAAGAGACGTGCAGGTCGCAGTAGCTTAAGAAGACGGTTTAAATGCCCCTTGGAAGAGACGAGCAGGTTGCAGCAGCTTAACAAGACGGTTTAAATGCCCCTTGGAAGAGCGGTGGAGGTCACAGTAGCTTAACAAGACAGTTTAAATGGCCCTTGGAAGAGACGTGCAAGTCGCAGTAGCTTAACAAGACGGTTTAAATGGCCCTTGGAAGAGATGTGCAGGTCGCAGTAGCTTAATAAGAAGGTTTAAATGCCCCTTGGAAGAGCCGTGCAGGTCGCAGTAGATTAACAAGACGGTTTAAATGCCCCTTGGAAGAGACGTGCAGGTCGCAGTAGCTTCACAAGACAGTTTAAATCCCCCTTGGTAGAGACGTGCAGGTTGCAGTAGCTTAACAAGAGCATTTAAATGCCCCATGGAATAGGCTTGCAGGTCGCAGTAGCTTACCAAGACGGTTTAAATGCCTCTTGGAAGAGACGTGCAGGTCACAGTAGCTTAACAAGACGGTTTAAATGCCCCTCGGAAAAGTGGTGGAGGTTACAGTAGCTTAACAAGACGGTTTCAATGCCCCTTGGAAGTGACGTGCAAGTCGCAGTAGCTTAAAAAGACGGTTTAAATGCGCCTTGGAAGAGACATGCAGGTCGCAGTAGCTTAAGTAGACGGTTTAAATGTGCCTTGGAAGAGACGTGCAGGTCGCAGTAGCTTAACAAGACGGTTTAAATGCCCCTTGGAAGAGACGAGCAGGTTGCAGTAGCTTAACAAGACGGTTTAAATGCCCCTTGGAAGAGCGGTGGAGGTCACAATAGCTTAACAAGACAGGTTAAATGCCCCTTGGAAGAGAAGTGCAGGTAGCAGTAGCTTAACAAGACGGATTAAATGCCCCTTGGAAGACCAGTGGAAGTCGTAGTAGCTTAACAAGACGCTTTAAATGCCCTTTGGAAGAGCGGTGGAGGTCGCAGTAGCTTAAAAAAATGTTTTAAATGCCCCTTGGAAGAGCGGTGGAGGTCGCAGTAGCTTAACAAGACAGCTTAAATGCCCCTTGGAAGAGAAGTGAAGGTCACAGTAGCTTAACAAGACGGTTAAAATGCCCCTTGGAAGAGACGTGCCGGTCGCAGAAGCTTAACAAGACGGTTAAAATGCCCCTTGGAAGAGAAGTGCAGTTCGCAGTAGCTTAACAAGACAGTTTAAATGCCCCTTGGAAGAGATGTGCAAGTCGCAGAAGCTTAACAAGACGGTTTAAATGCCCCTTGGAAGAGACGTGCAGTTCGCAGTAGCTTGACAAGACGGATTAAATGCCCCTTGGCAGAGACGTGCAGGTCACAGTAGCTTAACAAGACGGTTTAAATGCCCCTTGGAAGAGACGTGCAGGTCGCAGTAGCTTAAAAAGACGGTTTAAATACCTTTGGTAGAGTAGAGCAGGTCGCAGGAGCTTAATAAGACAGTTTAATTGCCCCTTGGTAGAGCGGTGGAGGTCACAGTAGCTTAACAAGATGGTTTAAATGCCCCTTGGAAGAGACATGCAGGTCGCAGCAGCTTAACAAGATGGTTTAAATGCCCCTTGGAAGAGACGTGCAGGTCCCACTAGCTTAACAAGACGGATTAAATGCCCCTTGGAAGAGACATGCAGGTCGCAGTAGCTTAACAAGACGGTTAAAATGTCCCTTGGAAAAGTGGTGGAGGTTACAGTAGCTAAACAAGAAGGTTTAAATGCCCCTTGGAAGAGACGTGCAAGTCGCAGTAGCTTAACAAGACGATTTAAATGCCCCTTGGAAGAGACGTGCAGGTCGCAGTAGCTTAAAAAGATGGTTTAAATGCCCCTTGGAAGAGACATGCAGGTCGCAGTAGCTTAACAAGACGGTTTAAAGGCCCCTTGGAAAAGTGGTGGAGGTTACAGTAGCTTAACAAGACGTTTTAAATGCCCCTTGGAAGAGAAGTGCAGGTCGCAGTAGCTTAACAAGACGGTTTAAATGCCCCTTGGAAGAGCGGTGGAGGTCGCAGTAGCTTAACAAGACGGTTTAAATGCCCCTTGGAAGAGCGGTGGTGGTCGCAGTAGCTTAACAAGACGGTTTACATGCTCCTTGGAAGAGACGTGCAGGTCGCAGTAGCTTAATAAGAAGGTTTAAATGCTCCTTGGAAGAGACATGCAGGTCGCAGTAGCTTAACAAGACGGTTTAAATTCCCCTTGGAAGAGACGTGCAGGTCGCAGTAGCTTAACAAGACGGTTTAAATGCCCCTTGGAAGAGACGTGCAGGTCGCATTAGCTTAATAAGACGGTTTAAATCCCTTTTGGAAGAGACATGCAGGTCGCAGCAGCTTAACAAGACGCTTTAAATGCCCCTTGGAAGAGACGTGCAGGTCGCAGTAGCTTAACAAAACGGTTTAAATGCCCCTTGGAAGAGACGTGCAGGTCGCAGTAGCTTAACAAGACGGATTAAATGCCCCTTGCAAGAGACGTGCAGGTCGCAGTAGCTTAACAAAACGGTTTAAATGCCCCTTGGAAGAGACGTGCAGGTCGCAGTAGCTTAACATGACGATTTAAATGCCCCTTGGAAGAAACGTGCAGGTCGCAGTAGCTTAACAAGACCGTTTAAATGCCCCTTGTAAAAGACGATAAGGTCGCTGTAGCTTAACAAGACGTTTTAAATGCCCCTTGGAAGAGCGGTGGAGGTCGCAGTAGCTTAACAAGATGGTTTAAATGCCCCTTGGAAGAGACACGCAGGACGCAGTAGCTTAATAAGAAGGTTTAAATGACCCTTGGAAGAGACGTGCAGGTCGCAGTAGCTTAACAAGACGGTTTAAATGCCCCTTGGAAGAGAACTGCTGATTGCATTAGCTTAAAAAGACGGTTTAAATGCCCCTGGGAAGAGACGTGCAGGTCTCAGTAGCATAACAAGACTGTTTAAAAGCCCCTTGGAAGAGCGGTGGAGGTCGCAGTAGCTTAAAAAGACGGTTTAAATGCCCCTTGGAAGAGACGTGCAGGTCGCAGAAGCTTAACAAGATGGTTTAAACGCCCCTTGGTAGAGACGTGCAGGTCGCAGTAGCTTAACAATACGGTTTAAATGCCCCTTGGAAGAGCGGTGGAGGTCACAATAGCTTAACAAGACAGTTTAAATGCCCCTTGGAAGAGAAGTGCAGGTAGCAGTAGCTTAACAAGACGGATTAAATGCCCCTTGGAAGACCAGTGGAAGTCGTTGTAGCTTAACAAGATGCTTTAAATTCCCTTTGGAAGAGCGGTGGAGGTCGCAGTAGCTTAAAAAAACGGTTTAAATGCCCCTTGGAAGAGCGGTGGAGGTCGCAGTAGCTTAACAAGACAGCTTAAATGCCCCTTGGAAGAGAAGTGAAGGTCGCAGTAGCTTAACAAGACGTTTTAAATGCCCCTTGGAAGAGACGTGCCGGTCGCAGAAGCTTAACAAGACGGTCTAAA
This sequence comes from Phyllobates terribilis, assembly GCF_046119375.1. Taxonomy (NCBI): domain Eukaryota; kingdom Metazoa; phylum Chordata; class Amphibia; order Anura; family Dendrobatidae; genus Phyllobates; species Phyllobates terribilis. The sequence continues at coordinate 8,197,384 of NW_027362804.1, forward strand.
TGCCCCTTGGAAGAGAAGTGCAGTTCGCAGTAGCTTAACAAGACAGTTTAAATGCCCCTTGGAAGAGACGTGCAAGTCGCAGAAGCTTAACAAGACGGTTTAAATGCACCTTGGAAGAGACGTGCAGTTCGCAGTAGCTTAACAAGACGGGTTAAATGCCCCTTGGAAGAGCAGTGGAGGTCGCAGTAGCTTAACAAGGCGGTTTAAATGCCCCTTGGCAGAGACGTGCAGGTCACAGTAGATTAACAAGATGGTTAAAATGCCCTTTGGAAGAGCGGTGAAGGTCGCAGTAGCTTAACAAGATGGTTTAAATGCCCCTTGGAAGAGACGTGCAGATCGCAGTAGCTTAACAAGACGGTTTAAATGCCCCTTGGAAGAGTGGTGGAGGTCGCAGTAGCGTAAGAAGACGGTTTAAATGCCCCTTGGAAGAGACGTGCAGGTCGCAGTAGCTTAACAAGACGGTTTAAATACCCTTTGGTAGAGTACAGCAGGTCGCAGTAGCTTAATAAGACGGTTTAAATGCTCCTTGGTAGAGCGGTGGAGGTCACAGTAGTTTAACAAGATGGTTTAAATGCCCCTTGGAAGAGACATGCAGGTCGCAGCAGCTTAACAAGATGGTTTAAATGCCCCTTGGAAGAGACGTGCAGGTCCCACTAGCTTAACAAGACGGATTAAATGCCCCTTGGAAGAGACATGCAGATCGCAGTAGCTTAACAAGACGGTTTAAATGCCCCTTGGAAAAGTGGTGGAGGTTACAGTAGCTAAACAAGAAGGTTTAAATGCCCCTTGGAAGAGACGTGCAAGTCGCAGTAACTTAACAAGACGGTTTAAATGCCCCTTGGAAGAGACGTGCAGGTCGCAGTAGCTTAAAAAGATGTTTTAAATGCCCCTTGGAAGAGACATGCAGGTCGCAGTAGCTTAACAAGAAGGTTTAAATGCCACTTGGAAAAGTGGTGGAGGTTACAGTAGCTTAACAAGACTGTTTAAATGCCCCTTGGAAGAGCGGTGGAGTTTGCAGTAGCTTAATAAGACGGTTTAAATCCCTTTTGGAAGAAACATGCAGGTCGCAGCAGCTTAACAAGACGCTTTAAATGCCCCTTGGAAGAGACGTGCAGGTCGCAGTAGCTTAACAAAACGGTTTAAATGCCCCTTGGAAGAGACGTGCAGGTCGCAGTAGCTTAACAAGACGGTTTAAATGCCCCTTGCAAAAGACATGTAGGTCGCAGTAGCTTAACAAGACGGTTTAAATGCCCCTTGTAAAAGACGATAAGGTCGCTGTAGCTTAACAAGGCGTTTTAAATGCCCCTTGGAAGAGCGGTGGAGGTCGCAGTAGCTTAACAAGATGTTTTAAATGCCCCTTGGAAGAGACACGCAGGACGCAGTAGCTTAATAAGAAGGATTAAAAGCCCCTTGGAAGAGCGGTGGAGGTCGCAGTAGCTTAAAAAGACGGTTTAAATGCCCCTTGGAAGAGACGTGCAGGTCGCAGAAGCTTAACAAGATTGTTTAAACGCCCCTTGGTAGAGACGTGCAGGTTGCAGTAGCTTAACAAGACGGTTTAAATGCCCTTTGGAAGAGCGGTGGTGGTCGCAGTAGCTTAACAAGACGGTTTACATGCTCCTTGGAAGACACGTGCAGGTCGCAGTAGCTTAATAAGAAGGTTTAAATGCCCTTTGGAAGAGACATGCAGGTCGCAGTAGCTTAACAAGACGGTTTAAATGCCTCTTGGAAGAGACGTGCAGGTCACAGTAGCTTAACAAGACGGTTTCAATGCCCCTTGGAAGTGACGTGCAAGTCGCAGTAGCTTAAAAAGACGGTTTAAATGCGCCTTGGAAGAGACATGCAGGTCGCAGTAGCTTAAATAGATGGTTTAAATGTGCCTTGGAAGAGACGTGCAGGTCGCAGTAGCTTAACAAGAAGGTTTAAATGCCCCTTGGAAGAGACGAGCAGTTTGCAGTAGCTTAACAAGATGGTTTAAATGCCCCTTGGAAGAGCGGTGGAGGTCACAATAGCTTAACAAGACAGTTTAAATGCCCCTTGGAAGAGACGTGCAGGTCACAGTAGCTTAACAAGATGGTTAAAATGCCCTTTGGAAGAGCGGTGGAGGTCGCAGTAGCTTAACAAGACGGTTTAAATGCCCCTTGGAAGAGACGTGCAGATCGCAGTAGCTTAACAAGACGGTTTAAATGCCCCTTGGAAGAGCGGTGGAAGTCGCAGTAGGTTAACAAGACAGTTTAAATGCCCCTTGGAAGGGACGTGCAGGTCGCAGAAGCTTAACAAGACGGTTTAAATACCCTTTGGTAGAGTAGAGCAGGTCGCAGTAGCTTAACAAGACGGTTTAAATGCCCCTTGGTAGAGCGGTGGAGGACGCAGTAGCTTAACAAGATGGTTTAAATGCCCCTTGGAAGAGACATGCAGGTCGCAGCAGCTTAACAAGATGGTTTAAATGCCCCTTGGAAGAGACGTGCAGGTCCCACTAGCTTAACAAGACGGATTAAATGCCCCTTGGAAGAGACATGCAGGTCGCAGTAGCTTAACAAGACGGTTTAAATGCCCCTTGGAAAAGTGGTGGAGGTTACAGTAGCTAAACAAGAAGGTTTAAATGCCCCTTGGAAGAGACGTGCAAGTCGCAGTATCTTAACAAGACGGTTTAAATGCCCCTTGGAAGAGACGTGCAGTTCGCAGTAGCTTAAAAAGATGGTTTAAATGCCCCTTGGAAGAGACATGCAGGTCGCAGTAGCTTAACAAGACGTTTTAAATGCCCCTTGGAAAAGTGGTGGAGGTTACAATAGCTTAACAAGACGGTTTAAATGCCCCTTGGAAGAGACGTGCAGGTCGCAGTAGCTTAACAAGTCGGTTTAAATGCCCCTTGAAAGAGGGGTGGAGGTCGCAGTAGCTTAACAAGACGTTTTAAATGCCCCTTGGAAGAGCGGTGGTGGTCTCAGTAGCTTAACAAGACGGTTTAAATGCTCCTTGGAAGAGACATGCAGGTCGCAGTAGCTTAACAAGACGGTTTAAATTCCCCTTTCAAGAGACGTGCAGGTCGCAGTAGCTTAACAAGACGGTTTAAATGCCCCTTGGAAGAGACGTGCAGGTCGCAGTAGCTTAATAAGACGGTTTAAATCCCTTTTGTAAGAGACATGCAGGTCGCAGCAACATAACAAGACGCTTTAAATGCCCTTTGGAAGAGAAGTGCAGGTCGCAGTAGCTTAACAAAACGGTTTAAATGCTCCTTGCAAGAGACGTGCAAGTCGCAGTAGCTTAACAAGATGGTTTAAATGCCCCTTGCAAGAGACATGCAGGTCGCAGTAGCTTAACATGACGATTTAAATGCCCCTTGGAAGAAACGTGCAGGTCGCTGTAGCTTAACAAGACGTTTTAAATGCCCCTTGGAAGAGCGGTGGAGGTCGCAGTAGCTTAACAAGATGTTTTAAATGCCCCTTGGAAGAGACACGCAGGACCCAGTAGCTTAATAAGAAGGTTTAAATGACCCTTGGAAGAGACGTGCAGGTCGCAGTCGCTTAACAAGACGGTTTAAATGCCCCTTGGAAGAGAAATGCAGGTCGCATTAGCTTAAAAAGACGGTTTAAATGCCCATTGGAAGAGACATGCAGGTCTCAGTAGCATAACAAGACTGTTTAAAAGCCCCTTGGAAGAGCGGTGGAGGTCGCAGTAGCTTAAAAAGACGGTTTAAATGCCCCTTGGAAGAGACGTGCAGGTCGCAGAAGCTTAACAAGATGGTTTAAACGCTCCTTGGTAGAGACGTGCAGGTCGCAGTAGCTTAACGAGATGGTTTAAATGCCCCATGGAAGAGCGGTGGTGGTCGCAGTAGCTTAACAAGACGGTTTACATGCCCCTTGGAAGAGAAATGCAGGTCGCATTAGCTTAAAAAGACGGTTTAAATGCCCCTTGGAAGAGACGTGCAGGTCTCAGTAGCATAACAAGACTGTTTAAAAGCCCCTTGGAAGAGCGGTGGAGGTTGCAGTAGCTTAAAAAGACGGTTTAAATGCCCCTTGGAAGAGACGTGCAGGTAGCAGTAGCTTAACAAGATGGTTTAAACGACCCTTGGTAGAGATGTGCAGGTCGCAGTAGCTTTACGAGACGGTTTAAATGCCCCTTGGAAGAGCGGTGGTGGTCGCAGTAGCTTAACAAGACGGTTTCCATGCTCCTTGGAAGAGACGTGCAGGTCGCAGTAGCTTAATAAGAAGGTTTAAATGCCCCTTGGAAGAGACATGCAGGTCGCAGTAGCTTAACAAGACGGTTTAAATTCCCCTTGGAAGAGACGTGCAGGTCGCAGTAGCTTAACAATACGGTTTAAATGCCCTTTGGAAGAGACGTGCAGGTCGCAGTACCTTAATAAGACGGTTTAAATCTTTTTTGGAAGAGACATGCAGGTCGCAGCAGCTTAACAAGACGCTTTAAATGCCCCTTGGAAGAGACGAGCAGGTTGCAGCAGCTTAACAAGACGGTTTAAATGCCCCTTGGAAGAGCGGTGGAGGTCACAGTAGCTTAACAAGACAGTTTAAATGGCCCTTGGAAGAGACGTGCAAGTCGCAGTAGCTTAACAAGACGGTTTAAATGGCCCTTGGAAGAGATGTGCAGGTCGCAGTAGCTTAATAAGAAGGTTTAAATGCCCCTTGGAAGAGCCGTGCAGGTCGCAGTAGATGAAGAAGACGGTTTAAATGCCCCTTGGAAGAGACGTGCAGGTCGCAGTAGCTTCACAAGACAGTTTAAATCCCCCTTGGTAGAGACGTGCAGGTTGCAGTAGCTTAACAAGAGCATTTAAATGCCCCATGGAATAGGCTTGCAGGTCGCAGTAGCTTACCAAGACGGTTTAAATGCCTCTTGGAAGAGCGGTGGAGGTCGCAGTAGCTTAAAAAGACGGTTTAAATGCCCCTTGGAAGAGACGTGCAGGTCACAGAAGCTTAACAAGATGGTTTAAACGCCCCTTGGTAGAGACGTGCAGGTCGCAGTAGCTTAACAATACGGTTTAAATGCCCCTTGGAAGAGCGGTGGTGGTCGCAGTAGCTTAACAAGACGGTTTACATGCTCCTTGGAAGAGACGTGCAGGTCGCAGTAGCTTAATAAGAAGGTTTAAATGCCCCTTGGAAGAAACATGCAGGTCGCAGTAGCTTAACAAGACGGTTTAAATGCCCTTTGGAAGAGACGTGCATGTCGCAGTAGCTTAACAAGACGGTTTAAATGCCCCTTGGAAGAGACGTGCAGGTCGCAGTAGCTTAACAAGACGGTTTAAATGTCCCTTGGAAGAGACGTGCAGGTCGCAGTAGCTTAACAAGATAGTTTAAATTCCCCTTGGAAGAGCGCTGGAGGTCGCAGTAGCTTAACAAGACAGTTTAAATACCCCTTGGAAGAGACGTGCAGGTCGTAGTAGCTTAACAAGACGGTTTAAATGTCCCTTGGAAGAGATGTGCAAGTCGCAATAGCTTAACAAGACGCTTTAAATGCCCCTTGGAAGAGAAGTGCAAGTTGCAGTAGCTTAACAAGACGGTTTAAATGCCACTTGGAAGAGCGGTGGAGGTCACAGTAGCTTAACAAGACAGTTTAAATGGCCCTTGGAAGAGATGTGCAGGTCGCAGTAGCTTAATAAGAAGGTTTAAATGCCCCTTGGAAGAGCCGTGCAGGTCGCAGTAGATTAACAAGACGGTTTAAATGCCCCTTGGAAGAGACCTGCAGGTCGCAGTAGCTTCACAAGACAGTTTAAATCCCCCTTGGTAGAGACGTGCAGGTTGCAGTAGCTTAACAAGAGCATTTAAATGCCCCATGGAATAGGCTTGCAGGTCGCAGTAGCTTACCAAGACGGTTTAAATGCCTCTTGGAAGAGACGTGCAGGTCACAGTAGCTTAACAAGACGGTTTAAATGCCCCTCGGAAAAGTGGTGGAGGTTACAGTAGCTTAACAAGACGGTTTCAATGCCCCTTGGAAGCGACGTGCAAGTCGCAGTAGCTTAAAAAGACGGTTTAAATGCGCCTTGGAAGAGACATGCAGGTCACAGTAGCTTAAATAGACGGTTTAAATGTGCCTTGGAAGAGACGTGCAGGTCGCAGTAGCTTAAGAAGACGGTTTAAATGCCCCTTGGAAGAGACGAGCAGGTTGCAGCAGCTTAACAAGACGGTTTAAATGCCCCTTGGAAGAGCGGTGGAGGTCACAGTAGCTTAACAAGACAGTTTAAATGGCCCTTGGAAGAGACGTGCAAGTCGCAGTAGCTTAACAAGACGGTTTAAATGGCCCTTGGAAGAGATGTGCAGGTCGCAGTAGCTTAATAAGAAGGTTTAAATGCCCCTTGGAAGAGCCGTGCAGGTCGCAGTAGATTAACAAGACGGTTTAAATGCCCCTTGGAAGAGACGTGCAGGTCGCAGTAGCTTCACAAGACAGTTTAAATCCCCCTTGGTAGAGACGTGCAGGTTGCAGTAGCTTAACAAGAGCATTTAAATGCCCCATGGAATAGGCTTGCAGGTCGCAGTAGCTTACCAAGACGGTTTAAATGCCTCTTGGAAGAGACGTGCAGGTCACAGTAGCTTAACAAGACGGTTTAAATGCCCCTCGGAAAAGTGGTGGAGGTTACAGTAGCTTAACAAGACGGTTTCAATGCCCCTTGGAAGTGACGTGCAAGTCGCAGTAGCTTAAAAAGACGGTTTAAATGCGCCTTGGAAGAGACATGCAGGTCGCAGTAGCTTAAGTAGACGGTTTAAATGTGCCTTGGAAGAGACGTGCAGGTCGCAGTAGCTTAACAAGACGGTTTAAATGCCCCTTGGAAGAGACGAGCAGGTTGCAGTAGCTTAACAAGACGGTTTAAATGCCCCTTGGAAGAGCGGTGGAGGTCACAATAGCTTAACAAGACAGGTTAAATGCCCCTTGGAAGAGAAGTGCAGGTAGCAGTAGCTTAACAAGACGGATTAAATGCCCCTTGGAAGACCAGTGGAAGTCGTAGTAGCTTAACAAGACGCTTTAAATGCCCTTTGGAAGAGCGGTGGAGGTCGCAGTAGCTTAAAAAAATGTTTTAAATGCCCCTTGGAAGAGCGGTGGAGGTCGCAGTAGCTTAACAAGACAGCTTAAATGCCCCTTGGAAGAGAAGTGAAGGTCACAGTAGCTTAACAAGACGGTTAAAATGCCCCTTGGAAGAGACGTGCCGGTCGCAGAAGCTTAACAAGACGGTTAAAATGCCCCTTGGAAGAGAAGTGCAGTTCGCAGTAGCTTAACAAGACAGTTTAAATGCCCCTTGGAAGAGATGTGCAAGTCGCAGAAGCTTAACAAGACGGTTTAAATGCCCCTTGGAAGAGACGTGCAGTTCGCAGTAGCTTGACAAGACGGATTAAATGCCCCTTGGCAGAGACGTGCAGGTCACAGTAGCTTAACAAGACGGTTTAAATGCCCCTTGGAAGAGACGTGCAGGTCGCAGTAGCTTAAAAAGACGGTTTAAATACCTTTGGTAGAGTAGAGCAGGTCGCAGGAGCTTAATAAGACAGTTTAATTGCCCCTTGGTAGAGCGGTGGAGGTCACAGTAGCTTAACAAGATGGTTTAAATGCCCCTTGGAAGAGACATGCAGGTCGCAGCAGCTTAACAAGATGGTTTAAATGCCCCTTGGAAGAGACGTGCAGGTCCCACTAGCTTAACAAGACGGATTAAATGCCCCTTGGAAGAGACATGCAGGTCGCAGTAGCTTAACAAGACGGTTAAAATGTCCCTTGGAAAAGTGGTGGAGGTTACAGTAGCTAAACAAGAAGGTTTAAATGCCCCTTGGAAGAGACGTGCAAGTCGCAGTAGCTTAACAAGACGATTTAAATGCCCCTTGGAAGAGACGTGCAGGTCGCAGTAGCTTAAAAAGATGGTTTAAATGCCCCTTGGAAGAGACATGCAGGTCGCAGTAGCTTAACAAGACGGTTTAAAGGCCCCTTGGAAAAGTGGTGGAGGTTACAGTAGCTTAACAAGACGTTTTAAATGCCCCTTGGAAGAGAAGTGCAGGTCGCAGTAGCTTAACAAGACGGTTTAAATGCCCCTTGGAAGAGCGGTGGAGGTCGCAGTAGCTTAACAAGACGGTTTAAATGCCCCTTGGAAGAGCGGTGGTGGTCGCAGTAGCTTAACAAGACGGTTTACATGCTCCTTGGAAGAGACGTGCAGGTCGCAGTAGCTTAATAAGAAGGTTTAAATGCTCCTTGGAAGAGACATGCAGGTCGCAGTAGCTTAACAAGACGGTTTAAATTCCCCTTGGAAGAGACGTGCAGGTCGCAGTAGCTTAACAAGACGGTTTAAATGCCCCTTGGAAGAGACGTGCAGGTCGCATTAGCTTAATAAGACGGTTTAAATCCCTTTTGGAAGAGACATGCAGGTCGCAGCAGCTTAACAAGACGCTTTAAATGCCCCTTGGAAGAGACGTGCAGGTCGCAGTAGCTTAACAAAACGGTTTAAATGCCCCTTGGAAGAGACGTGCAGGTCGCAGTAGCTTAACAAGACGGATTAAATGCCCCTTGCAAGAGACGTGCAGGTCGCAGTAGCTTAACAAAACGGTTTAAATGCCCCTTGGAAGAGACGTGCAGGTCGCAGTAGCTTAACATGACGATTTAAATGCCCCTTGGAAGAAACGTGCAGGTCGCAGTAGCTTAACAAGACCGTTTAAATGCCCCTTGTAAAAGACGATAAGGTCGCTGTAGCTTAACAAGACGTTTTAAATGCCCCTTGGAAGAGCGGTGGAGGTCGCAGTAGCTTAACAAGATGGTTTAAATGCCCCTTGGAAGAGACACGCAGGACGCAGTAGCTTAATAAGAAGGTTTAAATGACCCTTGGAAGAGACGTGCAGGTCGCAGTAGCTTAACAAGACGGTTTAAATGCCCCTTGGAAGAGAACTGCTGATTGCATTAGCTTAAAAAGACGGTTTAAATGCCCCTGGGAAGAGACGTGCAGGTCTCAGTAGCATAACAAGACTGTTTAAAAGCCCCTTGGAAGAGCGGTGGAGGTCGCAGTAGCTTAAAAAGACGGTTTAAATGCCCCTTGGAAGAGACGTGCAGGTCGCAGAAGCTTAACAAGATGGTTTAAACGCCCCTTGGTAGAGACGTGCAGGTCGCAGTAGCTTAACAATACGGTTTAAATGCCCCTTGGAAGAGCGGTGGAGGTCACAATAGCTTAACAAGACAGTTTAAATGCCCCTTGGAAGAGAAGTGCAGGTAGCAGTAGCTTAACAAGACGGATTAAATGCCCCTTGGAAGACCAGTGGAAGTCGTTGTAGCTTAACAAGATGCTTTAAATTCCCTTTGGAAGAGCGGTGGAGGTCGCAGTAGCTTAAAAAAACGGTTTAAATGCCCCTTGGAAGAGCGGTGGAGGTCGCAGTAGCTTAACAAGACAGCTTAAATGCCCCTTGGAAGAGAAGTGAAGGTCGCAGTAGCTTAACAAGACGTTTTAAATGCCCCTTGGAAGAGACGTGCCGGTCGCAGAAGCTTAACAAGACGGTCTAAATGCCCCTTGGAAGAGAAGTGCAGTTCGCAGTAGCTTAACAAGACAGTTTAAATGCCCCTTGGAAGAGACGTGCAAGTCGCAGAAGCTTAACAAGACGGTTTAAATGCACCTTGGAAGAGACGTGCAGTTCGCAGTAGCTTAACAAGACGGGTTAAATGCCCCTTGGAAGAGCAGTGGAGGTCGCAGTAGCTTAACAAGGCGGTTTAAATGCCCCTTGGCAGAGACGTGCAGGTCACAGTAGATTAACAAGATGGTTAAAATGCCCTTTGGAAGAGCGGTGAAGGTCGCAGTAGCTTAACAAGATGGTTTAAATGCCCCTTGGAAGAGACGTGCAGATCGCAGTAGCTTAACAAGACGGTTTAAATGCCCCTTGGAAGAGTGGTGGAGGTCGCAGTAGCGTAAGAAGACGGTTTAAATGCCCCTTGGAAGAGACGTGCAGGTCGCAGTAGCTTAACAAGACGGTTTAAATACCCTTTGGTAGAGTACAGCAGGTCGCAGTAGCTTAATAAGACGGTTTAAATGCTCCTTGGTAGAGCGGTGGAGGTCACAGTAGTTTAACAAGATGGTTTAAATGCCCCTTGGAAGAGACATGCAGGTCGCAGCAGCTTAACAAGATGGTTTAAATGCCCCTTGGAAGAGACGTGCAGGTCCCACTAGCTTAACAAGACGGATTAAATGCCCCTTGGAAGAGACATGCAGATCGCAGTAGCTTAACAAGACGGTTTAAATGCCCCTTGGAAAAGTGGTGGAGGTTACAGTAGCTAAACAAGAAGGTTTAAATGCCCCTTGGAAGAGACGTGCAAGTCGCAGTAACTTAACAAGACGGTTTAAATGCCCCTTGGAAGAGACGTGCAGGTCGCAGTAGCTTAAAAAGATGTTTTAAATGCCCCTTGGAAGAGACATGCAGGTCGCAGTAGCTTAACAAGACGGTTTAAATGCCACTTGGAAAAGTGGTGGAGGTTACAGTAGCTTAACAAGACTGTTTAAATGCCCCTTGGAAGAGCGGTGGAGTTTGCAGTAGCTTAATAAGACGGTTTAAATCCCTTTTGGAAGAAACATGCAGGTCGCAGCAGCTTAACAAGACGCTTTAAATGCCCCTTGGAAGAGACGTGCAGGTCGCAGTAGCTTAACAAAACGGTTTAAATGCCCCTTGGAAGAGACGTGCAGGTCGCAGTAGCTTAACAAGACGGTTTAAATGCCCCTTGCAAAAGACATGTAGGTCGCAGTAGCTTAACAAGACGGTTTAAATGCCCCTTGTAAAAGACGATAAGGTCGCTGTAGCTTAACAAGGCGTTTTAAATGCCCCTTGGAAGAGCGGTGGAGGTCGCAGTAGCTTAACAAGATGTTTTAAATGCCCCTTGGAAGAGACACGCAGGACGCAGTAGCTTAATAAGAAGGATTAAAAGCCCCTTGGAAGAGCGGTGGAGGTCGCAGTAGCTTAAAAAGACGGTTTAAATGCCCCTTGGAAGAGACGTGCAGGTCGCAGAAGCTTAACAAGATTGTTTAAACGCCCCTTGGTAGAGACGTGCAGGTTGCAGTAGCTTAACAAGACGGTTTAAATGCCCTTTGGAAGAGCGGTGGTGGTCGCAGTAGCTTAACAAGACGGTTTACATGCTCCTTGGAAGACACGTGCAGGTCGCAGTAGCTTAATAAGAAGGTTTAAATGCCCTTTGGAAGAGACATGCAGGTCGCAGTAGCTTAACAAGACGGTTTAAATGCCTCTTGGAAGAGACGTGCAGGTCACAGTAGCTTAACAAGACGGTTTCAATGCCCCTTGGAAGTGACGTGCAAGTCGCAGTAGCTTAAAAAGACGGTTTAAATGCGCCTTGGAAGAGACATGCAGGTCGCAGTAGCTTAAATAGATGGTTTAAATGTGCCTTGGAAGAGACGTGCAGGTCGCAGTAGCTTAACAAGAAGGTTTAAATGCCCCTTGGAAGAGACGAGCAGTTTGCAGTAGCTTAACAAGATGGTTTAAATGCCCCTTGGAAGAGCGGTGGAGGTCACAATAGCTTAACAAGACAGTTTAAATGCCCCTTGGAAGAGACGTGCAGGTCACAGTAGCTTAACAAGATGGTTAAAATGCCCTTTGGAAGAGCGGTGGAGGTCGCAGTAGCTTAACAAGACGGTTTAAATGCCCCTTGGAAGAGACGTGCAGATCGCAGTAGCTTAACAAGACGGTTTAAATGCCCCTTGGAAGAGCGGTGGAAGTCGCAGTAGGTTAACAAGACAGTTTAAATGCCCCTTGGAAGGGACGTGCAGGTCGCAGAAGCTTAACAAGACGGTTTAAATACCCTTTGGTAGAGTAGAGCAGGTCGCAGTAGCTTAACAAGACGGTTTAAATGCCCCTTGGTAGAGCGGTGGAGGACGCAGTAGCTTAACAAGATGGTTTAAATGCCCCTTGGAAGAGACATGCAGGTCGCAGCAGCTTAACAAGATGGTTTAAATGCCCCTTGGAAGAGACGTGCAGGTCCCACTAGCTTAACAAGACGGATTAAATGCCCCTTGGAAGAGACATGCAGGTCGCAGTAGCTTAACAAGACGGTTTAAATGCCCCTTGGAAAAGTGGTGGAGGTTACAGTAGCTAAACAAGAAGGTTTAAATGCCCCTTGGAAGAGACGTGCAAGTCGCAGTATCTTAACAAGACGGTTTAAATGCCCCTTGGAAGAGACGTGCAGTTCGCAGTAGCTTAAAAAGATGGTTTAAATGCCCCTTGGAAGAGACATGCAGGTCGCAGTAGCTTAACAAGACGTTTTAAATGCCCCTTGGAAAAGTGGTGGAGGTTACAATAGCTTAACAAGACGGTTTAAATGCCCCTTGGAAGAGACGTGCAGGTCGCAGTAGCTTAACAAGTCGGTTTAAATGCCCCTTGAAAGAGGGGTGGAGGTCGCAGTAGCTTAACAAGACGTTTTAAATGCCCCTTGGAAGAGCGGTGGTGGTCTCAGTAGCTTAACAAGACGGTTTAAATGCTCCTTGGAAGAGACATGCAGGTCGCAGTAGCTTAACAAGACGGTTTAAATTCCCCTTTCAAGAGACGTGCAGGTCGCAGTAGCTTAACAAGACGGTTTAAATGCCCCTTGGAAGAGACGTGCAGGTCGCAGTAGCTTAATAAGACGGTTTAAATCCCTTTTGTAAGAGACATGCAGGTCGCAGCAACATAACAAGACGCTTTAAATGCCCTTTGGAAGAGAAGTGCAGGTCGCAGTAGCTTAACAAAACGGTTTAAATGCTCCTTGCAAGAGACGTGCAAGTCGCAGTAGCTTAACAAGATGGTTTAAATGCCCCTTGCAAGAGACATGCAGGTCGCAGTAGCTTAACATGACGATTTAAATGCCCCTTGGAAGAAACGTGCAGGTCGCTGTAGCTTAACAAGACGTTTTAAATGCCCCTTGGAAGAGCGGTGGAGGTCGCAGTAGCTTAACAAGATGTTTTAAATGCCCCTTGGAAGAGACACGCAGGACCCAGTAGCTTAATAAGAAGGTTTAAATGACCCTTGGAAGAGACGTGCAGGTCGCAGTCGCTTAACAAGACGGTTTAAATGCCCCTTGGAAGAGAAATGCAGGTCGCATTAGCTTAAAAAGACGGTTTAAATGCCCATTGGAAGAGACATGCAGGTCTCAGTAGCATAACAAGACTGTTTAAAAGCCCCTTGGAAGAGCGGTGGAGGTCGCAGTAGCTTAAAAAGACGGTTTAAATGCCCCTTGGAAGAGACGTGCAGGTCGCAGAAGCTTAACAAGATGGTTTAAACGCTCCTTGGTAGAGACGTGCAGGTCGCAGTAGCTTAACGAGATGGTTTAAATGCCCCATGGAAGAGCGGTGGTGGTCGCAGTAGCTTAACAAGACGGTTTACATGCCCCTTGGAAGAGAAATGCAGGTCGCATTAGCTTAAAAAGACGGTTTAAATGCCCCTTGGAAGAGACGTGCAGGTCTCAGTAGCATAACAAGACTGTTTAAAAGCCCCTTGGAAGAGCGGTGGAGGTTGCAGTAGCTTAAAAAGACGGTTTAAATGCCCCTTGGAAGAGACGTGCAGGTAGCAGTAGCTTAACAAGATGGTTTAAACGACCCTTGGTAGAGATGTGCAGGTCGCAGTAGCTTTACGAGACGGTTTAAATGCCCCTTGGAAGAGCGGTGGTGGTCGCAGTAGCTTAACAAGACGGTTTCCATGCTCCTTGGAAGAGACGTGCAGGTCGCAGTAGCTTAATAAGAAGGTTTAAATGCCCCTTGGAAGAGACATGCAGGTCGCAGTAGCTTAACAAGACGGTTTAAATTCCCCTTGGAAGAGACGTGCAGGTCGCAGTAGCTTAACAATACGGTTTAAATGCCCTTTGGAAGAGACGTGCAGGTCGCAGTACCTTAATAAGACGGTTTAAATCTTTTTTGGAAGAGACATGCAGGTCGCAGCAGCTTAACAAGACGCTTTAAATGCCCCGTGGAAGAGACGTGCAGGTCGCAGTAGCTTAAAAAGATAGTTTAAATTCCCCTTGGAAGAGCGCTGGAGGTCACAGTAGCTTAACAAGACAGTTTAAATACCACTTGGAAGAGACGTGCAGGTCGTAGTAGCTTAACAAGACGGTTTAAATGTCCCTTGGAAGAGACGTGCAGGTCGCAGTAGCTTAACAAGACGGTTTAAATGCCCCTTGGAAGAGAAGTGCAGGTTGCGGTAGCTTAACAAGACGGTTTAAATGCCACTTGGAAGAGCGGTGGAGGTCACAGTAGATTAACAAGACAGTTTAAATGGCCCTTGGAAGAGATGTGCAGGTCGCATTAGCTTAAGAAGAAGGTTTAAATGCCCCTTGGAAAAGCCATGCAGGTCGCAGTAGATTAACAAGACGGTTTAAATGCCCCTTGGAAGAGACGTGCAGGTCGCAGTAGCTTCACAAGACAGTTTAAATCCCCCTTGGTAAAAACGTGCAGGTTGCAGTAGCTTAACAAGAGCATTTAAATGCCCCATGGAATAGGCTTGCAGGTCGCAGTAGCTTACCAAGACGGTTTAAATGCCTCTTGGAAGAGACGTGCAGGTCACAGTAGCTTAACAAGACGGTTTCAATGCCCCTTGGAAGTGACGTGCAAGTCGCAGTAGCTTAAAAAGACGGTTTAAATGCGCCTTGGAAGAGACATGCAGGTCGCAGTAGCTTAAATAGATGGTTTAAATGTGCCTTGGAAGAGACGTGCAGGTCGCAGTAGCTTAACAAGAAGGTTTAAATGCCCCTTGGAAGAGACGAGCAGGTTGCAGTAGCTTAACAAGACGGTTTAAATGCCCGTTGGAAGAGCGGTGGAGGTTACAATAGCTTAACAAGACAGTTTAAATGCCCCTTGGAAGAGACGTGCAGGTAGCAGTAGCTTAATAAGAAGGTTTAAATGCCCCTTGGAAGAGACATGCAGGTCGCAGTAGCTTAACAAGACGGTTTAAATTCCCCTTGGAAGAGACGTGCAGGTCGCAGTAGCTTAACAAGACGGTTTAAATGCCCTTTGGAAGAGACGTGCAGGTCGCAGTACCTTAATAAGACGGTTTAAATCTTTTTTGGAAGAGACATGCAGGTCGCAGCAGCTTAACAAGACGCTTTAAATGCCCCGTGGAAGAGACGTGCAGGTCGCAGTAGCTTAAAAAGATAGTTTAAATTCCCCTTGGAAGAGCGCTGGAGGTCACAGTAGCTTAACAAGACAGTTTAAATACCACTTGGAAGAGACGTGCAGGTCGTAGTAGCTTAACAAGACGGTTTAAATGTCCCTTGGAAGAGACGTGCAGGTCGCAGTAGCTTAACAAGACGGTTTAAATGCCCCTTGGAAGAGAAGTGCAGGATGCGGTAGCTTAACAAGACGGTTTAAATGCCACTTGGAAGAGCGGTGGAGGTCACAGTAGCTTAACAAGACAGTTTAAATGGCCCTTGGAAGAGATGTGCAGGTCGCATTAGCTTAAGAAGAAGGTTTAAATGCCCCTTGGAAAAGCCATGCAGGTCGCAGTAGATTAACAAGACGGTTTAAATGCCCCTTGGAAGAGACGTGCAGGTCGCAGTAGCTTCACAAGACAGTTTAAATCCCCCTTGGTAAAAACGTGCAGGTTGCAGTAGCTTAACAAGAGCATTTAAATGCCCCATGGAATAGGCTTGCAGGTCGCAGTAGCTTACCAAGACGGTTTAAATGCCTCTTGGAAGAGACGTGCAGGTCACAGTAGCTTAACAAGACGGTTTCAATGCCCCTTGGAAGTGACGTGCAAGTCGCAGTAGCTTAAAAAGACGGTTTAAATGCGCCTTGGAAGAGACATGCAGGTCGCAGTAGCTTAAATAGATGGTTTAAATGTGCCTTGGAAGAGACGTGCAGGTCGCAGTAGCTTAACAAGAAGGTTTAAATGCCCCTTGGAAGAGACGAGCAGGTTGCAGTAGCTTAACAAGACGGTTTAAATGCCCCTTGGAAGAGCGGTGGAGGTTACAATAGCTTAACAAGACAGTTTAAATGCCCCTTGGAAGAGACGTGCAGGTAGCAGTAGCTTAACAAGACGGATTAAATGCCCCTTGGAAGACCAGTGGAAGTCGTAGTAACTTAACAAGACGCTTTAAATGCCCTTTGGAAGAGCGGTGGAGGTCGCAGTAGCTTAAAAAAACGGTTTAAATGCCCCTTGGAAGAGCGGTGGAGGTCGCAGTAGCTTAACAAGACAGCTTAAATGCCCCTTGGAAGAGACGTGAAGGTCGCAGTAGCTTAACAAGACGGTTTAAATGCCCCTCGGAAAAGTGGTGGAGGTTACAGTAGCTTAACAAGACGGTTTCAATGCCCCTTGGAAGTGACGTGCAAGTCGCAGTAGCTTAAAAAGACGGTTTAATTGTGCCTAAGAAGAGACATGCAGGTCGCAGTAGCTTAAATAGATGGTTTCAATGTGCTTTGGAAGAGACGTGCAGGTCGCAGTAGCTTAACAAGACGGTTTAAATGCCCCTTGGAAGAGCGGTGGAGGTCGCAGTAGCTTAACAAGACAGCTTAAATGCCCCTTGGAAGAGACGTGAAGGTCGCAGTAGCTTAACAAGACGGTTAAAATGCCCCTTGGAAGAGACGTGCCGGTCGCAGAAGCTTAACAAGACGGTTTAAATGCCCCTTGGAAGAGAAATGGAAATCGCAGTAGCTTAACAAGACAGTTTAAATGCCCCTTGGAAGAGACGTGCAAGTCGCAGAAGCTTAACAAGACGGTTTAAATGCCCCTTGGAAGAGACATGCAGTTCGCAGTAGCTTAACAAGACGGATTAAATGCCCCTTGGAAGAGCAGTGGAGGTCTCTGTAGCTTAACAAGACGGTTTAAAAGCTCCTTGGCAGAGACGTGCAGGTCACAGTAGCTTAACAAGATGGTTAAAATGCCCTTTGGAAGAGCGGTGGAGGTCGCAGTAGTTTAACAAGACGGTTTAAATGCCCCTTGGAAGAGACGTGCAGATCTCAGTAGCTTAACAAGACGGTTTAAATGCCCCTTGGAAGAGCGGTGGAAGTCGCAGTAGGTTAACAAGACAGTTTAAATGCCCCTTGGAAGAGACGTGCAGGTCGCAGAAGCTTAACAAGGCGGTTTAAATACCCTTTGGTAGAGTAGAGCAGGTCGCAGTAGCTTACCAAAGACGGTTTAAATGCCCATTGGTAGAGCGGTGGAGGATGCAGTAGCTTAACAAGATGGTTTAAATGGCCATTGGAAGAGACATGCAGGTCGCAGCAGCTTAACAAGATGGTTTAAATGCCCCTTGGAAGAGACGTGCAGGTCCCACTAGCTTAACAAGACGGATTCAATGCCCCTTGGAAGAGACATGCAGGTCGCAGTAGCTTAACAAGATGGTTTAAATGCCCCTTGGAAAAGTGGTGGAGGTTACAGTAGCTAAACAAGAAGGTTTAAATGCCCCTTGGAAGAGACGTGCAAGTCGCAGTATCTTAACAAGACGGTTTAAATGCCCCTTGGAAGAGACGTGCAGTTCGCAGTAGCTTAAAAAGATGGTTTAAATGCCCCTTGGAAGAGACATGCAGGTCGCAGTAGCTTAACAAGACGTTTTAAATGCCCCTTGGAAAAGTGGTGGAGGTTACAGTAGCTTAACAAGACGGTTTAAATGCCCCTTGGAAGAGACGTGCAGGTCGCAGTAGCTTAACAAGACGGTTTAAATGCCCCTTGGAAGAGGGGTGGAGGTCGCAGTAGCTTAACAAGACAGTTTAAATGCCCCTTGGAAGAGCGGTGGTGGTCTCAGTAGCTTAACAAGACGGTTTAAATGCTCCTTGGATGAGACGTGCAGGTCGTAGTAGCTTAATAAGAAGGTTTAAATGCTCCTTGGAAGAGACATGCAGGTCGCAGTAGCTTAATAAGACGGTTTACATTACTTTTGGAAGAGACATGCAGGTCGCAGCAGCTTAACAAGTAGCTTTAAATGCCCTTTGGAAGAGACGTGCAGGTCGCAGTAGCTTAACAAAACAGTTTAAATGCTCCTTGGAAGAGACGTGCAGGTCGCAGTAGCTTAACAAGACGGTTTAAATGCCCCTTGCAAGAGACATGCAGGTCGCAGTAGCTTAACATGACGATTTAAATGCCCCTTGGAAGAAACGTGCAGGTCGCAGTAGCTTAACAAGACCGTTTAAATGCCCCTTGTAAAAGACGATAACATCGCTGTAGCTTAACAAGACGTTTTAAATGCCCCTTGGAAGAGCGGTGGAGGTCGCAGTAGCTTAACAAGATGTTTTAAATGCCCCTTGGAAGAGACACGCAGGACCCAGTAGCTTAATAAGAAGGTTTAAATGACCCTTGGAAGAGACGTGCAGGTCGCAGTAGCTTAACAAGACGGTTTAAATGCCCCTTGGAAGAGACGTTCAGGTCGCAGTAGCTTAACAAGACGGTTTAAATGCCCCTTGCAAGAGACATGCAGGTCGCAGTAGCTTAACATGACGATTTAAATGCCCCTTGGAAGAAACGTGCAGGTCGCAGTAGCTTAACAAGACCGTTTAAATGCCCCTTGTAAAAGACGATAACATCGCTGTAGCTTAACAAGACGGTTTAAATTCCCCTTGGAAGAGACGTGCAGGTCGCAGTAGCTTAACAAGACGGTTTAAATGCCCCTTGGAAGAGACGTGCAGGTCGCAGTAGCTTAATAAGACGGTTTACATCCCTTTTGGAAGAGACATGCAGGTCGCAGCAGCTTAACAAGTAGCTTTAAATGCCCTTTGGAAGAGACGTGCAGGTCGCAGTAGCTTAACAAAACGGTTTAAATGCTCCTTGGAAGAGACGTGCAGGTCGCAGTAGCTTAACAAGACGGTTTAAATGCCCCTTGCAAGAGACATGCAGGTCGCAGTAGCTTAACATGACGATTTAAATGCCCCTTGGAAGAAACGTGCAGGTCGCAGTAGCTTAACAAGACCGTTTAAATGCCCCTTGTAAAAGACGATAACATCGCTGTAGCTTAACAAGACGTTTTAAATGCCCCTTGGAAGAGCGGTGGAGGTCGCAGTAGCTTAACAAGATGTTTTAAATGCCCCTTGGAAGAGACACGCAGGACCCAGTAGCTTAATAAGAAGGTTTAAATGACCCTTGGAAGAGACGTGCAGGTCGCAGTAGCTTAACAAGACGGTTTAAATGCCCCTTGGAAGAGAAATGCAGGTCGCATGAGCTTAAAAAGACGGTTTAAATGCGCATTGGAAGAGACGTGCAGGTCTCAGTAGCATAACAAGACTGTTTAAAAGCCCCTTGGAAGAGCGGTGGAGGTCGCAGTAGCTTAAAAAGACGGTTTAAATGCCCCTTGGAAGAGACGTGCAGGTCGCAGAAGCTTAACAAGATGGTTTAAACGCCCCTTGGTAGAGACGTGCAGGTCGCAGTAGCTTAACGAGACGGTTTAAATGCCCCTTGGAAGAGCGGTGGTGGTCGCAGTAGCTTAACAAGACGGTTTACATGCTCCTTGGAAGAGACATGCAGGTCGCAGTAGCTTAACAAGACGGTTTAAATTCCCCTTGGAAGAGACATGCAGTTCGCAGTAGCTTAACAAGACGGATTAAATGCCCCTTGGAAGAGCAGTGGAGGTCTCTGTAGCTTAACAAGACGGTTTAAATGCTCCTTGGCAGAGACGTGCAGGTCACAGTAGCTTAACAAGATGGTTAAAATGCCCTTTGGAAGAGCGGTGGAGGTCGCAGTAGCTTAACAAGACGGTTTAAATGCCCCTTGGAAGAGACGTGCAGATCTCAGTAGCTTAACAAGACGGTTTAAATGCCCCTTGGAAGAGCGGTGGAAGTCGCAGTAGGTTAACAAGACAGTTTAAATGCCCCTTGGAAGAGACGTGCAGGTCGCAGAAGCTTAACAAGGCGGTTTAAATACCCTTTGGTAGAGTAGAGCAGGTCGCAGTAGCTTACCAAAGACGGTTTAAATGCCCATTGGTAGAGCGGTGGAGGATGCAGTAGCTTAACAAGATGGTTTAAATGGCCATTGGAAGAGACATGCAGGTCGCAGCAGCTTAACAAGATGGTTTAAATGCCCCTTGGAAGAGACGTGCAGGTCCCACTAGCTTAACAAGACGGATTCAATGCCCCTTGGAAGAGACATGCAGGTCGCAGTAGCTTAACAAGACGGTTTAAATGCCCCTTGGAAAAGTGGTGGAGGTTACAGTAGCTAAACAAGAAGGTTTAAATGCCCCTTGGAAGAGACGTGCAAGTCGCAGTATCTTAACAAGACGGTTTAAATGCCCCTTGGAAGAGACGTGCAGTTCGCAGTAGCTTAAAAAGATGGTTTAAATGCCCCTTGGAAGAGACATGCAGGTCGCAGTAGCTTAACAAGACGTTTTAAATGCCCCTTGGAAAAGTGGTGGAGGTTACAGTAGCTTAACAAGACGGTTTAAATGCCCCTTGGAAGAGACGTGCAGGTCGCAGTAGCTTAACAAGACGGTTTAAATGCCCCTTGGAAGAGGGGTGGAGGTCGCAGTAGCTTAACAAGACGGTTTAAATGCCCCTTGGAAGAGCGGTGGTGGTCTCAGTAGCTTAACAAGACGGTTTAAATGCTCCTTGGATGAGACGTGCAGGTCGCAGTAGCTTAATAAGAAGGTTTAAATGCTCCTTGGAAGAGACATGCAGGTCGCAGTAGCTTAATAAGACGGTTTACATCCCTTTTGGAAGAGACATGCAGGTCGCAGCAGCTTAACAAGTAGCTTTAAATGCCCTTTGGAAGAGACGTGCAGGTCGCAGTAGCTTAACAAAACGGTTTAAATGCTCCTTGGAAGAGACGTGCAGGTCGCAGTAGCTTAACAAGACGGTTTAAATGCCCCTTGCAAGAGACATGCAGGTCGCAGTAGCTTAACATGACGATTTAAATGCCCCTTGGAAGAAACGTGCAGGTCGCAGAAGCTTAACAAGACCGTTTAAATGCCCCTTGTAAAAGACGATAACATCGCTGTAGCTTAACAAGACGTTTTAAATGCCCCTTGGAAGAGCGGTGGAGGTCGCAGTAGCTTAACAAGATGTTTTAAATGCCCCTTGGAAGAGACACGCAGGACCCAGTAGCTTAATAAGAAGGTTTAAATGACCCTTGGAAGAGACGTGCAGGTCGCAGTAGCTTAACAAGACGGTTTAAATGCCCCTTGGAAGAGACGTTCAGGTCGCAGTAGCTTAATAAGACGGTTTACATCCCTTTTGGAAGAGACATGCAGGTCGCAGCAGCTTAACAAGTAGCTTTAAATGCCCTTTGGAAGAGACGTGCAGGTCGCAGTAGCTTAACAAAACGGTTTAAATGCTCCTTGGAAGAGACGTGCAGGTCGCAGTAGCTTAACAAGACGGTTTAAATGCCCCTTGCAAGAGACATGCAGGTCGCAGTAGCTTAACATGACGATTTAAATGCCCCTTGGAAGAAACGTGCAGGTCGCAGTAGCTTAACAAGACCGTTTAAATGCCCCTTGTAAAAGACGATAACATCGCTGTAGCTTAACAAGACGGTTTAAATTCCCCTTGGAAGAGACGTGCAGGTCGCAGTAGCTTAACAAGACGGTTTAAATACCCCTTGGAAGAGACGTGCAGGTCGCAGTAGCTTAATAAGACGGTTTACATCCCTTTTGGAAGAGACATGCAGGTCGCAGCAGCTTAACAAGTAGCTTTAAATGCCCTTTGGAAGAGACGTGCAGGTCGCAGTAGCTTAACAAAACGGTTTAAATGCTCCTTGGAAGAGACGTGCAGGTCGCAGTAGCTTAACAAGACGGTTTAAATGCCCCTTGCAAGAGACATGCAGGTCGCAGTAGCTTAACATGACGATTTAAATGCCCCTTGGAAGAAACGTGCAGGTCGCAGTAGCTTAACAAGACCGTTTAAATGCCCCTTGTAAAAGACGATAACATCGCTGTAGCTTAACAAGACGTTTTAAATGCCCCTTGGAAGAGTGGTGGAGGTCGCAGTAGCTTAACAAGATGTTTTAAATGCCCCTTGGAAGAGACACGCAGGACCCAGTAGCTTAATAAGAAGGTTTAAATGACCCTTGGAAGAGACGTGCAGGTCGCAGTAGCTTAACAAGACGGTTTAAATGCCCCTTGGAAGAGAAATGCAGGTCGCATGAGCTTAAAAAGACGGTTTAAATGCGCATTGGAAGAGACGTGCAGGTCTCAGTAGCATAACAAGGCTGTTTAAAAGCCCCTTGGAAGAGCGGTGGAGGTCGCAGTAGCTTAAAAAGACGGTTTAAATGCCCCTTGGAAGAGACGTGCAGGTCGCAGAAGCTTAACAAGATGGTTTAAACGCCCCTTGGTAGAGACGTGCAGGTCGCAGTAGCTTAACGAGACGGTTTAAATGCCCCTTGGAAGAGCGGTGGTGGTCGCAGTAGCTTAACAAGACGGTTTACATGCTCCTTGGAAGAGACATGCAGGTCGCAGTAGCTTAACAAGACGGTTTAAATTCCCCTTGGAAGAGACGTGCAGGTCGCAGTAGCTTAACAAGACGGTTTAAATGCCCTTTTGAAAGAGACGTGCAGGTCGCAGTAGCTTAATAAGACGGTTTAAATCCTTTTTGGAAGAGACATGCAGGTCGCAGCAGCTTAACAAGACGCTTTAAATGCCCCTTGTAAGAGACGTGCAGGTCGCAGTAGCTTAACAAAACGGTTTAAATGCCCCTTGGAAGAGACGTGCAGGTCGCAGTAGCCTAACAAGACGGTTTAAATGCCCCTTTCAAGAGACATGCAGGTCGCAGTAGCTTAACATGACGATTTAAATGCCCCTTGGAAGAAACGTGCAGGTCGCAGTAACTTAACAAGTCGGTTTAAATGCCCCTTGTAAGAGACGATAAGGTCGCTGTAGCTTAAAAAGACTTTTTAAATGCCCCTTGGAAGAGCGGTGGAGGTCGCAGTAGCTTTACAAGATGGTTTAAATGCCCCTTGGAAGAGATGTGCAGGTCACAGCAGCTTAACAAGATGGTTTAAATGCCCAGTGAAAGAGACATGCAGGTCGCAGTAGCTTAACAAGACGGTTTAAATGCCCCTTGGAAGAGACATGCAGTTCGCAGTAGCTTATCAAGACGGTTAAATGCCCCTTGGAAGAGACGTGCAAGTCGCAGAAGCTTAACAAGACGGTTTAAATGCCCCTTGGAAGAGACATGCAGGTCGCAGTAGCTTAACAAGACGGTTTAAATCCCCCTTGGAAAACTGGTGGAGGTTACAGTAGCTAAACAAGAAGGTTTAAATGCCCCTTGGAAGAGACGTGCAAGTTGCAGTAGCTTAACAAGACGGTTTAATTGCCCCTTGGAAGAGACGTGCAGGTCGCAGTAGCTTAAAAAGACGGTTTAAATGCTCCTTGGAAGAGACATGCAGGTCGCAGTAGCTTAACAAGACGGTTTAAATGCCCCTTGGAAAAGTGGTGGAGGTTACAGTAGCTTAACAAGACGGTTTAAATGCCCCTTGGAAGAGACGTGCAAGTCGCAGAAGCTTAACAAGACGGTTTAAATGCCCCTTGGAAGAGACGTGCAGTTCGCAGTAGCTTAACAAGACGGATTAAATGCCCCTTGGAAGAGCAGTGGAGGTCGCAGTAGTTAACAAGACGGGTTAAATGCCCCTTGGCAGAGACGGGCAGGTCACAGTAGCTTAACAAGATGGTTAAAATGCCCTTTGGAAGAGCGGTGGAGGTTGCAGTAGCTTAACAAGACGGTTTAAATGCCCCTTGGAAGAGACGTGCAGGTCGCAGTAGCTTAACAAGATGGTTTAAATACCCTTTGGTAGAGTAGAGCAGGTCGCAGTAGCTTAACAAGACGGTTTAAATGCCCCTTGGTAGAGAGGTGGAGGTCGCAGTAGCTTAAAAAGACGGTTTAAATGCCCCTTGTTAGAGACATGCAGGTCGCAGCAGCTTAACAAAATGGTTTAAATGCCACTTGGAAGAGACGTGCAGCTCCCAGTAGCTTAACAAGACAGTTTAAATGTCCCTTGGAAGAGACATGCAGGTCGCAGTAGCTTAACAAGCCGGTTTAAATGCCCCTTGGAAAACTGGTGGAGGTTACAGTAGCTAAACAAGAAGGTTTAAATGCCCCTTGGAAGAGACGTGCAAGTTGCAGTAGCTTAACAAGACGGTTTAATTGCCCCTTGGAAGAGACGTGCAGGTCGCAGTAGCTTAAAAAGACGATTTAAATGCCCCTTGGAAGAGACATGCAGGTCGCAGTAGCTTAACAAGACGGTTTAAATGCCCCTTGGAAAAGTGGTGGAGGTTACAGTAGCTTAACAAGACGGTTTAAATGCCCCTTGGAAGAGACGTGCAGGTCGCAGTAGCTTAAAAAAACGGTTTAAATGCCCCTTGGAAGAGACGTGCAGGTCGCAGTAGCCTAACAAGACGGTTTAAATGCCCCTTGCAAGAGACATGCAGGTCGCAGTAGCTTAACATGACGATTTAAATGCCCCTTGGAAGAAACGTGCAGGTCGCAGTAGCTTAACAAGACGGTTTAAATGCCCCTTGTAAGAGACGATAAGGTCGCTGTAGCTTAAAAAGACATTTTAAATGCCCCTTGGAAGAGCGGTGGAAGTCGCAGTAGCTTTACAAGATGGTTTAAATGCCCCTTGGAAGAGACGTGCAGGTCACAGCAGCTTAACAAGATGGTTTAAATGCCCATTGAAAGAGACATGCAGGTCGCAGTAGCTTAACAAGACGGTTTAAATGCCCCTTGGAAGAGACATGCAGTTCGCAGTAGCTTAACAAGACGGTTAAATGCCCCTTGGAAGAGACGTGCAAGTCGCAGAAGCTTAACAAGACGGTTTAAATGCCCCTTGGAAGAGACGTGCAGTTCGCAGTAGCTTAACAAGACGGATTAAATGCCCCTTGGAAGAGCAGTGGAGGTCGCAGTAGTTAACAAGACGGTTCAAATGCCCCTTGGCAGAGACGTGCAGGTCACAGTAGCTTAACAAGATGGTTAAAATGCCCTTTGGAAGAGCGGTGGAGGTCGCAGTAGCTTAACAAGACGGTTTAAATGCCCTTGGAAGAGCGGTGGAGGTCGCAGTAGCTTAAAAAGACGATTTAAATGCCCCTTGGAAGAGACGTGCAGGTCGCAGTAGCTTAACAAGATGGTTTAAATACCATTTGGTAGAGTAGAGCAGGTCGCAGTAGCTTAACAAGACAGTTTAAATGCCCCTTGGTAGAGAGGTGGAGGTCGCAGTAGCTTAACAAGACGGTTTAAATGCCCCTTGGTAGAGAGATGCAGGTCGCAGCAGCTTAACAAGATCGTTTAAATGCCCCTTGGAAGAGACATGCAGCTCCCAATAGCTTAACAAGACAGTTTAAATGCCCCTTGGAATAGACATGCAGGTCGCAGTAGCTTAACAAGACGGTTTAAATGCCCGTTGGAAAACTGTTGGAGGTTACAGTAGCTAAACAAGAAGGTTTAAATGCCCCTTGGAAGAGACGTGCAAGTTGCAGTAGCTTAACAAGACGGTTTAAATGCCCCTTGGAAGAGACGTGCAGGTCGCAGTAGCCTAACAAGACGGTTTAAATGCCCCTTGCAAGAGACATGCAGGTCGCAGTAGCTTAACATGACGATTTAAATGCCCCTTGGAAGAAACGTGCAGGTCGCAGTAGCTTAACAAGACGGTTTAAATGCCCCTTGTAAGAGACGATAACGTCGCTGTAGCTTAAAAAGACATTTTAAATGCCCCTTGGAAGAGCGGTGGAGGTCGCAGTAGCTTTACAAGATGGTTTAAATGCCCCTTGGAAGAGACGTGCAGGTCACAGCAGCTTAACAAGATGGTTTAAATGCCCATTGAAAGAGACATGCAGGTCGCAGTAGCTTAACAAGACGGTTTAAATGCCCCTTGGAAGAGACATGCAGTTCGCAGTAGCTTAACAAGACGGTTAAATGCCCCTTGGAAGAGACGTGCAAGTCGCAGAAGCTTAACAAGACGGTTTAAATGCCCCTTGGAAGAGACGTGCAGTTCGCAGTAGCTTAACAAGACGGATTAAATGCCCCTTGGAAGAGCAGTGGAGGTCGCAGTAGTTAACAAGACGGTTCAAATGCCCCTTGGCAGAGACGTGCAGGTCACAGTAGCTTAACAAGATGGTTAAAATGCCCTTTGGAAGAGCGGTGGAGGTCGCAGTAGCTTAACAAGACGGTTTAAATGCCCCTTGGAAGAGACGTGCAGATCTCAGTAGCTTAACAAGACGGTTTAAATGCCCTTGGAAGAGCGGTGGAGGTCGCAGTAGCTTAAAAAGACGATTTAAATGCCCCTTGGAAGAGACGTGCAGGTCGCAGTAGCTTAACAAGACAGTTTAAATGCCCCTTGGTAGAGAGGTGGAGGTCGCAGTAGCTTAACAAGACGGTTTAAATGCCCCTTGGTAGAGAGGTGCAGGTCGCAGCAGCTTAACAAGATCGTTTAAATGCCCCTTGGAAGAGACATGCAGCTCCCAGTAGCTTAACAAGACAGTTTAAATGCCCCTTGGAAGAGACATGCAGGTCGCAGTAGCTTAACAAGACGGTTTAAATGCCCGTTGGAAAACTGTTGGAGGTTACAGTAGCTAAACAAGAAGGTTTAAATGACCCTTGGAAGAGACGTGCAAGTTGCAGTAGCTTAACAAGACGGTTTAAATGCCCCTTGGAAGAGACGTGCAGGTCGCAGTAGCTTAAAAAGACAGTTTAAATGCCCCTTGGAAGAGACATGCAGGTCGCAGTAGCTTAACAAGACGGTTTAAACGCCCCTTGGAAAAGTGGTGGAGGTTACAGTAGCTTAACAAGACGGTTTAAATGCCCCTTGGAAGAGACGTGCAGGTCGCAGTAGCTTAACAAAACGGTTTAAATGCCCCTTGGAAGAGACGTGCAGGTCGCAGTAGCCTAACAAGACCGTTTAAATGCCCCTTGTAAAAGACGATAACATCGCTGTAGCTTAACAAGACGTTTTAAATGCCCCTTGGAAGAGCGGTGGAGGTCGCAGTAGCTTAACAAGATGTTTTAAATGCCCCTTGGAAGAGACACGCAGGACCCAGTAGCTTAATAAGAAGGTTTAAATGACCCTTGGAAGAGACGTGCAGGTCGCAGTAGCTTAACAAGACGGTTTAAATGCCCCTTGGAAGAGAAATGCAGGTCGCATGAGCTTAAAAAGACGGTTTAAATGCGCATTGGAAGAGACGTGCAGGTCTCAGTAGCATAACAAGGCTGTTTAAAAGCCCCTTGGAAGAACGGTGGAGGTCGCAGTAGCTTAAAAAGACGGTTTAAATGCCCCTTGGAAGAGACGTGCAGGTCGCAGAAGCTTAACAAGATGGTTTAAACGCCCCTTGGTAGAGACGTGCAGGTCGCAGTAGCTTAACGAGACGGTTTAAATGCCCCTTGGAAGAGCGGTGGTGGTCGCAGTAGCTTAACAAGACGGTTTACATGCTCCTTGGAAGAGACATGCAGGTCGCAGTAGCTTAACAAGACGGTTTAAATTCCCCTTGGAAGAGACGTGCAGGTCGCAGTAGCTTAACAAGACGGTTTAAATGCCCTTTGAAAGAGACGTGCAGGTCGCAGTAGCTTAATAAGACGGTTTAAATCCTTTTTGGAAGAGACATGCAGGTCGCAACAGCTTAACAAGACGCTTTAAATGCCCCTTGTAAGAGACGTGCAGGTCGCAGTAGCTTAACAAAACGGTTTAAATGCCCCTTGGAAGAGACGTGCAGGTCGCAGTAGCCTAACAAGACGGTTTAAATGCCCCTTTCAAGAGACATGCAGGTCGCAGTAGCTTAACATGACGATTTAAATGCCCCTTGGAAGAAACGTGCAGGTCGCAGTAACTTAACAAGTCGGTTTAAATGCCCCTTGTAAGAGACGATAAGGTCGCTGTAGCTTAAAAAGACTTTTTAAATGCCCCTTGGAAGAGCGGTGGAGGTCGCAGTAGCTTTACAAGATGGTTTAAATGCCCCTTGGAAGAGATGTGCAGGTCACAGCAGCTTAACAAGATGGTTTAAATGCCCAGTGAAAGAGACATGCAGGTCGCAGTAGCTTAACAAGACGGTTTAAATGCCCCTTGGAAGAGACATGCAGTTCGCAGTAGCTTATCAAGACGGTTAAATGCCCCTTGGAAGAGACGTGCAAGTCGCAGAAGCTTAACAAGACGGTTTAAATGCCCCTTGGAAGAGACATGCAGGTCGCAGTAGCTTAACAAGACGGTTTAAATCCCCCTTGGAAAACTGGTGGAGGTTACAGTAGCTAAACAAGAAGGTTTAAATGCCCCTTGGAAGAGACGTGCAAGTTGCAGTAGCTTAACAAGACGGTTTAATTGCCCCTTGGAAGAGACGTGCAGGTCGCAGTAGCTTAAAAAGACGGTTTAAATGCTCCTTGGAAGAGACATGCAGGTCGCAGTAGCTTAACAAGACGGTTTAAATGCCCCTTGGAAAAGTGGTGGAGGTTACAGTAGCTTAACAAGACGGTTTAAATGCCCCTTGGAAGAGACGTGCAAGTCGCAGAAGCTTAACAAGACGGTTTAAATGCCCCTTGGAAGAGACGTGCAGTTCGCAGTAGCTTAACAAGTCGGATTAAATGCCCCTTGGAAGAGCAGTGGAGGTCGCAGTAGTTAACAAGACGGGTTAAATGCCCCTTGGCAGAGACGGGCAGGTCACAGTAGCTTAACAAGATGGTTAAAATGCCCTTTGGAAGAGCGGTGGAGGTTGCAGTAGCTTAACAAGACGGTTTAAATGCC
The DNA here is from genome assembly GCF_046119375.1 of Phyllobates terribilis. Classification (NCBI taxonomy): domain Eukaryota; kingdom Metazoa; phylum Chordata; class Amphibia; order Anura; family Dendrobatidae; genus Phyllobates; species Phyllobates terribilis. The sequence continues at coordinate 8,225,928 of NW_027362804.1, forward strand.
CCTTGGAAGAGACGTGCAGATCTAAGTAGCTTAACAAGACAGTTTAAATGCCCCTTGGAAGAGCGGTGGAGGTCGCAGTAGCTTAACAAGACGGTTTAAATGCCCCTTGGAAGAGACGTGCAGGTCGCAGTAGCTTAACAAGATGGTTTAAATACCCTTTGGTAGAGTAGAGCAGGTCGCAGTAGCTTAACAAGACGGTTTAAATGCCCCTTGGTAGAGAGGTGGAGGTCGCAGTAGCTTAAAAAGACGGTTTAAATGCCCCTTGTTAGAGACATGCAGGTCGCAGCAGCTTAACAAGATGGTTTAAATGCCACTTGGAAGAGACGTGCAGCTCCCAGTAGCTTAACAAGACAGTTTAAATGTCCCTTGGAAGAGACATGCAGGTCGCAGTAGCTTAACAAGCCGGTTTAAATGCCCCTTGGAAAACTGGTGGAGGTTACAGTAGCTAAACAAGAAGGTTTAAATGCCCCTTGGAAGAGACGTGCAAGTTGCAGTAGCTTAACAAGACGGTTTAATTGCCCCTTGGAAGAGACGTGCAGGTCGCAGTAGCTTAAAAAGACGATTTAAATGCCCCTTGGAAGAGACATGCAGGTCGCAGTAGCTTAACAAGACGGTTTAAATGCCCCTTGGAAAAGTGGTGGAGGTTACAGTAGCTTAACAAGACGGTTTAAATGCCCCTTGGAAGAGACGTGCAGGTCGCAGTAGCTTAAAAAAACGGTTTAAATGCCCCTTGGAAGAGACGTGCAGGTCGCAGTAGCCTAACAAGACGGTTTAAATGCCCCTTGCAAGAGACATGCAGGTCGCAGTAGCTTAACATGACGATTTAAATGCCCCTTGGAAGAAACGTGCAGGTCGCAGTAGCTTAACAAGACGGTTTAAATGCCCCTTGTAAGAGACGATAAGGTCGCTGTAGCTTAAAAAGACATTTTAAATGCCCCTTGGAAGAGCGGTGGAGGTCGCAGTAGCTTTACAAGATGGTTTAAATGCCCCTTGGAAGAGACGTGCAGGTCACAGCAGCTTAACAAGATGGTTTAAATGCCCATTGAAAGAGACATGCAGGTCGCAGTAGCTTAACAAGACGGTTTAAATGCCCCTTGGAAGAGACATGCAGTTCGCAGTAGCTTAACAAGACGGTTAAATGCCCCTTGGAAGAGACGTGCAAGTCGCAGAAGCTTAACAAGACGGTTTAAATGCCCCTTGGAAGAGACGTGCAGTTCGCAGTAGCTTAACAAGACGGATTAAATGCCCCTTGGAAGAGCAGTGGAGGTCGCAGTAGTTAACAAGACGGTTCAAATGCCCCTTGGCAGAGACGTGCAGGTCACAGTAGCTTAACAAGATGGTTAAAATGCCCTTTGGAAGAGCGGTGGAGGTCGCAGTAGCTTAACAAGATGGTTTAAATGCCCCTTGGAAGAGACGTGCAGATCTCAGTAGCTTAACAAGACGGTTTAAATGCCCTTGGAAGAGCGGTGGAGGTCGCAGTAGCTTAAAAAGACGATTTAAATGCCCCTTGGAAGAGACGTGCAGGTCGCAGTAGCTTAACAAGACGGTTTAAATGCCCCTTGTAAGAGACGATAAGGTCGCTGTAGCTTAAAAAGACATTTTAAATGCCCCTTGGAAGAGCGGTGGAGGTCGCAGTAGCTTTACAAGATGGTTTAAATGCCCCTTGGTAGAGAGGTGGAGGTCGCAGTAGCTTAACAAGACGGTTTAAATGCCCCTTGGTAGACAGGTGGAGGTCGCAGTAGCTTAACAAGACGGTTTAAATGCCCCTTGGTAGAGAGATGCAGGTCGCAGCAGCTTAACAAGATCGTTTAAATGCCCCTTGGAAGAGACATGCAGCTCCCAGTAGCTTAACAAGACAGTTTAAATGCCCCTTGGAAGAGACATGCAGGTCGCAGTAGCTTAACAAGACGGTTTAAATGCCCGTTGGAAAACTGTTGGAGGTTACAGTAGCTAAACAAGAAGGTTTAAATGCCCCTTGGAAGAGACGTGCAAGTTGCAGTAGCTTAACAAGACGGTTTAAATGCCCCTTGGAAGAGACGTGCAGGTCGCAGTAGCCTAACAAGACGGTTTAAATGCCCCTTGCAAGAGACATGCAGGTCGCAGTAGCTTAACATGACGATTTAAATGCCCCTTGGAAGAAACGTGCAGGTCGCAGTAGCTTAACAAGACGGTTTAAATGCCCCTTGTAAGAGACGATAAGGTCGCTGTAGCTTAAAAAGACATTTTAAATGCCCCTTGGAAGAGCGGTGGAGGTCGCAGTAGCTTTACAAGATGGTTTAAATGCCCCTTGGAAGAGACGTGCAGGTCACAGCAGCTTAACAAGATGGTTTAAATGCCCATTGAAAGAGACATGCAGGTCGCAGTAGCTTAACAAGACGGTTTAAATGCCCCTTGGAAGAGACATGCAGTTCGCAGTAGCTTAACAAGACGGTTAAATGCCCCTTGGAAGAGACGTGCAAGTCGCAGAAGCTTAACAAGACGGTTTAAATGCCCCTTGGAAGAGCAGTGGAGGTCGCAGTAGTTAACAAGACGGTTCAAATGCCCCTTGGCAGAGACGTGCAGGTCACAGTAGCTTAACAAGATGGTTAAAATGCCCTTTGGAAGAGCGGTGGAGGTCGCAGTAGCTTAACAAGACGGTTTAAATGCCCCTTGGAAGAGACGTGCAGATCTCAGTAGCTTAACAAGACGGTTTAAATGCCCTTGGAAGAGCGGTGGAGGTCGCAGTAGCTTAAAAAGACGATTTAAATGCCCCTTGGAAGAGACGTGCAGGTCGCAGTAGCTTAACAAGATGGTTTAAATACCATTTGGTAGAGTAGAGCAGGTCGCAGTAGCTTAACAAGACAGTTTAAATGCCCCTTGGTAGAGAGGTGGAGGTCGCAGTAGCTTAACAAGACGGTTTAAATGCCCCTTGGTAGAGAGATGCAGGTCGCAGCAGCTTAACAAGATCGTTTAAATGCCCCTTGGAAGAGACATGCAGCTCCCAGTAGCTTAACAAGACAGTTTAAATGCCCCTTGGAAGAGACATGCAGGTCGCAGTAGCTTAACAAGACGGTTTAAATGCCCGTTGGAAAACTGTTGGAGGTTACAGTAGCTAAACAAGAAGGTTTAAATGCCCCTTGGAAGAGACGTGCAAGTTGCAGTAGCTTAACAAGACGGTTTAAATGCCCCTTGGAAGAGACGTGCAGGTCGCAGTAGCTTAAAAAGACGGTTTAAATGCCCCTTGGAAGAGACATGCAGGTCGCAGTAGCTTAACAAGACGGTTTAAACGCCCCTTGGAAAAGTGGTGGAGGTTACAGTAGCTTAACAAGACGGTTTAAATGCCCCTTGGAAGAGACGTGCAGGTCGCAGTAGCTTAACAAAACGGTTTAAATGCCCCTTGGAAGAGACGTGCAGGTCGCAGTAGCCTAACAAGACAGTTTAAATGCCCCTTGCAAGAGACATGCAGGTCGCAGTAGCTTAACATGACGATTTAAATGCCCCTTGGAAGAAACGTGCAGGTCGCAGTAGCTTAACGAAATGGTTTAAATGCCCCTTGGAAGAGCGGTGGTGGTCGCAGTAGCTTAACAAGACGGTTTACATGCCCCTTGGAAGAGAAATGCAGGTCGCATTAGCTTAAAAAGACGGTTTAAATGCCCCTTGGAAGAGACGTGCAGGTCTCAGTAGCATAACAAGACTGTTTAAAAGCCCCTTGTAAGAGCGGTGGAGGTTGCAGTAGCCTAAAAAGACAGTTTAAATGCCCCTTGGAAGAGACGTGCAGGTCGCAGTAGCTTAACAAGATGGTTTAAACGCCCCTTGGTAGAGACGTGCAGGTCGCAGTAGCTTTACGAGACGGTTTAAATGCCCCTTGGAAGAGCGGTGGTGGTCGCAGTAGCTTAACAAGACGGTTTACATGCTCCTTGGAAGAGACGTGCAGGTCGCAGTAGCTTAATAAGAAGGTTTAAATGCCCCTTGGAAGAGACATGCAGGTCGCAGTAGCTTAAGAAGACGGTTTAAATTCCCCTTGGAAGAGACGTGCAGGTCGCAGTAGCTTAACAAGACGGTTTAAATGCCCTTTGGAAGAGACGTGCAGGTCGCAGTACCTTAATAAGACGGTTTAAATCTTTTTTGGAAGAGACATGCAGGTCGCAGCAGCTTAACAAGACGCTTTAAATGCCCCGTGGAAGAGACGTGCAGGTCGCAGTAGCTTAAAAAGATAGTTTAAATTCCCCTTGGAAGAGCGCTGGAGGTCACAGTAGCTTAACAAGACAGTTTAAATACCACTTGGAAGAGACGTGCAGGTCGTAGTAGCTTAACAAGACGGTTTAAATGTCCCTTGGAAGAGACGTGCAGGTCGCAGTAGCTTAACAAGACGGTTTAAATGCCCCTTGGAAGAGAAGTGCAGCTTGCGGTAGCTTAACAAGACGGTTTAAATGCCACTTGGAAGAGCGGTGGAGGTCACAGTAGCTTAACAAGACAGTTTAAATGGCCCTTGGAAGAGATGTGCAGGTCGCATTAGCTTAATAAGAAGTTTTAAATGCCCCTTGGAAGAGCCGTGCAGGTCGCAGTAGATTAACAAGACGGTTTAAATGCCCCTTGGAAGAGACGTGCAGGTCGCAGTAGCTTCACAAGACAGTTTAAATCCCCCTTGGTAGAGACGTGCAGGTTGCAGTAGCTTAACAAGAGCATTTAAATGCCCCATGGAAGAGACGTGCAGGTCGCAGTAGCTTACCAAGACGGTTTAAATGCCTCTTGGAAGAGACGTGCAGGTCACAGTAGCTTAACAAGACGGTTTCAATGCCCCTTGGAAGTGACGTGCAAGTCGCAGTAGCTTAAAAAGACGGTTTAAATGCGCCTTGGAAGAGACATGCAGGTCGCAGTAGCTTAAATAGATGGTTTAAATGTGCCTTGGAAGAGACGTGCAGGTCGCAGTAGCTTAACAAGAAGGTTTAAATGCCCCTTGGAAGAGACGAGCAGGTTGCAGTAGCTTAACAAGACGGTTTAAATGCCCCTTAGAAGAGCGGTGGAGGTCACAGTAGCTTAACAAGACAGTTTAAATGCCCCTTGGAAGAGACGTGCAGGTAGCAGTAGCTTAACAAGACGGATTAAATGCCGCTTGGAAGAGCAGTGGAATTCGTAGTAGCTTAACAAGACGCTTTAAATGCCCTTTGGAAGAGCGGTGGAGGTCGCAGTAGCTTAAAAAACGGTTTAAATGCCCCTTGGAAGAGCGGTGGAGGTCGCAGTAGCTTAACAAGACAGCTTAAATGCCCCTTGGAAGAGACGTGAAGGTCGCAGTAGCTTAACAAGACGTTTTAAATGCCCCTCGGAAAAGTGGTGGAGGTTACAGGAGCTTAACAAGACGGTTTCAATGCCCCTTGGAAGTGACGTGCAAGATGCAGTAGCTTAAAAAGACGGTTTAATTGTGCCTAAAAAGAGACATCCAGGTCGCAGTTGCTTAAATAGATGGTTTCAATGTGCCTTGGAAGAGACGTGCAGGTCGCAGTAGCTTAACAAGACGGTTTAAATGCCCCTTGGAAGAGCGGTGGAGGTCGCAGTAGCTTAACAAGACAGCTTAAATGCCCCTTGGAAGAGACGTGAAGGTCGCAGTAGCTTAACAAGACGGATAAAATGCCCCTTGGAAGAGACGTGCCGGTCGCAGAAGCTTAACAAGACGGTTTAAATGCCCCTTGGAAGAGAAGTGGAGTTCGCAGTAGCTTAACAAGACAGTTTAAATGCCCCTTGGAAGAGACGTGCAAGTCGCAGAAGCTTAACAAGACGGTTTAAATGCCCCTTGGAAGAGACGTGCAGTTCGCAGTAGCTTAACAAGACGGATTAAATGCCCCTTGGAAGAGCAGTGGAGGTCTCTGTAGCTTAACAAGACGGTTTAAATGCTCCTTGGCAGAGACGTGCAGGTCACAGTAGCTTAACAAGATGGTTAAAATGCCCTTTGGAAGAGCGGTGGAGGTCGCAGTAGCTTAACAAGACGGTTTAAATGCCCTTTGGAAGAGACGTGCAGATCGCAGTAGCTTAACAAGACGGTTTAAATGCCCCTTGGAAGAGCGGTGGAAGTCGCAGTAGGTTAACAAGACAGTTTAAATGCCCCTTGGAAGAGACGTGCAGGTCGCAGAAGCTTAACAAGACGGTTTAAATACCTTTTGGTAGAGTAGAGCAGGTCGCAGTAGCTTAACAAGACGGTTTAAATGCCCCTTGGTAGAGCGGTGGAGGACGCAGTAGCTTAACAAGATGGTTTAAATGCCCCTTGGAAGAGACATGCAGGTCGCAGCAGCTTAACAAGATGGTTTAAATACACCTTGGAAGAGACGTGCAGGTCCCACTAGCTTAACAAGACGGATTAAATTCCCCTTGGAAGAGACATGCAGGTCGCAGTAGCTTAACAAGACGGTTTAAATGCCCCTTGGAAAAGTGGTGGAGGTTACAGTAGCTAAACAAGAAGGTTTAAATGCCCCTTGGAAGAGACGTGCAAGTCGCAGTATCTTAACAAGACGGTTTAAATGCACCTTGGAAGAGATATGCAAGTGGCAGTAGCTTAAAAAGACGGTTTAAATGCGCCTTGGAAAAGACGTGCAGGTTGCACTAGCTATAGAAGACGGTTTAAATGCCCCTTGCAAGAGACGAGCAGGTCGCAGTAGGTTAACAAGACGGTTTAAATGCCCCCTGAAAGAGAGGTGGAGGTGGCAGTAACTTAACAATACAGTTTAAATGCCCCTTTGAAGAGACGTGCAGGTCGCAGTAGCTTATCAAGACCGTTTAAATGCCCCTTGGAAGAGACATGCAGGACGCAGTAGCTTAATAAGAAGGTTTAAATGACCCTTGGAAGAGACTTGCAGGTCGCAGTAGCTTAACAAGACGGTTTAAATGCCCCTTGGAAAAGTGGTGGAGGTTACAGTAGCTAAACAAGAAGGTTTAAATGCCCTTTGGAAGAGACGTGCAAGTCGCAGTAGCTTAACAAGACGGTCTAAATGCCCCTTGGAAGAGACGTGCAGGTCGCAGTAGCTTAAAAAGACGGTTTAAATGCCCCTTGGAAGAGACATGCAGGTCGCACTAGCTTAACAAGACGGTTTAAATGCCCCTTGGAAGATCGGTGGAGGTCGCAGTAGCTTAACAAGACCGTTTAAATGCCCCTTGGAAAAGTGGTGGAGGTTACATTAGCTTAACAAGACGGTTTAAATGCTCCTTGGCAGAGACGTGCAGGTCACAGTAGCTTAACAAGATGGTTAAAATGCCCTTTGGAAGAGCGGTGGAGGTCGCAGTAGCTTAACAAGACGGTTTAAATGCCCCTTGGAAGAGACGTGCAGATCGCAGTAGCTTAACAAGACGGTTTAAATGCCCCTTGGAAGAGCGGTGGAAGTCGCAGTAGGTTAACAAGACAGTTTAAATGCCCCTTGGAAGAGACGTGCAGGTCGCAGAAGCTTAACAAGACGGTTTAAATACCTTTTGGTAGAGTAGAGCAGGTCGCAGTAGCTTAACAAGACGGTTTAAATGCCCCTTGGTAGAGCGGTGGAGGACGCAGTAGCTTAACAAGATGGTTTAAATGCCCCTTGGAAGAGACATGCAGGTCGCAGCAGCTTAACAAGATGGTTTAAATGTACCTTGGAAGAGACGTGCAGGTCCCACTAGCTTAACAAGACGGATTAAATTCCCCTTGGAAGAGACATGCAGGTCGCAGTAGCTTAACAAGACGGTTTAAATGCCCCTTGGAAAAGTGGTGGAGGTTACAGTAGCTAAACAAGAAGGTTTAAATGCCCCTTGGAAGAGACGTGCAAGTCGCAGTATCTTAACAAGACGGTTTAAATGCACCTTGGAAGAGATATGCAAGTGGCAGTAGCTTAAAAAGACGGTTTAAATGCGCCTTGGAAAAGACGTGCAGGTTGCACTAGCTATAGAAGACGGTTTAAATGCCCCTTGGAAGAGACGAGCAGGTCGCAGTAGGTTAACAAGACGGTTTAAATGCCCCCTGAAAGAGAGGTGGAGGTGGCAGTAACTTAACAATACAGTTTAAATGCCCCTTTGAAGAGACGTGCAGGTCGCAGTAGCTTATCAAGACCGTTTAAATGCCTTTTGGAAGAGACATGCAGGACGCAGTAGCTTAATAAGAAGGTTTAAATGATCCTTGGAAGAGACTTGCAGGTCGCAGTAGCTTAACAAGACGGTTTAAATGCCCCTTGGAAAAGTGGTGGAGGTTACAGTAGCTAAACAAGAAGGTTTAAATGCCCCTTGGAAGAGACGTGCAAGTCGCAGTAGCTTAACAAGACGGTCTAAATGCCCCTTGGAAGAGACGTGCAGGTCGCAGTAGTTTAAAAAGACGGTTTAAATGCCCCTTGGAAGAGATATGCAGGTCGCAGTAGCTTAACAAGACGGTTTAAATGCCCCTTGGAAGATCGGTGGAGGTCGCAGTAGCTTAACAAGACGGTTTAAATGCCCCTTGGAAAAGTGGTGGAGGTTACATTAGCTTAACAAGACGGTTTAAATGCACCTTGGAAGAGACGTGCATGTCGCAGTAGCTTAACAAGATGGTTTAAATGCCCCTTGGAAGAGACGTGCAGGTCGCAGTAGCTTAACAAGACTGTTTAAATGCCCCTTGGAAGATACGTGCAGGTCGCAGTAGCTTAACAAGACGGTTTAAATGCCACATGGAAGAGCGGTGGATGTCGCAGTAAATTAACAAGACAGTTTAAATGCCCCTTGGAAAAGTGGTGGAGGTTACAGTAGCTTAAAAAGACGGTTTAAATGCGCTTTGGAAAAGACGTGCAGGTTGCACTAGCTATAAAAGACGGTTTAAATGCCCCTTGGAACAGACGAGCAGGTCGCAGTAGGTTAACAAGACGGTTTAAATGCCCCCTGAAAGAGAGGTGGAGGTGGCAGTAACTTAACAAGACAGTTTAAATGCCCCTTTGAAGAGACGTGCAGGTCGCAGTAGCTTAACAAGACGATTTAAATGCCCCTTGGAAGAGACATGCAGGACGCAGTAGCTTAATAAGAAGATTTAAATGACCCTTGGAAGAGACGTGCAGGTCGCAGTAGCTTAACAACACGGTTTAAATGCCCCTTGGAAGAGAAATGCAGGTCGCATTAGCTTAAAAAGACGGTTTAATTGCCCCTTGGAAGAGACGTGCAGGTCTCAGTAGCTTAACAAGACTGTTTAAAAGCCCCTTGGAAGAGCGGTGGAGGTCGCAGTAGCTTAAAAAGACAGTTTAAATGCCCCTTGGAAGAGACGTGCAGGTCGCAGAAGCTTAACAAGATGGTTTAAATGCCCCTTGGCAGAGATATGCAGGTCGCAGTAGCTTAACAAGACGGTTTAAATGCCCCTTGGAAGAGCGGTTGTGGTCGCAGTAGCTTAACAAGACGGTTTACATGCTCCTTGGAAGAGACGTGCAGGTCGCAGTAGCTTAATAAGAAGGTTTAAATGCCCCTTGGAAGAGACATGCAGGTCGCAGTAGCTTAACAAGACGGTTTAAATTCCACTTGGAAGAGACGTGCAGGTCGCAGTAGCTTAACAAGACGGTTTAAGTGCCCCTTGGAAGAGACGTGCAGGTCGCAGTAGCTTAATAAGACGGTTTAAATTTCTTATGGAAGAGACATGCAGGTCCCAGTAGCTTAACAAGACGCTTTAAATGCCCCTTGGAAGAGACGTGCAGGTAGCAGTAGCTTAACAAAACGGTTTAAATGCCCCTTGGAAGAGACGTGCAGGTCGCAGTAGCTTAACATGACGATTTAAATGCCCCTTGGAAGAAACGTGCAGGTCGCAGTAGCTTAACAAGACCGTTTAAATGCCCCTTGTAAGAGACGATAAGGTCGCTGTAGCTTAACAAGACGGTTTAAATTCCCCTTGGAAGAGCGTTGGAGGTCGCAGTAACTTAAAAAGACGGTTTAAATGCCACTTGGAAGAGACATGCAGGTCACAGCAGCTTAACAAGATGGTTTAAATGCCCATTGGAAAAGACGTGCAGGTCTCAGTAGCTTAACAAGACTATTTAAAATCCCTTTGGAAGAGCGGTGGAGTTCGCAGTAGCTTAAAAAGACAGTTTAAATGCACCTTGGAAGAGACGTGCAGGTCGCAGAAGCTTAACAAGATGGTTTAAATGTCCCTTGGAAGAGCGGTGGTGGTCGCAGTAGCTTAACAAGACGGTTTACATGCTCCTTGGAAGAAATGTGCAGGTCGCAGTAGCTTAATAAGAAGGTTTAAATTCCCCTTGGAAGAGACATGCAGGTCGCAGTAGCTTAACAAGACGGTTTAAATTCCCCTTGGAAGAGCGGTGGAGGTCGCTGTAGCTTAACAAGACAGTTTAAATACCCCTTGGAAGAGACGTGCAGGTCGTAGTAGCTTAATAAGACGCTTTAAATGTCCCTTGTAAGAGACGTGCAGGTCGCAGTAGCTTAACAAGACGGTTTAAATGCCCCTTGGAAGAGAAGTGCAGGTCGCAGAAGCTTAACAAGATGGTTTAAACGCCCCTTGGTAGAGACGTGCAGGTCGCAGTAGCTTAACAAGACGGTTTAAATGTCCCTTGGAAGAGCGGTGGTGGTCGCAGTAGCTTAACAAGACGGTTTACATGCTCCTTGGAAGAAACGTGCAGGGCGCAGTAGCTTAATAAGAATGTTTAAATGCCCCTTGGAAGAGACATGCAGGTCGCAGTAGCTTAACAAGACGGTTTAAATTCCCCTTGGAAAAGACGTGCAGGTTGCAGTAGCTTAACAAGACGGTTTAAATGCCGCCTGGAAGAGACATGCAGGTCGCAGTAGCTTAATAAGACGGTTTAAATCCCTTTTGGAAGAGACATGCAGGTCGCAGCAGCTTAACAAGACGCTTTAAATGCCCCTTGGAAGAGACGTGCAGGTCGTAGTAGCTTAACAAAATGGTTTAAATGCCCCTTGGAAGAGAAATGCAGGTCCCAGTAGCTTAATAAGAAGGTTTAAATGACCCTTGGAAGAAATATGCAGGTCGTAGTAGCTTAACAAGACGGTTTAAATGCCCCTTGGAAAAGTGGTGGAGGTTACAGTAGCTAAACAAAACGGTTTAAATGCCCCTTGGAAGAAACATGCAAGTCGCAGTAGCTTAACAGAACGGTATAAATGCCCCTTGGAAGAGACATGCAGGTCGCAGTAGCTTAAAAAGACGGTTTAAATGCCCCTTGGAAGAGACATGCAGATCGCAGTAGCTTAACAAGACGGTTTAAATGCCCATTTTAAAAGTTGTGGAGGTTACAGTAGCTTAACAAGACGGTTTAAATGCCCCTTGGAAGAGACGTGCAAGTCGCAATAGCTTAACAAGATGATTTAAATGCCCCTTGGAAGAAACGTGCAGGTCGCAGTAGCTTAACAAGATGGTTTAAATTCCCCTTGGAAGAGCGGTGGAGGTCGCTGTAGCTTAACAAGACAGTTTAAATACCCCTTGGAAGAGACGTGCAGGTCGTAGTAGCTTAATAAGGCGGTTTAAATATCCCTTGGAAGAGACGTGCAGGTCGCAGTAGCTTATCAAGACGGTTTAAATGCCCCTTGGAAGAGAAGTGCAGGTCGCAGTAGCTTAACAAGACTGTTTAAATGCCACATGGAAGAGCGGTGGATGTCGCAGTAAATTAACAAGACAGTTTAAATGCCCCTTGGAAAAGTTGTGGAGGATACAGTAGCTTAACAAGACGGTTTAAATGCACCTTGGAAGAGACATGCAAGTGGCAGTAGCTTAAAAAGACGGTTTAAATGCGCCTTGGAAAAGACGTGCAGGTTGCACTAGCTATAAAAGACGGTTTAAATGCCCCTTGGAAGAGACGAGCAGGTCGCAGTAGGTTAACAAGACGGTTTAAATGCCCCCTGAAAGAGAGGTGGAGGTGGCAGTAACTTAACAAGACGGTTTAAATGCACCTTGGAAGAGACGTGCAAGTCGCAGTAGCTTATCAAGATGGTTTAAATTCCCCTTGGAAAAGACGTGCAGGTTGCAGTAGCTTAACAAGACGGTTTAAATGCCGCTTGGAAGAGACATGCAGGTCGCAGGAGCTTAATAAGACGGTTTAAATCCCTTTTGGAAGAGACATGCAGGTCGCAGCAGCTTAACAAGACGCTTTAAATGCCCCTTGGAAGAGACGTGCAGGTCGCAGTAGCTTAACAAAATGGTTTAAATGCCCCTTGGAAGAGACATGTAGGTCCCAGTAGCTTAATAAGAAGGTTTAAATGACCCTTGGAAGAGATATGCAGGTCGTAGTAGCTTAACAAGACGGTTTAAATGCCCCTTGGAAAAGTGGTGGAGGTTACAGTAGCTAAACAAAACGGTTTAAATGCCCCTTGGAAGAAACGTGCAAGTCGCAGTAGCTTAACAGAACGGTATAAATGCCCCTTGGAAGAGACATGCAGGTCGCAGTAGCTTAAAAAGACGGTTTAAATGCCCCTTGGAAGAGACATGCAGATCGCAGTAGCTTAACAAGACGGTTTAAATGCCCATTTTAAAAGTTGTGGAGGTTACAGTAGCTTAACAAGACGGTTTAAATGCCCCTTGGAAGAGACGTGCAAGTCGCAATAGCTTAACAAGATGATTTAAATGCCCCTTGGAAGAAACGTGCAGGTCGCAGTAGCTTAACAAGATGGTTTAAATTCCCCTTGGAAGAGCGGTGGAGGTCGCTGTAGCTTAACAAGACAGTTTAAATACCCCTTGGAAGAGACGTGCAGGTCGTAGTAGCTTAATAAGGCGGTTTAAATATCCCTTGGAAGAGACGTGCAGGTCGCAGTAGCTTAACAAGACGGTTTAAATGCCCCTTGGAAGAGAAGTGCAGGTCGCAGTAGCTTAACAAGACTGTTTAAATGCCACATGGAAGAGCGGTGGATGTCGCAGTAAATTAACAAGACAGTTTAAATGCCCCTTGGAAAAGTTGTGGAGGTTACAGTAGCTTAACAAGACGGTTTAAATGCACCTTGGAAGAGACATGCAAGTGGCAGTAGCTTAAAAAGACGGTTTAAATGCGCCTTGGAAAAGACGTGCAGGTTGCACTAGCTATAAAAGACGGTTTAAATGCCCCTTGGAAGAGACGAGCAGGTCGCAGTAGGTTAACAAGACGGTTTAAATGCCCCCTGAAAGAGAGGTGGAGGTGGCAGTAACTTAACAAGACGGTTTAAATGCACCTTGGAAGAGAAGTGCAAGTCGCAGTAGCTTAACAAGATTGTTTAAATGCCCCTTGGAAGAGACGTGCAGGTCGCAGTATCTTAACAAGACGGTTTAAATGCCCCTTGGAAGATACGTGCAGGTCGCAGTAGCTTAACAAGATGGTTTAAATTCCCCTTGGAAGAGCGGTGGAGGTCGCTGTAGCTTAACAAGACAGTTTAAATACCCCTTGGAAGAGACGTGCAGGTCGTAGTAGCTTAATAAGACGTTTTAAATGTCCCTTGGAAGAGACGTGCAGGTCGCAGTAGCTTAACAAGACGGTTTAAATGCCCCTTGGAAGAGAAGTGCAGGTCGCAGTAGCTTAACAAGACGGTTTAAATGCCACATGGAAGAGCGGTGGATGTCGCAGTAAATTAACAAGACAGTTTAAATGCCCCTTGGAAAAGTGGTGGAGGTTACAGTAGCTTAAAAAGACGGTTTAAATGCGCCTTGGAAATGACGTGCAGGTTGCACTAGCTATAAAAGACGGTTTAAATGCCCCTTGGAAGAGACGAGCAGGTCGCAGTAGGTTAACAAGACGGTTTAAATGCCCCCTGAAAGAGAGGTGGAGGTGGAAGTAACTTAACAAGACAGTTTAAATGCCCCTTTGAAGAGACGTGCAGGTCGCAATAGCTTAACAAGACGGTTTAAATGCCCCTTGGAAGAGACATGCAGGACGCAGTAGCTTAATAAGAAGGTTTAAATGACCCTTGGAAGAGACGTGCAGGTCGCAGTAGCTTAACAAGATGGTTTAAATGCCCCTTGGAAGAGAAATGCAGGTCGCATTAGCTTAAAAAGACGGTTTAATTGCCCCTTGGAAGAGACGTGCAGGTCTCAGTAGCTTAACAAGACTGTTTAAAAGCCCCTTGGAAGAGCGGTGGAGGTCGCAGTAGCTTAAAAAGACAGTTTAAATGCCCCTTGGAAGAGACGTGCAGGTCGCAGAAGCTTAACAAGATGGTTTAAACGCCCCTTGGTAGAGATGTGCAGGTCGCTGTAGCTTAACAAGACGGTTTAAATGCCCCTTGGAAGAGCGGTTGTGGTCGCAGTAGCTTAAAAAGATGGTTTACATGCTCCTTGGAAGAGACGTGCAGGTCGCAGTAGCTTAATACGAAGGTTTAAATGCCCCTTGGAAGAGACATGCAGGTCGCAGTAGCTTAACAAGACGGTTTAAATTCCACTTGGAAGAGACGTGCAGTTCGCAGTAGCTTAACAAGGCGGTTAAAATGCCCCTTGGAAGAGACGTGCAGGTCGCAGTAGCTTAACAAGATGGTTTAAATTCCACTTGGAAGAGACGTGCAGTTCGCAGTAGCTTAAAAAGACAGTTTAAATGCCGCTTGGAAGAGACGTGCAGGTCGCAGAAGCTTAAAAAGATGGTTTAAACGCCCCTTGGTAGAGACGTGCAGGTCGCAGTAGCTTAACAAGATGGTTTAAATGCCCCTTGGAAGAGCGGTGGTGGTCGCAGTAGCTTAACAAGACGGTTTACATGCTCCTTGGAAGAAACGTGCAGGTCGCAGTAGCTTAATAAGAAGGTTTAAATGCCCCTTGGAAGAGACATGCAGGTCGCAGTAGCTTAACAAGACGGTTTAAATTCCCCTTGGAAAAGACGTGCAGGTTGCAGTAGCTTAACAAGACGGTTTAAATGCCGCCTGGAAGAGACATGCAGGTCGCAGTAGCTTAATAAGACGGTTTAAATCCCTTTTGGAAGAGACATGCAGGTCGCAGCAGCTTAACAAGACGCTTTAAATGCCCCTTGGAAGAGACGTGCAGGTCGTAGTAGCTTAACAAAATGGTTTAAATGCCCCTTGGAAGAGAAATGCAGGTCCCAGTAGCTTAATAAGAAGGTTTAAATGACCCTTGGAAGAAATATGCAGGTCGTAGTAGCTTAACAAGACGGTTTAAATGCCCCTTGGAAAAGTGGTGGAGGTTACAGTAGCTAAACAAAACGGTTTAAATGCCCCTTGGAAGAAACATGCAAGTCGCAGTAGCTTAACAGAACGGTATAAATGCCCCTTGGAAGAGACATGCAGGTCGCAGTAGCTTAAAAAGACGGTTTAAATGCCCCTTGGAAGAGACATGCAGATCGCAGTAGCTTAACAAGACGGTTTAAATGCCCATTTTAAAAGTTGTGGAGGTTACAGTAGCTTAACAAGACGGTTTAAATGCCCCTTGGAAGAGACGTGCAAGTCGCAATAGCTTAACAAGATGATTTAAATGCCCCTTGGAAGAAACGTGCAGGTCGCAGTAGCTTAACAAGATGGTTTAAATTCCCCTTGGAAGAGCGGTGGAGGTCGCTGTAGCTTAACAAGACAGTTTAAATACCCCTTGGAAGAGACGTGCAGGTCGTAGTAGCTTAATAAGGCGGTTTAAATATCCCTTGGAAGAGACGTGCAGGTCGCAGTAGCTTATCAAGACGGTTTAAATGCCCCTTGGAAGAGAAGTGCAGGTCGCAGTAGCTTAACAAGACTGTTTAAATGCCACATGGAAGAGCGGTGGATGTCGCAGTAAATTAACAAGACAGTTTAAATGCCCCTTGGAAAAGTTGTGGAGGATACAGTAGCTTAACAAGACGGTTTAAATGCACCTTGGAAGAGACATGCAAGTGGCAGTAGCTTAAAAAGACGGTTTAAATGCGCCTTGGAAAAGACGTGCAGGTTGCACTAGCTATAAAAGACGGTTTAAATGCCCCTTGGAAGAGACGAGCAGGTCGCAGTAGGTTAACAAGACGGTTTAAATGCCCCCTGAAAGAGAGGTGGAGGTGGCAGTAACTTAACAAGACGGTTTAAATGCACCTTGGAAGAGACGTGCAAGTCGCAGTAGCTTATCAAGATGGTTTAAATTCCCCTTGGAAAAGACGTGCAGGTTGCAGTAGCTTAACAAGACGGTTTAAATGCCGCTTGGAAGAGACATGCAGGTCGCAGGAGCTTAATAAGACGGTTTAAATCCCTTTTGGAAGAGACATGCAGGTCGCAGCAGCTTAACAAGACGCTTTAAATGCCCCTTGGAAGAGACGTGCAGGTCGCAGTAGCTTAACAAAATGGTTTAAATGCCCCTTGGAAGAGACATGTAGGTCCCAGTAGCTTAATAAGAAGGTTTAAATGACCCTTGGAAGAGATATGCAGGTCGTAGTAGCTTAACAAGACGGTTTAAATGCCCCTTGGAAAAGTGGTGGAGGTTACAGTAGCTAAACAAAACGGTTTAAATGCCCCTTGGAAGAAACGTGCAAGTCGCAGTAGCTTAACAGAACGGTATAAATGCCCCTTGGAAGAGACATGCAGGTCGCAGTAGCTTAAAAAGACGGTTTAAATGCCCCTTGGAAGAGACATGCAGATCGCAGTAGCTTAACAAGACGGTTTAAATGCCCATTTTAAAAGTTGTGGAGGTTACAGTAGCTTAACAAGACGGTTTAAATGCCCCTTGGAAGAGACGTGCAAGTCGCAATAGCTTAACAAGATGATTTAAATGCCCCTTGGAAGAAACGTGCAGGTCGCAGTAGCTTAACAAGATGGTTTAAATTCCCCTTGGAAGAGCGGTGGAGGTCGCTGTAGCTTAACAAGACAGTTTAAATACCCCTTGGAAGAGACGTGCAGGTCGTAGTAGCTTAATAAGGCGGTTTAAATATCCCTTGGAAGAGACGTGCAGGTCGCAGTAGCTTAACAAGACGGTTTAAATGCCCCTTGGAAGAGAAGTGCAGGTCGCAGTAGCTTAACAAGACTGTTTAAATGCCACATGGAAGAGCGGTGGATGTCGCAGTAAATTAACAAGACAGTTTAAATGCCCCTTGGAAAAGTTGTGGAGGTTACAGTAGCTTAACAAGACGGTTTAAATGCACCTTGGAAGAGACATGCAAGTGGCAGTAGCTTAAAAAGACGGTTTAAATGCGCCTTGGAAAAGACGTGCAGGTTGCACTAGCTATAAAAGACGGTTTAAATGCCCCTTGGAAGAGACGAGCAGGTCGCAGTAGGTTAACAAGACGGTTTAAATGCCCCCTGAAAGAGAGGTGGAGGTGGCAGTAACTTAACAAGACGGTTTAAATGCACCTTGGAAGAGAAGTGCAAGTCGCAGTAGCTTAACAAGATTGTTTAAATGCCCCTTGGAAGAGACGTGCAGGTCGCAGTATCTTAACAAGACGGTTTAAATGCCCCTTGGAAGATACGTGCAGGTCGCAGTAGCTTAACAAGATGGTTTAAATTCCCCTTGGAAGAGCGGTGGAGGTCGCTGTAGCTTAACAAGACAGTTTAAATACCCCTTGGAAGAGACGTGCAGGTCGTAGTAGCTTAATAAGACGTTTTAAATGTCCCTTGGAAGAGACGTGCAGGTCGCAGTAGCTTAACAAGACGGTTTAAATGCCCCTTGGAAGAGAAGTGCAGGTCGCAGTAGCTTAACAAGACGGTTTAAATGCCACATGGAAGAGCGGTGGATGTCGCAGTAAATTAACAAGACAGTTTAAATGCCCCTTGGAAAAGTGGTGGAGGTTACAGTAGCTTAAAAAGACGGTTTAAATGCGCCTTGGAAATGACGTGCAGGTTGCACTAGCTATAAAAGACGGTTTAAATGCCCCTTGGAAGAGACGAGCAGGTCGCAGTAGGTTAACAAGACGGTTTAAATGCCCCCTGAAAGAGAGGTGGAGGTGGAAGTAACTTAACAAGACAGTTTAAATGCCCCTTTGAAGAGACGTGCAGGTCGCAATAGCTTAACAAGACGGTTTAAATGCCCCTTGGAAGAGACATGCAGGACGCAGTAGCTTAATAAGAAGGTTTAAATGACCCTTGGAAGAGACGTGCAGGTCGCAGTAGCTTAACAAGATGGTTTAAATGCCCCTTGGAAGAGAAATGCAGGTCGCATTAGCTTAAAAAGACGGTTTAATTGCCCCTTGGAAGAGACGTGCAGGTCTCAGTAGCTTAACAAGACTGTTTAAAAGCCCCTTGGAAGAGCGGTGGAGGTCGCAGTAGCTTAAAAAGACAGTTTAAATGCCCCTTGGAAGAGACGTGCAGGTCGCAGAAGCTTAACAAGATGGTTTAAACGCCCCTTGGTAGAGATGTGCAGGTCGCTGTAGCTTAACAAGACGGTTTAAATGCCCCTTGGAAGAGCGGTTGTGGTCGCAGTAGCTTAAAAAGATGGTTTACATGCTCCTTGGAAGAGACGTGCAGGTCGCAGTAGCTTAATACGAAGGTTTAAATGCCCCTTGGAAGAGACATGCAGGTCGCAGTAGCTTAACAAGACGGTTTAAATTCCACTTGGAAGAGACGTGCAGTTCGCAGTAGCTTAACAAGGCGGTTAAAATGCCCCTTGGAAGAGACGTGCAGGTCGCAGTAGCTTAACAAGATGGTTTAAATTCCACTTGGAAGAGACGTGCAGTTCGCAGTAGCTTAAAAAGACAGTTTAAATGCCGCTTGGAAGAGACGTGCAGGTCGCAGAAGCTTAAAAAGATGGTTTAAACGCCCCTTGGTAGAGACGTGCAGGTCGCAGTAGCTTAACAAGATGGTTTAAATGCCCCTTGGAAGAGCGGTGGTGGTCGCAGTAGCTTAACAAGACGGTTTACATGCTCCTTGGAAGAAACGTGCAGGTCGCAGTAGCTTAATAAGAAGGTTTAAATGCCCCTTGGAAGAGACATGCAGGTCGCAGTAGCTTAACAAGACGGTTTAAATTCCCCTTGGAAAAGACGTGCAGGTCGCAGTAGCTTAACAAGACGGTTTAAATGCCCCTTGGAAGAGACGTGCAGGTCGCAGTAGCTTAATAATACGGTTTAAATCCCTGTTGGAAGAGACATGCAGGTCGCAGCAGCTTAACAAGACGCTTTAAATGTCCCTTGGAAGAGACGTGCAGGTCGCAGTAGCTTAACAAAACGGTTTAAATGCCCCTTGGAAGAGACGTGCAGGTCGCAGAAGCTTAACAAGACGGTTTAAATGCCTCTTGCACGAGACAAGCAGGTCGCAGTAGCTTAACATGACGATTTAAATGCCCCTTGGAAGAAACGTGCAGGTCGCAGTAGCTTAACAAGAACGTTTAAATGCCCCTTGTAAGAGACAATAAGGTCGCTGTAGCTTAACAAGACGGTTTAAATGCCCCTTGGAAGAGCGGTGGAGGTCGCAGTAGCTTAACAAGACGGTTTAAATGCCCCTTGGAAGAGCGGTGGCGGTCGCAGTAGCTTAACAAGACGGTTTAAATGCCACTTGGAAGAGACGTGCAGGTCACAACAGCTTAACAAGATGGTTTAAATGCCCATTGGAAGAGACGTGCAGGTCGCAGTAGCTTAACAAGATGGTTTAAATGTCCCTTGGAAGAGACATGCAGGTCGCAGTAGCTTAACAAGAGGGTTTAAATGCCCCTTGGAAGAGACGTGCAGGTCGCAGTAGTTTAACAAGACAGTTTAAATGCCCCTTGGAAGAGACGTGCAGGTCGCAGTAGCTTAACAAGACGGTTTAAATGCCCCTTGCAAGAGACGTGCAGGTCGCAGTAGCTTAATAAGACGGTTTAAATGCCCCTTGGAAGAGCGGTGGAGGTCGCAGTAGCTTAACAAGACAGTTTAAATGCCCCTTGAAAGAGACGTGCAGGTCGCAGTAGCTTAACAAGACGTTTTAAATGCCTCTTGGAAGTGCGGTGGAGGTCGCAGTAGCTTAATAAGACGGTTTAAATGACCCTTGGAAGAGCGGTGGAGGTCGCAGTAGCTTAACAAGACAGTTTAAATGCCCCTTGAAAGAGACAGGCAGGTCGCAGCAGCTTAACAAGACGGTTTAAATACCCCTTGGTAGAGAAGTGCAGGTCGCCTTGGCTTAACAAGACGGATTAAATGCCCCTTGGAAGAGACTTGCAGGTCGCAGTAGCTTAACAAAGCTTTTTAAATGCCCCTTGGAAGAGACGTGCAGGTCGCAGTAGCTTAACAAGACGGTTTAAATGTCCCTTGGAAAAGTGGTGGAGGTTACAGTAGCTTAACAAGATGGTTTAAATGCCCCTTGGAAGAGCGGTGGTGGTCGCAGTAGCTTAACAAGACGGTTTACATGCTCCTTGAAAGAGACGTGCAGGTCGCAGTAGCTTAATAAGAAGGTTTAAATGCCCCTTGGAAGAGACATGCAGGTCGCAGTAGCTTAACAAGACGGTTTAAATTCCCTTTGGAAGAGACGTGCAGGTCGCAGTAGCTTAACAAGGCGGTTTAAATGCCCCTTGGAAGAGACGTGCAGATCGCCGTAGCTTAATAAGACGGTTTAAATCCCTTTTGGAAGAGACATGCAGGTCGCAGCAGCTTAGCAAAACGCTTTAAATGCCCCTTGGAAGAGACGTGCAGGTCGCAGTAGCTTAACAAAACAGTTTAAATGCCCCTTGGAAGAGACGTGCAGGTCGCAGTAGCTTAAAATAATGATTTAAATGCCCCTTGGAAGAAACGTGCAGGTCGCAGTAGCTTAACAAGACCGTGTAAATGCCCCTTGTAAGAGACGATAAGGTCGCTGTAGCTTAACAAGACGGTTTAAATGCCCCTTGGAAGAGCGGTGGAGGTCGCAGTAGCTTAACAAGACGATTTAAATGCCCCTTGGAAGAGCGGTGGAGGTCACAGTAGCTTAACAAGATGCTTTAAATGCCACTTGGAAGAGACGTGCAGGTCACAGCAGCTTAACAAGATGGTTTAAATGCCCATTGGAAGAGACGTGCAGGTCGCAGTAGCTTAACAAGATGGTTTAAATGCCCCTTGGAAGAGACGTGCAGGTCGCAGTAGCTTAACAAGACGGTTTAAATGCCCCTTGGAAGAGACGTACAGGTCGCAGTAGCTTAACAAGACAGTTTAAATGCCCCTTGGAAGAGACGTGCAGGTCTGAGTAGCTTAACAAGATGGTTTAAATTCCCCTTGGAAGAGAGGTGGAGGTCGCTGTAGCTTAACAAGACAGTTTAAATACCCCTTGGAAGAGACGTGCAGGTCGTTGTAGCTTAATAAGACGGTTTAAATGTCCCTTGGAAGAGAAGTGCAGGTCGCAGAAGCTTAACAAGACGGTTTAAATGCCCCTTGGAAGAGAAGTGCAGGTCGCAGTAGCTTAACAAGACGGTTTAAATGCCACATGCAAGAGCGGTGAATGTCGCAGTAAATTAACAAGACAGTTTAAATGCCCCTTGGAAAAGTGGTGGAGGTTACAGTAGCTTAACAAGACGGTTTAAATGCCCCTTGGAAGAGACATGCAAGTGGCAGTAGCTTAAAAAGACGGTTTAAATGCGCCTTGGAAAAGACGTGCAGGTCGCACTAGCTATAAAAGACGCTTTAAATGCCCCTTGGAAGAGACGAGCAGGTCACAGTAGGTTAACAAGACGGTTTAAATGCCCCCTGGAAGAGAGGTGGAGGTGGCAGTAACTTAACAAGACAGTTTAAATGCCCCTTTGAAGAGACGTGCAGGTCGCAGTAGCTTAACAAGACGGTTTAAATGCCCCTTCGAAGAGCGGTGGACGTCGCAGTAGCTTAACAAGACAGTTTAAATGCCCCTTGCAAGAGACATGCAGGACGCAGTACTTAATAAGAAGGTTTAAATGACCCTTGGAAGAGACGTGCAGGTCGCAGTTGCTTAACAAGACGGTTTAAATGCCCCTTGAAAGAGAAATGCAGGTCGCATTAGCTTAAAAAGACGTTTTAAATGCCCCTTGGAAGAGACGTGCAGGTCTCAGTAGCTTAACAAGACTGTTTAAAAGCCCCTTGGAAGAGCGGTGGAGGTCGCAGTAGCTTAAAAAGACAGTTTAAATGTCCCTTGGAAGAGACGTGCAGGTCGCAGAAGCTTAACAAGATGGTTTAAACGCCCCTTGGTAGAGACGTGCAGGTCGCAGTAGCTTAACAAGACGGTTTAAATGCCCCTTGGAAGAGCGGTGGTGGTCGCAGTAGCTTAACAAGACGGTTTACATGCTCCTTGGAAGAGACGTGCAGGTCGCAGTAGCTTAACAAAACGGTTTAAAAGCCCCTTGGAAGAGACGTGCAGGTCGCAGTAGCTTAACATAATGATTTAAATGCCCCTTGGAAGAAACGTGCAGGTCGCAGTAGCTTAACAAGACGGTTTAAATGCCCCTTGGAAGAGCGGTGGAGGTCGCTGTAGCTTAACAAGACGGTTTAAATGCCCCTTGGAAGAGCGGTGGAGGTCGCAGTAGCTTAACAAGACGATTTAAATGCCCCTTGGAAGAGCGGTGGAGGTCACAGTAGCTTAACAAGACGCTTTAAATGCCACTTGGAAGAGACGTGCAGGTCACAGCAGCTTAACAAGATGGTTTAAATGCCCATTGAAAGAGACGTGCAGG
Source organism: Phyllobates terribilis (assembly GCF_046119375.1). NCBI lineage: Eukaryota > Metazoa > Chordata > Amphibia > Anura > Dendrobatidae > Phyllobates > Phyllobates terribilis. The sequence continues at coordinate 8,248,300 of NW_027362804.1, forward strand.
TCGCAGTAGCTTAACAAGATGGTTTAAATGCCCCTTGGAAGAGACGTGCAGGTCGCAGTAGCTTAACAAGACGGTTTAAATGCCCCTTGGAAGAGACGTGCAGGTCGCAGTAGCTTAACAAGACAGTTTAAATGCCCCTTGGAAGAGACGTGCAGGTCTCAGTAGCTTAACAAGATGGTTTAAATTCCCCTTGGAAGAGCGGTGGAGGTCGCTGTAGCTTAACAAGACAGTTTAAATACCCCTTGGAAGAGACGTGCAGGTCGTTGTAGCTTAATAAGATGGTTTAAATGTCCCTTGGAAGAGAAGTGCAGGTCGGAGAAGCTTAACAAGACGGTTTAAATGCCCCTTGGAAGAGAAGTGCAGGTCGCAGTAGCTTAACAAGACGGTTTAAATGCCACATGCAAGAGCGATGGATGTCGCAGTAAATTAACAAGACGGTTTAAATGCCCCTTGGAAAAGTGGTGGAGGTTACAGTAGCTTAACAAGACGGTTTAAATGCCCCTTGGAAGAGACATGCAAGTGGCAGTAGCTTAAAAAGACGGTTTAAATGCGCCTTGGAAAAGACGTGCAGGTCGCACTAGCTATAAAAGACGCTTTAAATGCCCCTTGGAAGAGACGAGCAGGTCGCAGTAGGTTAACAAGACGGTTTAAATGCCCCCTGGAAGAGAGGTGGAGGTGGCAGTAACTTAACAAGACAGTTTAAATGCCCCTTTGAAGAGACGTGCAGGTCGCAGTAGCTTAACAAGACGGTTTAAATGCCCCTTGGAAGAGCGGTGAATGTCGCAGTAGCTTAACAGGACAGTTTAAATGCCCCTTGCAAGAGACATGCAGGACGCAGTAGCTTAATAAGAAGGTTTAAATGACCCTTGGAAGAGACGTGCAGGTCGCAGTTGATTAACAAGACGGTTTAAATGCCCCTTGTAAGAGAAATGCAGGTCGCATTAACTTAAAAAGACGTTTTAAATGCCCCTTGGAAGAGACGTGCAGGTCTCAGTAGCTTAACAAGACTGTTTAAAAGCCCCTTGGAAGAGCGGTGGAGGTCGCAGTAGCTTAAAAAGACAGTTTAAATGCCCCTTGGAAGAGACCTGCAGGTCGCAGAAGCTTAACAAGATGGTTTAAACGCCCCTTGGTAGAGACGTACAGGTCGCAGTAGCTTAACAAGACGGTTTAAATGCCCCTTGGAAGAGCGGTGGTGGTCGCAGTAGCTTAACAAGACGGTTTACATGCTCCTTGGAAGAGACATGCAGGTCGCAGTAGCTTAATAAGAAGGTTTAAATGCCCCTTGGAAGAGACATGCAGGTCGGAGTAGCTTAACAAGACGGTTTAAATTCCCCTTGGAAGAGACGTGCAGGTCGCAGTAGCTTAACAAGACGGTTTAAATGCCCCTTGGAAGAGACGTGCAGATCGCAGTAGCTTAATAAGACGGTTTAAATCCCTTTTGGAAGAGACATGCAGGTCGCAGCAGCTTAACAAAACGCTTTAAATGCCCCTTGGAAGAGACGTGCAGGTCGCAGTAGCTTAACAAAACGGTTTAAATGCCCCTTGGAAGAGACGTGCAGGTCGCAGTAGCTTAACATAACGGTTTAAATGCCCCTTGTAAGAGACGATAAGGTCGCTGTAGCTTAACAAGACGGTTTAAATGCCCCTTGAAAGAGCGGTGGAGGTCGCAGTAGCTTAACAAGACGGTTTAAATGCCCCTTGGAAGAGCGGTTTAGGTCGCTGTAGCTTAACAAGACAGTTTAAATACCCCTTGGAAGAGACGTGCAGGTCGTTGTAGCTTAATAAGATGGTTTAAATGTCCCTTGGAAGAGAAGTACAGGTCGGAGATGGAGATGGAGATGGAGATGGAGTTAACAGTAGCTTAACAAGATGCTTTAAATGCCACTTGGAAGAGACGTGCAGGTCACAGCAGCTTAACAAGATGGTTTAAATGCCCATTGGAAGAGACGTGCAGGTCGCAGTAGCTTAACAAGATGGTTTCAATGCCCCTTGGAAGAGACGTGCAGGTCGCTGTAGCTTAACAAGACGGTTTAAATGCCCCTTGGAAGAGACGTGCAGGTCGCAGTAGCTTAACAAGACAGTTTAAATGCCCCTTGGAAGAGATGTGCAGGTCGCAGTAGCTTAACAAGACGGTTTAAATGCCCCTTGCAAGAGACGTGCCGGTCGCAGTAGCTTAATAAGACGGTTTACATGTCCCTTGGAAGAGCGGTGGAGGTCGCAGTAGCTTAACTAGACAGTTTAAATGCCCCTTGAAAGAGACGTGCTGGTCGCAGTAGATTAACAAGACGTTTTAAATGCCCCCTGGAAGAGACATGCAGGTTGCAGCAGCTTAACAAGACGGTTTAAATGCCCCTTGGAAGAGACGTGCAGGTCCCAGTAGCTTAACAAGATGGTTTAATTTCCCTTTGGAAGAGACATGCAGGTCGCAGTAGCTTAACAAGACGGTTTATCATAGAATCATAGAATCATAGAATCATAGAATGGTAGAGTTGGAAGGGACCTCCTGGGTCATCTGGTCCAACCCCCTGCTCAAAGCAGGATTCACTAGATCATCTCAGACAGATGTCTGTCCAGCCTCTGTTTGAAGACGTCCATTGAAGGGGAACTCACCACCTCTCGTGGCAGCCTGTTCCACTCATTAATCACCCTAACTGTCAAAAAGTTTTTTCTAATATCTAATCTGTGTCTCCTCCCATTTAGTTTCATCCCATTGCTTCTAGTCTTTCCTTGTGCAAATGAGAATAAAGATGATCCTTCTACAATGTGACAGCCCTTGACATATTTGTAGACAGCTATTAAGTCTCCTCTCAGTCTTCTTTTTTGCAAGCTAAACATTCCCAAATCCTGCAACCGTTCCTCATAGGACATGGTTTGCAGACCAGTCACCATTCTGGTCGCTCTTCTCTGAACTTGCTCCAGTTTGTCTATGTCTTTTTTAAAATGTGGTGCCCAAAACTGTACACAGTATTCCAGATGAGGTCTGACCAAAGAGGAGTAAAGACCGATAATGACTTCACGTGATCTAGACTGTATGCTTCTGTTAATACATCCCAGAATTGTATTTGCCTTTTTTGCTGCTGCATCACACTGTTGACTCATGTTCAGTCTATGATCTATTAGTATACCTAAGTCTTTTTCACATGTACTGTTGCTTAGCTCTATTCCTCCCATTCTGTATATGCTTTTTTCATTTTTATTGCCCAGATGTAGTACTTTGCATTTTTCCCTGTTAAAAACCATTCTGTTGGTTGATGCCCACTGCTCCAGTTTATTTAGGTCTTTTTGAATCCTCTCTCTCTCTTTTCTAGTATTAGCTATCCCTCCTAGCTTTGTGTCATCAGCAAATTTAATCAGTTTACCCTCAATTCCTTCATCTAAATCATTGATAAAGATGTTGAACAATACAGGTCCCAGGACGGAGCCCTGTGGTACCCCACTTGAGACATTCATCCAGCTGGATGTGAAGCCATTTACAACCACCCTTTGAGTCCGATCACTAAGCCAGTTATGAATCCACCTAACAGTTGCCTGGTCCATTCCATACTTGGTCATTTTTTCAATAAGGATGGTGTGAGATACTTTGTCAAATGCTTTGCTGAAGTCAAGATATACTATATCTACAGCATTTCCCTGATCCACCCAGTCAGTGATTCTGTCATAGAAGGAAATTAAGTTAGTCTGACATGACTTGTTAGTTACAAACCCATGCTGACTCTGGTTAATCACTTCATTCTTATCCATGTATTTACATACATGTTGTTTAATAATTTGTTCAAAGATCTTTCCTGGTAAAGAAGTCAGACTCACCGGCCTATAGTTCCCTGGGTCCACCTTCTTCCCCTTTTTGAAGATAGGAACAACATTTGCTCTTCTCCAGTCTTCTGGGACTTCTCCTGTTCTCCAAGAATTTTCAAAGATTATGGAGAGTGGTTCTAAAATTTCTTCTACGATCTCCTTCAGTACTCTGGGGTGTAATTCATCTGGACCTGGAGACTTGAACTCATTTATGTTAGCTAAATATTCCCTCACAATCTTTCTGTTTACAGATAACTTGGATTCCTCTATTCCTTTAAAAGGACAGTGAAGATCAGTTGATGTTACATTTTCTTTCTGAGAGAAAACAGATGCAAAATAGGAAATAAAAAGTTCGGCCTTCTCAACATCCTCTCTTACCATTTCTCCATTTTCATCCTGTAAAAATCCTATAGCATCTTTGACTTTTCTTTTACTTTTGACATACCCCCAAAATCCTTTTTTATTGCTTTTGACATCTCTTGCAAGCCTTAATTCATTGTCAGCTTTAGCTAACCTGATACGTGCCCTACAGGATCTGCAGACTGCATTATAATCTTCTTTAGATATGCCTCCCTCTTTCCATTTAATAAACATTTCTTTCTTTCTTTTTAGCATGTGTTTAAGTTCTGTGTTCATCCATCCTGGTTTCCTTAAATGCTTCCCATTCTTCCTACTTTTCGGGATTGTTAACGATTGTGCTTTGAGAATCTCATTTTTAAAAATTTCCCATCCTTCCTGGACATTTTTGTCCTTAAGGACATCCAGCCATTGGATCCCTCCTATTCTCTTTCTGAGTCTCTTAAAATCTGCCTTTCTAAAATCTAACCTTGAAGTCTGAGTCTTCACATGTCTTCCTCCTCTAGCTATCCAAAATTCTATAATAGCATGATCGCTGCCTCCTAGGGTCCCAGCCACCTTTACCTCCTCAACCATTTCCTCCCTGTTTATAAGGATTAGATCCAAAGTAGCAGATCCCCTTGTTTTCTCCCCTACCTTTTGGAAGATAAAGTTGTCAGCAAGAGAGGATAAGAATTTGCTTGACCTGTTAGTTTTACTTGAGAGAGATTCCCAACAAATGTCTGGATAGTTGAAATCTCCCATGACCACTACGTCATATTTTTTGGAGAACTTGGTCATTTGATACATAAAGAGTTCATCCATATCTTCAGCTTGCCCAGGTGGCCTGTAGTAAATGCCTACAATGGTGTCCTTTCCGTTGTTCTCTCCTTGTATTCTTACCCAAACAGTTTCCACAGAACTCCCAGTCTCTGAAGCTTCAATCTCTGTGCAGATATACGCTTTTCTAACATACAATGCAACACCTCCTCCTCGTTTATCAAGTCTGTTTCTTGCAAATAAGTTGTATCCTTTTAGCCTTTTATTCCAATCATGTGTATCGTCCCACCAAGTTTCAGTGATTCCAATGACATCATATTCCTTTTCCTGCATTAGTAGTTCCAATTCTCCTTGTTTGTTGCCCATGCTTTGTGCATTTGTATAAAAACATTTTAGTTTGTGATTGGTTTCTCTTCCTCCCATATTTTTATTATTTAAATTGTTTTGTCTTTGTTCTTCCTTTCCACTTCCAGTAGCAGTTTAAATGCCCCTTGGAAAAGTGGTGGAGGTTACAGTGGCTAAACAAGAAGGTTTAAATGCCCCTTGGAAGAGACGTGCAAGTCGCAGTAGCTTAACAAGACGGTTTAAATGCCCCTTGGAAGAGACGTGCAGGTCGCAGTAGCTTAAAAAGACGGTTTAAATGCCCCTTGGAAGAGACATGCAGGTCGCAGTAGCTTAACAAGACGGTTTAAATGCCCCTTGGAAAAGTGGTGGAGGTTACAGTAGCTTAACAAGACGGTTTAAATGCCCCTTGGAAGAGACGTGCAAGTCGCAGTAGCTTTACAAGATGGTTTTAATTCCCCTTGGAAGAGCGGTGGAGGTCGCTGTAGCTTAACAAGACAGTTTAAATACCCCTTGGAAGAGACGTGCAGGTCGTAGTAGCTTAATAAGACGGTTTAAATGTCCCTTGGAAGAGACGTGCAGGTCGCAGTAGCTTAACAAGATGGTTTAAATGCCCCTTGGAAGAGAAGTGCAGGTCGCAGTAGCTTAACAAGACAGTTTAAATGCCACATGGAAGAGCGGTGGATGTCGAAGTAAATTAACAAGACAGTTTAAATGCCCCTTGGAAAAGTGGTGGAGGTTACAGTAGCTTAACAAGACGGTTTAAATGCCCCTTGGAAGAGACATGCAAGTGGCAGTAGCTTAAAAAGACGGTTTAAATTCGCCTTGGAAAAGACGTGCAGGTCGCACTAGCTATAAAAGACGGTTTAAATGCCCCTTGGAAGTGACGAGCAGGTCGCAGTAGGTTAAGAAGACGGTTTAAATGCCCCCTGGAAGCGAGGTGGAGGTGGCAGTAACTTAACAAGACAGTTTACATGCCCCTTTGAAGAGACGTGCAGGTCGCAGTAGCTTAACAAGACGGTTTAAATGCCCCTTGGAAGAGCAGTGGACGTCGCAGTAGCTTAACAAGACAATTTAAATGCCCCTTGGAAAAGACATGCAGGACGCAGTAGCTTAATAAGAAGGTTTAAATGACCCTTGGAAGAGACGTGCAGGTCGCAGTAGCTTAACAAGACGGTTTAAATGCCCCTTGGAAGAGAAATGCAGGTCGCATTAGCTTAAAAAGACGGTTTAAATGACCCTTGGAAGAGACGTGCAGGTCTCAGTAGCTTAACAAGACTGTTTAAAAGCCCCTTTGAAGAGACGTGCAGGTCGCATAGCTTAATAAGAAGGTTTAAATGCCCCTTGGAAGAGACATGCAGGTCGCAGTAGCTTAATAAGAAGGTTTAAATGCCCCTTGGAAGAGACATGCAGGTCGGAGTAGCTTAACAAGACGGTTTAAATTCCCCTTGGAAGAGACGTGCAGGTCGCAGTAGCTTAACAAGACGGTTTAAATGCCCCTTGGAAGAGACGTGCAGATCGCAGTAGCTTAATAAGACGGTTTAAATCCCTTTTGGAAGAGACATGCAGGTCGCAGCAGCTTAACAAAATGCTTTAAATGCCCCTTGGAAGAGACGTGCAGGTCGCAGTAGCTTAACAAAACGGTTTAAATGCCCCTTGGAAGAGACGTGCAGGTCGCAGTAGCTTAACATAACGATTTAAATGTCCCTTGGAAGAAAAGTGCAGGTCGCAGTAGCTTAACAAGACGGTTTAAATGCCACTTGTAAGAGACGATAAGGTCGCTGTAGCTTAACAAGACGGTTTAAATGCCGCTTGGAAGAGCGGTGGAGGTCGCAGTAGCTTAACAAGACGGTTTAAATGCCCCTTGGAAGAGCGGTGGAGGTCACAGTAGCTTAACAAGACACTTTAAATGCCACTTGGAAGAGACGTGCAGGTCACAGCAGCTTAACAAGATGGTTTAAATGCCCATTGGAAGAGACGTGCAGGTCGCATTAGCTTAACAAGATGGTTTAAATGCCCCTTGGAAGAGACGTGCAGGTCGCTGTAGCTTAACAAGACGGTTTAAATGCCCCTTGGAAGAGACGTGCAGGTCGCAGTAGCTTAACAAGACAGTTTAAATGCCCCTTGGAAGAGACGTGCAGGTCGCAGTAGCTTAACAAGACGGTTTAAATGCCCCTTGCAAGAGACGTGCCGGTCGCAGTAGCTTAATAAGACGGTTTAAATGTCCCTTGGAAGAGCGGTGGAGGTCGCAGTAGCTTAACTAGACAGTTTAAATGCCCCTTGAAAGAGACGTGCTGGTCGCAGTAGATTAACAAGACGTTTTAAATGCCCCCTGGAAGAGACATGCAGGTCGCAGCAGCTTAACAAGACGGTTTAAATGCCCCTTGGAAGAGACGTGCAGGTCCCAGTAGCTTAACAAGACGGTTTAATTTCCCTTTGGAAGAGACATGCAGGTTGCAGTATCTTAACAAGACGGTTTAAATGCCCCTTGGAAAAGTGGTGGAGGTTACAGTAGCTAAACAAGAAGGTATAAATGCCCCTTGGAAGAGACGTGCAAGTCGCAGTAGCTTAACAAGACGGTTTAAATGCCCCTTGGAAGAGACGTGCAGGTCGCAGTAGCTTAAAAAGACGGTTTAAATGCCCCTTGGAAGAGACATGCAGGTCGCAGTAGCTTAACAAGACGGTTTAAATGCCCCTTGGAAAAGTGGTGGAGGTTACAGTAGCTTAACAAGACGGTTTAAATGCCCCTTGGAAGAGACGTGCAAGTCGCAGTAGCTTAACAAGATGGTTTTAATTCCCCTTGGAAGAGCGGTGGAGGTCGCTGTAGCTTAACAAGACAGTTTAAATACCCCTTGGAAGAGACGTGCAGGTCGTAGTAGCTTAATAAGACGGTTTAAATGTCCCTTGGAAGAGACGTGCAGGTCGCAGTAGCTTAACAAGACGGTTTAAATGCCCCTTGGAAGAAAAGTGCAGGTCGCAGTAGCTTAACAAGACAGTTTAAATGCCACATGGAAGAGCGGTGGATGTCGAAGTAAATTAACAAGACAGTTTAAATGCCCCTTGGAAAAGTGGTGGAGGTTACAGTAGCTTAACAAGACGGTTTAAATGCCCCTTGGAAGAGACATGCAAGTGGCAGTAGCTTAAAAAGACGGTTTAAATTCGCCTTGGAAAAGACGTGCAGGTCGCACTAGCTATAAAAGACGGTTTAAATGCCCCTTGGAAGTGACGAGCAGGTCGCAGTAGGTTAACAAGACGGTTTAAATGCCCCCTGGAAGCGAGGTGGAGGTGGCAGTAACTTAACAAGACAGTTTACATGCCCCTTTGAAGAGACGTGCAGGTCGCAGTAGCTTAACAAGGCGGTTTAAATGCCCGTTGGAAGAGCAGTGGACGTCGCAGTAGCTTAACAAGACAATTTAAATGCCCCTTGGAAGAGACATGCAGGACGCAGTAGCTTAATAAGAAGGTTTAAATGACCCTTGGAAGAGACGTGCAGGTCGCAGTAGCTTAACAAGACGGTTTAAATGCCCCTTGGAAGAGAAATGCAGGTCGCATTAGCTTAAAAAGACGGTTTAAATGACCGTTGGAAGAGACGTGCAGGTCTCAGTAGCTTAACAAGACTGTTTAAAAGCCCCTTTGAAGAGACGTGCAGGTCGCAGTAGCTTAATAAGAAGGTTTAAATGACCCTTGGAAGAGACATGCAGGTCGCAGTACCTTAACAAGACGGTTTAAATTCCCCTTGGAAGAGACGTGCAGGTCGCAGTAGCTTAACAAGACGGTTTAAATGCCCCTTGGAAGAGACGTGCAGGTCGTAGTAGCTTAATAAGACGGTTTAAATCCCTTTTGGAAGAGACATGCAGGTCGCAGCCGCTTAACAAGAAGCTTTAAATGCCCCTTGGAAGAGACGTGCAGGTCGCAGTAGCTTAACATAACGGTTTAAATGCCCCTTGTAAGAGACGATAAGGTCGCTGTAGCTTAACAAGACGGTTTAAATGCCCCTTGAAAGAGCGGTGGAGGTCGCAGTAGCTTAACAAGACGGTTTAAATGCCCCTTGGAAGAGCGGTTTAGGTCGCTGTAGCTTAACAAGACAGTTTAAATACCCCTTGGAAGAGACGTGCAGGTCGTTGTAGCTTAATAAGATGGTTTAAATGTCCCTTGGAAGAGAAGTACAGGTCGGAGATGGAGATGGAGATGGAGATGGAGTTAACAGTAGCTTAACAAGATGCTTTAAATGCCACTTGGAAGAGACGTGCAGGTCACAGCAGCTTAACAAGATGGTTTAAATGCCCATTGGAAGAGACGTGCAGGTCGCAGTAGCTTAACAAGATGGTTTCAATGCCCCTTGGAAGAGACGTGCAGGTCGCTGTAGCTTAACAAGACGGTTTAAATGCCCCTTGGAAGAGACGTGCAGGTCGCAGTAGCTTAACAAGACAGTTTAAATGCCCCTTGGAAGAGATGTGCAGGTCGCAGTAGCTTAACAAGACGGTTTAAATGCCCCTTGCAAGAGACGTGCCGGTCGCAGTAGCTTAATAAGACGGTTTACATGTCCCTTGGAAGAGCGGTGGAGGTCGCAGTAGCTTAACTAGACAGTTTAAATGCCCCTTGAAAGAGACGTGCTGGTCGCAGTAGATTAACAAGACGTTTTAAATGCCCCCTGGAAGAGACATGCAGGTCGCAGCAGCTTAACAAGACGGTTTAAATGCCCCTTGGAAGAGACGTGCAGGTCCCAGTAGCTTAACAAGATGGTTTAATTTCCCTTTGGAAGAGACATGCAGGTCGCAGTAGCTTAACAAGACGGTTTATCATAGAATCATAGAATCATAGAATCATAGAATGGTAGAGTTGGAAGGGACCTCCTGGGTCATCTGGTCCAACCCCCTGCTCAAAGCAGGATTCACTAGATCATCTCAGACAGATGTCTGTCCAGCCTCTGTTTGAAGACGTCCATTGAAGGGGAACTCACCACCTCTCGTGGCAGCCTGTTCCACTCATTAATCACCCTAACTGTCAAAAAGTTTTTTCTAATATCTAATCTGTGTCTCCTCCCATTTAGTTTCATCCCATTGCTTCTAGTCTTTCCTTGTGCAAATGAGAATAAAGATGATCCTTCTACAATGTGACAGCCCTTGACATATTTGTAGACAGCTATTAAGTCTCCTCTCAGTCTTCTTTTTTGCAAGCTAAACATTCCCAAATCCTGCAACCGTTCCTCATAGGACATGGTTTGCAGACCAGTCACCATTCTGGTCGCTCTTCTCTGAACTTGCTCCAGTTTGTCTATGTCTTTTTTAAAATGTGGTGCCCAAAACTGTACACAGTATTCCAGATGAGGTCTGACCAAAGAGGAGTAAAGACCGATAATGACTTCACGTGATCTAGACTGTATGCTTCTGTTAATACATCCCAGAATTGTATTTGCCTTTTTTGCTGCTGCATCACACTGTTGACTCATGTTCAGTCTATGATCTATTAGTATACCTAAGTCTTTTTCACATGTACTGTTGCTTAGCTCTATTCCTCCCATTCTGTATATGCTTTTTTCATTTTTATTGCCCAGATGTAGTACTTTGCATTTTTCCCTGTTAAAAACCATTCTGTTGGTTGATGCCCACTGCTCCAGTTTATTTAGGTCTTTTTGAATCCTCTCTCTCTCTTTTCTAGTATTAGCTATCCCTCCTAGCTTTGTGTCATCAGCAAATTTAATCAGTTTACCCTCAATTCCTTCATCTAAATCATTGATAAAGATGTTGAACAATACAGGTCCCAGGACGGAGCCCTGTGGTACCCCACTTGAGACATTCATCCAGCTGGATGTGAAGCCATTTACAACCACCCTTTGAGTCCGATCACTAAGCCAGTTATGAATCCACCTAACAGTTGCCTGGTCCATTCCATACTTGGTCATTTTTTCAATAAGGATGGTGTGAGATACTTTGTCAAATGCTTTGCTGAAGTCAAGATATACTATATCTACAGCATTTCCCTGATCCACCCAGTCAGTGATTCTGTCATAGAAGGAAATTAAGTTAGTCTGACATGACTTGTTAGTTACAAACCCATGCTGACTCTGGTTAATCACTTCATTCTTATCCATGTATTTACATACATGTTGTTTAATAATTTGTTCAAAGATCTTTCCTGGTAAAGAAGTCAGACTCACCGGCCTATAGTTCCCTGGGTCCACCTTCTTCCCCTTTTTGAAGATAGGAACAACATTTGCTCTTCTCCAGTCTTCTGGGACTTCTCCTGTTCTCCAAGAATTTTCAAAGATTATGGAGAGTGGTTCTAAAATTTCTTCTACGATCTCCTTCAGTACTCTGGGGTGTAATTCATCTGGACCTGGAGACTTGAACTCATTTATGTTAGCTAAATATTCCCTCACAATCTTTCTGTTTACAGATAACTTGGATTCCTCTATTCCTTTAAAAGGACAGTGAAGATCAGTTGATGTTACATTTTCTTTCTGAGAGAAAACAGATGCAAAATAGGAAATAAAAAGTTCGGCCTTCTCAACATCCTCTCTTACCATTTCTCCATTTTCATCCTGTAAAAATCCTATAGCATCTTTGACTTTTCTTTTACTTTTGACATACCCCCAAAATCCTTTTTTATTGCTTTTGACATCTCTTGCAAGCCTTAATTCATTGTCAGCTTTAGCTAACCTGATACGTGCCCTACAGGATCTGCAGACTGCATTATAATCTTCTTTAGATATGCCTCCCTCTTTCCATTTAATAAACATTTCTTTCTTTCTTTTTAGCATGTGTTTAAGTTCTGTGTTCATCCATCCTGGTTTCCTTAAATGCTTCCCATTCTTCCTACTTTTCGGGATTGTTAACGATTGTGCTTTGAGAATCTCATTTTTAAAAATTTCCCATCCTTCCTGGACATTTTTGTCCTTAAGGACATCCAGCCATTGGATCCCTCCTATTCTCTTTCTGAGTCTCTTAAAATCTGCCTTTCTAAAATCTAACCTTGAAGTCTGAGTCTTCACATGTCTTCCTCCTCTAGCTATCCAAAATTCTATAATAGCATGATCGCTGCCTCCTAGGGTCCCAGCCACCTTTACCTCCTCAACCATTTCCTCCCTGTTTATAAGGATTAGATCCAAAGTAGCAGATCCCCTTGTTTTCTCCCCTACCTTTTGGAAGATAAAGTTGTCAGCAAGAGAGGATAAGAATTTGCTTGACCTGTTAGTTTTACTTGAGAGAGATTCCCAACAAATGTCTGGATAGTTGAAATCTCCCATGACCACTACGTCATATTTTTTGGAGAACTTGGTCATTTGATACATAAAGAGTTCATCCATATCTTCAGCTTGCCCAGGTGGCCTGTAGTAAATGCCTACAATGGTGTCCTTTCCGTTGTTCTCTCCTTGTATTCTTACCCAAACAGTTTCCACAGAACTCCCAGTCTCTGAAGCTTCAATCTCTGTGCAGATATACGCTTTTCTAACATACAATGCAACACCTCCTCCTCGTTTATCAAGTCTGTTTCTTGCAAATAAGTTGTATCCTTTTAGCCTTTTATTCCAATCATGTGTATCGTCCCACCAAGTTTCAGTGATTCCAATGACATCATATTCCTTTTCCTGCATTAGTAGTTCCAATTCTCCTTGTTTGTTGCCCATGCTTTGTGCATTTGTATAAAAACATTTTAGTTTGTGATTGGTTTCTCTTCCTCCCATATTTTTATTATTTAAATTGTTTTGTCTTTGTTCTTCCTTTCCACTTCCAGTAGCAGTTTAAATGCCCCTTGGAAAAGTGGTGGAGGTTACAGTGGCTAAACAAGAAGGTTTAAATGCCCCTTGGAAGAGACGTGCAAGTCGCAGTAGCTTAACAAGACGGTTTAAATGCCCCTTGGAAGAGACGTGCAGGTCGCAGTAGCTTAAAAAGACGGTTTAAATGCCCCTTGGAAGAGACATGCAGGTCGCAGTAGCTTAACAAGACGGTTTAAAGGCCCCTTGGAAAAGTGGTGGAGGTTACAGTAGCTTAACAAGACGGTTTAAATGCCCCTTGGAAGAGACGTGCAAGTCGCAGTAGCTTTACAAGATGGTTTTAATTCCCCTTGGAAGAGCGGTGGAGGTCGCTGTAGCTTAACAAGACAGTTTAAATACCCCTTGGAAGAGACGTGCAGGTCGTAGTAGCTTAATAAGACGGTTTAAATGTCCCTTGGAAGAGACGTGCAGGTCGCAGTAGCTTAACAAGATGGTTTAAATGCCCCTTGGAAGAGAAGTGCAGGTCGCAGTAGCTTAACAAGACAGTTTAAATGCCACATGGAAGAGCGGTGGATGTCGAAGTAAATTAACAAGACAGTTTAAATGCCCCTTGGAAAAGTGGTGGAGGTTACAGTAGCTTAACAAGACGGTTTAAATGCCCCTTGGAAGAGACATGCAAGTGGCAGTAGCTTAAAAAGACGGTTTAAATTCGCCTTGGAAAAGACGTGCAGGTCGCACTAGCTATAAAAGACGGTTTAAATGCCCCTTGGAAGTGACGAGCAGGTCGCAGTAGGTTAAGAAGACGGTTTAAATGCCCCTTGGAAGAGCAGGTGGAGGTGGCAGTAACTTAACAAGACAGTTTACATGCTCCTTTGAAGAGACGTGCAGGTCGCAGTAGCTTAACAAGACGGTTTAAATGCCCCTTGGAAGAGCAGTGGACGTCGCAGTAGCTTAACAAGACAATTTAAATGCCCCTTGGAAAAGACATGCAGGACGCAGTAGCTTAATAAGAAGGTTTAAATGACCCTTGGAAGAGACGTGCAGGTCGCAGTAGCTTAACAAGACGGTTTAAATGCCCCTTGGAAGAGAAATGCAGGTCGCATTAGCTTAAAAAGACGGTTTAAATGACCCTTGGAAGAGACGTGCAGGTCTCAGTAGCTTAACAAGACTGTTTAAAAGCCCCTTTGAAGAGACGTGCAGGTCGCATAGCTTAATAAGAAGGTTTAAATGCCCCTTGGAAGAGACATGCAGGTCGCAGTAGCTTAATAAGAAGGTTTAAATGCCCCTTGGAAGAGACATGCAGGTCGGAGTAGCTTAACAAGACGGTTTAAATTCCCCTTGGAAGAGACGTGCAGGTCGCAGTAGCTTAACAAGACGGTTTAAATGCCCCTTGGAAGAGACGTGCCGGTCGCAGTAGCTTAATAAGACGGTTTAAATGTCCCTTGGAAGAGCGGTGGAGGTCGCAGTAGCTTAACTAGACAGTTTAAATGCCCCTTGAAAGAGACGTGCTGGTCGCAGTAGATTAACAAGACGTTTTAAATGCCCCCTGGAAGAGACATGCAGGTCGCAGCAGCTTAACAAGACGGTTTAAATGCCCCTTGGAAGAGACGTGCAGGTCCCAGTAGCTTAACAAGACGGTTTAATTTCCCTTTGGAAGAGACATGCAGGTTGCAGTATCTTAACAAGACGGTTTAAATGCCCCTTGGAAAAGTGGTGGAGGTTACAGTAGCTAAACAAGAAGGTATAAATGCCCCTTGGAAGAGACGTGCAAGTCGCAGTAGCTTAACAAGACGGTTTAAATGCCCCTTGGAAGAGACGTGCAGGTCGCAGTAGCTTAAAAAGACGGTTTAAATGCCCCTTGGAAGAGACATGCAGGTCGCAGTAGCTTAACAAGACGGTTTAAATGCCCCTTGGAAAAGTGGTGGAGGTTACAGTAGCTTAACAAGACGGTTTAAATGCCCCTTGGAAGAGACGTGCAAGTCGCAGTAGCTTAACAAGATGGTTTTAATTCCCCTTGGAAGAGCGGTGGAGGTCGCTGTAGCTTAACAAGACAGTTTAAATACCCCTTGGAAGAGACGTGCAGGTCGTAGTAGCTTAATAAGACGGTTTAAATGTCCCTTGGAAGAGACGTGCAGGTCGCAGTAGCTTAACAAGACGGTTTAAATGCCCCTTGGAAGAAAAGTGCAGGTCGCAGTAGCTTAACAAGACAGTTTAAATGCCACATGGAAGAGCGGTGGATGTCGAAGTAAATTAACAAGACAGTTTAAATGCCCCTTGGAAAAGTGGTGGAGGTTACAGTAGCTTAACAAGACGGTTTAAATGCCCCTTGGAAGAGACATGCAAGTGGCAGTAGCTTAAAAAGACGGTTTAAATTCGCCTTGGAAAAGACGTGCAGGTCGCACTAGCTATAAAAGACGGTTTAAATGCCCCTTGGAAGTGACGAGCAGGTCGCAGTAGGTTAACAAGACGGTTTAAATGCCCCCTGGAAGCGAGGTGGAGGTGGCAGTAACTTAACAAGACAGTTTACATGCCCCTTTGAAGAGACGTGCAGGTCGCAGTAGCTTAACAAGGCGGTTTAAATGCCCGTTGGAAGAGCAGTGGACGTCGCAGTAGCTTAACAAGACAATTTAAATGCCCCTTGGAAGAGACATGCAGGACGCAGTAGCTTAATAAGAAGGTTTAAATGACCCTTGGAAGAGACGTGCAGGTCGCAGTAG